>NC_091005.1:31656249-32262916 GCF_041146395.1 Eulemur rufifrons
AGCATTATTTTCAATAGCAGAAATGCATAAATAACCCAAATGTACATCAACTGATGAATAGATTAATAAAATGTAGCATATTCATATAATGGAATATTATTCAGCCATAAAAAGAAATGAAGTACTACTGACGGATGCTACAGTATAGCTTAACCTTGAAAACATTATGCTAAATGAAAGAAACCAGACACAAAAGGCAACATCCTGTGGAAATCCACTAATATGAAATGACCAAAACAGGTAGATCCAAAAAGGCAGAAATAGATTAGTGGTTGCCAGGGGTTGAGAAGGGAGAATGAGAAATGGCTGCTAATAGTTGTGGGGTTCCATTTTGGGGTGATGAAAATATCCTGGAATTAGTAGTGATGCAAGCATCACTATGAATATACTAAAAACCACTGAATTGTACACTTTCAGTGGTATGTAAATTATATCTCAATAAAGCTATTATTTTAAGAAAGCCAACAGAAGCAGATATCCAGTATTTCCCACATAAACATTACTGCTTTTCAGCTTCTTACAGAGTACTGAAATAAAAAAAAAAAAATCATATGATTACCATGCTGGTGGTGAAAGATACGTGCTTGGAAATATTATGTGAATCTACAATAGAATAATAACAGAACAAAGAAAGCTAGCAAAGCGTTTTTCATTGCAACATGATAAATGCAGAGATTTTGCTAAGATGTGCAATTGGAACATGACAGTGATACATACAAAGAATTTTTCCCCGGTTCTCTGTTCACAAACCCAACTAGCTCTGAAGTGGACACAACCGTAAAGGATCATGTTGTCCACAGATATGGTTTAGACTTTAAGAACTTGTGTAGAAATATGTTTGGATGGCACAAATGCAACAAGAAAATACTCTGGAGTAGGTAATCGGTTTAAGGAGCAAGGATCAGAATATGAATCCAAACACTGATTCTCTCATTGAGAAAGCCATGGTAGTAAAAAAAAAAAAAAGTCAGCTGAAGTAAACAATGCACTTATGGATATAGTAAAAATTGTGAATTATGTAAAAATGAATACATTAAATTTGAGATTATTCTTTTATTAGGTGACAATATGGAAGCTGACTGTAAACAATTGTTGTATGCCACAGTGGCTTGTAGCAAGTCTCTAAGAATAGGCCTCTGATGAACCAGGCCTCCTGGTACGCTCATTATCCACGGATCCTCATTATTTATGGATTCTGTATTTGAAAATTCACTTACTCCCTAAAACTTATTTGTAACCCCAAAATCAATATTTGAAGTGCCTTTGTGGTCATTCGGGGCCATACTCAGAGTGGCAAACAAAATTTGTTTGATTGACATTCACTTTCCCAGCTGAGGTCGCAGAAGGAGATGCTGTGCCTTCTGGTTTCAGCTCTCACACTGTAAACAAGTGTCCTTTTTGTGGTCTATTTAGTGACAATTTTTTTTGTTAGTGATTTTGCTATTTAAAACGCCCTCCAGCCGCAGTGCTGAACTGCAGCCTCAGTATCCAGAGTGCAAGGAGCCTGTGATGTGCCTTACATGTGTCGGATAAGCTTCAGGCATGTTGTGGTGCTGTTGGCTGTAAGTTCATTGTTAATGAATCAACAACATATATTTAATAAGATGTTTTTAAACAGAAATACACCTAACCCAAGGCTATGGATTAACCACCTGAGCAAATGTGACCAGAGGCTTGCAAGAAATTAACCCCGTATGTTCCCTAAGCTCAATGGTCAGAAGGGGCAGCGTTCACAGTGACTTCACAGAACGTAACTACTGCAAACAACGAGAATCAACCACACATCGTTGTGTAGTTCTTTCACCAGGCCGGGAAATACGGCCGAGCCCAGTGCTACCCAGAGAATACAGTGGAAGTGATTCTGCATGACTTCTGAGTCCATGAGAGCCTCACAGCTCACACCTTGGTGTCTAGCAATGGGAGCCCTGAGCTGCCACACGGGAGGTCTGACCATCCTACCAGGGAGACCCGGCGCAGAGGCCCCGAGTCCGTGTGCGGAGGGAGGGAACTGGTTCCGGTCTTCCAGCCATCCCTGCCAAGGCACTGGGCACGTGAGTGAAGTCAGCTCGGCCCTTCCAGTCCAGCCCAGCTTCCAGGTGAACACGACTGAGTGACCGGTGGGCCCAGACCAACCTTTTCTGACCCACACAATTGTAAGATACAATACAACGGTGGCTGTTTTAAGCCACTGCATTTTGTCCGTACAGAATGGATAACTGGACACATGCTGAAATACGATGGCTACAGAGGGGAAATGTTCTGTTGCAAATGTTTAAGTCATGGAACAAACTTAATATTTCTGTAAGATAAAAGAAATCAGTTCAGAGAATTCCGCTTCTGGGCAGCAGCATGAGGAGCCCGCAGGCCTGGTCCTCAGAGAACCCTGTAGCTGGTGAAAACAATACAGACCCAACCGCATGGAGTCTCTGGAAATTCTCCTGAGGGCATACAACAAACAAAGAAATGTTTATTCAAGCAAATCTACTAAAACTTACCAAGAACAACAAGGGTCTCTGGCACTTGAGCCAGGACCTGGCCCCCCGCCCCGCTCCAGCTCAGCTGGGCAGAAGCACTACTCCAGGTGGTCCCTGCAAAAAGACAGGCTTCCTCTCCCTTCAGGAGGAGCAGGCCACCATCGTGGCACCTCCCTTCCAACTCCCAGAAGTGGCTAAATTCCTGGTGAGTCTGGCCAAGAGGTCAGAGGCTCCCTCCCTCCGCCCAGCCCCCCTCATAGGAATTGAAAATCCTCCTAAGAAACCATTGCGTAATCCAGGATCACAAAGATTTACGTGTATGTCTTCTTCTAAAAGTTTTTAGCTTTTACATTTAGGTCTGTGATCCATTTTGTGTTAATTTTTCTATATGAGGTCAAACTTCATTCTTTTCCATGTGGATACACAGTTGCCTCAGCACCATTTGTTGAAGAGACTGTTCTTCCCGGGCTGTCTGGTCTTGGCATATTTGATGAAAGTTGACTGACCGTGAGTGGGAGGGTTTACTTCTGGACACTCAGTTCTGTCCCACGGATCTATATGTCTGTCTTTGCGCTGGCACCATACTGGTTTCATTACTGTAGCTTTGCTTCTCTTTTTTTTTTTTTGAGACAGAGTCTCTCTCTGATGCCCAGGCTAGAGTGAGTGCCGTGGCGTCAGCCTAGCTCACAGCAACCTCAAACTCCTGAGCTCAAGGGATCCTCCTGTCTCAGCCTCCCGAGTAGCTGGGACTACAGGCATGCACCACCATGCCCGGCTAATTTTTTTCATTACTGTAGCTTTGTAGGAAGTTTAAATCTGGAAGTGTGAACCCTCCAATTTTGCTCTTTTTCAAGATTTTCAGGGACAAAATTTGGAGTCCCTGGAATTTCTGTATGAATTTTAGGATAAGTTTGTCAATCTCTAGGCTGGGCATAGTGTCTCATGCCTGTAATCCTAGCACTCTGGGAGGCTGAGGCAGGAGGATTGTTTAAGGTCAGGAGTTCAAGACCAGCCTGAAAAAGAGCCAGACCCTGTCTCTATAAAAAAGTAGAAAAATTAGCATACCTGTAGTCCCAGCTGCTTGAGAGGCTGAGGTGGGAGGATTGCTTGAGCCCAGGAATTTAAGGTTGCAGTGAGCTATGATGATGCCACTGCACTCTGGCCAGGGTGACAGAGAGAGACTCAGTGTCATCAAAAAAAAAAAAAAAAAAAAGAAAGAAAGAAAAAGTTTGTCAATTTCTGTAAAGAAGCCAACTGGATTTTGGTAGGGATTGTGATGAATCTGTAGGTCAATCTGGGGAGTACTGTCATCTTAAAATTAAGGCTTCTAATCCATAAAAATGGGATATCTTTCCATTTATTTAGATCTTTAACTTTTTTCAACAATGTCTTGTAGTTTTCAGAGTATAAGTTTTACACTTAGTTTGTTAAATTTATTCCTAAGTATTTTGTTTGTTTGTTTCTTTCTTTTTTTACAGATGGGGTCTTGCTCTGTTGTTTAGGCTGCAGCACAGTGGTGTGATCATAGCTCACTGCAGCCTTGAACTCCTGGGCTCAAGCAATCCTCCTGCCTCAGCCTCCAGAGTAGTTGGAACTACAGGTGTGGGCCACCACACCCAGCTAATTTTTCTTCTTTTTCTAGAGACAGGGTCTCACTACATTGCTCATGTTGGTCTTGAATTCCTGGTCTCAAGCAATCTTCCTGCCTCAGCCTCCCAAGTTGCTGGGATTACAGGCATGAGCCACCATATCCAGCTATTGTAAATGGAATTGTTTTCTTAACTTCATTTCCATATTGTTGTTTGCAAGTGTATAGAAATAGATTTGATTTTTGCATATTGATCTTGGGTCCTACCACTTTGCTGAACTCATTTATTTGTTCTAATAATCATTAGGTTGATTTCTTAGGATTTTCTACATACAAGATCATGTCATCTGCAGATAGAGATAGTTTTATAGTTTCTTTCCAATCTAGATGCCTATTATTTCATTTTCTTATCTAACTGCCCTGGCTAGAACTTATAGTGAAATTTTTAGGTACCAACTTTTTTTTTTTTTTTCCAAGGTGAGGTCTTGCTATGTTGCCCAGGTTGGTCTCAAACTCCTGGGCTCAAGCAATCCTCCCACCTCAGCCTCCTGAGTAGCTGGGATTCCAGTCATGATCCCAGCTTGGTATCAACTTTTTAAAGACAAAATTGGTCATTCAGACTTCTTCATTTTTAAAATATCTTCAGTATTTTTAATGATCCTAATACTTTACTTCTTACTTTCCAATTTGGATGCCTTCGATTTCTTTTTCTTGCCTAATTGCTCTGGCTAGAACTTCTAATACTATGTTGAACAGAGATGAAACTGGGCACCTTTGTTGCTATGGTTGGATGTTTGGTCCCTCCAAATTTTATATTGAAATTAGATCCCTAGCGTTGGAGGAGGGGCCTGGTGGAAGGTGTTTGGGTCGTGGGGGTAGATCCCTCATGAATGGTGGTGTCCTCTCTGTGCTGATGAGTTCTCATTGTATTAGTTCACGTGGGAGCTGGTTGTTTAAAGGAGCCTGGCACCACCTCCTCCTTCTCTTGTGCCTTCTTTCATCATGTGACACCTGCTCCCCCTTCACTTTCTGCCTGGATTAGAAGCTCCCTGATGCCCTCACCAGAAGCAGATACCATACTTCTTGTATAGTCTGCTGAGCTGTGAGCCAAATAAACCTTTTTTCTTTGCAAATTACTAGCCTAAATGGATTAACGCACTTGTCCTGTTCCTGATCTTAAGGGAAAAGCTTTCAGTCTTTCACCACTGAGTATGATGTTAGTTATGGGTTTTTTTATATATAGACTTTATCATGTTGAGGAAATTTCTTTTTATTCCTAGCTTATTGAGTATTTTTTCTTCTCATATTGTGGGTAAAAGAGACAAACAAACTTTACCACTTCAGCCATTTTTTTTTTTTTTTTTTTGAGAGAGGGTCTCACTCTGTTGCCCAGGCTGGAGTACAGTGGTGCAATCATGTAGCTCACTACAACCTCCAACTCCTGGGCTCGAGTGATCCTCCTGCCTCAGCCTCCCAAGTAGTGAGGACTAGAGGCACTGCCACAGTCTCCAGCTAATTTTTATTTTTATTTTTTTTTAGAGACAGAGTCTCCCTGCTCTCAAAGTCCTGGCCTCAAGTGGTCCTTCTGCCTTGGCCTCCTAAAGTGCTGGAATTACAGACATTAGCCACCATGCCCAGGCCATTTTAGCCATTTTTAAGTGTATATTTAGTGGCATTAAGAACATTTACATGTCGTGCAACCATTACCAGCATCCATCTCCAGAACTTCTTCACCATCCTATGCTGAAACTCTGTCCCCATTAAACAGTAACTCCCTCTTTCCACCCTTCCTCTAGGCTCTGGAAACCACTGTCTGCTTTCAGTATCTATGCATTTGACTTCTCTAGGTACCTCATATAAGTGGAATCATACAATATTTGTTCTTTTGTGTCTGGTTTATTTCACTTAGCATAATGTCTTCAAGGTTCATCCATGTTGTAGCAAGTATCAGAATTCCCTTTCTTTTTATGGCTAAATAATATTCCATTGTACATACAGTCACGAGTTGATTAATGAGGGGGATATGTTCTGAGAAAGGTGTCATTAGGTGAGTTTATCATGCAAACATGAACTTATACAAAGCTAGACAGTACAGCCTACTACACACCTAAGCTATATGGTATAGCCTGTTGCTCCTCAGCTACAAACATCAGGTTACCATACTAAATACTGTATGCAAATGTAACACAATGCTAAATATTTGTGGATCTAAACATAGAAAAGGTATAGTAAAAATATGGTTTTATAATCTCATGGGGTCTTGCTATGTTGCCCTTGTCTTGAACTCCTGGCCTCAAGTGATCCTCCTGCCCCAGCCTCCCAAAGTGCTGGGATTACAGGTATGAGCCACTATGCCCAGCCTTCAAATCTTATTATTTAAGAAATACATTTCATAAAGCTATAGCTGCCATAGATAGTGATTCCTCTGATGGATCTGGGCAAAGTCAATAGAAAACCTTCCGGAAAGAATTCACCATTCTAGAAGCCACTTAGAGTATTTGTAATTCATGGAAGGAGATCAAAATATCAACATTTACAGGGTTTGGAAGAAGTTGATTCCAACCCTTATGGAGGACTTTGCAGGGCTCAAGACTTCAGGAGAGGAAGTCACTGCAAATATGCTGGAAATAGCAAGAGTGTAACAATTAGCGGTGGGGTCTGAAGATGGGACTGAGTTGCTGCAATCTCATGACAAAACTTGAACTGATGAGTAGTTGCTTCTTACCAACGAGCAAAGAAAGTGGTTTCTTGAGATGGAATCTACTTCAGGTGAAGACACTGTGACTGCTGTAGAAATAACAACAAAGGACTTAGAATATTACATAAACTTAGTTGACACAGCAGGCACAGTATAGTTTGAGAGGACTGACCACATTTTGGAAGAGGTTCTACTGTGGGTAAAATGTTATCAAATAACGTCATAGGCTACAGAGAAATCTTTTCTGAAAGGAAGAGTCAATCAGCACAGCAAATTTCGTTGTTGTCTTAGTTTAAGCACTTGCTACAGCCAGCCTTCAGGAACCGTCACTCTGATCAGCCAGCAGCCATCAATATGGAGGCAAGACCCTCCACCAACAAAGATGACGACTTGCTGAAAGCATGTTATAGCATAAAATATTTTAAAATTAAGGTATGTACATTTTTATACATAATACTATTGCACACTTACTAGACTACAGTATAGTATAAACATAACTTTTGCTTGCTCTGGGAAACCAAAAAGTTCGTATGACTCACTTCATTGCCATGGTCTAGAACCGAGCCCTTAGTATTTCCAAGGTATGCCTGTAAATGACCAAGCAAGCAGCAATTTCGTGGGCACATTAAAAGCTTTAAATATTTACATGCATGTTATTCATTCAAAGTGTGCTTACTGGCATTTACTACATGAAATAGGAACAAACCTTCGTTTTAGTTACAGTTATAACCAAATGGCCAGGGAGGGGGCGGGGCCGTCGCTACGGCCCGCCCTACCTGTGCCCTCGTTGGTTGAGTTCGACGCCCGTTCCCGCCTAGCCCCGCCCCCGCCACGCCCCCGCCGTCCTCCGGGCCGGGAGGGGGCGTGGCCACTGCCACGCCAGGTGGTCCGGGCCGTCTCCTCTCGGGAGACTCGGGGCGAGCTCGAGGGCCGGCGGCGTGTGAGGCGCGGGCCGCCGTGGAAGCTCGCGCCGCGGTCCCGAGCAGCCGGCGCCAGAGGCCCGCGGCTCGCCGCCGCCCAGCGCCGCGCCCCGCCCCCTCGGCACGCAGGCCCCGCGCGAGCTCGCGTATGCGCGCTCGTCCCCGCCGGAGCCTCGGTTCGGCCTGCGGGGACGGGGCGGGCGGAGGCCGGGCCGCTGGCGTTCGAGGGAGGGGCCGGAGCCGCCGCCGCCGCCACCGTCGCTGCCGAGGGCGAGGAGCATGTCTGCAACTCGAGCCAAGAAAGTGAAGATGGCCACCAAATCGTGCCCCGAGTGCGACCAACAGGTGGGCGCCGGGGGCCGGGCGCGCTGGGCGGCGGGGCGGGTGCGCGCGGGCGGGCGGCCGTTGCGGGGCGGCAGTTGGCTGTGGAGAGGCCGCCTGGCCGGGGGTCCCGGCGGCCGAGTGATTGCCGGGGAGACCGGGGCCGCAGCCGGCCGGTCCCGCCTGGCGGCGGCCAGACAGGCGAATCCCTGGGTCCTGTGGTTCGGCCGCGTGGGACGGGGCGTCCGTCGGGACCGTCCGGGGTCGCCTCCGGGTCTCCGGGTGACAGCGGTGGGAGCCTGGGGGCCGCAGCGCAAGCGGACAAGCACGGCCCCTTCTCGCCCCCGTCGGCCCCGGCGAGAGTGCCCGGTGCCCGACTCCGAGTCCAGGCCCTGGCTCCGAAAGCCCCTCATGCCACGCAGGGTTGCTTTGTTCCCATTTGAGATGTGCACGGTGGATTCCCCCGACACTGTCCCCCCACGACCTGGGCGGACGCTTACATGTGGCAGAAGGGGCCGCAGCGTAATGACGTTTTTCTTTTAAATTTCAGTAAATTGGTGATATTTATATGCTTTTAAATTTCGTAACCCAAATATAATTTTAATAGAACTTCACTGAGAATGCTAAGTTCCCTTTAAAGTCCTATTTTTCTAGGCATCCTTTTCTTGAAAATCGGTGTGTATTTTCTAACTTTTAAAAAAATGCATTTGCCATTCCTACCTACATGTTGGTTCCTTGAATTTTTAATGTCTGCTTTCTAAGCTAAACTTGCTAGGTCATGCAAAGCCTTGGCGCTTGACCACCAGCAGCAGTCTAAGGTTCAGTTGGACATTCAGACTTCACAAGGGCCCAGATACGGCGGGAAACACTGTTAGACAGTAACATCAGAATTGTGTCAGTGAGGATCCTCACAGTATTCCAGAGGTCTTCCCAAGTTAAAGCTTAGATGTAAAGAAACTAGACTGCCGGTGGATGGAAGAGCCACCATGGCTTAGTAATTTCATGTTTCTGAGTCCATAATCGAGGCCCCCGCTTCCAAGGCCTTGCAGGGAATGGCGTGATAACACTGTACTTCGGGGAAGCCCAAAGCTGTGGCTTCTCCCTAGGTGCGTCATCAGCCTTCCAGTCTAGAGACCAACAAGAGGTCATTTTTACCCTAAGCAGTGTTGCCTGGTAACATTGCTGACATTCCACCTCATCAGGCTTACACAGTGCTAGAAAAAAGTTAACTAAATGTCTTTTTTTCTCACGAAGGAGAGTTCTGTTTTTTACTGATATTTCATAACCCAATTAAATTTTTTATACTGCTTCCTTTGTTTCAGTATATAGCATTTGATTATTTTTAACTAGAAAAAAATAGAAGTTTATTTAAAAGCCCCTCAATTAAAACCATTTGTAAGGCCCTTTCTTTCATGCCAAAATGCAAGCCTTAGTGTGTTTCCTTTTAAAAGAATTACCTCTCTCTCTCGTCTTCCTTTCTCTCTCAGCAAGAAAAATTTATTGCTTTCAGTAATTTCTCTCAGCATTGTTTTGTAGTTCCCATTGTGCAGGTTTTGTACATATTTTGTTAAGTTTACCCCTGTGGATTTCATGTTGGGGGATGCGGTTGTAAGTGGAATTGGTTTACAGATTTCATTCTTAGTGTTCATTGATTATATATAGAAATACAATTTTAAAAAATTCACCATTTAAACCATTTTAAAGTGTGCACTGTAGTGGTATTTAGTGTACATACAGTGACGTCTAACTATCATCACCATCTAGTTCCAGAACATATTCATTACCCCAAAATGAAACCCCACATCCAGTAAGCAGCCACTCCATCCTCCCTCCAGCCCGAGGCAACCACTAATTTTCTGTCTTTGTGGATTTGCCTGTTCTTGATATTTCATAGTAATGGAATCAATAATATGTGGTGTTTTTTGTTTGGCTTCTTTAACTTAGCATGTTTTTAAGGCTGATTCATGTTGTAGCATGTGTCAGTATTTCATTCCTTTTTATGGCCAAATAATATTCTGTAGTATGGATATATCATATTTTATCCATTCATCAGTTGATGGACATTTGGATTGTTTCCACGTTTGGGCTATTGTGACTAGTACTGCTATGAACATTCGTGCTAGGAGGCATCTTTGCCGCCTAGTCTTAGGATAGGAGGAAAGCTTTTCAGGTTTTCACTATTGGGTATGATATTAGCTTCTTCATTATGTTGAGGAAGTTCTCTTCTATTTTTCATTTGTTGAGTGTTTTTATCATGAAAATTAATCAGACTTAAAAATAACTAAACTATAAAACTCTCCGATGAAACAAGGGGTAGGTCCTCATGACCTTGAGTTTGGAAATAATTTCTCAGTTATACGAAAAGCACAAGCAACCACAGAAAAAATAAATTGGATTGCATCAGAATTTTAAAATACTGTGCATTTTGTTATTTGCTTTTTCTGCATCAAGTGAGATGACCATGTGGTTGTTTTCCCCCTGGTTTCTGTAAATGGTGTGTATCATATTGATTTATTTTTGTATTTTGTACCACCCTTGTATTTGAGAAATCCTACATGGTCACGGTAGATTCCTTTTACTGTTGCCTGATTTGGTTTGGTAATATGTAATGGGAGATTTTTTTTATCTGTGTTCATAAGGGATATTGGTGTATAGTTTTCTTGTGATAATTTTGTCTGGCTTTGATGTCAAGGTAGTGGTGGCCTCACAGAATGAGTTAGGAAGTAGTCCTTCCTTTTCTTTCTTTCTCTCCTCTTCCCCCTCGCCCCTAGAATTTACTAGGGAAGCCATCTGGTCCTGGGTCCTGGACTCTCCTTTTTGGGAAGTTTTTGTTTTTTTTTTTTAATTTTGATTCACTCATTTGTTGTGGATTTATTCAGATTTCTATTTTTTCTTGTGTTAGTTTTGGTAATTTGTGTGTTTTTAGCAATTTTTCCAATTCATCTAGGTTATCGAATACATTGACATAAAGTCTGTAGGATCTGTTGTGATATTCTGTTTCATTCCTAATATTTTGTTAAATTTGCATCTTTTTGAAATCTTGATCAGTATAGCTAGAGGTTTATCAATTTTGATATTTTCATAGGATCAGCTTTTGATTTATTCATTTTTCTGTATTATTTGTTCTATTTTATTGATTTCTTCTCTTTATTTTCTTCCACTTGCTTTGATTATAATTAGCTCTAGGTTTTCCGGCTTCATAAAGAGGAAACTTAATTTTAGACTTTTTCCCCTAATATAGCATTTAAAGCTATATATTTCTCTGTAGACATTGACTAGCTACTTTCCACAAACTTTGATGTGTTTTAAATTCAGTTTATAGCCTTGTCTTTATTTTATTTTTATTTTATTTTCTTTTTTAAATAGAGAGAGAGTCTCACACTGTCGCCCAGGGTGGAATGCAGTGGCATGATCATAGCTCACTGCAACCTTGAACTCCTGCATTCAAGTAATCCTATGCCTCAGCCTCCCTAGCAGCTGGGACTATAGGTGTGTACCACCATGCCTGGCTAATTTTTTAAAACTATTCTGTAGATTGGCCAGGTGCAGTAGCTCGTGCCTGTAACCCTAGCACTTTGGAAGGCCAAGGCAGGAAGATCGCATGAGGCCAGGAGTTCGAGACCAGCCTGAGCAAAAATGAGACCGTGTCTATACAAAAAATAGAAAAATTAGCGGGGCGTGTTGTCCCACGCCTTAGTCCCAGGTACTTGGGAGGCAGGAGGATTGCTTGAGCCCAGGAGTTGGAGGTTGCAGTGAGCTGTGATGACACTACTGCATTCTAGCCCAGGCAACAGAGCAAGACCCTGTCTTGAGAAAAAAGAAAAAATATTTTGTAGAGATGGGGTCTCACTATGTTGCCATGCTTTCTTTTTTGTTTTGAGTCAATCAACATGGCAAGCTTTATTATTGTCTTAGCAGAAGAAATTGCCGCAGCCACCCCAGCATTCAGCAACTCCCACCCCGGTCAGTTAGCCTCCGTCAACACCAAGGCAAGATCCTCCACCAGCAAAAAGAAGGCTCAGATGATCGTTAGCATTTTTTAGCAATATTGTATTTTTAAATAAAGATACATACATTTATTTTTACTTTTTATTTTTCCAGTCTCGCTCTGTCACCCCTGTTAAGTACAGTGGGGTCAACATAGCTCACTGCAACCTCAGACTCCTGGGCTCAAGCAATCCTCCTGTCTCAGCCTCATGAGTAGCTGGGACTACAGGCGTGTGCCATCACACCTGGCTAATTTTTCTATTTTTGATAGAGATGGGCCTCACTCTCATTCGGGCTGGTCTTGAACTCCTGACCTCAGGCTGTCCTCCTGCTTTGGCCTCCCGGAATGCTAGGATTATAGGCGTGAGCCACTGCACCCGGCCAAGATATGTACATTTTAAAAGAGATAATGCTATTGCATATTTAATGGACTACAGTATGGTATACACATAATTTTTATATGCACTGGGAAACCAAAAAGTTTGTGTGACTCACTCTACTGTGATAGTTGCTTTATTGCAGTGGTCCAGAACCAAACTCACAATATCTCTGAGGCATGCTTGTAGTTGTTTTATTGTCTTGTCATATTTTCAAAATATCAAATAAAAATTATGTTGCTAATGACTTTTACCTTTTTCGTTCTTTTGTAAGATTGAAATTTGTAAGATCAAACTTTTTTCTTTGTCAGGCATGATGACTCACACCTGTAATCCTAGCACTCTGGGAGGCCAAGGCAGGAGGATCGCTTGAGTTCAGGAATTCAAGAACAGCCTGAATGAGAGTGAGACCCATGTCTCTACTAAAAATATATAGAAAAAAATTAGCCGGGCATGGTGGTGCACACCTGTAGTCGCAGCTACTCGAGAAGCTGAGGCAGGAGGATTGCTTGAGCCCAGGAGTTTGAGGTTGCTGTGAGCTAGGCTGATGCCACAGCACTCTAGCCCAGGTGACAGAGACTCTGTATCAAACAAACAAAAAACCTTTTTTCTCAGTTTACAGTATTTTCTAATCTTCCTTTTTCTTTACTCTGATTTGTTTAGAAGAGTGTTGTTTAATTTCCACTTATTTTGGGGTTTTCTAGATATTTTTATTGATTTTTTCAGTTTAATTCTATCATGGTCAGAGAATGTCTCTCTCAGTTTTCAGTCTTTTATTTTTTCGGCATCTTGGTGATCACATTTATTGGAAATGTTGGAGAAAAATAAAAATGCCATTTAGCTTAAGAATTTGTGAGTTATCTGAAACTCACAAATTAACTCATTTCAGGAGTGGACGAATCCTTGTCTCATTTCTTAATATCAAAATGTATGCAGATTTCTCTTTTGAATATCACGTACATTTAAAGAGGCAATTGTACAAAGCCTCCTGTTTTCCACACAGGATAAATTCTTTGTTTCAGCCAACTCTCAATGAAAGGGCGACACCATCTCTCTGGACAAAGAACATTGGGACATTCCATTTCTTTGATTTATATATATCTTCATATGTTTCTTCATCAGTTTCTATAGTAGTTATAGTTCTTCCACATCTGCCAATATCATATTTAAATGTCGATGGTAAACATGTAATCTGCCTTGAAGCTGTCGGTCACTTCTCATTTTCACATCCAAGCTGTGCCTAAGATCCAGGGGCTGCTCTGTGGTGCTGGTAGTTTGTTGCTGGGCCATGTTGGCTGCCATGTTTCAAACCTTGCACCACTTTCCTGGCTCTTGCAAGAACATGTGAGCATCTCAAGATTTCAATCTTTTGAAATCTGTAAGACCTGTTTTATATTCCGTGGGTACTTGAAAAGAATGTATATATTCTTTCAACCGTTGGGCATAGTGTTCTATAAATTTTAATAAGGTTAAGGTGCTTGATATTGCCATTCAGATACCCTTAGTGTCTTTGTCCATTTTTTGCTGCTATAACAGAATACCACAGACTGGGTAATTTTTAAAGAATAAAAGTTCATTTTGGCTCACAGAATGGAGGCAGAAGGTCCAAGAGCATGGTGCTAACATCTCATCGTGACCTCTGTGCTGGTTTATCACGTGGTGAAAGGTTTGGAAGGGCAAGGGAACACTTGAGACTGAGTGAAATAGTGGACCAAACTCCCATGATAACTAACCCAGTCCTGTGATAATGACATTAATCCATTCATGAGGGCAGAGCTTTCGTGACCTAATCATCTCTGAAAGGTCCCATATCTTAATACTGTTCCAATGGCAATTAAATTTTAACACAACTATGTTCTAGTTCCAAAATGGTGGCATAGAAATAAGCTGGCTTCACTCCTCGCCTACAGAAAGACAAAAACAAATAACAATGCCGAGATTATCACCGGCAGCATCTCAGAACTCAAATATGAGGATTCTATGGTTCCTGGGACCAAAGAGAAGTGAAGAAGCTCCCAGCAGACAGGCTTAGGGTAATGTGATCACTAAGCAACTTGATAGCTTCAGTTTGTATGCTTGTTATGCCGATTAATTTTATAAGGATCATGGTACTTTTTTGTTGTGAATTATTTTTAATGCTCTTAATTATACCTATGAGGTAAATATACACAAGTTAT
Source organism: Eulemur rufifrons (assembly GCF_041146395.1). NCBI lineage: Eukaryota > Metazoa > Chordata > Mammalia > Primates > Lemuridae > Eulemur > Eulemur rufifrons. Next base: position 31,670,792 of record NC_091005.1, read on the forward strand.
CTTGGGAGTTAGTAAGACTAACATCCAAATAAGATTAGAAATGAGACTTGGATCATGGGTTGATATATTCTGTCTGTATTGTTGCCAGTATAAATCTTAATTGACATTTTTAATCTCTGATTTTTGTAAAACAAATAAATGAATTTCAACAGCATGTTCTAAAAAAATAAAAATAAATTTCAAGATGAGTTTTGGAGGGGATATTCAAGCGATTAACATTTACTAATTATTTTTGTCTAGTTCTATAACTTATTGAGAGAGGAGTGTTAAAAATACCCAGCTATGGGCGGGGCGCGGTGGCTCACACCTGTAATCCCGGCACTTTGAAAGGCTGAGGTGGGAGGATCACTTGAGGCCAGGAGTTTGAGACCAGTCTGGGCAACATAGCAAGATCCTGTCTTTACAAAAAATAAAAAAATTGAGCCGGGTGCGGTGGTGCACATTTGTAGTTGTAGCTACTTGGGAGGCTGAGGCAGGAGGATCACTTGAACCTAGGAGTTCAGGGCTGCAGTGAGGCATGATCCTGCCACTGTACTCCAGCCTGGGCAACAGAGGGAGACTCTGTCTTAAAAAAAATAAAATAAAATTGGCCGGGTGCGGTGGCTCACGCCTGTAATCCTAGCACTCTGGGAGGCCGAGGTGGGCGGATCGTTTGAGCTCAGGAGTTCGAGACCAGCCTGAGCAAGAGCGAGACCCCATCTCTACTAAAAATAGAAAGAAATTATATGGACAGCTAAAAATATATATATAGAAAAAATTAGCCGGGCATGGTGGCGCATGCCTGTAGTCCCAACTACTCGGGAGGCTGAGACAGGAGGATCCCTTGAGCTCAGGAGTTTGAGGTTGCTGTGAGCTAGGCTGACGCCATGGCACTCACTCTAGCCCGGGCAACAAAGTGAGACTCTGTCTCAAAAAAAAAAAAAAATAAATAAATAAAATAAAATTCATCTATGATTGTGGTTTTAACTGTTTCATACTTTAATGCTTTCAGTGTTTGTTTCATATGTTTTGAAGCTCTGCCATTAAGCAGGTATACATTTAGAATTTTGTATCTTTTTGATGTTTTGATTCTTCTGTTATTAAGTGCCCCTATTTGCCTCCAGTAAGTGCTACTTGTCTTAATCTGTTTTGTCTGATTTTATTATAGCCAATCAAACCGTCTTATATTCCCTCTTTGCTTGGTGTATCTCTTTTCCTTATTTTTTGTTTTCTATGTATTTCTTGTAAACAGCTTAGTGTTAGTTTTTACTTTTTAATCCATTCGAACAATATTTCCCTTTTGATTAGAGAATTAGTCTATTTATATTTAATGTAATTATTCATATGTTTGGGTTTGGTTTTGTCATTTTGCTCAGGTTTTTTGTCCCATCGGCTTTTTGTTCTATTCCTCTTTTCCTTTTGTATTAATTAAATAGTTTTTGGTATTATGTTTTAATTTCTCTGTTGGCTTTTTACCTTTTATATCTGTTTGTGTTATTTTTAAAGTGATTGCTGTAGGAATTACATTTATGCAACTCGGACTTATCAGTTTATTTAAATGTAATATTGGATTACTTCAGGAAAAACATAGGAACCTCGAAATCATCTGGTTTCCTTTACTTTTCCCAGCCTTTGTGCTTTTATTAGATGACCAGTGTATCCCCAGTTCGCCTGGGTGTTTCCTGGTTTTAGCACTGAAAGTCCCATGTCTGAGGAAGTCTCTCAGTCCTGGGCAAATTACAAAAGTGGGTCATTCTAACTATTGTTATCTTTGTTACACCTGTAAATGTTATAAACCCAAAATAATGTTACAATTTTGTTTTAAGACAGAGGTGAACAAAATATGGCTCTTAGTGCCAAATCTGGCTCCTGGCTTGTTTTTGTAAGACATGCAAGCTAAGAATAGTTTTTGCATTTCAAAGACTTGTTAATAAAAAATCCCAGAAACATATGTGATGTAGACTGACTGTGGCCCACAAACCTCATTTATTTACTATCTGGCCGTTTACAAAACAGTCCACTGATGTCTGCTTTAAGCAGTAATATATCTTCTTTTTTTTGACAGAGTCTCACTCTGTTCTCCGGGCTAGAGTGCCGTGTCATCAGCCTAGCTCACAGCAACCTCAAACTCCTGGGCTCAAGCGATCCTCCTGCCTCAGCCTCCTGAGTAGCTGGGACTACAGGCATGTCCCACCATGTCCGGCTAATTTTTTCTATATATTTTTAGTTGGCCAAATAATTTCTTTCTATTTTTTAGTAGAGACGGGGTCTTGCTCTTGCTCAGGCTGGTCTCGAACTCCTGAGCTCAAGGGATCCTCCTGCCTCGGCCTCCCAAACTGCTAGGATTACAGGCATGAGCCACCGTGCCCGGTCAGCAGTAATACATCTTTAAAAGAAGATAATAGAAGGAAAAATCATATAAACATATATTATTTATACATACATTTACATATATTTACCATTATTTATATTTATATACATATATTTACCATTTTAAATTTGAGTAATTTGACATGACTGGAGAGTCTTTCTTATTCCTTTTTAAAAGCAGATTTTAGTACACTGTTTGGGGAGCAATCTTGTGGGCCAGCCCAATCTGTATTACTTTTTATGGGCAGTGGTGGAAATGTGATCAGAGAAAGATTAAGCAAAAGGAACAGGGCTTAGTTCCAGTGTCACCAAGCACCACTTGTATGTAATAAAAAGGATTTGGTGAGGTTTTCCTAAGTAAAGGATTATTTCTGTTCTTAAAATTTTATTATGTCCTGACATAATTTGACTAAATGAATATTTATAAATCTATTTGGAAGAAATAATTTCAATATTTAAAACATTTTCATTTGTTCTGGTTGATAGAGTAAAAGCTTAGGTTTCATTGTGCCTTCTAGTATGTTTAGGCCACAAACCATTGCAATTCTAACCTGTTTTACTTGGCATAAGAATAATCTTCCATATAGAAAAATTAGCCAGGAGCAATGATGTGGACCTGTAGTCCCAGCTCCTTGGGAGGCCGAGGCAGGAGGATTGCTTGAGCCCAGGAGTTTGAGGTTGCTGTGAGTTATGACGTGACACCAGTGCACTCTAGCTGGGGCGACAGAGCAAGACTCTGTCTTAAAAAAAAAAAAATCTTTCAGGAAAAGATACCTGTTTTTAGTATGCTGCCTTAAATACAAAAAGAAAATCCAAGAACAGCTAGAAGTGTTCCTTGTAATAAGAGCTCAGTTTCATTTGCACAGAGCTCATTACTATAATTAAATTAAATGTGGCCTGAAGCTGCCTCCATATGTGGGGAACTGCAGCCTGTGAGTATATTCTTATAACAAATAGCTGAATGTCAGCCAATCACAGGCTGATCAGACCATGTCCCTATAAGGTAAACCTCTTGTTGTACCATGCCTAAGTAAGGCAAATGCTGAGCTGTAACCAGTCAAGCTTTTTCTGTACGTCACTTCCTTTTTCTGTCTATAAATGGTTGGCCCACATTAATGGGTGGACCTCTCTGGACCTCTCCTGGTTCAGTATGCTGCTGAATCATAGTTTGCTCAGATAGACTCTGCTCAATTTAATTTGTCTAAAAGTTTTTCTTTTAACAGTGTGCTACATATATCCTTTTGAATATATCAAATATTACATAAAACATTATTTTGTTCTTAAGGGAACATAATCATGAGAATTAAAACAAACTTTTGTTGATTCTTAATGTGATATATCTTTTAGTAAAAGTAACTGAAGAAACTAATTTTTTACTGTAGTTGAGGATTTTTAATTTTTTGAAACTGAGGGTTTTTTTAAACTTAAATCTGATTAAGAAACTATTCCTTAAGATATCAGCCAGGCGCAGTGGCTCACGCCTGTAACCCTAGCACTCTGGGAGGCGGAGGTGGGTGGATCATTTGAGCTCAGGAGTTCGAGACCAGCCTGAGCAAGAATGAGACCCCCGTCTCTACTAAAAATAGAAAGAAATTTTGTGGACAACTAAAAATACATAGAAAAAATTAGCCAGGTATGGTGGCGCATGCCTGTAGTCCCAGCTACTCACGAGGCTGAGGCAGGAGGATCGCTTGAGCCCAGGAATTTGAGTTTGAGGTGAGCTAGGCTGACGCCACGGCACTCTAGGCTGCGCAACGGAGTGGGACTCTGTCTCAAAAAAAAAAAAAAAAGAAAGAAACTATTCCTTAAGATACAGACTAAAGCGGTAAACCAAAAAGCTGTGTTTAGTTTTTGTTTTTGATTGTGCAACATGTTATAATACTGCAGTGGTTCTATAAGACCTGAGGTATATAATATTGAAAATTCATATGTATTTTATGTGAAAAATATAGAATCTTTAACATTTGCAGTAATTTTTCTATTTGAATATATTTACTTACATGGGAGGATGGGGTGGGAGAAGGCGTTATGTCCCCCAAGGGACATTCAGCACTGTCTGCACACCTTTTTCAGATTAGGAGACTGATATGCTGCCCACTGTGCCAAGAGGGCCACATGGTGACGTTTTTTGGTTATCACAGTTGGGTTGACATCTATGCAGTAGAGGCCAGAGAAGCTGGTAAATATCCTATCGTGCACAGGACAGCTCATCACAGCAAAGAATTATTGGCCCAAAACATCAATAATGTCAAAGTTGAGATACCCTTATCTACTTCATAATGCCTTTCATTTTCAGGTGTTTCACATCTATTATTCATATCACTCAGGGTTTACTGAGTCCTTGTGAGTGTATAGTATTCAGGATTATTGTTTGCTTCTAGTATTTTTTTTAATTGTGGTAAAATACACATAGCAAAATTTACCATTTTAACAACTTTTAAGTGTACAATTCAGTAACATTAAGTATACTCACAGTGTTGTGCAACCATCATCACTATCCATTACTAGAACTTTTGCATTTTCCCAGAGAAACTCTGTACCAGTTAAACAGTAACTCCCCATTCCTCCCTACTCCTCAAGCCATTGGTAATGTCTGTTCTACTGTTTGTCTCTATGCATTTGCTCATATAAGTGGAATCATACAATACTTATTATTTCTAGTATTTTTTTGTATATATGTTATATTTTAATTTTTACCTTAAGATTTTTTCTTGTTTTTTGTTTTTATTATATATAGAGCAGTGTTTTTTTCCTAACTGGAGAATGTTTTATTTAACACAGCACAATCATTTTGTGAATTATGTCTACTGACAATAATTTTTGGTTCTTTTTTTAATGAAAGATTGAAATGAATTATTTATAATATAGTTATTTTGAAGCCCTTTTAATCTAGGAAACAAAATAAGACAAGGCTTTTTTCTTTATAGTTTGTTTACAGTTTTACTTGGAAAGTAAAAACTATGTTCAAGGAATCAATTGATATAATGCCCCCACAATAAATTTTATTAGTAAATATTTTGAAGCTTTTTCTTCCTAAAATACTGGAAATGCAGCATTAGCACAATTCATCAATAATTACCTTTTTTTTTTTTTTTTTTTTTTGAGACAAAGTCTCTGTTGCCCAGGCTAGAGTGCTGTGGTGTCAGCCTAGCTCACAGCAACCTCAAACTCCTGGGCTCAAGTGATCCTCCTGCCTCAGGCTCCCAAGTAGCTGGGACTACAGGCATGCGCCACCATGCCTGGCTAATTTTTTGTTTCTATTTCTAGTAGAGATGGGGTCTGGCTCTTGCTCAGGCTGGTCTTGAACTCCTGACCTCAAGCAGTCCTCCCACCTCGGCCTCCCAGAGTGCTAGGATTACAGGTGTGAGCCACCACGCCCGGCCCATCAATAATTATCTTCAACACAAAATACAAATTGTATTGTAATTAGCTGGTGGTTTCCTCTTATCCAACTTGTCCAACCCATTTTACAGTTGTTTTTATAGAAAGCTTTCTTTTCATAAATGGATTCATTGAAGGTAGTGATTATTTTCTTTGTGTTGTTTCGGGAGGTGATAGTTAGCTCAGTAGAAAGAATGTTTACATTAAGCACTTTCATTAGGCAACAGAAATCAACCTATTAATAATTGAATGTCAATATTTATGCATTATTTCTCATTTACAGAAGTCTCTGCTAGTTCTATATAAGGGCATATATGATTTTGATATGTTTAATTTTAGGACTTGATTTGAACAAAGATGTAAAATGAAAAAATGATATACCTATCTTTGGCATATTTTACTTTTTAAAAATATTAACATTTTTAGTTGTGGTTTGAAGGAACCACATTTATACTTAATAGAATATGGACTTGGACATGTCTGGAGTCTAGTTGAGTTTTAGAAATCGGTCATTAACATCTTTTCTCTTAAATAAAGCTTCTTCAGTATTTTTATTGCAGAAAAAGAACTCTACCAGAATTTGTTAGCTTGATTAGTGTTAATTAGCTTAAATAGACAAAATGTTTATGTACTAGAGTATGAGGCATCTTATAAATACATGAATACGAAGTACTACAACTAGGCTTTTTAAAGAAAAACAGTAGAAGAATGGACTTTAACACATGGAATTGCAGTTTTCTGTACTTGCTGGTACTATTTTGGTGAAATTCATTTTTGGCTTTTGGTAAATAATTTTTGATTCAAGGATCATCCTTAGGGATTTGGGGGCATTATCTCTTCAAAAGTTTTTCTTGCAGTGGATTTAAATGTTAAAATATGATGAAATACCTTCATAAGATCAGTGTTTATATAAGTATCAATATCCTGGTTGTGATATTATAATATAGTTTTACAGAATGTTATTATTGGGGCAACAAGACAAAGTGTATAAGGAATCTGTAGTATTGCTTATGAATTCATGTGTGAATCTGTAGTTTTCTTAAATAAAAGTAAAGCAGTAAAAATAAAATGATAAAAGACTTTCATTTTTGGCCAAGATAGAGTAAAGACCAGATTTTTCCTCCCACCCCAGACAACTATTTAAAAAAAAAAGCAGACAAAATATTTGAAACAACAGTTTTGAAGACACTGAACACATTGAACACCAGGCAATGAAGGGTATGGGCCCTGAGAATTGGGAACCAGGAAAGCTCTGTGATTGCCTACCTAGCTTACTGCCTTAAGAATGTTTCTGGCTGTGGAACAGAGAAATGAAACTCAACCCCAAACCACAGTAAAAACTAAGTCAGTCTCCTTTCCCTGCTCTGTCCAGCTCCAGTCTGCTTGGAGCCTTCTTTGCTCTCCCCAGAAAGCCTCACCATGAAAGCCTTTTCATACCCTCTTGCTTCATGGGTGGTGCCATCTGTGTCAACATCTGAACTGAATTTTGGATGGGCGGTCTGTCTGTCTCTGCAGGGTGACCACAACAGTAGAGAAAGGGTATTTTTTTTTTTTTTCAACAAATTGTGCTCAAACAGTTGGATATGCATGTACCAAAAAAAAAAAAAAAAAAAGTTCTCCCACAGTTTTCTTTATTATGGCAAGGTATACATAACAAAATTTACCATCTTAACTATTTTTAGATTTTATTTTTTAGGGCATTTTTACATTTTCAACAGCAAAATCAAGCAGAAGGTACAGAGATTTCCCATATGCCTGTGCCCCAACACATGAATAGCTTTCCCTATATTAACATCCGTCACCAGAACAATACATCTGTTACAATTGATGAATCTGCTGTGACACATTATCACACAAAATCCGTAGTTTATATTAGGTTTCACTCTTGGTGTACATTCTGTGGATTTTGACAAACATATAATGACATGTATCTATAATTACAATATCCTACAAAATAGTTTCACTGCCCTCAAAATGTGCTCTGCCTGTTCAAACCTCCCTCTCCCCAACCCCTGGCAACCACTGATCTTTTTACTGTCTTCATAGTTTTGCATTTTCCAGAATGTCATAGAGTTGGAATCATACAGTGGATAGCCTCTTCAGATTGGCTTTTTTCACTTAGTAATATGCATTTATTTTTGCATTATTTTCATGGCTTGATAGCTTATTTCTTTTTAGCACATATTCTCTTGTCAAGATGTACCATGATGTATTTGTCCAATACCTACTGAAGGATATCTTGGTTGCTTCCAAGTTTTTGGCAGTTATAAATAAAGCTGCTGTAAACATCTCTGTGTAGGTTTTGTGTGGACATAAGTTTTCAAGTCACATGGGCAAATACCAAGGGGTGAGATTGCTGGGTCATATGGCAAGTTTTTTAAGAAATCGCCAAACTGTATTCCAAAGTGACTGTACTATTTTGCATTCTCACCTGCAGTGAATGAGAGTGCCTGTTGCTCCACCAGTATTTGGTGGTGGTGTGTTCTGGATTTTGGCCATGCTAATAGGTGTGTATCAGTATCTCATTGTTATTTTAATTTGCATTTCCCTGATGACTTGATGTGGAGCATCTATTCATATGCTTATTTACCATCTGTATAGCTTCTTTTGTGAGGTATCTATTAAGGTCTTTGGCCCATTTTTTAACTATGTTGTTTGTTTTGCTGTTGAGCTTTACATGTTCTTTGTATATTTTGCATAACAGTCCCTTATCAGATGTGTCTTTTGCAAATATGTTTTTCCTAGTCTGTGGCTTGTCTTTATTTTATTCATAGTGTCTTGTAGAGCAGAAAGTTTTAATTTGAATAAAGTTGAGTTTATCAATCCTTTTTTTCATAGATTGTGCCTTTGGTGTTGTATCTAAAAAATCATCGCCAAACCCAAAGATATCTAGATTTTTTTCCTGTACTATCTTTTAGGAATTTTATATTAGGTCATTAGATATGAAATGTCCGATTTGAATCAGAAGTGTAGTTTATTATATCTCAAACAAGAAGCAGTACAGTTAATCAAAGTATGCACCTAAACTGTGGACACAGTTTTGCCAGCTTAATGGTAGCTTGTTTATGCTAGCAGCAAAGAAGCCTGGAGAGCAAGTGGAAGTGAAATCCTGAAAGGTGTTTTCCACAGCTTGTTGAGAATTAAGTATTTTTTCTTGCAAGAAGTGGTCCGTAGCCTGGAAGAAGTGGTCATCAGTTGGTGCAAGGTCTGGTGAATATGGTGGATGACAGAGAGTTTCCAAGTCTGGCTGCTGTAGTTTCAGTGGCGTTGTTTGTGCAACATGTGGTCGAGCATTGTCTTGTAAGAGGACTGGCCTGTCTCTCTTGACCAATCTCGGCTGCTTCATCGCAAGCATCCTCATTATTTTGTCCAACTGATTGCAGTAGACATCCATTGTAATCGATTGACCAGGTTTCATGAAGCTATAGTGGATAATACCACTGCTAGACCACCAAATGGATACCATTAGCTTTTATTGATTAATATTCAGTTTTGGAGTGTGTTTTGGCACTTCATCTTTATCCAACCATTGTGCCCAACGCTTGCAATTGTCAAAAAGAATCCATTTTTCATCACATGTAACAATAGGGTGTAGAAATGGTTTGCCTGTGAGTCATGACTGCAAAGAAAGAGAAGTTTTGAGACTATTTCTCTTCTGATGCTCATTCACCTGGAACCCATCTATCCAGCTTCTTTACCTTGGCCATTTGTTTCAAATGGTCCCATATTGTTGGAATGGTAACATCAAACCTTGCTGGTAATTCACGCATAGGTTAAGATGGATTCGCTTCTGCTACAGCTTTCAGCTCATCGTTATCCACCTTGGTCTCAGGTTGCCTATGGGCTCATTTTCAAGATTAAAATCACCAGAATGGAACTTCTCAAACTATCGATGTACTGTGCGTTCATTAGCCGCATACTTTCCAAACAATTTGTTGATATTTCGAGCTGCCTGCGCAGCATTGGTTCTATGTCGGAACTCATATTCAGAAATAACATGAGTTTTTGACTTACCATGGTTTCACAAAAATTGCTCTAAAAATTTTTTTGAAAGAGCCAAAATGTGCGTTTGAAAGACTGAGGATGTACCTTCACAATAAAAATAAAACAAGTGTCAAAGTGAAATGTCAGAGATATCAACTGTCAAACTTAGTACTTAAGGAAATCAGACATTTCATACTTAATAACCTAATAGTTTTATTGTTGAGCCTAAGAAATATTTATTTATAGAAATGCCCCCTATATTTTTAGAGACAGAAATGATTTCAGGAGTCTTGCAAGGCTTTGCCCTGAAGGAAAATGTAAACGTGTTAGTTCACATATCAAAAGCTGCCTCCCTCAGGAGGGTCTCAGTGGTCAGTAGCAGCTGCTTTCCAAGGTGAGGCTGCAGTCTCAGGCCTGTGGCTCTCACCTGCTTTGAAAGACACAGCAGGTTTGCATAGAGCCACGGGATGGGGAGCTGATCAAGAAAGGCAGGCTGCCCGAGATGAGAGCTGATCAGAGATGAGAGCTGATCAGAGATGAGAGCTGATCAATAAGATACGCTACCCAGCGGCCCCATGTGGTTAAAGTAATTAGCATAAGGAACAGCTCATGCTTGACTTCTGAAATCTCTGTTCTAATAGACAATAACCAGAGCCACGATGTCTCTGTTTTTGCTAAAGTGATAGCTTTATCTTAAAACTTAGAAGTTTGCCCTGAGAAGATTTTATAACCCTTTGTTCACCTAGATAGAGTTAGTTAAGGGATCTGTGGAAGCCTTTTGGAAGACTTTGGACCTAAACCGAATTTTCTGTTACTATGTAAATCCTGTTACCCCTGGCAACCGAAACACTGTACCTATAAATACCTGTGTAAAACTTCAGTCAAGGTTGCACGTTCTAATGGGAAAGGCGTGTAACCATCTGAGTACCCTCCTTTACCTATCTTCATAAATTTATTCTTTATAAGCTATATTTTTGCCTCTGTGTATTATTTTTATTTCTATTTCCTGCTATTTCTTTATCCTTTGTGACGACCCCTGTCTGAGGGACCTGATTTTTTTCTGGGAGTGTAGCTAACTCCCTGCATTTTATGTTGTACAGTTAGATCTGTAATGCATTTTGGGTTAGTTTTTGTGAAGGGTGTAAGGTCTGTGCCTAGATTTATTTTTTTACATATGGATGTTCAGTTCCATTTTTGAAAAGACTGGTTTGAGCACCATTTGTTGAAAAGACTGTCTTTTCTCCATTGAATTGTCTTTGTCCCTTTGTCGAAGAGTAGTTGACTATTGATGTGGTCTGTTTCTAGGATTTCTATTTTGTTTTAATAGACCTATTTGTCTTTTGCCAATACCACACTGTCTTGATACTGTTCCTTTATACTAAGTCTTGAAGTCAAATTTTGTTCTTCTCCTTCACTATTGCATTGGCTATTCTGGGTCTTTTTCCTATTCATATGTGATATTGTGAAATATGTATTTTGGTCTTTGTTCCCATTTTTGGGGCATGCAATTCCTAAAATCTTTGGAATCATCAAAATAAGTATCTTTTTGTATACTAATGAGTTGACTGATGGCTAGCAGTTCCTCAGTAGCTTCAGACCTCATCCTTGGAAAGACCAAGGCAGGATTAGAGGGCTGGGACTTTCAGCGCCCCCCAACCTCCTGGGAGTGAAGAGGGGCTAAAGGTTAAGTTGATCACCCATGGCCAATGATTTAATCAATCATGCCTATGTAATGAGGCTTTATAAAGGGAGCTTCTGGATAGCTGAACATGTGGAAGTTCCTAGAAGGTGGCGCCATGTTCCTGGGAGGGCATGGACATCCACTCCCCCATACCTCCCCATATGCAGCTCTTCATCTGTATTCTTTTTATATCCTTTATAATAAACCAGTAAACCTAAGTATTGCCCTGAGTTCGGTGAGCCACCTATAGCAGATTAATTGAAGTGAGGAGGTGGCCTTGGGAATCCCCATTGATAGCCAATTGGTCAGAAATGTAGGTAAAGCACCCTAGGGTTTGCAATTGGCATCAGAAGTAGCGGGCAGTCTGAGCCTTCAATAGGTGGAATCTGATGCTATCTCCAGGTAGATAGTGTCAGAATTGAATTGAATTAGAGGACACCTAGCTCATGTTTGCTAAAGAATTGATTACTTGCTTGATGTATGGGGAAAATACTCCATACATTTGGTCATAGAACTCTTGTGTTGCTTATTATAGGTGAGAGCAGAGGAAGAACAGTTTGTTTATTCTACTCTACCTTGTGGAGAATCAGTTTGCTGATATTCACAAAATAATTTGCTGGATTTTGATTGGGATTGCACTGAATCTGTAAGGGGGGAAGAACTGACATATTGACAATATTGAGTCTTCCTATCCATGAGCATGGAATATCTCTATTTAGTTCTTCCTTAACTTCTGTCATCAGAGCTTTGTAGTTCTCTTCACACAGATGTACTACATGATATTCTTCTTGTATGTATTGTTTTGGATTTATGCCTAAGTTCATTTTCTTGGATGCTAAAGTAAATGGTATTGTGTTTTTAATTTCAAATTCTACTTGTTCATTGCTGGTATATAGGAAAATGATTGACTTTAGTGTATTAACCTTGTGTCTGACAACTCTGCTATAATTGTTTATTAGTTTCTGAAGGTTTTTTTGTTGAATCTTTTGGATTTTCTACATAGATGGTCATGGCATCCACGAACAAAGACAGTTTTATGTTTTCTTTCTCAATCTGTATACCTTTTTTGTCTATTTCTTGTCTTATTGTCTTAGCTAGGACTTCCAATACAATATTGAAAAGCAGTGGTAAGAGGGTCCATCATTGCTTTGTTACTGATCTTAATGGGAAAGCATCTAGTTTCTCACCATTAAGTATGATATTAAATGCAGGCTTTTTATACATATTTTTTTATCAAGTTGAGGATTTTTTCCTCTATTCCTAGTTTACTGAGAGATTTTTTTTTTTTTTTAAATCATGAATGGGTGTTGATATGTCCAACTATAATAGTGGATTCATCTTTTTTTTCCTGGCAGTTCTATCAGATTTTGCCTCATGTAGTTTGACACTATTGTTAGGTGCACACATGTTAATGATTGTTAGTTGGTTTTTTTTTTTTTTTTTGAGAGCAGACTTCTTTATCATTATTTGATGCCCCTTTATCCCTCATAATTCTCCTTGCTCTGAAGTCTGCTCTGAGTTAATGTAGTTACTCCCACTTTCCTTGATTAATGTTAGCATGGTATATCTTTCTCCATCCATTTACTTTAAATTTATGTGTCTTCTTTAAAATAGGTTTCTTATGGACAACATATAGTTGGGTTTTGTTTTTGATGCATTCTGATAGTCTCTGCCTATTAATGAGTGCATTTAGACATTGACATTCAAAGTGATTATTGATTAGATTAGTATCTATAAAATTGATTACTATTTTCCTTTTGTTGCCCTTGTTCTTTCTTCCTATCTTTGTCTTCCACTCTTTTCTGCCTTTTATGGTTTTAATTGAGCATGTTATATGATTCCATTGTCTGTCATTTTTTAGTATGTTAACTATACTCCCTTTGTTTACTTTTCTAGTGGTTGCCATAGTGTTTGCAATATACAGTTAAAACTAATGCAACTGCACTTTCAAATAACACTGTGTCACTTCATGGTAGTGCAAGTATCTTATAATAACAAAATAATCTTAATACTTCCCTTGTGTCCCTTGTATCATTGCTGTCATTCATTTTACTTATATATGAGCATACATAAACATATATACACATATAGGCATGCATCATTAAATATATTTTTGCTATAATTATTTTGAACAACCTGTTGTTAGATCAATTATGAATAAGAGAGGCTGAGTAGGTGGCTCACACCTGTAATCCCAGTGCTTTGGGAAGCTGGGGCTGGAGGATCACTTGAGGCCGGGAGTTTGTGACTGGCCTGTATAACACAGTGAGACCCCATCTCTACAGAAAATAAAATAATAATTTTAAATAATAAAATTTTATTAATAAAATAATAAAAACATGGTGGTACATGCCTATAGACCTAGCTGCCTGGGAGGCTGAGGTGGGAGAATTGCTTGAACATGGAAGTTCAGGGCTGCAGTTAGATCATGCCACTGCACTCCAATGACAGAGCCAGACCCTGTCTCTTAAAAAAAAAAAAAAAGAAAGAAAAATAAGTTTTTATTTTACCTTCATTATTCTCTGATGTTCTTTATTTCTTTATGTAGATCTGAGTTTCTGACCTGTATCATATTAGTTTTCTCTGAAGAACTTCTTTTACCATTTCTTGCAAGGCAGGTCTGTTGGCAACACATTACCCCAATTTTTGTTTGTCTGATAAAGTACTTCTTTTTTTTTTTTTTTTTTTTTTTTTTGAGACAGAGTCTCACTCTGTTGCCCAGGATAGAGTGAGTGCCGTGGCGTCAGCCTAGCTCACAGCAACCTCAAACTCCTGAGCTCAAGCGATCCTCCTGCCTCAGCCTCCCGAGTAGCTGGGACCACAGGCATGTGCCACCATGCCCGGCTAATTTTTTTTTTATATATATATTTTTAGCTGTCCATATAATTTCTTTCTATTTTTAGTAGAGATGGGGTCTCGCTCTTGCTCAGGCTGGTCTCGAACTCCTGAGCTCAAATGATCCGCCCACCTCGGCCTCCCAGAGTGCTAGGATTACAGGCGTGAGCCACCGCGCCCGGCCTGATAAAGTACTTCTTTTGAAGGATAATTTCGCAGGGTAGAGCATTTCTATATTGGTGGTGTTTTGTTTTGTTTTGTTTTGTTTTTGTGTTTGGTTTTTTTTTTTTGTTTGTTTGTTTTTGAGACAGAGTTTTACTCTGTTGCCCGGGCTAGAGTGCCATGGCATCAGCCTAGTGAGCTCCTCAAACTCCTGGGCTCAAGCAATCCTCAGCCTCCTGAGTAGCTGGGACTACAGGCATGCGCCACCATGCCTGGCTAATTTTTTTCTATATATTTTTAGTTGTCCAGCTAATTTCTTTCTATTTTTAACAGAGACAGGGTCTCGCTCTTGCTCAGGCTGGTGTCGAACTCCTGAGTTCAAACGATCCTCCTGCCTCAGCCTCCCAGAGGGCTAGGATTACAGGTGTAAGCCACTGTGCCCAGTGGTGTTTTGTTTTGTATCTACATTTTAATATTTCACCCCACTCTGTTCTTGCTTGCTTGGTTTCTCAGAAGTTGGATGTAATTCTTCTCTTTGCTCTTCTCTAGGTAAAGTGTTAAGATTTTTTTCTTCATCTTTGATTTTGTTAAGTTTGAATATGATGTGCCTACCTGTTGTTTTGGGGGATTTATTTTGCTTGGTGTTCTCTGAGCTTCCTGGTTTGGTGCCTGACATTAATTTGGGGAAATTCTTAGTCATTGTTGTTTCAAATTTTGCTTCATTTCTTTCTTCTCTTTATGGCATTCCCATTACATAGAAATTACACCTTTTATAGTTGTCCCAAGGTCCTTAGATATTCTTGGGTATTTTCCTTTTTTTTTTTTTTTTTTCAGTCTTTTTGTTTGTTTGCTTTTCAGTTTTGGGTGTTTTTCTGTTGATATATCCTCAGTCTGAGAGATTCTTTTCCTTAGCTGTGTCCAGTTTACTAATCAGAGGCATTCTTCATAATGTTAAAGTGTTTTTGACTTCTTGCATTTCTTTTTGGTTCTTTCTTAAACTTTCCATGTCTCTGCTTATATTGCCCAGTTGTTCTTACATGTTGTATACTTTATCCATTAGAGCTCTTAAGCGTATTAATTGTAGTTGTTTTACTTTCCTGGTCTGACAAGAAATCCTAACTTCCCTGCCATCTTAGACTCTGGTTCTGATGCTTGCTCTCTCTCTTTAAACTGGTGTTTTTTTGCCTTTTGCTATGTCTTGTTATTTTTGCTTGATAGCCAGACATGATGTATTGGGCAAAAGGATTTGCCATAAATAGGCCTATAGTAATATGGTGGTAAGGGGAAGCATTCTGTAGTCCTGTGGTCAGGTCTGAATCTTTTAGTGAGCCTATGCCTCTGGAATAGTTTCCCTCTTCTCTCCCCCGCCTCCCATTTTGGGTCACGCTGGTTTGAGTGTGCTGGAATTGGGTATTTCCCTCAGGCCAGTTAGGCTCTGATAAAATCCCAGTAGGTTATCATCTGGTAAAAAGTTTCTACTGAGGGAAGAACTTGTTGAGAACAGAAGGCTCTGGCCTATTTCAAGATGGTTCCTTTTTCCCTTCCCCTACTGGAAGCATGAAGGGGATTCTTCTTCCGACATTCACTGTGAGCACCTGGTTAAAGCTTCTGGAAGTAAAACCCACAGAAGTGCGGGGACCCCTGCTGCGACTGGGTTCCTTGGTGTTTTTAATTCTCAAACTTGGCCACACTGAGCCTTCAGCAATTCATCAGTTACAGTTCAGGTTTCCTTACTTCAGCACTGGTTCCTGCATAAGTCTCATTCAGCTCATGGGTTTCTGCTCCAGTAAGTAGTTATTCTCTGTATTTGCCTGTTGATCTCTCTTTGGGGGCAGCAGTTTGCCTTGTGACCTCACATCTCTTGCGGATTTAAAAAGAGTTCTCGATTTTAATTTGTTCAGTTTTTTACTTGTTAGGATTGAGTGGCAACTTCAAAGCTTTTATATGCTGGACTGGAAACTGAAAATCTCCATCTTAACCATTTTTAAGTCTACAGTACAGTAATATTAAGTATATTCATATTGTTTTGAAGCTGTCACCACCTTCCATCTCCAGAAGTCTTCATCCTGCAAACTGAAACTCAAACAGTTACTTCTCATTGCCCCCTTCACTCCAACCCCAGTCTACTTTCCATCTCTAGGAACTCGACTGCTTTAAGTACTTCCTATACATAGACTCATACAGTATTTGTCTTTTTATGACTGGCTTATTTCACTTAGTATAATATCCTCAAGGTTCATGTTGTACCATGTTTTGGAAAAGTTCGAGGACCGGTGCCCGTTCTTTAAATGAAACCGTCAGGTCCAGGGCTTATCTTTATTGGTAAATTTTTTATTACTGATTTAATCTCGCTAGTTGGAAGTCTATCCTGATTTTCTAATTTTTCATGATTCTTTCTTGTTAAGTTTTGTGTTTCTTAGAATTTGTCTATTTCATTTAGGTTATCCAATTTGTTGGCATACAATATTCATAATAATCTCACAATCTTTTTTATTTCTGTGGCATTGGTAGTAATGCCCACATTTTCATTTCTGATTAAGTATTATAATTTGAGTCACCTGTCTTTTTTCCCCTTAGTCAATCTAAGGGATTGTCCATTTTTTAAATTGATAGATAATATTTGTACATATTTATGGAGTATGTGTAGTATTTTGTTACATATATAGGATGTGGAATGATCAAGTGAGGGTATTCAGGATGTTCATTACCTCATATATTTATCATTTCTAGGTGTTGGGAACATTTTAAATCCTCTCTTCTAGCTATTTTGAAATATAAAATATATTATTTTTTACTATAATCACCCTACTCTGCTATCAAACATTAGGTCTTATTTGTTCTATTAAACTGTATATTTGTATTCATTAATAAACCTTCCTCTCCCCCTACTCCCCAAACCATCTTTCCCACCTCTGGTAACTAACATTCTACTCTTTACCTCCATGAGATCAATTCTTTTAGTTTTCTGTATGAGTGGAAACTGCCATGTTTGTCTTTCTGTGCCTGGCTAATTTCACTTACCATAATGATCTTCCAGTTCCATCTGTGTTGCTGCAAATGATAGAATTTCATTCTTTTTTGTGGCCAAATAGTATTCCACTGTGTATATATCAATATACCACATTCGTTATATCCATTCATCTATTGAGGGACACTAAGGTTGATTCCATATATTTGCTATTGTGAATAATGCTACGATAAACATGGGTGCAAGTATCCCTATAATATGCTGATTTGAGATCCTTTGGGTAAATACCCAGTAGTGGAATTTCTGGATCATATGGTAGTTTTATCTTTAGTTTTTTGAGAAATCTTCATGCTGTTTTCCATAATGGCTATACTAATTTATGTTACCACCAACAGTGTATAAGAGTTCCCTTTTCTCCACAGCCTCACTAACATCTGTTATTTTTTGTCTTTTTGATAATAGCTGTTATAACTGGGGTAAGATGATATCTCATTGTGGTTTTGCTTTGCATTTCCCTGATGATTAGTGATGTTGCACAGTTTTTCATGTACTCGTTGACCATTTGTATATCTTCTTTTGAGAAATGCCTATTTAGGTCCTTTGCCCACTTTTTAATGGGATTATTTGTTTTTTCTGTTTTTTTTTGCATTCCTTGTATATTCTGGATAATTAGTCCCTTGTTCGATTAATAGTTTGTGAAAATTTTCTCCCATTTAGCAGATTGCCGCTTCACTCTGTTGATTGTTTCTTTTGCTGTGTAGAAACTTTCTAGTTTAAAATAGCTCCATTTTCCTATTTTTGTTTGCCTGTGCTTTTTAGGTCTTACTCATAAAATCTTTACCTAGATCAATGTCCTAAGGTGTTTCCCCTGTGTTTTCTCCAGTAGTTTTATAGTTTCTGGTCTTACATAAGTTTTCAGTCTATTTTGAGTTGATTTTTGGATATGGTGAGAGAAATCGAATTTTATTCTTCTGCATATGGATATCCTGCATATGGATATATGTTCTTTGTGCCTTTGTCGAGAATCAGTTGGCTGTAAACACATGGCTTTATTTCTGGATTCTCTATTCTGTTCCATTGGTCTGTGTGTCTATTTTTGTAACAATGCCATGCTGTTGTGGTTACTATAGCCTTGTAATATATTTTGAAGTTGATTAGTTTGATGCTTCCAGCTTTGTTCTTTGCTCAGGATTGCTTTGGCTACTTTTTGGTTCCATATGAATTTTAGGATTATTTTTCTGTTTTTGTGGAAAATGTCATTGATATTTTAATAGGGATTGTATTGAATCTGTAGATTCCTTTGGTTAGTATGGTCATTTTAACAATATTAATTCTTTCAGTCTATGAACATGGTATGTCTTTCCATTTGTTTTCTCTTCAATTTCTTTCATTGGTGTTTTGTAGTTTTCCTTGTAGAGTCCTTTCACCTCTTTGGTTAAATTTATTCCTAGGTTTTTATTTTTTTTGACTATTGTAAATGGAATTGCCTACTTGATTTTCTTTTCAGCTTGTTCATTATTGGTGTGTAGGAACACTACTGATTTCTGTATGTTGATTTAGTATCCTGCAACTTTATTGGATTTGTTTTTCGGTTCTAAGAGATTTTTGGTGTAGTCTTTAGGTTTTTCTAAATATAAGATCATCTCATCTGCAAAAAAGGACAATTTGACTTCCTCTTTTACAATTTGGATGCATTTTATTTTTTTCTATTGTCTAATTGCTCTGGCTAGGCCTTCTAGTACTATGTTGAATAGAAGTGGTAAAAGTGGGCATCCTTGTCTTGTTCCAGTTCTAAGAAGGAAAGCTTTCAGCTTTTCCCCATGGAGTATGATGTTAGCTGTGGGTTTGTCATACATGGCTTTTATTATATTAAGGTATGTTCCTTCTATGCATAGTATGTTGAGAGTTTTTATCTTGAAGGGATGTTGAATTTTAAGAAGGCTTTCTCTACATCTGTTGAGATAACTATATGGTTTTTATTTTTTATTCTGTTGATGTGATATGTCATGTTTATTGATTTATGTATGTCAAACCATACTTGTATCCTTAGGATAAATGCTACTTGATCATGATGTATTATCTTTTTGATGTGCTGTTAAATTCACTTTGCTAGTATTTTGTTGAAGATTGTTCATCAGGAATATTGGCCTATAGTTTTCTTTTTTTATTGTCGTGTCTTTGTCTGGTTTGGGGTCAGTGTAATGCTGGCCTTGTAGAATGAATTAGGAGAATTCCCCCCTCTTCAATTTTTTGGAATAGTTTGAGGAGAATTGGTGGTAGTTCTTAATGTTTGATAGAACTTGGTAGTGAAGCCATCTTGTCCTGGGCTTTTCTTTGTTGGGAGATTTTTTTATTACTGATTGAATCTTGTTGCTCATTATTGTACTGTTCAGGTTTTCTACTTCTTCCTGATTCAACTTTAGTAGGTCCCGTGTGCCCAGGAATATATCCGTTTCCTCTAGGTTTTTCAGTTTGGTAGCTTTTAGTTATTCATGATAGTCCCTGATGATGATCTTTTATATTTCTTTGGAATCAGTTGTAATGTCTCCTTTCTCATTTCTGATTTTATTTGGATCTTCTCTCTCTCTTTTTCTTGGTTAGTCTAGTTAGCAGTTTACCGGTTTTGATTATCTTTTCAAAAAACCATTTTTTTGTTCTGTTGATTCTTCATATTGTGTTTTTAATCTCTATTTCATTTAGTTCTGCACTAATCTTTATTATTTCTTTCCTTTTACTAATTTTGGGTTTGGTTCTTGTTTTTGTGTTCCTTGAGGTGCATCATTAGGTTGTTTTTTTGAAATCTTTCTAATTTTTGATGTAGGCATTTATTTCTATATAGTTCTCTCTTAGCATTGCCTTTTCTGTATCCTGTAGGTTTTGGTATGTTGTGTTTCCATTTCTACTTATTTCAATAAATTTTTTGATTTCCTTAATTTCTTCATTGATCCAGTGGTCATTCAGGAGCATGTTGTTTAATTTCCATGTATTTGTACAGCTTCCAAAATTCCTCTTGTTATTAATTTCTAATTTTGTTTCATTGTTGTCTGAAAAAGATAGTTGATACGATTTTGATTTTAACAAATTTGTTGAGACTTGTTTTGTGGCCTAACATATGGTGTATCCTGAAGCATGTTCCCTGTGCTAATGAGAAGAATGTGTATTCTGTAGCTATTGAGTAAAATGTGCTGCCAATATCTTCTAGGTCCATTTGGTCTAAAGTACAATTTAAATCCAATTTTTCTTTGTTGCTTTTTGTTTGTCTAGATGATCTGCCTAATGCTGAGAGTGGGTTGTTGAAGTCCCTCACTGTTAGCGTATTGGAGTCTCTCTCTCTCCCTTTAGATTTAATACTATTTTCTTTACATGTGTGTGTGCTCTGTATGTGTTGGGTGTATGTGTATTTAGAATTGTTATATTCTCTTGCTGAATTGATCCCTTTATCATTATATAATGACCATCTTTGTCTCTTTTTACTGTTTTTGACTTAAAGTCTGTTTTATCTGATTTAAGTATAGCTATTCTTGCTCACATTAAGTTTCCATTTGTATGGAATATCTTTCTTCGTTCCTTTTTTTTTTTGAGACAGAGTCTCACTCTGTTGCCTGGGCTAGAGTGCCGTGGCATCAGCCTCGCTCACAGCAACCTCAAACTCCTGGGCTCAAGCCATCCTCCTGCCTCAGCCTCCTGAGTATCTGGGACTACAGGTGCATGCCTCCATGCCTGGCTAATTTTTTCTATTTTTAGTAGAGACGGGGTCTCACTCTTGGTCAGGCTGGTGTCAAACTACTGAGCTCAAGTGATCCACCCACCTTGGCCTCCTAGAGTGCTAGGATTACAGGTGTGAGCCACTGTGCCCGGCCTCCATTTCTTTACTTTCAGTCTGTATGTTCCTTTATATGTGATGTGACTTTTTTGTAGGCAGTGTATAGTTGGGTCGTGTTTTTTTTTTTAATCCATTCAGCCAGTCTGTATCTTTTAAGTGGAAAATCTAACCTGTTTACATTCAAGCTTATTATTGATTGTTGAGGATTTATTCCTGTCGTTCTGTTAATTGTTTTACCATATGCGTTGTTCCTTTCTTTCTCTTACTGTTTATCTTTGTGGTTTAGTGGTTTTCTGCAGTGGTAAGATTTGAGCCTTTTCCTCATTTTTGTGTTTTCCCCAGTAAGTTTTATATTTATGTATGTTTTCATGATGGTAGATACCATCCTATTGCTTCCAGGTTTAGGAGTCCCTTAAGCCAGGGGTCCCCAAGTTTTTGGCACCAGGGACCGGTTTTATGGAAGACAGTTTTTCTACCAGTGGTGGGGGTGGTGGCGATGGTTTCAGGAGGATTCAAGTGTGTTACATTTATTGTGTACTTTATTTTTATTATTATTACATTGTAATATATAATGAAATAATTATACAACTCACCATAATGCTGCTGCTGATCTGACAGGAGGCGGTGCTCAGGTGGTGATGTGAGTGATGGGGAGCGGCTGTAAATACAGATGAAACGTCACTCGCTAGCTTGCTGCTCACCTCTTGCTGTGCAGCTCGGTTCCTAGTAGGCCACGGATCCTAACAGGCCATGGACAGGTCCGTGGCCTGGGGGTTGGGGATGGCAGCCTTCAGCACACCTTGTAAGGCCTGTCCTAGTGATGATGGACTCCCTCGGTTTCCCTGACAAGCAGGGAAAATCTTTATTTTTCCTTCATTTATGAAGGATAACTTTGCTGGGTATTTTATTCTTGGCTGGCAGTTTTACATTTTTTTTTTTTTTTTTTTTTGAGGCAGAGTCCTGCTCTATCACCCTGGCTAGAGTGCCATGGCATCAGCCTAACTCACAGCAACCTCAAACTCCTGGGCTCAAGCGATCTTTCTGCCTCAGGCTCCCGAGTAGCTGGGACTACAGGCATGCGCCACCATGCCCGGCTAATTTTTTCTGTATATTTTTAGTTGTCCAGCTAATTTCTTTCTATTTTTTTTTTTTTTTTAGTAGAGACAGGGTCTCGCCCTTGCTCAGGCTGATCTCGAACTCCTGAGTTCAAACGATCCAGCCGCCTTGGCCTCCCCAGTGGTAGGATTATAGGCGTGAGCCACTGCGCCTGGCCAGTTTAAAATTTTTTTTTCAGTCCTTTGAATATATTACCTCATTCCTTCCTTGCCTGTACAGGGAGGAGGATTTTTGCTGCTGAAAAATCCACTGTTATCGGATGTCATTTACCTTATATGTGAGTAGACGCTTTTCTCTTGCTGTTTTTAGAATTCTTTGTCTTTGACTTTTGACTGTTTGACTATAATGTGCTGTGGAGAATACCTTTTTGACTTGTATCTGTTCGGCAATCTCTGAGCTTCTTGTATCTCTAAGTCTCTTCTAGACTTGGGAAACTTTCAGTTATTTTGTTAATAAGTTTTCTATACCTTTGGCCTTTTCTTCATTATCTGGAACAACCAAGATTCTAATACTTGTTCGCTTTAATCATGTCCCATATGCCATTATGCCATGTAGGGGCTTTTATTCGTTCTATTTGTCTTTTTTTTTTTTTTTTTAGAGACTGGATCTTGCTCTGTCACCCAGGCTGGTATGCAGTGGTGTGATCATAGTTCACTGTAACCTCAAACTCCTGAGCTCAGGCGATCCTCCCACTTCAGCCTCCCAAATGGCTACCACACCTGGCTAATTAAAAAAAATTTTTTGTACAGATGGGGTCTTGCTATGTTGCCCAGGCTGGACTCAAACTCATAGTTTGTAGTGATTCTCCTGCCTTGCCTCCCCAGAGTATTGGGATTATAGGCATGAGCCACCATGCCTACCTGTTTATTCTTATTTATTATTTTTTTTCTTTATCTGACTGGGTTATTTCAAGTAACCTTTCTTCAAGTTTTGAAATTCTTTTCCTTTGCTTGATGTAGTCTATTGTGAAGCTCTCAAATGTGTTTTTTATTTCATACATTGAATTCTTCACTTTCAGGATGTCTATTTGTTTTTTGTTGTTTATGATGTTTACCTTTCTGGTGAATTTTTCATTCCTATCTTGAATTGTTTACCTGATTTCTTTGTATTATTTATCAGTGTTCTCTTGTATCTTACTGATCTTTAATATCATTATTTTGAAGTCTTTATCGGTGTTTCATAAATTCCATTTTCCTTAGGATCTGTTGCTCAAGAATTATTGTGTTTCTTTGGAAGTGTATCAAATCCTTGCTTTTTCATATTTCTTGTGTCCTTATGTTGATGTATGCACATCTAGTATGATAGTTGCTTCTTTTAATTTTTTGGACTGGCTTTTTTAGGGGAAGTGTTTTTCCTCAAGATGTGTCTATGGTGATGGTTGGGTTGGGTACTTTGT
Organism: Eulemur rufifrons; assembly: GCF_041146395.1. Classification (NCBI taxonomy): domain Eukaryota; kingdom Metazoa; phylum Chordata; class Mammalia; order Primates; family Lemuridae; genus Eulemur; species Eulemur rufifrons. Next base: position 31,694,487 of record NC_091005.1, read on the forward strand.
TTGATTCTGGATGGGTGCAGTTGTATAGTTTCTGTATGATTTCTTCGGCTCTGAACAGCATCAGTGGTATCTGTGATTTACTCAGTGGCTTGGCTGCAGTTAGTGGAGGCTGTGGTGAGGCTTTGCTGGGCCTGCGCACCCCAGGTGGGCCAGTCCTCAGACCCCAGTGATGGCAGCATCAGGCCAAGCGTGCCTTTATTCGGGCCCTTGGGCAGTGTATAGGGCACTGGTGTTAGTGGGTCCAGGCAGGCCGATTCTTGGGCCTCCAGGCAGCTTGCTCGGGTGCCAGCCATGGCCAGATGCGTAGGTGGGACCTTGGGCCTTTGGGGAGTACGTGGCATGGGCAGAGGTAGTAGTGGTAGCATGAGTACCCTCAGGCTCCCATTTATAACTTGTTAGCAGTGCTATGCTGAGCTGGGCAGGCCAGTACCCGGCCCTGCAGCCGGTGTGTGTGCGCACGTGTGTGCACGTGCTGGTGATGGTAGGCTGAGTGAGCCTGTCCTCAGGTCCCCAGGAGGAACGCACAGATGCCGTTGGTGGTGGACTGGGCAGGGTATTCACCAAGATCCTGACTGATGTGCTCATGTACTCATGTGGGACGATGCCAGGTGCAGGCTGTGCTGGACAGGGTGGGGGGGCAACCTGTGGTGGTGGGTGGGAAGAGCCTGACCTGAGAGTGCGTGCAATTGTCTAGTAGCCTTGTTGCTGGGTGGGTGGGGTTGCTATCAGAAGTGGCCCAAGGTAGGTGGGCAGCTTTCAGGCTCTGGAGAGCATATGGTTTTGTCCCTAGTGGCAGCGATAAGCTGTGCTGGTGTACAGGGAGAGCCTGTCTCAGGGCATGTGTACAGTGCTGCTGTTGGGGCAGGGTTGCTTTGAGTAGGAGCCGTCTCAGGTAGGCAGGCAGACAAGCAGCTTTAAGGCTCTGGGGAGTGTGTGCTTCAGCCCCCATCACCAGCGGCAGCAGTGGAGGTGTGTGGGGAGAGCCTGTCTTCAGGGCGTGTGCTGCGTGCAGTGGCCTTGGTACAGATTGGGGTGCGGTTGCTGTTAGAAGCCCTAGGCTCTGGGGAGTAAGCGCTTTGGCTCCCTTTGTGTAGGGGACACCATCTCTGGTATATTGCACCACCTGTTTCCCAAGGTCTAGGACTGCGTGGGCTAGAGTGGGCCCCTGCTGCCCTGCTACGTCCGACTGGTGCATTGCAGCCCTCTGGGTAGACACAGTGGGATATTAGTGGGTCTCCAGGGATATGGAGATGCAGTGGCTGTTGAACCCCCAGGGCAGGATTCAGCCTGGTGAGGTTTGGGCTCAAAATGGCGCTGCACTATAGCTGCTTAGGTCTTCAAGGGGTGTGTAGGACCCGGTGTGAGCGCCCTCGCTGCAACAATACCTTTGCGCAGTCTCCAGATAGCTCCCTGTGTTAGTCTCAGGGCCTGCAAGGATCCAGGGGCTCTCTTGTGGCTAGGGTTGCAGGAGTCTCTGGTGGGAACGTGGACTGTTGGTCTCACTCACCTTTTCCCCGCACTGGGGAGCCTCTCTGGGCTCCCAGCTGATCCTGGCTGAGCTGGCTGCCTCATTTCCTGCTCTGTCGGTGCCTCAGGTGTTTCCTGTCACTTCTTTATGGAATTTCATTGTTGTTTCTTAGATGTTCTATTTGGAGTATGATTACCTGTTATAGTGTAATGGTGTAAAAATCTATTATTTTGGTTCTTCTTTGTGTGGGAGGTGTGTCTGTTGCTTCTAGTCAGCCATCTTTGTCAGTTTTGTTGATCTTTATGAATAAAGTAACTTTTGGCTTTGCTGATTTTCCTCTATTGTTTTTAATTTTCTATTTCATTTATCTCTGCTCTAATCTTATTTCTTCCCTTCTGCTAGCTCTGGGTTCCTTAAGTTGTAAAGTTAGGTTGTTGATTTGAAATCTTTCTTCTGTCTAGATCATTTCTTTCTATTTTTTAGTAGAGACAGGGGTCTCGCTCTTGCTCAGGCTGGTCTCGAATCCCTGACCTCAAGCAATCCTCCCACCTCGGCCTCCCAGAGTACTAGGATTACAGGCATGAGCCACCACGCCCAGCCTGAAATCTTTCTTTTGAAACATCTGTTTACAGGTGGAACTTTCCCTCTTAACACTGTGTCCCATAAGTTTTGGTATGTTTTATTTTCGATTTTATGCATCTCTAGGTATTTTCTTTCTTTCTTTCTTTTTTTTTTTTGAGACAGAGTCTCACTCTGTTGCCCAGGCTAGAGTGAGTGCCATGGCGTCAGCCTGGCTCACAGCAACCTCAAACTCCTGAGCTCGAGGGATCCTCCTGTCTCAGCCTCCCGAGTAGCTGGGACTACAGGCATGTGCCACCATGCCCGGCTAATTTTTTCTTATATATATTTTTAGCTGTCTGACTAATTTCTTTCTATTTTTAGTAGAGATGGAGTCTCGCTCTTGCTCAGGCTGGTCTCGAACTCCTGAGCTCAAACTATCCACCCGCCTTGGCCTCCCAGAGTGCTAGGATTACAGGTGTGAGCCACCGCGCCCGGCCTCTAGGTATTTTCTAATTTCCTTTATGATTTCTTCTTTGATCTGTTGGTTAATTGCCATGAATTTGTAAATTTTCTAGTTTTCCTTTTGTTGTTTATTTCTAACTTCATTTTGTTGTGGCTGGAGAAGACATTTTGAATAACATCTATCTTAAAAAATGAGTTTTAGGGCCAGCATGGTGGCTCATGTCTGTAATCTTAGCCCTTTGGGAGGGCGAGGTAGGAGGATTGCTTGAGGACAGAAGTTTGAGACCAGCCTGAGCAGCGAGGCGAGACCTTACCTCTACAAAAAATACAGGACATCCCAAAAGTCTCCATACAAAGGAAAAATTTTGTAATGAATATTTTCTACAAAAGGTACATTTAGCTACAATTTCCCATTTTCCCTTTGTAATGGCAGCTTTTGGGACACCCTGTAGAAAAATTAGCTCAGTGTGGTGGTGCACACCTATAGTTAGTTACTCAGGAGGCTGAGGGCACAAGGATTGCTTGAGCCCAGGTGTTTGAGGCTGCAGTGAGCTATGGTGGTGTCACTGCACTTCATCCTGGGCAACAGAGTGAGACCCTCTCTCTAAAAAACAACAAAAGGCCAGGCGCGGTGGCTCACGCCTGTAATCCTAGCACTCTGGGAGGCCAAGGCGGGTGGATAGTTTGAGCTCAGGAGTTCGAGACCAGCCTGAGCAAGGGCGAGACCCCGTCTCCACTAAAAATAGAAAGATATTATATGGACAACTAAAAATATATATAGAAAAAAATTAGCCGGGCATGGTGACGCATGCCTGTAGTCCCAGCTACTCGGGAGGCTGAGGCAGGTGGATTGCTTGAGCCCAGGAGTCTGAGGTTGCTGTGAGCTAGGCTGACGCCACGGCACTCGCCCAGGCAACACGGTGAGACTCTGTCTCAAAAAAAAAAAAAAAAAAAAAAAAGACAACAACAAAACTGAATTCTGATTCTTACCTCATGGCCACATGCAAATAATATTTTAAGGTGGATCATAGGCCTAAATAAAAATTCTTCAACTATAAAACCTCTAAAGAACAGTGAAAAAATTTTGTGACCTTGAGTTAGTAGGCAAATATTTCTTAGTTATGACACCAGAAACTTGACCTATAAAAGAAAAAAATTGATAAATTAGACTTCATCAAAGTTTAAACTTCTGATTTTTTTTTTTGAGACAGAGTCACCCAGGCTAAAATGCCATGACGTCAGCTCAGCTCACAGCAACCTCAGACTCCTCCTGGGCTCAAGCAAACCTCCTGCCTCAGCCTCCAAGTAGCTGGGACTACAGGCATGCGCCACAACGGCTGGCTAATTTTTCTATTTTTAGTAGAGAGGGGGTCTCAGTCTTGCTCAGGCTGGTCTCGAATTCCTAACCTCAAGTGATCCTCCCACCTTGGCCTCCCAGAGTACTAAAGTTTAAACTTCTGCTGTTTGCAATTCACTGTTAAGAGAATGAAAAGAAGACATAGACTGTGAGAAAATCTTTGCCAAGCAAATATATAATAGAGGACTTACATCCAAAATATATAAAGAACTATTGAAATGAAATAAGAAAAAAAGAACCCAATTAAAAAATAGTACTCCATGGTATACATAGTACTCCATGGTATACATATACCACATTTTATTAATCCACTCATGTATTGATGGGCACTTGGGTTGTTTCCATATCTTTGCAATTGTGAATTGTGCTGCTATAAACATTTGAGTGCAGATGTCTTTTTTATAGAATGTCTTTTGTTCTTTTGGGTAGATGCCCAGTAATGGGATTGCTGGATCAAATGGTAGATCTACTTGTATGTCTTTAAGGTATCTATCTCCATATTGCTTTCCACAGAGGTTGCACAAGTTTGCAGTCCCACCAGCAGTGTATGAGTGTTCCTATCACTCCACATCCATGCCAACATTTATTGTTTTGGGACTTTTTGATAAAGGCCATTCTCACTGGAGATAAGTGATATCTCATGGTGGGTTTGATTTGCATTTCCCTGATGATTAGAGATGTTGAGCATTTTTTCATAGAAACAATGGTGATAGAGCACCTCTTATATTTTCCTGGATAGAGCTGGAACCCATTCTACTAAGTGAAGTATCCCAAGAATTGAAAAATAAGCACCACATGTAGTCACCATCAAATTGGTTACACTGATCAACACCTAAGTGCACATATAGGAATAATATTTATTGGGTGTTGAGCAGATGGGAGCAGGGAGGAGGGGATGGGTGTATACATACATAATGAGTGCAGTGCGCACCGTCTGGGGGATGGACACACTTGAAGCTCTGACTGCAGGGGGGGGGACAAGGACAATATACATAACCTAAACATTTGCACCCCCATAATATGCTGAAATTTAAAAAAAATGGGCAAAAATTGGAATAGACGTTTCACTAAAGTAGACATATACATGGAAGATAAGCACATGAAAAGATGCTCAACATCATTAGTCATTAGGGAAATGCAAATTACCACTTTAAGATCCTACTACACATCTGTTAGAATGGCCAAAATTAAAAAGACTGAACATAGTAAGTGTTGGTAAGGATTTGGAAGTACTGGAACTCCCATACACTACTGGTGGGAATGCAAAATAGTACAGCCACTCTGAAAAACACTTTGGCAGTTTCTTAAAAATTTAAACATATCCCTGATAGTCTAGTGGTTAGGGGGAAAAAAGTTAAAGACAAAATTACCATATAATCCAGCCATTCCGGTTCTAACTATTTATCCAAGAGACACCATGTGTCTGTACAAGGACTTGTACATGAATGTTCATAGCTGCTTTATTTGTAATAGCCAAAAATGGAAACAGTCCAAATGTCCATCAGCAAGTTGATGTATAAACAGACTGTTTAAAGGGATAAATAGTGGTATATCCTTACAATGGAATTCCATTCAGCATCCAATTAAAGGGAATGAACTTGTTCCATGCAGCCACATGGACAAATCTCAAAATAATTACGCTCAGTGAAAAAAGCTAAACAAAAAGAGTTTTTGTTATGATTCCATTTACATAAAACTGAAAAATTCAAACTAATCTGTGGTAACAGAAAGCTGATCAATAGTTTCCTGGAGATGGTAGAGGGGTGAGGGAGAGGCAGGAGGTAGATATTACAAAGTGGTAAGAGGAAACTTTTGAGGATGTTGAATATGTTTACTGTCTTGATTGTAGTGATGGTTTCACATCCATATGCACATGTCAAAACTTATCAAATTATATATTTTAAACATGTGTAGTTTATCATATGTTAAGTATACTTTAATAAAGCTGTTAAATACAATAATTCTTTTTACATTAAAAATATATGTAAGCCACGCACAGTGGTGCATGCCTGTAGTCCCAACTACTCAGGAACATGAGGCAGGAGGATCGCCTGAGCCCAGGAGTTTGAGGTTCTAGTGTGCTCTGATCATGCCTGTGAATAGCCACTGCACTCCCCCCTGGGCAACATAGCAAGACCCTGTCTCAAGTAAGTAAGTAAAATAAATAAGTAAGTAATAAATAAACATGTAAAGATTATGGACTACTTCAGGTAGAAAAAAAAAACTTAGAAAAGAAACAGAAACCTCCAGGGTTTATGGGACTTTTTCAAGGTCATTCCTGGAGCAGAGACTGGAACCTTTTTTTATAGTTTTCCATATGCCTTTCCCTCATACTAGCTATTGTAAATGATTCTTTTTCTGTGATTGGTACAGGCCTACTTCCTCTCTCATGCTTGAACTTTAGACTCACTTTCAGTTCTTTCTGCTTTATCACTGGTAATTTGTGTTTAAATCTTATTCCTTACCACCTTTGAAAGGTCTGTCAAATTTATCCCTGCCATCATTGCTGAACAGGCTAACAGCCTCTGATTTCTGGAATTAATGTAATAATTTCCTAACCAATCCCCTTCTTCTAGCCTAATCCATGTTGTAACTATTTTCAGACAGACTGTTTAGAAAATAATTTTGTACTTTAACATTCTTGCCCTGCCGGCCACTCATACTAGCATTATTAAGCATTTTACTGTGGGCATGGAACATGGGAAGCTGAATAGGATACAATTCTGATCTAAAATAATTTTTATGAGGAGGTGGAGTTTAAATATAAATGTGATTTCTACCTTTAACTTATTTTTTAGTTTGAAGAGACTGCATAAATACTAGAGAAATTTAATAAATAATGAAATAGTAATATATTTTTTCCTTTTTTTCTTCCAGGTTCCTGTTGCATGTAAATCTTGTCCCTGTGGTTACATACTTATTAATAGGAAACTTCTAAAAATAAAACACTCAGAGAAATCATCACCTTTTACAGGTAACTGTGAGAGTTTACCACCTTTCCACCTTTTTTGGTTTCTATCATATAAATTTAAAATGGGCTGGGCACGGTGGCTCACGCCTGTAATCCTAGCACTCTGGGAGGCTGAGGCGGGAGGATCGCTCAAGGTCAGGAGTTCAAGCCCAGCCTGAGCAAGAGTGAGACCCCATCTCTACTAAAAATGGAAAGAAATGATCTGGACAGCTAAAAATATATATAGAAAAAAATTAGCCGGCCATGGTGGCTCATGCCTGTAGTCCCAGCTACTCAGGAGGCTGAGGCAGGAGGTTCGCTTGAGCCCAGGAGTTTGAGGTTGCTGTGAGCTTGATGCCATGGCACTCTATTCTGGGCAACAGAGTGACACTCGGTCTCAGGAAAAAAAAAAAAAAAAAAACATTAAAAAAAAATTTTTTTTTTTTGCTGGTGAGATTAAAATGTTAAAATCAATTGAAATATGTTGTTGGCTTTTATTAGATACAATTGTTTAAGAGATTGATTTATTCTTTATCCAATTTAAGTGTTAACTCCTTCACAATACTGATAAAGCTTTTAACAAATTTTAATGAGAAATTTCAATTTGAAAATGTTAACTGTGGAGAAAGGGAGCCTTGGTTTTAGCATAATTTTTTAAAGTACCAGTTATTGTTCAATTCACTGATTTAGACTACCTAAAAAAATTGCTGTTTACAGTTTTGTTTGAGTTTGTAGCTTTCTTTTTAATGTTGACTACTTTAGGTTTATTCAATAAATGTGTTTGCTCAGAGAAGGTGGGTTTTTGTTACTGTTATTTTTTTCTTTGATAAAATCAGATATTATAATAGTGGTGAACCAAAAATGGGAATAGATTTATTACAAACATTTATTGAGTGCCTAACATTATGCCAGGTACTGTATGTTTTGGGCATACAGCAGTAAATCTGCAACCAAGACAGTCATGAGCTTACATTCTAGTGCGGGGAGATCTACTTATAGAACATACAGGAAAAATAACAGATAGTAATAAGTGCTGGGTAGGGAATTAAAATAGGGTACTGCCCTAGAGGCTGACTAGAAGGCTAGTTTTGATCGAGTAATCAGAGAATGCTTCTTAGAGGAGGGGACATTTTAGCTAAGACAGGGACATAGATTCAGGGGCTAAACATATGAAAACCAGGTAAAGCAAATTCTAGGCAGAGGGAACGGCAAACGTAAAAGTTCTAAAGCTGGATTTATTCTAGGAATGCAGAGTTGGTACTAGGGAATCCATTAACATCTTATGCCATATTAACAAATCCAAGGGAAAAAATCAGAGGATTGTCTCTATAGATAGAGAAAGGCTTTGACAAAATTCAGTACCCATTCATGGCACGTAAGAAAATAGGAGTTGAAGAATACTTTTTTAACATGATATAAAGTATATATCTTAGTGTTAAAGTTAGTATCTTATTTAAATAGGGAAATCCTGCAGGCATTTCCATTAAGATTAGAAACAAGGCAAGCATCCCCACTGTGTCCATTACTGTTCAGCATTTTATTAGAGGTAAGTTAGCTAATGTAATTAAACAAGAGAAATCAATACAAGGAGTAGGATGGGTGACAAAGAAGTAAAACTGTATGTATTTGCAGATCATAGTATACCTGGACCCTAGAGAATCAGTAATAAAACTAACTCAAATAGTAAAAGCATTGAGTCAAGTGGCAGGATTTAAAATTAACATGTAAAAATCAGATTTCATATATACAAACCATAAACAGAGAACATAATGTTAGAGAGAACCCCATTTACAATGGCAATATATAAGAGTAAATACTTAGGATTTGCTAAAAAATTTACTAAGAAATGTGCACAACTTACACAAGGAAAATGAAAACACTCCTGAAAGATGCTAAAACAGATCTAATCAAATGGAAGAACATCCCTTGTTCTTTAATAGGATGACTCAACATTGTAAAGATGTCAGTCCTCCTGAAGTTAATCTACAGAATCAATGTAATCCTAATAAAAATGTCAACAAGTTATTTTATAGAATTAGACAAACTGATTCTAAAGTCGATATGGAAGAACAGGCATACAAAGAAAAAAAAAATAAGGCAGGCTTTTCCATATGGAAAAATGGCATCTAAAATCCATATGGAAAAACAGGAAAATGGTCAATTGACTTTGAATAAGGATACTGAGGAAGTTAAATGGGAAAGAATAGTCTTTACAACAGTGTTGGGGTACCATGCTGAATATCCACATGTGAAAGAATGTATCACACATACATAAAAATTAACTCAAAATAGATGGTAGATCTAAAATATAGGAGCTAAAACAATAATACTTTTAAAATAAAATGTAGCAGTAAATCTTCTTGACCTTGGGTTGGGTAGTGGTTTCTTAAATATGCCACGAAAAGCACAAGTGACAAAAGAAAAAGCAGATAAATTGGACTGCATAAAAATTAAAATGTTTATGCTGCAAATGATACCATCAAAAAAAGTGAGAAGACACCTCACATAATGGGAAAAATATTTGCAAATGACATATCTGATAAGGGACTGTATCCAGAATATATAAAGAATTCTTACATATCAATAATAAAAAAAAATAACCCAGTTAAAGGATAGGCAAAGGATGTGAACAGACATTTGTCCAAAGAATTTATACAAAAAAATGTAAGTTGAAATAATGCTCAACATTGTTAGTCATTAGAAAACACCAGTCAAATCCACAGTGACATACTACACTTCACACCCACTAGGATACCAATAATAAAAAAGACAGAAAATAACAGTTTGTGGAAAAATTGGGACCCTCATACAGCTGGTGGGAATGATAAATGGAGCAGCTGTTTTGAAAAACAGTCTGGCAGTTTCTCAAAAAGTTAAACATAGAGTGGTTTAACCATATGACTTACCAGTTCCACTCCCAGGTACATATTAAAAAGAACTGAAAGCAGGGATTCAAACAAGTCGTTTGTACCCCAGCGTTCATAGCAGCCTTATTCCTAATAGCCCCAAAATAGGAACAGCCTAGGTGTCCATCAACTGATGATAAACAAAATATAATATATCCATATAATGGAACATTATTTGACAATAAAAAGAAGTATTGGTACATACTCCAACATGGATGACTCTTGAAAACATGCTATGTGAGAGAAGCCAATCACAAAAGACCACATATTCTATGATCCTAATCACATGAAATGTCCACACAGGCAAATTTATTAGAGGCAGAAAATGGATTAATGGTTTAGGGCTGGGAAAGAGAGAAGGGGTGAATGGAGAATGACTGCTAATGGGTACAGAGTTTCTTGGCGGGGGGGGGGGGGGGGCGTCCAATGAAAATGTCCTTAAATTAGATTTATAACCTTTTGGAATATACCAAAATCTATTGAATTGTGTACTTTAAGTGGGCAAATTGTATGGCATGTGAATTATGTCTCAGTAAAGCTGTTTAAAAAAAATAGAATAGCCAGAAAGAAGAAGAACTATTGCCTGGGTGTGGTAGCTCATGTCTGTAATCTTAGCATTTCAGGAGGCTGAGGTGGAAGCATCACCTGAGGCCAGGAGTTCGAGACCCTGTCTCTACAAAAAATAGAAAAATTAGCTGGACGTGGTAGTGCATGCCTGTTGCCCTGGCTAGTTGGGAGGCTAAGACAGGAGGATTGCTTGAGTCTCGGAGTTTGAGGTTGCTGTGAGCTATGATGAAGCTATCGCACTTCAGCCTGCATGACAGAGAGAGACCCTGTCTCAAAAAACAACAACAACAACAAAAAAAAACCCAACTACTGAGGGCTGACTAGCCCTATCAGTTATTAAGATATACTATAAAAGCCTTTATAATGAAAACATTGTGGTATTGGCATATAAATATACAAATAGACTGGTAGAAAAGATTAGTACAGAATTAGACCCAAATACATATGGAATGTTATATATGACAAAAGTGGTCTTTCAAATCACTAGGGTAAAGATGTACCTTTTCTTTTTTCTTATTATGGTAATTAATATACATGTAATATTTATTATTTTAACCATTTGTAAGTATACAGTTTAGTGGCATAATTTCAATAAATGTACCCATCACCACTATCTATACCCAAAACTTTTTGTCATTCCTAACATAAACTCTACCCAGTAAACAATCTCCCCCTTCTTCCCTTCTCCTAGTCCTTGGTAATTTCTATTCTCCTTTCTGTCTCTATGAATTTGCCTATTCTAGGTACCTCATAAGTGAAACCATACAATATTTGTCTTTTTGTGTCTGGCTTATTTCACTATGCTTAATGTTTCCATAGTTCATCCATGTTGTAGTATATATCAAAATTTCATTCCTTTTTATGGATGAATAGTAGTCCATTTTATGTATATACATTTTATTTATCCATTCATCTGTTGATGGGTTGTTTCCACCTTTTGGCTATTGTGAATAATGCTGCTGCTTTGAACATCGGTGTACAAGTATTTGTTTGGGTCCCTGCTTTTATTTCTTTTTGCTATATATGTAGGAGTGGCATTATTGGGTCGTATGGTAGTTCTATGTTCAACTTTTTGAGGAAGTATCAAACTGTTTTCCATAGTGGCAGCACCATTTTATAGTCCCACAATGTATGAGTATTCCAATTTTTCCATATCCTCACCACTAGCATTCATTATTTTCCATTTTAAAAATTATAGCCATTCTAGTAAGTCTTTATAAAATGATATCTTGTTGGATTTTGATTTACATTTTCGTAATGACTAATAATGTTGAACGTCTTGTCACGTGCAGCATTATATTTAATTGCAAAATATTGGAAACAACCTAAATTCCCAAACATAAGAGAGTGATTGATTAAACTATGGGACATCCATGTAATAAAGTAATGAAGCTGTTAAAAAAAAAAGAATGAGGATGATCTCTGTCAATTGATATGGAGTATTTTTCAGGATGTATTGTTAAGTAAAAAAAGCAAATCACAAGAGTATTTATAGTAAGATAGATCTTTTATGTAGGAAAGAAGGGAACATAAGACAATACATATGTATACATACATACAAGACAATACACATGTATCCTGTCATTTGTGCAAAATCAATATGGGGAAGATAAACCAGAAACTAAATGTACCAGTCTACAGATTGGTAACCTATAGAAGAGAGGGAAGGGGTAACCCCTGGGAGAGGGATGCAAAGAAAGGGTGAGTGGAAACTGGGTAGCAGGAATGAGTAAGGAGTATCACTGAAGGGGGTGGGAAAGAAAAGCTCTAATGTAAGTAACTGCGGAAAACACCATCTGGACTGAATACTGTAATGTTGAAAACAAAAGGAACTGTCCATCAATGCCGTCATCTAGGCAGTAATGTGTTTCTCACAAGAGTATGGATTAGTGATTCTGAAACTACTTTATGTGTGTACTAAAATTGCACAAATAGGTAAATGTTTTAGAATTGGGTTTCTCACAAATAAGGAAACAGAAGGCTAAAATAAACTCAGGTTGGATTGGAATCAGAATTGGATTTATGTATATTTCCTAGCTCTGTCCACTGAGAGGGATAGAAATGGTAATGCCCCATTACCAAGAAAGCTAGCATCCAGATTTTTATTTCTAACTCACAAATCTCCAATAAAAGGAACCAGAGCTCTTTGGAGAAGCGGTTGATTCCAGCACTGGGACAGGGAAAATACTAGAGGAACCTTGAACATCTTGAGGTGCCAGAAAATAATGAAACGGTTTAAAAAAGGAGAAGGGATGATATGTTGAAAGAATATGGGAGACAACCTGAAGAAGCTCCTAATGGCCAAAGCTGGAACAATTTGAGCAAAATAAATAATGATATGATATCATCGGATTATAATCTGTAGAATAAAGTAAGTATCCGTGAGTTCACACTGATATCAATAAATGGGGGAGAAAGGACATTTCGTTTTTATAGTAGAATTCCAATTAATAAATGTGGGAGGGAAATAGAAAATTAGCATTAATTGAACACAGTAATTGTTACAAACAAGATCCACTGATGGATGATAAAACTACTAGGTAAAAGTTTGAGGAGAAACAAAAATGTAGAGTCTCCAAGTATCTCCCCTAAGATCTTCATTAACCACAAAGGGAAAGAAAGTAACTTTATAGTGATAAAACCTGCCAAAAATTAACCAAATGATCAAGGTCACCATCACAGTAATAAGACATACTGACATAATTATGTGATGCAGTGAAAAGTTTACATCATTTCTGTGTATTCTTGTCAAAAATACATACCTTCAGTCTGATCCTCAGAAAATATCAGCGAAACCGAAATGAGACACATGAGACAAAATAACTGATCAGTATTCTTCAAAGCAGTAATGTCAAAGACAAGGAAAGACTGAGGACCTGTCACAGATTGGAGGAGTCTAAGGAGATGTGACAAGTAAATACAGTGTGGGAAATTTGTTATTTTTTTTTTTGTAGTGGCCTGTTCTTGCGTAATGAAGTCTAAGTTTTCTCTTTGAACATTTTAAGTATACTTGTTTAAAAATGTCTCTTTCAGACTGTTCCATTATTTTTATATAGTACTGGGATATGAATTCTATTCATATGTCCCTCTACCAGGGCTTTGAGTTTTCCTCTCTTTTTTTGTATTTGGGAAGTTCCCTTGCATTTGAATTCAGCTCTATATTAAAGTGAGTTTTGTTTTGTTTTTTGGTTGTAACTGGCATGTTTGTTTGGAGTGGGAGAGGTGGCCTCTTGCATCAGTTAAATCTGTTACATTGACTGGAAACCTCTTTCCCCCATTTCTATTCCATTTTGGAACAACAGGGTAATTGCTTTCAGTATATCAGGGACTAAAATAAAGCTACTCTCTTCCCTAATATTTATCTTATAGTTGCAATTTTTTTTTTTTTTTTGGTTCTTTGGTAATAGTATATTATGGTTGAGATCAGATTTTTTTTTTCTTGCTTTGGTAATAGAAGATTAATTATCAATTTATTTGAAGTAGTTTAATATGGAATTTAAGAGAGGACAAAAAGGAACAGAGACTTTTCCTGTTTCTACTTTACCATCTTGAAGGCAGGAAAGTTGCTGTAGAGTTATGTTTACTTATAAGGGTCTGGAATTAAAAGTTGCTGAAAAATAAATTTGCCCCCTCCTACCCTAAGATTCCTCTCACTTCAAACATTGACCAGATTTGAATTCTGCTGAATCATTCTCTTTTTTCCTTTTTTAAACTCTTTGGTAGGTTTGGGGACCAAGTTTGTTATGGTTGTAGTATACTAGGCAGTGGACACTAGTGCCATTTAGAATGTGTGACTGCCAGGGGAAAATGCAGACTTGGGCAAACAGTTCTTTAATAAATATATTATTTTTATTCATCTATACCAAAATTAAGCATGAAGTCCAATGGAGTCAGAGTTAGACAAGAGAAGATAAATTCTACAGAAATTAAGGATTTAGAAAACATAAACAGGTCATGAAGTAGCAGTCATTCAGATCATATGAAATGGGGAAGAGGAAGACCTAAAAATTCTCCTGTCAAAAAACATAAGAAACAGGTATTTACCAACACACAATGGGACAATTTTCCCCCAAGCATTAAATTGACCTAAGGTCTTAATTTGACATTACTGAAATAGTTGTTTAATAGGCATTGTGTTCCTGGATTCAAAAGCACAATTCATAGTTTAGTTTGAAAGCATCTTTTCCATCGTAGATACCCGTAAAATTACTGGAAATTGTGTTCCTACTGGAAAGCCAAAAGGTGTAAAAGTAACATCCACCTGATATAAACTGATAGCAACAGAGAGCAGTGACAAAAATATGTATGCCCCAAATGAAATTGCTGAGATTTGACCAGCTGAAACTTGACCATGTTTTGTAAAGTTGTTCTCAGGTCTGTTTTCAATTGTGTTATTTAGTATTCATAACACTATTCTCTTCAGTTTTCTTTGATGATTGAGTTTTTATTGTTTATTTTCTCCACAGAAGTGAACAATACCATATCTTTGAAAGATTTGCAAATACTTTTTTTATATGAATTTAAACTAGGACATAGTGCAGCTAAGGCAAGTAGGAACATTAGTTCTGTGTTTGGAGAAGGCTCTGTTAGTGAAAGGACCATCCAGTGTGGTTTGAAAAATTTCGTTCTGGAGATCTGAGTCTGATCTCCAGACTTGAGGGAGACCCAAATCTGTCTTAAATGAAGATCATCTGAGAGCCATGGTGGAGGCTAATCCCAAAACAGCAATTAGAGGCCTTGCAGCAGACTTAGGAATTTCCGCTACAACAATTTCTCAACACCTGGCTGCAATAGGGGAGGTGAAAAAATTGGACGAGTGGGTAGGTATCACACCAGCTGATGGATGATCATAACCTGAAATGGTTAAAATTTGAAACAGCGAAGACCTATTTTGGAGAGGATCATAAGATTTGACCAAAAATGGATACCATATGGCAATTAAAAGTGATCTGATCAATGATTAGATATTGGTGAAGTTCCCAAGCATTTGTTAAAAACATCATTGCAAACAAAAAACGTTCAGGTAACTGTATGGTGGTCTGCAAAAGGGTGTTTCCTTATTGCTTTTTAACCCAGGTAAAACTAACAGTTGTATCTTATTGTCAAAGAAGATGAAATTATTCATCAAAAATTGATCTAAAAACATTCTTTATTGGTTAGCAAACATGGACCCGTACTTTTCAGTGACACAGGTATCACAAACCACCATAGCCGAGTTAACTGAGTTGGGATAAGAAATTTTGCCACATCTGTCACACTCACTGGACCTCTTTTCAACAAATTACTACCTTTTTTGTCATTTGGAACTCAGATTTCTAAGAAACACCATTCCCCATTGAGAAGTCATAATTGGAGGATTTGAATAAATTTAACAATGCTGAATTTTATAAACATGGGATATATCATTTAATATTTGGAAAAATTTATCATTTGGGGGAACATTTATCAATTGAGGAACACAATGCTAACTGCTTGTTTTGGTTGAATAAAGTATGTATTTTTCTCAAAAATAGAACATTTTCATTTTGACCTACAAAAAAGCAATGTCATATAGTTCAATCTGACACCTTCCCAGCCCCTGGCAGAGCATGAAGACCGAAAGGTACCCAAGATGCTGGAAGACTGCAAGTTGCTCCTCAGTTGTTGAGCTTCTTCGCTGGAGGAATGTGGAACAGCCCAGAGTGTGTATGAGTGCAAAAGATGCTCAGTAGTTAGCCATGCAAAGATTTGAGTAAAGAGGGTTCCAGGGAGATGAGAAGCATATTCAAAGGCTCTCACATGCTCAGAAAATATTTTTTAAATAAAGAAATGAAAGCGTGTTTGTAACACTGTCCACAGTAGACATGGCTCAGTGAATGCTTTTGTATGATACTATTTATTCTGTCACATAGAGCCAGTCTCTTTCATATGCTTTCCCTTCTAATTCTAGATGTTTTAAAAATGTAAGTGGCCTATTAGAGACAAGAATTAATGGCCTCTTTTGATTTTATAGCTAGATTGCAGCTACTCTCTGTGCCATCCAGGGATTAAGTTGGGGTAAAGAAAATGAGGTGGTCCTGTTCCTGCCTTTCTCCCTCCCGACTTCCTGGAGTGGGTCTTACCGAGAGGAGAGAGAGATTGATTGAGAGAGAGAAACAGAGGGAGAGATGGATTGAAAATCACCCAAAGTAGAACTGACTTTGAGCCCCCAAATCAAGGACCACAGGACACTTTTGTGCAAATTAAAAAAAGAAAGTGTCCCTTCTGAATAGAAGCTGCCCTGTACCATGACACAAGGTTTGTGAGCAAAACGTAAACTGCTTTCAGCCTTCATTTATTCCCCGTGGCTGGATGCCCTGGCCTGGAGTCACCTGCCCATTTACTACTGAACCCTTAGTTTTGTCAGAGAGTCTATCCAGAATTTCAGTGCCCTTGTCCTTACTCCCAAGAGAATGAAACTTCTGATTTAGCTCAGACAGATAGGGTAACAGGGCTGAGGCCAGAAGTGTGGGAAGGACTTCATTTTAAAGGCAGCATAAGGGTGAGGCTAAATGGCCATAGAGTGCAAGAGTAGTGGCTTTAAAAGAATGTGGTGTTGTATGGTTACTTAGACTATCTACAATAGATGGCAATTATTTTATGGCCATCCATCCCTCTCCCTCAGATCCCTCCTCAGACTTTCGAGCAGGATGCTGGACTTTGGTCTGAAATGATCGGTGGATATCCTCGTCCAGCCCCATACAGTGGTTTGGGGATCAGCAGGAAACACAGACAGAAGCAGTGAAACATGGTGAGACGGGACAAGGAGCAGATACAGGAGTCGCGCTATCCCAGTTCATCTTCGCACCAACTCCAATAAGGGATGCAGACCCGAAACACAGAAATGGGCCCTGTGGTTCTTATGAGCACATAGATCCAGCTGAGCTTGAAACTGGTACTACTGGTTGGTGTTTTTTGACCATGTGAGCCAATAGATACCCTTTTTGCTCAAGCCGTTTTACGTTGGATTTTCCGTTTTGGCAAAATAAAGATTCTCGGTTGACAAGCTCCCTGAGCCTTACTTTCCTTAACTGCAAAATAGGGCTCATGATTCCACCTTGCAGAGTTTGGGAGAAAGTATGACAGTTAACATAAAGGACAAGGCACAGAGTTGATGCCCAATAAATAGTATTTAATACTATGAAAGGAAAAAGCAGAGAAGATAAAGAAAGGTGTGGGACTCCTGGAGGCCCTTCTGTGTCAGGGCAGGCCAGTGGGCTGAGTTCAGCGCTCAGTCCGGTGACTTAGAGCTACCCAGCTGCAAAGGAGAGCCAGCCTTTTGAGTCGCTTTGAGCCTGTGGCTTTTCTCCAATGAATGCTCCCACCCAGTGCGTTATTACCATGTAGGAGGAAAGGAAAAGTTCTCTTTCTGGACAAAGATGAGGCTTCTCATGCTCTTTGTCTTTGACTACATTTTTATAATTGTGATGATTATCTCTCCATTGCCTTGGAAAAGTAGGAACTAAAGCTTTAAATTTATAACTCTTTCATTTAGAAGCTATATTTAATTTTCTAGAAAAAGGAGAAATTTTATACATGTAATGACTTGCCAAGTATCCCAGTGTTCTGATTCTCCTTTCCCAGAAAAGAAAGAAAAGCTTTAAAAGGCTCCTTGGTAGAAACTGTTTTGAATGTCAAGATGAAGAAAGGAGTGGAGATGAGAGGGCTGCTACACCTTATTTCCCCAAAGTCTCCCCGAGGTAGCTTGCAAGAAGGAATAAAAAGTGCCATCGAGTAGCCATTTTAGTTCATCAGGTAATTAATACCTATTACTAAAGAAGCTCCTGCCTGACGTAATTGCGTGTTGTGAGACTGGAACGCCTACGGCCTCTTTGACAGTGTGCATGAAAGATCTTGAGCAAAGTTAGTAAAAGCATCAAAAGCTAGTGAAAAATTGACTATTCAGCACCCATCCTCTGTTTGTTGGATTCTCTTTACCTCTTTCTGTTGGTGCTGCAGCCACAGTATCCTTTTTTCACTTCCCTTTACCGTGGCTAATTTGCCCGTGCTGTTCTGTCTAAATATTTGCTACCCCTCTTCACCTCATTAACTGTGCCCATCATGCAAATTTCTTCAAGGAAATTGTCCCTAATTCGCCCATCCCACCACAGCTCAGGTCCTCCCTGTCTCCGAGCCCCAGTATGGTTCCTTCATAATTCTGATCACAGTAATTATGTATTCATTTGTCTGACAATATTTGTATATCTGTCTTCTCCACTAGATTATAAGATTCACAACAGCAGGACTTAGTCTTTCTGCTCACAAGATCATACCCCCATCAAGAGCACAAGGTCTAGCACATAGTATGTACCTAGTAAGTATTTGTTAAATGAATAAGTGTAAAGGCAAATTTCATTCACTTTGTAGAAAACTTTTGTTTCAGCATCAGTGTAAATGAGGAATATGTGTGATAGCAAATAATTGAAAATTTAATGAACAGTGACTTAAGTAGGTTTTGTTTCCTATAGTTTATGAAAATTTTCAGACATCCAAAATACTTGAAATTTACAGTGAACATCTATATGATTACCGATTATACCATTGACACTTTGCTATACTTGCTCTGTCCATGTAGCCAGACCTTTATTTATCAATCTATCTTATTTTATCTGATGCATTTCAATGTAAAATGCATTAGCATATTTCACCCTAAATACTTAAGCTTACATAACATTACATAGAGTTCAATATTTGTGTAAGGTCTTCTTTGAGGTAAAATTTAATTCAGTCAAATGTTTGAGCCAAATCTTAAGTGTACCATTCAATAAGTTTTGACAGATGCAAACACTTGTATAGCACAAACCCCTACTAAGATACAGACTATTACCATCAGCCCAGAAAGTTCCCTCAAACCTCTTTTCGATTTATTCCCATCTTTACCCTCCAGAGGCAAACACTGCTCTGATTTTTTTCTGCCATAGGATGGTTTTGCTTATTGTAGAACTGCACATAAATGAAATCATACAATATGTACTCTTTTTGTGTAAGACTTCTTTTACTAAGCATGCCTTTGAGATTCATCCATTTTGTGGTGTGTATCTATAATTCATTTCTTTTTAAAGCTGGTTAGTATTCCATTGAATGACTGTGCCACAAATTGTTTGTCTCTGTACCTGTTCGATAGACATTTGTTTTTTCCCCCCCAGTTTAGGCCAGTTATGAATAAAGCTGTTATGAATTATTCTTGTACAAGTCTTTTTGTGGACATATGTTTTTATTTCTCTTGGATAAATACCTAGGATTGGAAATACTGGGTCATAGGCTAGGTGTGTATTTAGTTTTCTCAGACTTTCTTCCAAATTAATTGCACCAGTATATGCCCCCTCCAGCAATGTGTGTGAGTTCCAGTTTCTTTACAGTATCACTAACATTTGATGTTATTAGTTTTTTTAATTATATCCACTCTGATGGGTGTGGAGCTGACTCATTTGAGTTATTTCTCCCTCCCCTTACCTGATAAGGAATATATAGGGAGGCAGGCCAGGACTGGGGCAGCTATTCAACAATGCTGCCAGGGACTCAGGCACTTTCTAGCTTTCTCTTCATCCTCCTTATTGGCATAATCCCATGCCTGGCACCCTCCAAAATGGCTTTCAGTGATGCCTTCCTCTTGGTATTGTCATTCTGAAATCCCTTTCTGTGTGGGCTGGACTTAGTGACTTGCTGTAGTAATGTGCTTCTAATAGAATGCAGCAGAAATGAAGGGATGCCACTTCTGATATGACTAGGTCATAAAAACACTGTGGCAGCTGGGCATGGTGGTTCACACCTGTGATCCTAGCACTCTGGGAGGCCGAGGTTGGAGGATCACTTCGAGGTAAGGAGTTCAAGATCAGCCTGAGCAAGAACAAGACCCTGTCTCTACACAACATAGAAAAATTAGCCAGGCATGGTGGTGCTCACCTGTAGTCCAAGCTACTTGGGAGGCTGAGACAGAATTGCTTGAGCCCAGGAGTGTGAGGTTGCAGTGAGCTATGATCATGCCCCTGTACTCTATCCCAGACAACAGAGTGAGACCCTGTCTCAAAAAAAAAAAAAAAAAAAAAAAAAAAAGGTGGCTTCTATATTGACTGCTCTTTCTTAATTCTTTTTTTTTTGGATTACTGTGGGGGAAGCCAGTTGCCATGTTGTGAGGCAGCCCTGTGACGAACTGGGGCCCATTGACAATCACGTGACTGAAATTTGGTGTGGATCTACCCCTAGTTGAGCCTTCAGATATGACTGGAAAGCCATCCCTGTATTCCTGACCCACAGAAACTGTGAGATAATGTTGTTTTAAGCCACTAAGTTTTGGGGTAATTTGTTATGTAACAATAGATAACTAATACAGCACTTCATTTTCTCATTGTGAAGATGGCTGCTGTACCTTGAGGGCCTCATGTTCATGTTCAGACAGTAAGAAAAAGTGTGAAAGGCAAAGGATAAAGACTTTTTTAGATGAATCTGTCCATTTTTATAAAAAAATAAAAATCTTTGCCAGAAATCCCACCCAGCATGCTTTAGTTTATGTCTTCTTGGCCAGAAGTAATGCCGCATGACCACGCCTAGTTGGAAGGTGGCCACAGAGAAGTGTCAGTGTCTGCCACATAGCTGTTCCACAAACCCCGCAGAGTTAAAGACCTCTTCCTTCACATCCTCTCCAGCCAAGTGGCCTTTCTGGGAGATTTACAGAAAAAGGACCCATTCAAATGAAACTCAGAAAATTGTCCTCAGGGCCCAGATGGCAGGGTTTGGGTTCCTGATTCATGCCCTACACCATTCTCAGGAAAACTGAGGTACGATCTTCCTCTACTACTTCTATTCCTTCAGTCCCTTTGCAATAGAAATTTAAGAGTCATCCGTCATCCAGGAAACATCTCTCTCTCTCTCTCTCTCATAGTAAAATATCCCCTCAAGTTTTGCTAATGTTATGACCTGTACAGTTTTTCAGTCCCATCTCTATCCTTCCCTACTGTCATTCCTCTCTCAGGATGAATTCCAAACTCCTTCCAATCCCTCCAGCCTTAACTCTCTGCCTCCAACTTAGTGTACTCACACCACCAAACTGCTGACGACCTTGGCTTTGCTCGTGTTGCCCCATCTGAATGAAAAATAAGTTTCCCTCTTACTCTTGCCCTCCAGTTCCCTTTCCAGTTTAATACATCTGCAAGCATAAATACATTCATATTATTTTTGCACAAATAGTAACATTTTAAATAAGATACATTGTTTTTCAGTTAACGTATTTTGGAGATTATATCCCTATAAATCAATCTCATTCTTTTGAATAGCTGCAGCGATACTCTGTTGTATGCATACCTTAATTTGCTCAAGCAGTTTGTTGATGGGCATCTAGGCTATTTCTGAAAGTTTGCAATGCTAACAAGCAGTGCAGCAAAGCGCAACATTTTTGCACAAATGGATTTGAACACAGGTGCATAATATACATTTCAAATTCTTCAAAGTGGGATTGCTAGGTCAAAGACTAGATGGATTTAAAGAGTCAACCGATTTACCCTTCCCCTCCATAGCCCAACTCCGCTGTACTGCTAGGCTATTTACACCGCTGGGCCGCACGTCTTTGAGAGCAGGCACCTTGGTCTGGCAGAATTGGCCCTCGAAATATTTGAGTTAACGAATTATATATACCGCAGCGCCGAGTCCAGGGCTTGGCATGTAGCAGACTCATCAAATGTCTATTATAATTTCCCGATGATTAGCCTGCTGACATTTACTGAAGTTTGTTAAACGGTAGTTCCTGTTCTGAGCCCTTCACTGTCCTACCAGTTCACCCTCGAGTTCGCCATCAGCCGGGGGGCGCGTCCGTCGCTACGGCCCGCCCTACCTATGCCCTCGTTGGTTGAGTTCGACGCCCGTTCCCGCCGAACCCCGCCCACGCCACGCCCCCGCCGTCCTCCGGGCCGGGAGGGGGCGTGGCCACTGCCACGCCAGGTGGTCCGGGCCGTCTCCTCTCGGGAGACTCGGGGCGAGCTCGAGGGCCGGCGGCGTGTGAGGCGCGGGCCGCCGTGGAAGCTCGCGCCGCGGTCCCAAGCAGCCGGCGCCAGGGGCCCGCGGCTCGCCGCCGCCCAGCGCCGCGCCCCGCCCCCTCGGCACGCAGGCCCCGCGCGAGCTCGCGTATGCGCGCTCGTCCCCGCCGGAGCCTCGGTTCGGCCTGCGGGGACGGGGCGGGCGGAGGCCGGGCCGCTGGCGTTCGAGGGAGGGGCCGGAGCCGCCGCCGCCGCCACCGTCGCTGCCGAGGGCGAGGAGCATGTCTGCAACTCGAGCCAAGAAAGTGAAGATGGCCACCAAATCGTGCCCCGAGTGCGACCAACAGGTGGGCGCCGGGGGCCGGGCGCGCTGGGCGGCGGGGCGGGTGCGCGCGGGCGGGCGGCCGTTGCGGGGCGGCAGTTGGCTGTGGAGAGGCCGCCTGGCCGGGGGTCCCGGCGGCCGAGTGATTGCCGGGGAGACCGGGGCCGCAGCCGGCCGGTCCCGCCTGGCGGCGGCCAGACAGGCGAGTCCCTGGGTCCTGTGGTTCGGCCGCGTGGGACGGGGCGTCCGTCGGGACCGTCCGGGGTCGCCTCCGGGTCTCCGGGTGACAGCGGTGGGAGCCTGGGGGCCGCAGCGCAAGCGGACAAGCACGGCCCCTTCTCGCCCCCGTCGGCCCCGGCGAGAGTGCCCGGTGCCCGACTCCGAGTCCAGGCCCTGGCTCCGAAAGCCCCTCCTGCCACGCAGGGTTGCTTTGTTCCCATTTGAGATGTGCACGGTGGATTCCCCCGACACTGTCCCCCCACGACCTGGGCGGACGCTTACATGTGGCAGAAGGGGCCGCAGCGTAATGATTTAAAGTTTCGGTGATTTTCCCCTCAAATGTATTTATTATATTTTTGATGTTGTATAATCGCCAGTCCCGTCTTTACATTGCTTTTAATGGATCATGATTGAATAAGGTCCCCATTGAAGCCTTTCCCTTCTGGGTGTTCCTTCCTCCCCCACCCCTCGCGGTATCCACTGCTATAAATTTGGCATGTCTCTTCTAGATCTTTTAAAACTACATATGTTGTTTCGTGAATTCGAAACGTATATTTTCTACAGTCGAGTTCACGGTGTAATAGTAATTTAAAACATCTCCTTTTAGTGTTTCCTAAGTTCAAGCGTGTCGCGTTCTTTACTAGAATAATAGACGTTCCTCTAAGCCTTACAGTCTAATGAGTTAAAACTCCCTCAATTAAAACCATTCGGAGGGCCCTCATTTCATGCCAACATGCGGATCTGGGTGTGTTTTCAGTCCTTTTCCATTGAGTGACTTTTTAAAAAATGACTATGTTTTTCCGCCCTCTTTCGTTTTTTTTCTGAAATCGAGAGTTATTTGAAATTACTGGAGACATTTTAAATAAGCTGATTTTAGTGTATTCTTTAAGGAGAAATCTTGTAGGTTGATCAAATCTTGTAACAGAAAACATATAACATGTTTTATTCAGTGTCATTTATGGGCAGTTGCAAAAATGCTGATCAGAGAATGGTTGGGCAAGAGTATACTTTACTGAGCTATACCAGTATGCAGTATAAAAACAATTTAGTCATCTTTTCCTAAGTAAAGAGTTTCTTTTTTAACCATTGAACTAAATCTGTTCAATTTTGACAAAATTGGACTTTGTGCTGTAAATATCTTTGCAGGAGACTATTTCAGTGTTAAATTATTTCCACTTATTCCAGTTAATTGTGTAGAAGTATAAGGTTTACATGGTATGCATTACGCATTCTAGTGTCTGTAGGGCTCCAGTCATTGCAAATCCCAACCTTGTTCTAATTGGTGTAAAGCAACCTTTTGGGAAAAGCAACCGGTTTTCAATATCCTAGTTAAAGAAGGAGCAAAGGATAATAAACTTGTAGGAGTCCCTGAAACTCTTCAACAAAACATGATCAGCATTTTACTTGGAAAGATCACATTACTTTTGTCATACCACCCCCGCCCCATATATACATGTTCTTTTGTATGAAGTTGTCTGTGTCTTTGTCTGCTGTGGCTGCCATAACAAAATACCATAGTCTAGGTGGCTTAAACAACAGAAGTGTATTTTCTCTCAGTTCTGGAGGCTGGCAGTCCAAGATCAGGCTGCCAGCATGATTGCTTCTGGTGAGGGCTCTCTTCCTGGCTTGCATCTGGTGTCTTCTCAGTGTGCTCACATGGGAAGGAGAGCTCAGGCTCTCTCCTGCCTCTTGTGAGGATTCACCCTCATGGCTCCGTCGAAACTTAACGCATTGACTGCCACACTGGGAAAAAAAATGTTTCCTTGGGCCCATGGTGTTTTATTACAAAAATAGAATAAAAACTTCAAAACCAAAATGATCCTTTCTAATTTAATGAAAAATTTGTTATTTTTCATTGTTTTCTGTGTTTGAGTTATATGTAATTAAGTGGTGAATATTAATTGTAACAGTAGGAACATCAACAAGTAAGATTTTCACAAACCAACTGCAGTTACATATGCTTCAGTAGGCCCCAGGCTCAAAACTGGCATGAGTTAAGTACAGCTCACGTGGCAGTTACTGTGTTAATTATCTGTCAAAGGCCCCATCTCCAAATACCCTCACACTGAAGGTTAGGACTTAAATATATGAATTTTGGAGGGACACTATTCAGTCCATAGCAAGCTAGTTATATAATTTAATATGTTGGTGTGTTTTGTTCTTTATTCTAAATACTTAGAATATAACATACATGTGGACTAATTAAAACTTGATGATTCTTAAAAGTGATGTTTCTTTTATTAAAAGTAACTGAATTGAAGAAAGTAATAGGTTAATTTTAGCTTTCTGATTATTTAAAAGTATGAGCTTCTTTTAGTTATAAAATAGAAAATAAGTACAGTCCAGAAAGCCATTTTCTAAACAAGATTAGAATACTGCTATGATTCTCAGTTGCCTAAAGAATATCAAATTAGAATTTAGATATAATTTATAAACATAAATGTAAAATTCTTAAAGTTTGATTTCCCCAATTGACTAGATTTACGTATGCTCTGTGTGTGTGTGTGTGTGTGTGTGTGGGTAAATTTAAAAAAACAGGTACAGAAATTAGCAAACAAAGCTGGGAGATTTTCAGACGCTTTATAACCGTCTCCTTTTTAGGCCTCTACTGAAAAGATAGTTCAAAAACATCTAAACCTCAGTGCTTTTCATTTCAAGGAGTTTCACATCCATTAATCACTCAAAATTACTGAGCCATTTTGTGTGCAGTAGTATTTAAGATTCTTGTCAGTTTTCTGGCATTTTTTGTGTATATTTCTGTTTTTGCCTTCATTTTTTAAAAATAGAGCAGCTTTTTTTTCACTTACTGGAAATGTTATGTGACATACAGCGAAACATGTCTGCTATAGGTAATTTTGGTTCTCTTAGCAGTAAAGATTGTAAATGAGTTTTCTGATAATGTGATTATTTTAGAGCTTTTTTAAAATCAGCGAAATGGTATAGCACCAGGATTTTGTTTTTTTTTTTTTTTGGCAGGTTTTTTTTTTAACCTTTTTTACAAACATACAAACAACCTAAATAGCCCTTTCAAGGAATAAATTGATGCACAATAAACCATGAGTAAACAGTACTTTGAATATTTTCTTTCTATTTAAAAATCCTGAAAGTGTAGCATTAGAACCTTTATAACTATTATTTTTAGTATTATCAACTGAAATTTAAAGAAAGTTTAGTGTGTTTAAAATCCAGATTATTCTATAATTGAGATTAATTACTGAGGTTGTCCAACCTATTTCATAATTCTTTTTACAGGATCTGGTTTGTGATGGTAGTTGGCTGGCTTTTTTTCCCCCCAGGGTGGGGGTTGAGAGGAAGGGACTTTTCATTTTAAATAGAACTTAGGAATGAATTAGCTCAGGCACATGGAGGTTTATTAAGCATAGAACACTTTCATTAAGGGATGAAAGTCAACCTATGAATTGAATTAGTCAGTGTTTGTATATTCTGGGTCCCAAAGGCAAACGTCGTACATTTCTCATCTAACTACAGCACTCTGTTAATTCTGGATATGGGTTGATACAATTTTCTTGTATAAAAGACAGAGACCTAAGTTCAAATTTATTGAATTTCAGTAGCTGGAAGAAAATGCTTCCTAATTAGCAAAGGAGCTGTTGAATAAGAACATAATGCTTCTGTGTAATTTTGATAGCATTAATTTAAAACAATTTACATTACTATGGATGCCTTTAGAGATATGTTTAGGTATAAAGGAAATGAGTCAGTGCCTTTGAGCTTGGTTTCTGTGAAGATATGAAATTTTTTTAAATGACAAACATCTATTGTGGGCAGATTTTGCACTATTAAAAAATGTAGCATTATTTTCATGATTTGAAGGGATTTCATCAGCAAGCTGTTAGACATACTTGGAGTTTGATTATTTTTATAGGATCCATTGTTATTTCTCCTAAATACAAGCTAGAGATTCTTTGTTCAGTGTTTTTATTCTAAGAAAAGGAACTCTTCTGCCAGAATTTCATTTTAGCTTAATTAGATCAAGTATTTATAGTCTAGAATATGAAGGGTTCTGTACATACATGGACAAAAAGCTTTATAACTGAACTTCTACATAAACAGAACAGCTGCCAAATGGAATTTATCTTACAAAGAGAATTGCAATTTTCTGACTGTAATTATTTTGTGAGTACTTTTTTGTTGAGATTAATTTCAGGTTTTGGGTGAACATGTCTTGATTCCAAGGTTCATTAACTTTAATATTAGTGAAATGATTATGGATGGAAGTCTAAAAATTTTTTTCAATGTTTTTCAATAATGTTTGTCTTAAGAAATATTTATAGGCTTGAAATGGAGAAGGGAAATTTATGTGTTTTACAAATTTAGAAATAGAAGCCTGAAGAGTTTAAATGTTCAGGTTTAAATGTTCAGCTGAGAATGTAAGATCTCAACTCCTGCTTTTTCCTACATTCTCTTTTGCTTATATCAGTATACTTTTGCTGCTCAAACTTGTTGTAAACTATTCTTTTTTATCAGTGGTAATTGGCACCTTCTCCACTTGTGTTAGAACCCTGAGTTATTTTCATTTCTTCCTACTTTATCACCAGTAGTCAGTTTGGGCCTTAGTGTTATTTTTCCCATCTTTGAAACATGTGGCTTATCTACCTTTTCTCCATTTCCATTTTCACTATTTCAGTGGTCCCTCATAATCTTATACTGGGATTATTAAACTTTAACAACTTCTAACTGCTCTCTTTTCCACTTTGTTCTATACCGTCAACTGCTATCAAACTAACATTTTAGGAAATGACACCTTTTTTTTCCCCTGCATACTTCACCTTGCTTTGACTCTGTTATGGTTTTCTGTTGTTCATCAGCATATGTTTAATACCCACTTATTATTTATGGTGTCAGTATGGTATGCTTTCATGATATTGTTAAGCACTAGGAGAATATGAATATATGACCATATGATAGCCATCTCAATTTATTGTAAGGAATTGGAGTTTAAATAAATATGTGATTCCTACTTCAAGTAATTTATCATTCAAGAAGACTACTTAATCACTGAAAAATTGAATAATAGAAAAATTGTAATAATATATATTTTCTTTTTACTCTACAGGTTCCTGTTGCATGTAAATCATGTCCCTGTGGTTACATATTTATTAGCAGAAAACTGTTAAATGCAAAGCACTCAGAGAAATCACCTCCTTCTGCAGGTAATTGTGAGAATTTAATGCATTTTTATCTTTTTGATATAGAAATGTAAAGTTACTTGTTATAAATTTACTGTTTTTATTTTTTGTTGAAGTTAAAAATTAAATCTATTGAATTGTGTCTTTGGCTTTTATTAGCTGTTGGAATTACCTTATGACATTGGTTTCATGTGCATTTGATTTAAATGTTAACTCTCTTACAGTGTCTATCATGTTTACAACAAATTTTTTTTTATTTTTTTATTTTGAGACAGAGTCTTGCTCTGTCACCCAGGCTAGACTGCTGTGGCATCAGCCTCTAGCTCACAGCAACCTCAAACTCCTGACCTCAAGTGATCCTCCCTCCTTGGTCTCCCGGAGTGCTAGGATTACAGGCATGAGCCACCATGCCCAGCCCTATAACGAATTTTTTATTTTTGGAAGATGGAGAACTATTGAAGAGTTTTAAGCAAGGGAGTGACCTGATCTGATTAAAAAAAACTTTTTTTATTAATAAATAGCTTAAGTAATAATTGACATTGAGTAAATAGGACATATTTAAGGTATACAGTTTGATAAGTTTTGACATATGTATATACCAATCAAACACTATAATCAATATTATGAACATTCATCATTTTTCAAAGTTTTCTAGTTCCCCTTTGCAATCCCTTTTTCTGCTACCCTTACCCCAGGTAACCACTGATCTGCTTTCTGTCACTATTCATATAAGTGAAATCATACAGTATATACTCTTTTTTGCCTGGCTTCTTTCACTGAGCATACTTATTTAAGATTGAGCCTCGTTGTATGTATCAATAAGAGCTCATTCCTTTTTATTGCTTAGTAGTACTCTTTGTGTGGCTGTGCCCTGACTTGATTATCCATTCTCCTGTTGATGGACATTTGAATTTTTTCTCTCACAATGTTGGTAAAATTTCCAACAACTTGAAAGGTTTTTTTTTTTTTCACTTAGTGAAAGTAGAAAAATATAACTTCGTTTTGGCATGAATATAATTTTTAGGCATATTGATTTTTTTTTTTTACAAGTACCTGATTGAGAATATCTAAAAAATAATTTTCTTTGAACTTGTTGCTTTCCCATTAACGTAGACAAATTGAATTTATTCAGTAGATATATTTATTAAAAGAAAATTTGTTACTCATTGCTTAAAATCAGAACTTCATACAGTGGTGATCTCAAAATTACAGTAGATTGATTATAAATGCACAGGGAGCATCTGGTGTATGCTGGGCGCTATTCTAAGCCTTGGGCATAAAGCAATGGCTCTATAACCAAGGCATCTTAACTGCTGTCATGGAACTGACATTCTTGTGGGCAGGAGACAGACAGTGAGCAAATACACAGGGCAAATACCACCTTGTAATAAATGTCTTGTAGGAAATTAAAATAGGGTCCTGTCCTAGCAAGTGACTGGAAGGCTACTTTTGATTAGGTCTCTTTGAGGAGATGACATTTAAATTGAGCCTCTGTAGGGAGAAGGGGCTAGCCATGATAAGATCAGGGAGAACATTCCTGACAGGTGGAAATAGCAAATGCAAAAGTTCTAGGCTGGACAAAGTTCTGTATATTTTAGCAACAAAAAAGACCACTGTGATTTCAGTACAGACAGTGAGAGCAGGGAGTCGAAAATGAGTTCAGAGGGATAAGCAGGGACCAGATTATATTATATAAGGCTTTGTAAGCCAGAATAAGAAGTTTGGATTTTGTTTGTAAAATGTAGGGAGAAAATATCTCTGAGATGGGGTGGAGTGAGGGGAAGATGACATGCTTTGATATGAGTTTTAGAAAGATCATTCTGACTGCTGTGTAGAGAATAGTTGGTGGGAGTACAGAGATGGAAGTGGGCTATTGCAGTAGGTTAACTGAGTGAGGATGCTGGGTTAGACAAAGAGTGGTTATAGTAGTAGGTGATTCAAGAAGTCTTTCATTTATGTCTGATAGGTCTATTTATCTTAGGTCTATGTAGAAGTGGCAAGAAAGTGGTTTAATTACATGTCTGTCTCAGTTTCAGTTTGCTGCCTTTTCATCTTGAGGATGAACTTAACTCATTAGTTCATAAAGGCTGTTGCTTTATTGGCCATGTAGGATTCATCCAGAGAGCTGTTAATAATGGCTCACACCTGTAATCCTAGCACTCTGGGAGGCTGAGTTGGGAGGATTGCTTGAGGCCAGGAGTTCGAGACCAGTTTGGGCAATAGTGAGATGCCATCTCTACAAAAAATAGAGCATGGTGGTACGTGCCTGTAGTCCCAGCTCCTAGGGAGGCTGAGGCAGGAGGATCACTTGAGCCCAGGAGTTTGAGGTTGCAGTTAGCTATGATGATGCCACTGCCCTCGAGCAGGAGTGACAGAGTGAGACTGTGTCTTTAAAACAAACAAAAAATGGATTCCTGGATCTTACTCCTGAGAGTTTGGTTTAGTTACGGGAACCCTGGAATGATGACTCATTCAATAGCTATTTCGGGGTGGCATGTTAGCTCAGTGCTGAGTCTCCAAAAATGAGTAAGACATGATCCCTTCCCTTAGTAAGACTCTGTGTATGTGTGTGTCTGTGTGTTTATTCAGCAAGTGTTTTTGAGCTTCTAGTATGTACCAACGATTCAGGTGAGAAATGAGGTAAGAAACCCAGCAAAGAAAGAAAGGACAGAAGATACACGTGTTAACAAGTCAGAACCAGTTGAACCAGAGGGAAGAATTTAGAATGGTTCTCAGAGTTCTAACTGGGATTGCTGGTTAGAAAGGGAAAGTGAACTTTGACGGAAAGATGAATTTAATTTTGGATATAATTGTGAAACATTATCCTTGTGGATTTTTTTTTTTTTCCAATTGGACATATAGTCTGAAGCTCAGAGAATAGCTTAGTTGCAGATAAAACTTTTGAGCTGTCAGTGAACAGATGTTAGTTGACATCATGGAAAATGGATGAGCATGTGCTGGAGAGTTGATAGGGTGGAAGAGGAGGAGTTCAGGCAGTAAACTGGCAAACACCGATCTCACAGGCAGGTCAGGTCAACTGAGAAGTAGTGTCAGCTGTAGGAGAAAAACCAACAGAGAGTGGTGTTATGTAAGTCATGACAATAAGTGAGTTCTAAGAAGTAAGTCATTATTATTTTACATTTATAGTTTCCTGCGGTTCTCTTCTATAATAAGAGTGGCCTTTTAACCTTCAAGTGAAGATGAAACATTGAAGCCTACAAATCCCAGGAGGAGGAGGAAGAACCAGCAAAAGAAACAGAAAGGAAGGAGAAACATTAGGAATAGACTGTGCCATAGAAACCACAGGAGGGCCGGGTGCAGTGGCTCACACCTGTAATCCTAGCACTCTGGGAGGCTGAGGTGGGAGGATCGCTTGAGCTCAGGAATTCAAGACCAGCCTGAGCAAGAGTGAGACCCCATCTCTACTAAAAATGGAAAAATTAGCCAGGCATCATGGCAAGGGCCTGTAGTCCCAGCTACTTGGTAGGCTGATGAGGGAGGATCCCTTGAGCCCAGGAGTTTGAGGTTATAGTGAGCTATGATGATGCCACTGCACCCTACCCAGGGCAAGAAAGTGAGACTCTTATCTCAGGAAAAAGAAAAAAAAAAAAAAAGAAACCACAGGAGGAAAAGATTTTAAGGAGAGGGTTAAGAGAATTCAAGGCTTGGAAGGCTGGGAGTGGTGGCTCACGCCTGTAATCCTAGCACTCTCGGAGGCCGAGGCGGAAGGATCACTCGAGGTCAGGAGTTCGAGGCCAGCCTGAGCAAGAGCGAGACCCCATCTCTACTAAAAATAGAAAGAGATTATATGAACAACTAAAAATATATATAGAAAAAATTAGCCGGGCATGGTGGCACATGCCTGTAGTCCCAGCTACTCGGGAGGCTGAGGCAGGAGGATCGCTTGAGCCCAGGAGTTTGAGGTTGCTGTGAACTAGGCTGACACCACGGCACGCTAGCCTGGGCAACACAGTGAGACTCTGTCTCAAAAAAAAAAAAAAGAAAAAAAGGCTTGGAAAATAGTTTGGTAGAGTACAGACAACGGGGCAGAAGACCTACTTTGGATTCAAATTCTGTCACTGTCTAAGCAAGCTAATTAACCTCCATGAATAACTGCTGTCTGCTTGCGTTAGAGTATTGAATTGCAGGTGAAGTACATATGAAAACCTCTAACACGTGCAAAGCTTGGTACGTTTATATAGGTACTAAGTAAATACCCATTTTTACAATTAAATTTCTTAAAAGTAGGATTTGCCTTGGATAATCCATAGTATGTAGGGAACTGGAAGAGAATAATTTTAAGGTCATTACGGTTTATCAACTACTCAATGAATATTGTCAAATCTAGAACATATCAGTTTTAAGGAAAGTATATTAGCAGAGAATTTATATAAGAAGAAATTAAAGTAGATAATATATATCTGGAAGATAATCAACTTTACTAATAATCAGGGAAATGCAGTTCAAATGAAATACGATTCTTTTTTGCCCACAGTCTGACAAAAGTAAAGAATTTCTGAGTGCTTTTATGAGTATGGCCAAATGGGTACTTTCATACTCACTGTTGGGAACATAAATTGACATAGCCTTTTTGGAGAACAGTCTTATAGTAGTTGTTAAAAGTTTTAAATGCACAGCATAACCTACAATCTAGAATTTTTTAATCGATAAGTATGCAGCCTAGGGAGCCTAATTGTTTATATACACAAAGAAATATTTACTAGGATTTTCAAGGCAACACTTTATAATGGCAAAAGGTTGTTAATAAGGTAGATATCATCAGTAGGGGAATGGTTAAAGTGGGGTACATCTTTTAGAGAACAGTGTGTGCTCGTTAGAAAGAATGATGCAGACTTTTATGTACCCACGTGGAAAGATCTCTAAAACACTTGTTTTTTTTTTGTTTGTTTTTTTTTTGTTGTTGGAGACAGAGTCTCACTCTGTTGCCCGGGCTAGAGTGCCATGGTGTCAGCCTACCTCACAGCAACCTCAAACTCCTGGGCTCAAGCAATCCTCCTGCCTCAGCCTCCCAAGTAGCTGGGACTACAGACATGCGCCACCATGCCCGGCTAATTTTTTCTATATATATTTTTAGTTGTTCAGCTAATTTCTTTCTATTTTTAGTAGAGATGGGGTCTTGCTCTTGCTCAGGCTGGTCTCGAACTCCTGAGCTCAAACCATCCACCCGCCTCGGCCTCCCAGAGTGCTAGGATTACAGGTATGAGCCACCACGCCCAGCCTTAAAACATTTGTTAATTTAAGAAAAAATACAAAACAATATCTGCAGTATGAGCTCATTTGTTTTTAAAACCCCACAAAATGGTTTCCACATGTAGTACTAATCACTAAATACATAAATGCTTAGATGGATAGCTATATAATAAGCATGAAATCAAGGAAGACTTTTGTTTTCATAATTAAACATTTAAAAAAGAATCATCATTAAAACTCAAATTGTACTTATTCATTTTAAAACTAAAATCAAAGCTATAAAAGATGTAAATTTCAATGGGTTGAAACCTCTTATACACATTTGGTGACATGCAGGAGCAAAGGAATCTGTTACATTGAATAGATTAGGTATGAATTGTTTAAAATTCATGTTTTTCGTATATACTAATCATCTTTATATCTTCATTACATACATAGAAATAGGGAGATGTTAGACTAGAACTATATAGCACTTAGTCTCACTGAAATATGTATAAATAAATAGACTTGTAGAAATTAAGAAATTTTTAAAAGTTTAAATTTAATTTTCGTGAGAGCAAGAGATGAGTGTTACTAGTAAAGCTGTGTTAGGAAATGTTCACTATTTTGTACGAGTACCTAGAACCTCAAGGCAATTAATTATTTTTGACTCCTTTCCAAGTGAGTTAGGCGTGCATTGTTTCTATCTTTTTTTTTTGTATGAATTGGAAAAAAGTTTTTTAAAATCAGCTTTCTTGGCCAGGCGCGGTGGCTCACGCCTGTAATCCTAGCACTGTGGGAGGCCGAGGTGGGCGGATTGTTTGAGCTCAGGAGTTCGAGACCAGCCTGAACAAGAGCGAGACCCCGTCTCTACTAAAAATAGAAAGAGATTATCTGGACAACTAAAAATATATATAGAAAAAATTAGCCAGGCATGGTGAACGCATGCCTGCAGTCCCAGCTACTCGGGAGGCTGAGGCAGGAGGATCGCTTGAGCCCAGGAGTTTGAGGTTGCTGTGAGCTAGGCTGATGCCATGGCACTGTAGCTGGGGCAACAAAGTGAGACTCTGTCTCAAAAAAAAAAAAATTAATTAGTTAATTAAATAAATAAAAAGTAGCCTTGAAATTAAGCTTAAAATGGTGAATTTGAAGAAATTTCTTTAAAGGAAGGATTAAAGAAAATATTGTAATTCCTAAAATTGAGGGTATCTGTAATGAGCATCAAACCTTGAACACTTCAGTAGTTATCTAATCAGTATTTGGTCAATCACGAAATACTGAGAAAAGCATTAGTCAACTCAGTTTGTTCCAAATCTTTAAATTAGGTTTTCTGATGGGGGGTTCCAAATAGTTAGTGACATCAATGATGCCATTTTGCATTTAGTAACTATGGTTATCTCTTTGTCCTCTTTAAATTTTTAATTGTAAAAACTATGGAATGAAAAGTAAACTGAAATTCTAAATGAAATACTAGTTTATAAAAGAACTTTCTCTAAAGGTAAGAAAAAAAAAAAAAAGGCCGGGCGCGGTGGCTCACGCCTGTAATCCTAGCACTCTGGGAGGCCGAGGTGGGCGGATCGTTTGAGCTCAGGAGTTCGAGACCAGCCTGAGCAAGAGCGAGACCCCATCTCTACTAAAAATAGAAAGAAATTATATGGACAGCTAAAAATATATACAGAAAAAATTAGCCGGGCGTGGTGGTGCATGCCTGTAGTCCCAGCTACTCGGGAGGCTGAGACAGGAGGATTGCTTGAGCCCAGGAGTTTGAGGTTGCTGTGAGCTAGGCTGATGCCACGGCACTCACTCTAGCCTGGGCAACAGAGTGAGACTCTGTCTCAAAAAAAAAAAAAGAAAAAAAGATTATAGATAGTAGGAAATTGGAATTGCTTATTAGCATTTTAACTATATTTCTCAGTGGTTTTAAGCTTTAGGGTACGCATGGTCAAACAAATAAACAACCTCTCTGTTTTTTATTGGGAGAAGGAAAAAAGAGAAAAAAACCTAAACTTAACTTTCAAATTATTCTCCAAGATAAGCAAAGGCTGATGAGCAAAGAAGTCTATAAATTTGCTTTTAGTTAAGGGGGAAAATGGAGAAATGATTATCACCTGTACCTTTATAAAGCAAAAGTGATTGAATATTGGTTCAGTAGTTAAATAGTCCTCAACACTGAATGGCGTGACAGTGGAGGTTTGGTTTTGTTATTTCAGAATGCATTTTTCCCTACATGTTAATTGTGTAAAAGGGCTATACATTTATACATGGAACATGGCGATTTTTAGTTTTTCTTCTGCGTTCTGATAAAAAAAAAAATGCATACCTTTACCTTTGAGCCTGAACTTTTAGACTCTTAATCACATAGTTTATGTAATGATATCTATTGATATATTCATCTTTCTCACACATTTTTGTAGTCCTCTGACTTCTAATTAAGACTGATTGGTTTTAGGTCTACTGCATAGCTGTCAGATTAGATTTCTTTCCATTATACTCCCAGGATAATCCCACTCTTTCTTATATACTCTGTTCTTTTTAACCCATGTGTTTTTATTTTTGGAACAACTTTCCCAGAAATTGTTTCATACCTAGAAAAAAGTTTTCAGAAAAGATAAGTGCTGCTACATTGCCTATCTTCCACTGTGGAGAATGTCTTTAGTTTGCATGCAGACTTTAAGGTTGTTCTCATTCTTCCTTGGCACTCCGTGGATCTTTTCCATCTGAAAGCTCAAATCTTCAACTCAGGGCAGTTTTTTTATCCATTATTCCTTTTTCCTTATTCCTCTTTTCTTTTCATTCTGGTATGCTTATTGGATGATATGTCAGGATTGCATTCCACAGAAACTAACACCGTATGGGACAAAAAGTTTGCTTTCCCTGTTTAGTAAAGAACGGTGAAGATAGGCAGTGTACGACTAGTGGCTCATGATGTCATCAAGGACCTAGTCTCTTCTCTTTCTTCCATCCTAAGAAGATGTGGCTTTCGTGTGGCAGCTGTTGTACCTCTGGGCATCTCATAAGTGTTGCAAGAAGGAAGAAGAGGGCAGGACAAAGGAGCATGCCAGCCATGCTTATTCCCTTGAAAAAAATCTTTCTGGAACCCTTACCCACTTCCATTTACGTGTCATTGGCCAGAGCTAGATTTCATGCCACCTCATCTACAGGAGAGTCTTGAGGATGTATATATATTAATATTTTAGTTGGACACATTGTGCTCTTTAACAGAACAAGATTCTGTTCTTGATGAAGAGGGCGAGAATGAATATTAAGTAGATAATTAGCAGTTCTAGCATAGATATGTATTAGATTTCTTGGATCTTTCCTTCATTTCTCTTTCTTTCTATCACATTGTTTTTGTCCTTTTGCTTTGTTCCAGGAAATTTTTTTAATTTCCCTTTCTAGATCTGTAATCAGACATGTCCATTAATCATTTAGCTTATCTTTAGCACTTTCACTTTAGTAGCCTGAGTTTTCTAATTTCTTCTATTTCATAGAATCCTCTTTTTTTCATATTTTTATTGTGGTAAAATACATAAAATTTACTATTTTAACCATTTTTAACCATACAGTTTAGTGGCATTAAGTACATTCATATTATATACTTAACCATCACCATCCATCTCTAAAACTCTTTATCTTTCCAGACTGTAACTCTGAACCCAGTAAACAATGACTTCCCATTCCATCTCTCCCTTGCCCTAGACAACCACCATTCGACTTTCTGTGTCTGTGAATTTCACTACTCTAGGTACCTCATATAAGTGGAATTATACAATATTTGTCCTTTTGTGTCTGGCTTATTTCACTCAGCACAATGTCTTGGAGATGTCATTTATGTTGAAACAATGCATGAGGATTTCCTTTTGAAGGTTGAATAATATTCCACTGTACGTATATACCACATTTTGTTCACTTACCCATGGACACTTGGGTTGCTTTCACCTTTTGTCTATTGTGAATCATGCTGCTATGAACATGGGTTAGGTGTAAAATAATCTGTTCAAGTCCCTGCTTTCATTTCTTTTAGCTATATGAACAGAAGTGGAATTGCTGGATCACATGGTAATTCTATTTTTTCTTTTTTGAGGAATCACCGTACTGTTTTCCACAGCAGCTGTACCATTTTACATTTCCACTAGCAATGTACAAAGGTTCCAGTTTCTCCACATCCTTGCCAACATTTGTTTTCTGTTTTTGTTTTGATTTGCTTTTTATAATTTCCTAATGAGTATGAAGTGGTATCTTGCTGTGGTTTTGATTTGCATTTTCCTGTTGATTAGTGATATTGAACATCTTTTCTGTGCTCACTGGCCAGTTGTGTATCTTATTCATATTTGGAGAAATGTCTGTTCAAGTCCTTTGCCCATTCTTGAATCAGATGGTTTGTTGTTGATTTGTTAAAGTTCTTTATATATTCTGAATATTAATCTCTTATCTGATAATTTGCATATATTTTCTCCCACTCCACATATTGCCTTTTCACTCTGTTGATAGTGTCCTTTGATGCACAAGATTTTTAAATTTTGATGAAGTCCATTTTGTCTTTTGTTGCTTGTGCTTTTGATGTCATATCCAAGAAATTATTCCCAAAATCCAGTGCCATGAAGATTTCCCATTATGTTTTTAAGAGTTTTATAGTTTTAGCTGCTATATTTAAAGGTTTGATTCAGTTTGAGTTAATTTTTGTGTATGCTGTAAAGTAAGGGCACAGCATTGTTATTTTGCATGTGGATACTGAGTTTTCCCATTATGACTTGTTGAAAATAATGTCCTTTTTTCCTTGAATTGTCTTGGGCTCTTACTGAAAATCCTTTGACCACGTATGTGAGTATTTATTTCTTCGCTCTATATTTTATTCTTTTGGTCTATATATTTGTCTTTATGTCAGTACCATACTGTTTTGACTATTGTTAGCTTTGTAGTAAGTTTTGAAGTCAGAAAGTGTGAGACCTCCAACTTTGTACTTTTTCAAGATTGTTTTTGCTATTCCCTTGAGATTCCATATGAACTTTAGGATGGATTTTTCTATTTCTGCAAAAGAATCTTATTATTATTATTATTATTATTATTTTGAGACAGCATCTCACTCTGTTGCCCGGGCTAGAGTGCCGTGGCATCAGCCTAGCTCACAACAACCTCAAACTCCTGGGCTCAAGCGATCCTCCTGCCTTAGCCTCCCGAGTAGCTGGGATTATAGGCATGTGCCACCATGCCCGGCTAATTTTTTCTTATATATATTTTTAGCTGTCCGACTAATTTCTTTCTATTTTTAGTAGAGACGGGGTCTCGCTCTTGCTCAGGCTGGTCTCGAACTCCTGAGCTCAAACAATCTGCCCGCCTCGGCCTCCCAGAATGCTAGGATTACAGGCGTGAGCCACCGCGCCCAGCCAGAATCTTACCCTTAATTGTATAATCTCGTTATAGATCTCTCAAAGTATGCACTGGAATGTTTTAAATTTTTTTTCTTGTTTCCTTAGCTACCTTTGTTCTTCCTGTTTTATCTTGGTCCTTGTCTCTCATGCTTTTTATTTGCCTCGTATGTCTGGTAATCGTTAATTGCCTGTTGATATTTATAGAAAACTTGCATGAATATCCTATATTGTTTTAAAGGTCTGTTTTGACAATAGATCTCTTTAGTGAGTTTAGAGGCAGGTTTTTATATGTAAATTAGGTGAGCAGGCAGGACACTGGTAAATTCCCTTATTGCCAAAAGAGGGAAGGCTTCATTCTGGGGCAGAATGTGAAATTTCTTTTCTTTTCTTTTCTTTTTCTTTTTCTTTTTCTTTTTCTTTTGAGACAGAATCTCACTGTGTTGCCCGGTCTAGAGTGCCATGGCATTAGCCTAGCTCACAGCAACCTCAAACTCCTAGGCTCAAGTGATCCTCCTGCCTCAGCCTCCCAAGTAGCTGGGACTACAGGCATGTGCCACCATGCCTGGCTAATTTTTTCTGTATATTTTTAGTTGTCTGGTTAATTTCTTTCTTTTTTTTAGTAGGGATGGAGTCTCACTCTTGCTCAGGCTGGTCTCGAACTCCTGACCTCGAGCTATCCTCCTACCTCGGCCTCCCAGAGTACTAGGATTACAGGCGTGAGCCACCGCTCCCGGCCTGAAATTTCTTATATTTTTATTCTTATGAGGAACTGCCTTTTTCCCGTGTTATGGAGGCTTAAAGGTCTCTTTCACATTGCTCTGTTTCCTGAGAGCTTTACTTCCTTATGTCAGTTGTTCTGTTTACATAGACCCAGCTGTTCTGCAGTAGTCCTGTAGTTATTCTGATGATCACCCAGTGGCCTGCTCTCCCTGGCATTATCTTTGGGATTCCTTTGGGAAGAACAGCTCTACCTTCTACAGGAGCCATCAGTTATTCCTGTTTTGGAAGATAGTTTCTTCTATTCTGGTTTCCTATTTCAGCTTGCCAGTTGCCTGAAATCCTATAACTTTGGATAATTAATAATACCTTTTCCTTGTTTCCAGCACTACAGATATATTTACCTTTTTCCCCTTCCTCTTTTCCCATGTTTCTTTTCATTTCAGTGGGATTTTGAGGTCATGAGATAAATGTGTGTATGCTCAGGCTGATTTTATTTATTCAGCAGTACTTAATATGTGTAGGTAACATTCTAGATTCTGTGAATGAGATAGACAAAGGAGTCCCAACTTTGATAAAGCTTATATTTTGACGGGGGAGACATTGAACATACAAATAAAATATAACAGATTATCACAGGAGGAGTGGATTATAGGAGCTAACTTGGGCTGGGAGATTGAGAACAGGTGACCTATAATAAACTGATATTTGAAGGGAAAAAAACCTGTCTCACGAAGAACCTTGGAAAGAGCTCTAGGCAGAAGGGTTAGCAGATATGTAGACTCCAGCAGAGTGAGGAGTTCGTTTATTAAAGGAAGGTCACGT
Source organism: Eulemur rufifrons (assembly GCF_041146395.1). Taxonomy (NCBI): domain Eukaryota; kingdom Metazoa; phylum Chordata; class Mammalia; order Primates; family Lemuridae; genus Eulemur; species Eulemur rufifrons. The sequence goes on from NC_091005.1 coordinate 31,734,534, forward strand.
CTGGTGTGTAGTAAACAAAGTGGTGAGTGGTATGAAATGAGATTGGAGAAAGAGGCAAATGCCAGATCTAATGGGGGCTTGTCCTTGGTAAGGAATTTTGACTGTATTCTAAATACAATGAAAAGCTTATGAAAGGCTTTATTTAGAAAGGAAATATGCAATTTTGATTTTCTTTTTAAAGATAATATTGGCTGCTATGTAGAGAATGGGTTTGGCTAGGATGTTGCCTGTGGAGATGGAAATAAATGAAGAGATTATGGGTATATGGGTACAAGGAGTATCTGTGGACCTTTGTCATGGTATAAGAAGCAAGGTGAACCACAAATGACAACAAGTTATTTGGCTTGTGCAAGTGGTTGATAAAATCTAATATGATGAATGGTGGAGGAGGAGCAGATTTGGGAGAGGTAAAATCAAGGGTTATTTTTTGATATGCTTGTGAGACGTTCAAGTGATGTTGTCAGGTAGGTCTGTAGAGCTTAGGGAAGAGACCAGAGCAGAAGGTGAAAACTTTGGAGCCATCGTAACAATAGTGTTTGATGCTGCGGGTCTATGAGATTATGTAAGCGAGGTATAAGAGAAGACGGTTCAGGGCAAAGCCTTGGGGCTTTAATATTAGATTGGGAAAGCACCTGGGAACACAGCAAAGGTGGTAAGAGGAATGGCTGGTGAGATGGAGGAAACCGGGAGAGCCTGAAAATCAAGTGAAGAGATAATTTCAAGAAAGCAGTAGTCATCTTTGTTGAATATGAGAGATGGTGTAAGATGATAAAAAGTGAGATGTCTATTGAATTTTATGACAGAGGTTTTTATTTTTATTTATTTATTTTGAGACAAAGTCTCGCTCTGTTGCCTGGGCTAGAGTGAGTGCCGTGGCATCAGCCTAACTCACAGCAACCTCAAACTCCTGGGCTCGAGCGATCCTCCTGCCTCAGCCTTCCGAGTAGCTGGGACTACAGGCATGCACCACCATGCCGGGCTAATTTTTTCTATATATATTTTTAGTTGTCCATATAATTTCTTTCTATTTTTAGTAGAGATGGGGTCTCGCTCTTGTTCAGGCTGGTATCGAACTCCTGAGCTCAAACTATCCACCCGCCTCGGCCTCCCAGAGTGCTAGGATTACAGGCGTGAGCCACCGCGCCTGCCCATAAGTATTTCTTTATATGTTTCTAAAAGACCTTTAAAATCATAAACACAATACCATTATAACATAAACAACAATGATTTCCTAATGTCAAATATCTAACTGGTATTCAAATTTTCAGTTTTCTCATAAATTAAAATTTTTAAGAACAGATTTGAAATAAAGTCACAGATCGAAAATGGGTGATAACTTTTTTTTAGCTCTCTTTTTATCTATTATTTTCTCTTTTTTCCCTTGCAAGTTACATATTGAAAAAACTGCATCACCTGTTGATTTGTTTGTGCCATTTGTATACCTTTGGTGTAGGTTAACACATTCCTTGAATGACTTCTGTTTTTCCTATAAATTGTAAGTCGGATCTAAGGGCTGAAGAGATTGCATTTTTTGTTTGTTTGTTTTTCAAAACTACTTACTTAATAGGGCAGTGATGTGTACGTCTTTCAGGAGGCACTTAACGTCTGCTTATCTCTCTTTTAGTGATGTTAGCAGCTATCAATGTTTAATGCTTAGATCCTTTATTTCATTGCAGGTTGAAAGTGGTGATCCTCTGATTCTGTCATTCCTTCTTCATTTATTAGCTTTAATAATTCTAAAATGGGAAAATTATCTTCATCTGCCCTTTGGTTACCCAGTGAGTGGTACAGTTCAAATAGAAAAAGCAGGATAAATGCTTTGTTCTTTCCCTTTAAGTTTTCAAAATTGTGAGTTGGTTCTTTAGCATCTTTCTATGGTGGCCAAGGAGTTTTTGTTTTTAGTGTCGTAAACTTGTATGTTTTATATGTTTCAATCTTGTTTTTTATCAGTGCTCAAATTCTCCAATAATAATCAGTGGGAGTTTCTTCAAGTGAGCCCTTCAGTCTTTTAACAAGACCCCGGTTGTTTTTGATAACTTTCTTGCAATCTGGAATAATTAAGTGTTCTTGTGTCATCTGGTATATGTCTAATCTGAAAACTAGAATTAACTAATTGTTCAAGGATATGGTATTTAGAGATAACTATTACTATTTTACCTTTTTCTTTCTTTCAGTAGCCTGTTAAGCATAGTTTATAGTCTTTCATATTGTTTCTTTCCATTCCTGGGATATGACTTTTCCTACTTGTTATGTCCTTTTACCACTGTGATTTTAGGCATTTGGGGAATTCTCTTTCTTGCTTTTGAGTTCAGGTATGTACTAAAGCAGGGTGTTTTGTTTTTGTTTTGGTTTTTTAAACTAACTGTCTTAGCCAACATTGATTTTTTTTTAGAGTGGGAGAGGTGGCTTCTTGCATGAATTAAATCACTATATTTAGTAAAGTTCCCTTATTGCTCTTCCATTTATGGAACAATGTGCTCTTACATCAGAAATTACCTCATCTGTGGCTAAAGTGAAAACTTGCTCGCTTCCTTAGTGTTTCTATATTTTCTGTGGATGCTTTCTGTTTTTTATTGTAACCTTAATACATTATAGCTATCATTTTGCTTCTGCATATTTGACATATTTCAATCTTTAACTCAAGTAGGGGGCAAAAAGGAACAGAAATTTTTTTCTGATTCCTACTTCAACACTTTAAGCTTGGAAACAGGAAAAAGGCAGAAAGGTTGCTGGGGAATTGTGTGAACTTGTAGGGGCTGAAATTTAAGCTGCCAAATGAAGAAACTTTCCTTCTCTTTGAAGATTCCTTCTCGTGTTACATTGATCTGAATTCTGTTGAATTTCTTTTTTCTCATATGTGGGTGTGGGGGACATACATGTTATGGCTGTAGTTTTATAAAATATGCCAGGGACCATACTCTAGTGCTACTTAGAAAGAAAAAAGGAAGACGATGAGAACTTGGGCAAACAGTTCTTGCTAAGCCCTAAAATATATCACTTTTATTCATCCATACAGAAAACAAGCATGAGGCCAAGAGGAGGCGAACAGAGAGAGTTAGGAGAGAGAAGATAAATTCTACAGTAAATAAAGATTTAGAAAACAGAAAGAGATCTCGAAGTAACAGCCATTCAGATCATATCAGACGAGGAAGAGGAAGACCTAAAAGTGCATCTGCCAAAAAACATGAGGAAGAAAGAGGTATGAATAAATCTAAGCAGTTTTTTTTTTTCAAGTATTAAATTGATCTGGGATCTTAATTAGATAGTACTAAAGAAAAAGTGGAGGCATGGAGCTCCTGGACTTAAAATCACAACTCATATTGGTTTGAAAGCATTTCCTCTATGGTAGATGCTTATTTTTTAAAAAAATCACAGACATTTAATTCTTATTGGAAACTTAAAGGCTTAAATTAGGTAAAATTCACCTTGCTATAATTTGATGGTAGTAGAGTTCTGAGATAATTTATATATGACATCCTAGAGAAGCCTGTTAAGAATGATTGTACTTTTTTTTTTTTTTTAAAGACAAGACTGATTTCCTTTAAGACTCAGTTAAGTTTCAAACTGTTAATACTATAAGTGTAAAAAATTTACTGTTGAAAGTGTTCTTGCTGAATTTTTAAATTGCTCTTTGGGAGATTTCTGTGCTTCCTACTTTGAGGCAGCTTTTGCATAGTTAGTTGAATTCTTCTTGGTCCAAAGTATATTTCTCCTTACTGGTCTTGTCCTTTCTTCTGATAAGTAACGTGTCTACCAATAACTTATTTGTAGCCATTAACTAAAAGTTCACCTTCTCTTTTTCTTTGATTTATGCATCTTTTAAAAAACTTACTATGGAAAATTTCAACATACATAAGAATAGGGAGGACAGTGTAATAAATCCCTGTATACCTATGAATATCTTTTTAAAATTGGGATTGTCAAGCCAGTAATCAATGAAAAAAAGGGATAGTTGCTTTTTATTATTCTTTAAAACCTCTGTCCAAATGATTTCATCTTCATCAAAATGCATTTATAGTTTCTCACATTATTTGTGAGGTATGCTTTGCTTTTTCAGATAGTCAGTCTTAAGTACTCAAGGTGCTTTCTGTATAAATGTAAATTTATCTTATTTTAGACATTGAGAATTTTCTACATGTTCACCATTTCTGTCTGCTTTGTGTGCTTTTATGTGAATAAAGTTACTGCTGTAAGAGAAAACAACTTCACTGGTGCAGCTGTCCTTGTCAAAGTTACAGGTGTCTTAATATTGTATGGCTAGAGGAATAAGGTTTGAATAATAACCTTGTTATATTTGGCTGTATTCTGTAAAGGCTGTACTGAGGTACTCCTTATTCCTTGGGTACTTTTACTGCTGTTTTTCTTTCCTTGTATTATGCTCTTCCAGAGGGTTTGAATCGTTTGTTCAATTTGAATGTGCTTCCCTAATGATAGGATGATCAGAAAACCTATGCCAAAGACTATTTTAGAAAGAAAACTGGGTAAAGAAAAGTCTACAGAGAAAAAAGAAAAGAAAGAAATACTGCTTGGCCCGGAAAACAGAGCATTCTTTCCAGTTGAAGTAAAGGGAATGTAACTGAAAGAACAGAGAAGGAAGGCTTTGTTAGTGGGTAAAGGAGATGAAAAAACAGATGATGACAGTCTTTTAGTTGGGGCAATGAACTCTATATAGTTGTACTAGGACTCTATATATCGCAGGCTTGAATTTTTATTTCATAACTTCAGAAAAGCTATAAATATTTATAAATTTTTTCAGGCATTTTCTGTTTATCACAGAAACATTTTAAGAAAGCTATTTCTAGAGTAAGGTATGCTTTTAATAGTTTATTTGCTTTTGATACAAATTGCAGGAAGTTCCTCAAAGCGATTTTTATAGCACAAACTGGAATCTTTTAATGCAGAACGGGGGCGGGGGCGGGGGCGGGGGGCAGGGTGTCAGCAAACTTTTTGTGAAGAGCCAGATAGTAAATATTTTAGGCTCTGTGGGCTCTACTGTCTCTGTCACAGCTACCCAGCTTTGTTGTTGTAGCTGGAAGGCAGCCATCAACAGTATGTAAATGAACGGGCATGGCTGTGCTCCAGTAGGACTTTATAGCAACACATGGTTGGCCAGATTTGGCACGTGGTCTGTAGTTTGCCAATCTTTGACATAAACCGTGTTCTCAAAATATAATATGGATAGGAACTACAGACTTGTGAAATGTCAATATATTTTAGAATAGATTTCTTTGATAAGCTTCTTAAAGTGCTAAATAGCTGTTTAGTTTGATTATATTTATTGATTCCCTGCTGTTAGGGCACTTGAAAAATTTGAAGCAAGGTTTAACTTTAACATACAAATTAAGGAAAACCTGACAGTGTATTTTAAAAAATAAAACTTTTAAAAATTGACTTGTTTTTTATTTTGAAAAAGCATAGAAAAAAGGAAGAATGGAAAAGGAAAGCTTCTTAGACATCTAGGTAGTAATGTAGTTCTATAAAATCGTAAAAACAAATCATTAAAGAAGAATTTGGGGGCCGGGCGCAGTGGCTCACGCCTGTAATCCTAGCACTCTGGGAGGCCTAGGTGGGAGGATCGCTCAAGGTCAGGAGTTTGAGACCAGCCTGAGCAAGAGTGAGACCCCGTCTCTTCTAAAAATAGAAAAATTAGCCGGGCGTGGTGGCACCTGTAGTCCCAGCTACTTGGCAGTCAGGAGAATCACCTGAGCCCAGGAGTTTGAGGTTGCTGTGAGCTAGGCTGATGCCACAGCACTCTAGGCCAGGCGACAGAGCGAGACTCCATCTCAAAAAAAAAAAAGAAAAAGAATTTTTGGTTGATCTAATATAAAGTCTCCATTTTATGTGTTGGGAGTATTACTATTCTGGATATTATAATGTAGGGGTGATATTTTGACTGATTAGTATATGTGAGGCTATTCTGAATATCATATTAAGGAACTTAAGAATGAGTTAGACTTTAAGTTAAAGTTGGTGGATTGAATAAACACATACAACTCTTCACCCTCCCAAAATCCTAGTAAAATGACAAGGGATTTCTTAAAAAGTGTAAAATCCCACAAGGACAAGGAATGGGAGAAGCAAATTTCTGAGAAGTAACTGCTTCAGCAGATCTACGAAAGCTAAATCATAAAATCCTGTGGGGAAATGTAAAAAAGAAACTGATTTTTATTACACAACTACCTAAAAGTCACAAATTTTTGTATAAGTTATGTCTGGAAGTAGAGGAGAAGATAAGGCTAAAAACAGGAAGATTATTTGAAAGTGTGTTTATGAATAGCCTAGCAGGGTGGTTTACCTCACCCTGTACCCCTCAAGTTTATCCTTTGAAAAGGATAAGATAAAACAGGGTATCTGGTCTAGGGAACACCAGGCATCTTTTGAGGGCGGGGATACTCCCTATATTAAGATTAGGAAGACTAGATGAAAATTAGACATGGTAAATACTGAGTTTTCTTGAGTTAGGCTTATGTCTTCCAGGTAAAAGAGATTGGAAATGCCTTCTCTAGGGAATCTGAAGGGCCTAAGAGAAAAGGCCTGAAATAAAAATACTTTCAGTAGGGATTTCAGAGAGAAATGGCATCAGATCATCCTAATATGATGACCACAGTCAAGATCCATATATGTGTACGTGCTTCAAAAGTCAGCTTTTTAAATCATACTCCTAAATATGAGCATATTGCCAAGTATTACCCAGACAGCTGGAAGAAAGTGTCTAGTAAGGCTAAGACCAAATCAACAGGAGAAAAAAAGTAACTTGGAAAAAACAAGTTTTTGCAGTGAGAAGAAAATCATTAAAAGTATCATTAATATCTTGGCCAGGCATAGTGGCTCACGCCTGTAATCCTAGTACTTTGGGAGGCTGACCTGGGAGGATCACTTGAGGCCAGGAGTTTAAGACGAGCCTGAGCAAGAACAAGACCCCCATCTCTACAAAAATAGAAAAATTAATCGGGCATGGTGGTATGCACTTATAAGTCCCAGCTACTTGGGAGGCTGAGGTGGGAGGATTGCTTGAGCCCAGGAGTTGGAGTTGGCAGTGAACTATGATGATGCCACTGCACTCTAGCTAACCCAGGAGACAGAGCAAGACTCTGTCTCAAAAAATAGAATAGAATTGAATAAAATCTTTAGTAAAAGAGAATAGTGTAATCATGAAGTGAGAACAAGATAATATTTAAAAGGAAATGGCAGAAATTAAAAAGGCACCTGGAAAACGAACTTTAAAATATGCACACAAAAAACCCCCAAAACTTACATGATTCACAGAAATGGAAAACTTTAATAGAAGGCTTAAAGATAAAATTGAAGAAAGGTTCCAGAAGATATAACAATTTGAAAAGAGATGAAAAAATAGAATAGAAAAGATAAGAAATTTAGAGGACTAGTCTGAGGTCTTATCTATAAATAATTGAATTTTCAGGTAAAGAACATAGAAGATGGAGAAGGAAGTCATCAAATAGTTCAAGGAATTATCCCAAATCTGAAGGACATTGAGTTTCCATGTTAAAAGGGCCCCCAAAATTCCCAGCCCAATGGATGGTTAAAAATAGAAATTACACCAAAGCATACGATCATATCTCATATCTCTCCAGTTAAAGAGAAAATCCTTAAGGTTTTCAGGGGAAAAAAGAAAGGAGTCAAAATGGTATTGGAATTAATACAATGGAATACTCCCTAGCAAGGAACAGACTACTGATACGTGAACAGTGTCAATTAATTTCAAAAACACATTGAGCAAAAAAAACTAGACACAAAGATTTATATGAAGTTTAAGAACATACAAAATGAATCTATGGCACTAGAAATCAGAACAGTGATTGCTGGTGGGGGTGGGGAGGGATTGACTGGAAAGAAGTATGAAGAGTTTTCTGGAGTGAAGGAAATTTTCTGTATCCTGATTGTGATATGGGCTACATGGGTGTACACGTTTGTCAGAACTCATCCAATTGTACGTTTAAAGGATCTGTATATTCCACTGTACGTAAATTTAGCAATAATTTTAAAAATAACTGTGAAAAAGGGGTTTTCCACAGTGGCACCGGTAGTCAGAAGACAATTTATTGCCGTCACAATTCTAAGGGAAAACCTACAAGTCTTTACTCAACAAAACTATGAATTAGTGTGAAGCTAGACTAAAGATACTTTCTGACATTCAGGGTGTCAAAAAATTTGCTACCCATACTCCTTTTCTCAGGAATCTGATACAAGCAAGTTACATGCCAGCAAAATGAAGAAGTAAACCAAGAAAGTATCCTCAGATACGGGACAGGGAGGATCCAACTGAGGAGAGAGATGAGAATCTCTAGCATAATGTTGAAGAAAGAGCACAAGATATTGTACAGTGGGCCTAGCAAGCAACCATTTCATATTGGACCAGGTTGGAAGACTTGGAAAGATTTCTTCAAGAAGATAAAATTGATAAAAATACCAATATGTGTAAACATCCTGAAAGAAGATTTATTCAACTGGGACAGAGTTTGGGTTAAATTAGAAATGAAAACTAAGCAAATAAAAAAAAAAAAAAAGAAAATCATATCAGGGAAAACAATTTACAGGGAAAGTGAAATCACTTCTCTTACTCGTAATGTAAACATTGAAAATTGATGTTACTGAAATTGTGATTTATTAATAAGATGAGGGAGGGGATGGGCAGAGTGTGGTGTGGGCAAGAGATACAAAACAATATAATCCTAATTTTCAATGGTGGAAAGTGAATTAATAATGCCTAAAAATCAAGAAGTAGCATCTTATAAAAATGTTGCTTAGAGATAGGTTTGTTTTTGTAAAAACAAAAAGGAGCAACTGAAAATAAAAGTAGTTATTAGAAAAATAGTACTTGCATTTGGAGAATAGGAAATGTACATGGGGAAAAGGACTTCTGTTTTTTGTGTTAAGTTTTAAAAGATGATTGGACTCTAAATTATATGCATGTTTAAATTTGATTAAAATGTCAAAACAAAATAAACAAAAACAGAATCATAGAGCCTGAAAAAAGAATTTGGAAGAATATGCATAATTGTGATTCTAGCTGACTTGTGAGATAATAGGTGATTTTTATTTTCTTTTTCTTTTCAAATTTTCTACAATGAACTTGGATTACATTTGTAATCAGGAGGTGATAAATAGAAATAAATGTTAGTTATTATTTCCTGTAGCAGGGCTAAGGAGAAGATGTTAATACATTTGTAAAGTCACAATTGGTGTTGCGACAGGACCACCTTCATTTTGATTGAGCCAGTGAGCTCATGCTAGTGAGGAGAAAGAAATACATGAGATTCTTACAGAAATGATGTAGCTATTAGAGTGTGTGTGTAAAGAAATATAATAGTCTCCATTTAGTGTTTATTTCAATAATTCCTTTGTGTAATTTTTTAAAAAAAATTTCAGTTCAATAGCATAGTACTTTACAACATTTAATGTACATTGTAGTATTATTTATAATACTGTCATTTAAAGAAATACTTGAAAGCTTAAAAAAAATTTAAATTTTGGCTGCAAAGATTCCAAAGGAAAAACAAAAACAAAAAAAGAAAAGTTTAAATTTACTGCATCTACTGCCTTTATATTAAGCTTTCCCTTTTTCTTTTAACAGAGAAACAAGAAAAGGAAATTGACATCTATGCTAACCTCTCTGATGAAAAGGCTTTTGTGTTTTCAGTCGCCTTGGCAGAAATAAATAGAAAAATTATCAATCAAAGACTTATCCTCTGATACTTGTCTGCAAAATCTGTTGAAACTTTCTTCAGGATTACATCAGCAAATTCTGAAACACTTATGGACTCTCAGGAGCATTCCGACTGCATCAATAAATAAGGGCCATTGATTTTTTCCCCCTATTGTTTAGCCTGTGCCACACTTTGGGAGCAAAGTTGTAGGCTTGGTGGACTGTTCTGGGATTTCCTTGTTTACCAAGGAGTATTGTCAGTGTTTTGTGTTTGGGATATAAGTAAGTGTATATATATTAAAAAAAAATGCTGGATGGATGTTAAAAGATAAAAAGGGTTAGGGGTGGGGTGGAAGTATGAAAACTAGGGACGTAAAATGCTTGATAGTTTTGAGGTTTGCCACCAGAGATGCAATATTTTAAATACTGTCAGAGTGACTTTTTAAAAATATATATTTCAGATTTTCAGCACTAACAGATTGGATATATACAGTTGATTTACTTTTAGTAAATTGGCAGTTGACGTTTTATTGAACGGGGAATTAAGAATATAAACTGTAAGTTTTGTCTAAATTGATTTTTTTTCTTGGCCTTTATTTTTATGACTTAAGGTATGAGTTATATTTTAGGAGATACTTTCTAGACAGTTTGGAATTTTGGGTGCTATATGAAGAAAAACGTTTAAGGATATATCATACTTCAGATATAAACACTTTGTTTTCTTGAATGTAATTTATTTATTGGTTAAAAGAAAACTTTTCTGCTCTCAAGATGGTGCCTGTTAACCTAAACATAAAATATATTTATTACATGCAAAATATTTCTTAGCCACTTTTAAGCAGCAATGTTTTATCTGAATGGATATTCATTTATACATCCTGATAATTATTTAAATTGTTACTTAATCTCACTCTGGAAGATAAAAATAAACCTTAATATTGAAACTAAGTAGATTAAATAGTGTGGTATAAGCTTTTTGTTCTAGTGAAGTTTGTAAAATATATTTAAATTCTTAATTTTTCTAGTGTTAAATCATAACCATATATAGTTAGTATATGAAATATACTAAATGTTTTTGCATTTTGGTGTAACCAGTTTAATAATTATCATGTTCAAACTTGGCAGTAACTACCCTTATTTTCACTCCCTCCCCTCCCAGTCTTTTTGGAAGTCGTAAAGCCTTATGGAAGAATCGTCAGTTAGATTTAGCCCCTGTTTAAGAGAATCTCCATTTTAGTTTCAGTAGTAGCATTGTCAACTTCATCCTTCTTCCTGCGTCTCTTATCACCTCCCAAAAGAAAAAAGTTCTTCATTTTTTTCTACTTTATTCAAATTATAACCAGCAGAGGGAGCTTAAGAGGTACTTGAGATTGGATGTAGAATTTTCGTAAGGATTCCTTTTCCTTAAATCCTCATATCCACCTGCAGGTACTATTGCAATTATTGTGCATTTATTAATAAACTGTTAGTAAATTTTCCCCAAGAATGTAATGTGATTGTATCTTTGAAACATACTATAAGAAAACTGCTTTGATTTTGAGCAAGAAAGCTTAAAAATGATGAATATCTAAAAATGCTTGTGTGTGTGTGTATATATATATATGTGTGTGTGTATATATGTCCTCAGAAAAAGTGAGAGCAGCTTTTTGGCAGAGTCTGTCCATTTGAAGCTGAAGACCATTAGAGGAAAGTCATTAAAGTCATATTAAAATATTCGTTGGATGTGGTAAGGGAGAATACTAGTGACTAGGCTGGAGCTTGCCACATAGAAAAGCATCTATTTCAGATGCTCATAATATTAAATTGTTGACTTATTTAAAAATTACTTTGGCAGGGGGCAAATTAGATTTCCCCTGCTTGTGACATAACCTATTTAACCAATATCTAAAAAAGCTATATTTTCTGGAGATAAAAAATTATGAGATGTGTTGTTATAAAGCTAAAAATTAGCCTGGGCAACATAGCAAGACCCTGTTTCTACAAAAAATTAGCCAGGTGCATGCCTGTAGCCCCAGCTTCTCAGAGGCTGAGGCAGGAGGATCACTTGAGCTTATGCTCAAGAGTTCATGGCTATAGTGAGCTATGATGGCACCACTGCAACAGAATAGACCTTGTCTCAGGAAAAAAAAAAAAAAGCTAAAAATTTAATGTGTCTAGGCATGTAATGGTCCCAGGTCCCAGAAAATATTACTTTGTCACTGGTGTTGAAGAAACCTGTCCTCAGCAGATGGGCCAAGAGCATAATTATAGTTCTCTAATTACTTAATCCATAATTTGTTATGTTCTAATGTCTATAAATGGCATAATTATTCAAAGTGTCCTAAAAATGATTCTATGATTAGATCAGGTCTGTTGAAGATAATTCTTAAATGTGAGCAAGAGTAACTAAAAGTAATTTGAGAGTTGTTAGGCTAAACTATATAAATTGATATGTTTACTCTCCCCACCCCAACTCCATAGTATTCCAAAATGTCTTTGGGAGCACTTTTTTTTTTTTTTTTTTTGAGACAGAGTCTCACTCTGTTGCCGAGGCCAGAGTGCCATGGCATCAGCCTAGCTCACAGCAACCTCAAACTCCTGGGCTCAAGCAATCCTCCTGCCTCAGCCTCCTGAGTAGCTGGGACTACAGGCATGCACCACCATGCTCGACTAATTTTTTCTATATATTTTTAGTTGTCCATATAATTTTTTTCTATTTTTAGTAGAGACGGGGTCTCACTCTTGCTCGGGCTGGTCTTGAACTCCTGAGCTCAAATGATCCACCCGCCCCAGCCTCCCAGAGTGCTAGGATTACAAGAGTGAGCCACCTCGCCCGGCCTGGGAGCACTTTTAATACTTGTGATTTGATTTTTTGTTTGTGAGTTTTAAACAACATATTTTTACATTTTTATGGGCAGGGAAGCTTTAGGTTATATTTAAATATAAATTAGGTAAAAGTAAGGGAAATATTACAAATTATTTCTTCTGTAGCAATTGGTAGAAATGATTAAACAGCTCAAGGCAGTTTATATTATGATGAGATAAAATTTTAAATTACAAATAAACTTAAAAATTTAGCCAGAGTAACTTCACTTTTTTTTTTTTTGAGACAGGATCTTGCTCTGTCTCCCAGGCTGGAGTGCAGTGGCGTGATCATACCTCACTGTAGCCTCCAGCTCCTGGGCTCAAGCAATCCTCCTGCCTCAGCCTCCCAAATAGCTAGGACTACAGGCGTATGCCACCACACCTGGCTAATTTTTAAATTTTGATAGAGACAGGGTCTCACTGTGTTGCTCAGGTTGGTCTCAAACGCCTAAGCAATCCTTCCACCTTGGCCTCCCAGAGTGCTGGGATTACAGGCACGAGCCACTGCACCCAGCTTTACATTTCTTTAAAAAAAGGAGGGGGGGGCAGGTCAGTATGGCGTGATCTCCATGTTGCTTCCTAAAAGTGATCATATAAGTGTTTTTCCTCAGATAGGAGCGCAAATGGAAAAGAATTTGACTTAAACTAGTAATAGCACTTTATTCTCTTAATTCCTGACTGTAAAAATGACTTGGCAATGTATTTGATTTTGACTTGCCTTTCAATCTGCATGTTAAGCCTTTATGGAAAAATTAAGCTCTTTACATACTTAATATAAAAGTATTGATCAAATTTGTTTGGTTCTGCTTTCAAAACACGTTCTAGATACTAGTCACTCTGCCAAATTGAATGTGTTCTTCCCTAAAACATTTTGTCCATCATTCTTAGTAACTCATTCTTGAACTACCAGTTCCGTTTTACCTTCTGGTTTTGGTTTGATGCCTTCTTTTTTGCTAGTTTTCTTTAAAATTTTCCAGTATTCTCTATTTTTAGCCTTTAAAACTTACATTTTTATAGCCAAATCTCTTAATTTTTTTCCATGTAGCTTTTTTCTTTTACTACTATTATTACAAGCTTTATTTTTACATTTGGAAGTATGTGTCTATGTATTTATATATTTAACTTACTGTTTTTTTCTAATCTTTTGTGCTGCTTTAACCGTTTACTATAGTTTGAATATTAGTAGTGTTCATTGCTCAAAGATTACAACTCTAATAATGAATATCCAAACATACAAAGCAAGCTCTCCAGAGTTAAAAGTATGAGAGATATAATAGAGCCTCTAGGCTGGACTGGAATCGTTCTTTTTACCACAGTCAAAAATTTTCCTTTTGTACTATTAAGGAATCCAACTATTTTTTCCTCTTACTGGAAGCTTGTTGTTATTTAATGTTTTATCAGTTTACAATCTGTGTGCCTTTTTTCTTTTTTCCCTTATTGCACTGGTTGGGACTTCTAGTACAGTGCTGAAAAAGAGTAGTGAGAGAGGAGATCCTTGCCTTGATTTCAACTGTAGGGAGGAAAACATTCTGTCTTTTACCATTAAGTAACTGTGTGTGTGTGTGTGTGTGTGTGTGTGTGTGTGTGTGTGTTGTTCTAAGAATACCCCTTATTAGATTGAAGAAATTCTTTTATATTTCTGCATGTTGAAAATTTTTATTATGAACAGATGTTGAATTTCTGTGGTGATGACTGTTTTTTCCCCCTTTAGAATGTTAATATGGTAGATCACATTGATTGATTTTTTTGATTGATTTTTGATTAATGAAGCCAGCATTTCATTTCCAGGATAAGCCCGCTTGGTTGTGTTGTATTATTTTTATATATTGATGGATTCAATTTATTAATATTTTTTGAGCATTTTTGTATTTTTGTTCATGACAGATATGACTATAGTGTTTTTGTCTTTGGTTTCAGAATCAGGTGACACTGGTGTCATATAATGAGTTCATATAATATTTCATCCTGTTCTATTTTCTGGAAGAGATTGTATAGAATTGTGTTATTAAGTGTTTGGTAGTATTTGCCAGTTCTATTTTGGAAGGATTTTACTATGAATTAAATTTCTTTAATGGTTATTGACTAATTTCAGTTATTTCTGTTTGGATGACTTTTGCTACTTTGCAGTTTTCAAGGAGTTGGTCTGTTTCATCCGCGTTGTTGAATTTATCTGTGTAGAAGTGTTTGTAGTATTTTATTCATTTCATGCCTTTAGTGTCAGTGACATTCCTTCCTTCATTCCTGATACTGGTATTTTGTGTCTTCTCTCTCTCTTTGTTGGTCTTGCTATAGGTTTATTAATTGTATTGCACTTTTCAAAGAAGCAGCTTATGGTTTATTGATAGTCTGTTACTTTTCTATTTTAAGTGTCATTAATTTCTGGTTTTTATTATTTTCTCCTTTCTGCTTGTTTTGGGTTTATTTGAGCCTCTGTTTCTAGCTTCTTGTGTTGGAACTTAGATTGTTGATTTCATGCTTTTGTTATAAAATCGTTTAATGCTGTAAATTTCCCTTCAAGCACTTGTGTTTGTTTTATCCCATGAATTTTGTTGTGTTGTAATTTCATTTTTGCTAAATTCAGAATATTTTCTAATTTTCTTCATACTTCTTTAATTTACAGATGTTCAGAGGTTTTTCCAGTTATCTTTCTGTTAATGGCTTTAATTTATCTAATGTGTTTTTTTACTGTATCTCTTTGTATCATTTTGTAGTGTTTGCCCTAGGGCTTACCATAAACATACTTAACTTTTTATGGTTCACTTAAAAATCAGTATTTTACCAGCTCAAGTGGAATGTAGACATCTTACCACCATTTATATCTCTTTGCCCTCTACCTGTTATGTTATAGTTAGTTGTCTTATAAATCGTAAAATCCATCAAACAATGTTGTAATTTTTGCATATAACTATTATGGATATTTTTAAGAATCCAAGAGGAGACAGTCCATCATATTTACTCAGGTATTTATCATTTTTCTTACTCTTCCTTAATTCCTGATGTTCCAGGTTTACGTTAGTATCACGTCCTTTCCATCTGGAGAACTTTTAGCATTGCCTTTAGAGCTGATCTGTTGATGATTAATTCTCTTAATTTTCTTTCATCTGATAATGTCTTTATTTTACCATAATTTATGAAAGATACTTTTGATGGATATGAAATTCTGTGTTGACAGTTATTTTGTTTCAGCACATTAAAAATGTGTCACTTCCTTCTAGCCTCCATGGTTTCTAATGAGAAATGTACAGCCATTCAAGTAATTTTTCCCCTGTATGAAATATGTTATTTTTCTCTGGCTATTTTCAAGAGTCTTTTCTCTGTCTTTAGTTTTTATTGGTTTGATTATGATGTGCCTGGGTGTTTGAATTTATCCTGTTTGGGGTTTGTTGGGGTTCTTGAATTGTGTAAGTTCATGTCTTTCACCAAATATGTAAAGTTTTCAACCATTCAAATATTTTTTTTGCTTCACTTTCTTTCTCCTCTCCCTCTGAGAGTCCAGTGATGCAAATGCTAGACTTCTGGTATTATCTTAGAGATCCCAGAGGCTCTGTTCATTTATTTTATTTTAATTAATTATTTCAGTTGACAAAATTGTATATATTTATGGTATACAACATGTTTTGATATATATGTTTACATTGTGAAATGGCTAAAGTAGGCTGGGCGAAGTGGCTCACGCCTGTAATCCTAGCATTCTGGGAGGCCAAGGCGGGAGGATCGCTCGAGGTCAGTAGTTCGAGACCAGCCTGAGCAAGAGCAAGACCCCGTCTCCACTAAAAATAGGAAGAAATTATATGGACAACTAAAAATATATATAGAAAAAATTAGCCGGGCATGGTGGCGCATGCCTGTAGTCCCAGCTACTAGGGAGGCTGAGGCAGGAGGATTGCTTGAGCCCAGGAGTTTGAGATTGCTGTGAGCTAGGCTGACGCCACGGCACTCTAGCCCGGGCAACAAAGTGAGACTCTGTCTCAAAAAAAAAAAAAAGGCTAAAATCAAGATAATAAACATATTATCACCTATACTTTTGTGGATAGAATACTTAAAATCTGTTCTCTTAGTAATTTTTAGGTATACAGTATAGTATTAACTATAGTCACCATGATGTACAATTTTTCTTCTTTTTTTTTTATTTCAGCATATTATGGGGGTAGAAAAGTTTAGGTTACCTATATTGTGCTTCCCCCCCCTCCTCCCAATCAGAGCTTCAAGCATGTCCGTCCCCCAGACGATGCGCATTGCACTCATTATGTATGTGTACACCCATCCCCTCCCCCCCCATCTGCCCGACACCCGATTGTTATTCCTAAATGTGCTCTTAGGTGTTGATCAGTGAAACCAATTTGATGGTGAGTACATGTGGTGCTTGTTTTTCCATTCTTGGGATACTTCACTTAGTGGAATGGGTTCCGGCTCTATCCAGGAAGATACAAGAAGTGCTATATCATCGTTGTTTCTTATAGCTGAGTAGTACTCCATGGTATACATATACCACATTTTAATCCGCTCACGTATTGATGGGCACTTGGGTTGTTTCCACATCTATGCAGTTGTGAATTGTGCTGCTATAAACATTTGAGTGCAGATGCATGATGCACAATTGATCTCTTAAACTTATTCCTCCTGTCTAACTGAAGTACTGTATCCTTTGACTAACATCTCCCCGTTTCCCCCGTCTCTACCCCCTCCCCAATCCCCCATCCCTGGTGACTACCATTCTACTCTCTGCTTCTGTGAGTTTGACTTTTTTAGATTCCACATATAAGTGAGATCATACAGTATTTGTTTTTCTGTTGCAGCTTCTTTCACTTAGCATAATGTCCCCCAGGTTCATCCATGGTGTCACAAATGACAGGATTTCCTTCTTTTTAAATAGTATTCCATTGTTTCTATATACCACATTTTCTTTATCCATTTAATCTGTTGATGACCACTTAGGTTGATTTTATATCTTGGCTATTGTGAATAGCTACAGTGAATGTGGGAGTGCAGATACCTCTTCAACATACTGATTTCGGTTCCTTTGTATATATATATATATGCCCAGAAGTGAGATTGCTGGTTCATATAGTAGTACTGTTTTCAGTTTTTTGATGAACCTCCATACCGTTTTCCATACGGCTATACTAGTTTACATTCCCACTAACAGTATACAAGTGTTGCCATTTCACCACATCCTGGCCAACACTTGTTATCTTTTGCCTTTTTGATAGTAGCCATTCTTACAGGTATGAGGTGATAACTCAGTATGGTTTTGACTTGCATTTCCCTGATGAGTAAGTGATGTTGACTGACTTTTCCTGTATCTGTTGGCCATTTGTATGTCATCTTTTGAGAAATGTCTATTCAGGTTCTTTGCCCATTTTTTTAATTGGGTTATTTATTTTCTTGCTATTGAGTTTTTTGGGTTACTTATATATTTTGGATATTAACCCCTTAGATGTATGGTTTGCAAATATTTTCTCTTGTTCTATGGGTTGCTCTTTCATTTTGTTGATTGTTTCCTTTGCCATGCAGAAGATTTGTAGTTTGATGTAGTCCCGATTGTTTATTTCTGCTTTTGTTGCCTGTGATTTTGGTGTAACATCCAAAAAATTGTTGCCAAGGCCAATATCCAGGAGCTTTTCTGGCTTTTTCCCTGTTTTCTTCTAGTAGTATTATGGTTTCAGGGCTTACGTTTAGATTTTTAATCCATTTTGGTTGATTTTTGTGTATGGTATAAGATTAAGAGTCCAGTCAAATTCTTTTGCATGTGGATATCCAGTTTTTCCAACACCATTATTGAAGACAAGATTATCCTTTCTCTATTGTGTTCTTGGTGGCCTTGTCAAAAATTAGTTGACTGTATATGCTTGGGTTTGTTTCTGGGCTTGCTGTTCTGTTTCATGGGTACTATGTGTCTGTTTTTATCCTAGTAACATACTGTTTTGATTACAATAGCCTCTTAGCTATTTTGAAATATATAATACATTATTATTGACTGTAGTCATTCTGATGTGCATTAGATATCAAATAGTTATTTTTCTTGTCTACCTGAAACTTTGTTCTCTTTGATCAGCAATTCCTCATTCCCTCTCCTTCCCCCACCCCCAGTCTCCAGTAGCTACCTTTCTACTCTCTAATATTACCAGTTTGACTTTTTCTGGATTTCACATGTGAGTGAACTCATGCAGTATTTGTGTTTCTGTGCCTGGTTTATTTCACTTGGCATAATGTCCTCTAGGTTCATCCATGGTGTCACAAATGGTAGGATTTTCTTCTTTTTAAAGGCTGAATAATATTCCATTGTGTATGTATTCCACCTTTTATCTATTCGTCTCTTGATAAATACTTAGGTTGATTTCATGTCTGAGTATCGTGAGTAACGCTGCAGTGGGCATGGGAGTGCAGATGCCTCTTTGGCATACTGATTTCAATTCCTTTATTCCACTTACATCTAAAACAATTACTGATAAGGATTTACTATTGCCATTTTGTTAATTGTTTTGTTTTGTGGTTCTTTTGTTCCTCTTTCTCTCTCACTGTGTTTTGTGTTTCATCATTGTTTTGTATTGCTAGGATTTGATTCCCCTTTTCTTTTGTATATCATGTATAGGTATTTTCTTTGTGGTTACCAAGGGATTTACACAAAATACCTTATAGTTACAACAGTCTATTTAAGCTAATAACAACTTAACTTTCCTTGCATGCAAGAACTTTCTGCTTTTATCTTTCCTCCTCCCACATTATAATGCTATTCATGCCATGATTGTCTGCTATTCATATTATATACCATTAACATAATTTAGTATTTGTTTTTAATACTTTGTCTTTTAACTTTCATAATAGGATTACAATCTATTTGCCCTCCACTGTTACTGTAATAAATTGTTTTTTGCCTTTATATTTACCTTTGCCAATGAGTTTTTTTTTTTTACTTTGTTTTGTTCTCCTTTTGTTTACATTTGAAGTACTCGTTTTATCATTTCTCGTCAAACAGGTCTAATGGTAAACTCCCTCAGCTTTTGTCTGAGAAAGTCTTTATAGCCCCACATTTTCAGTGGATAGTTTTGATGGGTACAATATTCTTGGTTGACAGTTTGTTTTTCTTTTTAGCACTTTGAATATATCATCCCATTCCCTTCTGTCCTGCGAGGTTTCTGCTAAAAAATCTGCTGTTAGTCTTACGGGTGTTGCCTTGTACATACCAAGTCTTTCTTTTGCTGCTTTCAAAATTCTCTTTTTGTCTCGACCCTTTGACAATTTGGTTATAATGTTTCTCAGTCTCTTTGGATTCTCTTTATTTGGCATCCTTTGGGCTTCCTGGATCTGGATTTCTGTTCCCTTCCTCAGGCTTGGGAATTTTTCAGCCCTTATTTCTTTGATAGAGAGCTTTCTATCTCTTTCTGTTTCTCTTCTCCTAGCACTACAGTCATGCATAAATTGTTTTGTTGGTGGTGTCCCATAAGTCCCTTAAGCTCTCTTTACTCTTTGTTTACTTTTTTTTTCTTTTTGCTCCTCAAATTGGATAATTCCCCTTGACCTGTCTTATCCTTCTGCTTGATCTAGTCTGCTTTCAAAACTTTCTATTGAATTTTTTTAGTTCAGTTATCATATTCTTCAGCCCTGTGATTTCTGTTTGGTACTTTTTAATATTTTCTGTCTCTTTGCTGAAATTCTCAGTGTGTTCATGTATTGCTCTCTTGACCTCAGTGAGCATCTTTATGATTTCTTTTGTATTCTTTGTCAGGTAAATCACCTATCTTTATTTCCTTAGGGTGTGTTTCTGGAGATTTTTCTTCTTCTATTATTTGTCACATATTTCCCTGTTTCTTCATTTTCCTTAACTCTCTGTGTTGATTTCTGTGTATTAGGTAAGACATCAACCTCTCCCAGTCTTGTCACACTGGCCTCATGTGGGAGATGGGCAGCATGACCTGCTGGAGATTCCAATTCTAGGGGCCTGAATCACATTCATTTCTTTCTCAGTCAGTGCCTACACTTTAACAAAAGACACCCTGCAAGGTTGGGAATTCAGTTTGCATTGTATTCAGTTTGCCACTTGCTGGATGAGCCACTGGGCTACAGGAGATAAGGGTTTCTTTCTGGGCAAATAAAGCTTTCAAGCCAGTGAGAAGTTTGAGCTGGAAATTTGAAGCCCAGAGCTCATCATTTTCTTTCCCAACTTTCTCTAGCATGGTCAAGACAGCCAGATAATTCCATTATGCTCCTTACTTTGACTAAAATATTCTAAGTTAGAAAATACACAGTCACTAAGAAGAGTCTCATCTTCTACAAATATCTGGAGTATCCACTAGTGATATTTTGTGTGTCTCTATTGCCACATCATGTCATGGATTACCAGTGCCCTCTCTGCCACTGGAAATAGTCATTAATGTCTTTAATAAGATTAGAGGATCAATTCCAGAAAACCCAGAATTATTTCAGAAAATTCATCCTTAAAATTTTGTTCCTCTGAGCAACATTTCTGGTACGAAAGTCTCTATCAGTCAGGATTCAACCAGAGGAACCAGTAGTAGATAATATGTTAAGAGATTTATTTTAAGGAATTGGCTTACATGATTGTTGGGACTAGCTAGGCAAGCCTGAAATCCTCAGGGCAGGCTCTCGTGAAGAGAAGGCTGGATCTCTTGAGCATGGGGTAAAGCTGTTGTCCACAGATGGAATTTCTCCTTTCAGGAGCAACATGTGTAGCATAGTGCCTGTCAGGTGGTCCAAAAATGGCATCTGTCATTATTACATAAAAGAAAGTGTGGTAGAGGAGCAAAAAAGGCTGTTAGAGTCATGGAATTAATCTTTTTACCAGTCTGCCTTGATTATACCTGGTATTGATTTATTCCTTTTTAAGTATGAATTCAAGAGGATCACTTTAATGAATGAACCTGCCAACTCTTGCCCTTATTTGTGGGGTCAAAGAAAGCTTGGGTTATAACCACGTCATTGGGATGGAGTGCGCTGTACCTTGCGAGGTGTCTTGATGGCCCATTTATATTCAGAATGGTGAAGCTTCACAAAATCAGGGACTCATTTCTTGACCACATATTTCAGGCCCTAATAGTAAAGCCCTAGGAAAATAGGAGATAGCTGAGGATTGACTCTCATCCTCCTTACTGATTTCTCTAAGGCAATAGTATGAATGTTGGGACAGGCTGGAATCCCTATGAGAAAAATGTGTCAGATCCTCTGGTGGATGATAAGTCCCTTACTTGAAGGTCTTTACCCACTAAGCTCCCTTTCATTTTACCCATTTGTAATGCCTATTCAAGTGACAATTCCTTTTATTTGGCCATTATCTCTGTCAACTATTAATAATTGCACTCATTTAATCACACCTTTCTAAATCTTCTCCCTACTAGGCCTGTCAACCCTCAGGTTGTTCCTGAGTCAGCTCTCTAGATTTTTGCAGTTGACAGTGACTTTTCCCCTGGTTGACCCTCCACGCCTTGTGCCTTCCATATTTGTCTTGGTCTGCAAAGCTTTCTAGATATCACTATTACAAAGACTTGGCTAAGCCACGTGGCGGTGCCCAAGGTCATTCATATTGGCCATGTGACCTTGAACAAGTTACTTGACTTTTCTGCACCTGTAAGATCAGGGTAACAGTGGTCCTTAATTCATACAAATTTTGGAGGATTAAATGAGTTAACATAAAGCACTTAGTGCCTGGTAGGATTTTGGTGCTTAGGGATCGGTATGGTTGTGCTGTTGCCACTGCTGAATTCTTTGTCTTAAAAACGGGCACTTGCTAGTTTCTCTTACTGATGGCAAGCCTTTCCTATGGAGGCTTTCTCTCCGTCGCATCGTCTTTCTTAGGAGGCCCAACCCTCTGGCTGCCTGTGTGTATGCTAAGCAGTAGAAAATTCCTGTTATTTTATTCTGAGTAACGTACCTCCCATATTGGGAGTGGGGGGTTGAAGGGATGGAGCTGCCAACCTGTTCAAAAGGCCAATTGAATGTCTTCCTGCACAAAATATTGAACTTCATTAAATCTAAGACACTATCCACGAAAAGACACACCCTTGTTTTATGTGACACTAATAAGCCAATTAACCTTTCGAGTTTTAATTTTATACTTATTTAAAAGTTATTTTGGATTTATTTGGACATAGAAGCAATGACAGTACAAACAAACTTCATTTGTGTGCGATGATAACTGTACCACAACTGCTGCCTGGCTGCTGGTGTTGCTCAGGTGCCATAGATAGTTTGATGCACGTGAATTTCAGAGATGTTAAAATATGAGGGGGAAAAGTGCATCTTAAGTCAATGCAATAGGGTTTGTTTTCCTTCAGCCAATCCCCTGGAATGTAGAGTCTGTTTTTCTTGGTACAGTCACGTGTCTTTAATACATGAATTTCTGTAAAATAATTTCCCTCTACCCAAGACTTCAGGTTTTTTTTTTTTTTCTTTTTTTTTTTTTTTTTTCTTTTTTTAGACAGAGTCTCACTCTGTTGCCCGGGCTAGAGTGCTGTGGTATCAGCCTAGCTCACAGCAACCTCAAACTCCTGGGCTCAAGCGATCCTCCTGCTTCAGCCTCCCAAGTAGCTGGGACTACAGGCATGTGCCACCATGCCTGGCTAATTTTTCTATATATATTTTTAGTTGTCCAGATAATTTTTCTATTTTTTAGTAGATACGGGGTCTCGCTCTTGCTTAGGCTGATCTCGAACTCCTGAGCTCAAACGATCCGCCCACTTCGGCCTCCCAGAGTGCTAGGATTACAGGCGTGAGCCACTGTGCCCAGCCAAGACTTAAGGTTTTTTAATCTTACTAAATGTAAGAGAAAATAGCTGAGACAAAGATTTGGTTTTGATTCTTATTTCAGGCAATAGCAGAGGCTCTATGACTGAACTATTAAGCATGGATATTGAGAATTTGTTCTTTTTCATTTTATCAGATGAAAAGATAACTAAAAGTTTATATGCCTCCTGGAGAGATGCATGCTGTTTGATTCTTAGCTACAATTTCATAACACTTTAAATTTCATCTTGATGTGGCATAAAGAACAACATTACAGACTTGCTTGGATTTATATTCTGACTCTGCCACTCACTCACTATGCAGCCAGGTATGTTACTTTACATAGACTATTGTAGATAGACTTCAGTTTCCTCCTCTGTGAATTCATCATAGTTAAATAGACAATATCTACAAAGTGAAAAGTGTTTACCAATAGCAGTTCAGTAAACCTGTCATGATGAAAGGATGCTCCACTGGGGAACCGATACACAGAGTCTGTGGAGCTGGATGTCAAGCCTGGCAGTAGGATTGCTAGAGCCTTATCTGCAGTCAACCTGGAGTGGAAGGATTATTTTTTTATAGGTCATTCCTCAGAAAATGATGAGGTGACTTTACTATTAAAAAGAATTAATGCTACAAAATTACAGCTGGAAAAGAAGAAGTTCTAGTGTTCTATAGCACTGTACTGTGACTGTAGTTAACAACAACACATAGTTTCAAATAGCTAGAAGGAGGATGTTGAATGTCCCCAACTCACATGCTAAATGTTTGAGATGATGGATATAGTAATTATCTGACCTGATCACTATACATTGTATATATCAAAGCATCACTATGTATCCCATAAATATGTACAGTTATGTGTCAATTAAAAAATAAAGAATTAGTGCTAATAAACACCATCTTGTTAAATGATGTTATATTAATCTGGGAGCAAAAGGAAAGGTTGGGAATGCAAAAAGAATGGTTTTAATAATTTGAGAAGGATTTTTTTTTTTTTTGAGACAGAGCCTCGCTCAGTTGCCTGGGCTAGAGTGCTGTGGCATCAGCCTAGCTCACAGCAACCTCAAACTCCTGGGCTTAAGCAATCCTCCTGCCTCAGCCTCCCAAGTAGCTGGGACTACAGGCATGTGCCACCATGCCCGGCTAATTTTTCTATATATATGTTTAGCTGTCCGACTAATTTCTTTCTATTTTTAGTAGAGACAGGATCTTGCTATTGCTCAGGCTGGCCTTGAACTCCTGAGCTCAAATGATCCTCCCGCCTCGGCCTCCCAGAGTGCTAGGATTACAGGCGTGACCCACCGTGCCCGGTCTTGAGAAGGATTTTGAAGTAGCCATTTATTCCTAAAGGTTAGGAGTGGAAAAGGTCATTCATTCGTTCGTGAAATATATAGCGAGCACCTGCTAGAAGCTGGGTACTCTGCGGGGCTCTGGGAACACAGCAGTGCGGAACGCGGACAAGGTCCCTGTACTTGTGGTGCTTACCTTAGGGTGGAGATAGGAATACACCATTTGAAAAAGTAAACAATCTAAAAAAACAAGATAATTACATAATAATACTCAAGGTTTTCTTCTCTGAGATGGTGACGTTTCAACTGAGACCTGATGACAAGGAGTGATGTTTCTTGTCCTTGGGGTTCATTGAGCTTCGTATATCTGTGGATTTATAGTTTCCATCAAATTTCATCAAAATTGTGTGGCTACTGTTTTCTCCTCTCTCCTTTGGAAACTCCAGTTACAGGTATGTTAGGCCACCTGACATTCCGCAGCTATTCGCTGTCCTCCTTTTTTCCCTCTCTCTCTCTTTCTTTCTTGATAGTTGCTAAGTCTTCATGTTCGCTAATCTTTTCTTCTGTAACATTTAACCTGCCTTTAGTTCCATCCCCTGTATTTTTCATCTCAAATGTAGTTTTCAACTCTAGAATTTCTGTTTGGGACTTTTAAATTTCTTCTGTGTCTCTACTTAACATCTGCGTTTTCTCTAGCTGCCTGGACACCAGGGCCGTGAGTGTTCACCTCACTTGTTCCTCGTCTCTCAGGCCTCGCTGTCCGTCACTGCCTGAGGCCCAGTGTCTGCAGAACTGATCTTGCACATATCTTGTCTAGCTTTGAAGTTGCTTCAGACAGAATTGTGAATCTGGGCCTTGCTCTATCTTGGCTGCATGTAGAAGTCTCCTGCTTCTATTATTTAGTTCATATTTACTGTCAGGTTTTTAAATGTGCAAAAAAGCCACGTGTTGATTTAAACCAGTTGCTGGCGATAAAAAACGCTTTAGATTCTGACTGTACATACTTTTTCCATGTGGCAAGGCACATGGCTTCTCTTCGGCCTCTGTGCTAATCTTCATCCAGAGTCTATTAACATTGTAACTATCAAAAAGTTGTGCTGTTTTTCTTTCTTTTTTTTTAATTTAAAAAAAAAATCACTTCGGATTTTACCAGTAAGAGAAAACTGCTTCAGAACTTTTTATTATTTATGATGCTATTATGGTATCACATTCCTGGGTTGAGCTGCTTCCCACGTGTACTTATCAACATTTTTATGGCATTATATATAGCCCAAGAACTTTTGAATGTAAATTGGAGTTTTTTTTCTTAATTTTGATAAAATCTACGTAACATAAAATTTACCATTTTGACCATTCTTAAGTGTACAATTTAGTGACATTAAATACCAATGTCTGAGCTCCTATTTTCAATTCTTTTGGGTATACACCTAGTAGTGGAATTGCTGGATCACATGGTAATTCTATGTTTAACTTTTTTGGGGGGGGGGCTGGGTTCCTGCTTTGTCACCCCGGCTGGAGTGCGGTGGCATGATCAGAGCTCACTGCAGCCTCCAACTGCTGGGCTCAAGCGATCCTCCTGCCTCAACCTTCCAAGCAACTGGGACTATAGGCACACACCACCATGCCAGCTATTTTTTTTTTTTAATTTTTTGTAGAGACACGGTCTGGCTATGTTGCCCAAGTTGGTCTCAAACTCTTGGGCTCAAGCCATCCTCCTGCCTCGGCCTCCCAACATGCTGGGACTATAGGTGTTAGCCACCACACCCTGCCAACATTTTGAGAAACCACCAAACTGTTTTACGTAGTGGGTGCACCATTTTACATTCCCACCAGCAATACGCAAGGGTTTCAATTTCTCTGCATCCTTACCAACACTTGTTATTTTCTGGTTTTTTAATAATAGGTATCCTTATGGGTGTGAAGTGGTATTACATTGTGGTTTTGATTTGCATTTCCCTAGTGACTAGTGATATTGAACACCTTTTCATGTGCTTATTGCCTGTTTATATATCCTTTTTGGAGAAATGTCTATTCAAGTTCTTTGCTCATTTTTGAATTGGGTTGTTTTTTCGGGGGGATTATGTTTTAATGCCCAAATCTATCTGCTGTCCAAAAAGTCTGGGATTTTTTATACTCATTTTGATATTTTATGTCTAACATACCTAGAAAATACTACGTAGAAAATCGCTTCACGTCTGTGACAACTGCCTGTGTGCGACAGGCAATAAGTGAAGCAGTTGGCGACTCCGAGTTGCTTCCCAGGTGTCTGGGCTGTTTCCAGAGTGTGCTCTTTCTGTTTCCGTGTGGCAGATTTCCAGAAAGGAAGGGCCGAGTAGGGATGTGATTTGAGGGAAAGACTCCCCAAGGCTCCAGCGATAGGTATGTTGAGCTTCACTTTTCGTTTGGTTGGAAAATTTTATCTCTGTAGTGAAATACAAAACATAACAAAAGAAGCCTCTTACTTGGCCTGTGGTTGCGAGTTAGACCTGCAGTCTCCCACGTCACGGCCAAGGGATCTGTCCACGCTGCAGCTGCAACGGCTGGCACAGAAGTTGGCCACGCGGCTCTTTGGGTTGGGAACCACGTGCACTCGGTGCTGAGGAGGAGAGAAACGTAACTCCTGCCCTTCAGGGAACGCGGGGTTAAAAGCTGCAAGTGTGACTTTGAGGTTGTAGAAATATAAAGCACCTAGAAAAAGTCAAACCTGGTAACAAAAGAATCAGTCGAACACCTGAGTACAGCTATTTCGGCTGTTTCTTTCTTCCCTGGTGCGCCAGCGTGTGAGCGCAAGGACAAGGAAGGAGAGCAAAGCGAATACCCGCAGGAGCCGCTGTGTCCCGCAGGAGCCGCTGTGACCCGCAGGAGCCGCTGTGTCCCGCAGGAGCCGCTGTGTCCCGGGCCCTGTGCTCTCCACGAGGGAGTGTGTTTGATAGTCACAAGTCAGGAAAATGAAACTCAAAGACGCAGCTAAGAAGTTGCTCGGGGTCACGTACTTAGTAAGTGACAGGTCGTGGATACAAACAGGTCAGTGTGACTCCAGTTTTGTAACAGAAGTACCGACAGCTTGTTGGATGGAGAGGAGAGAAAAGCACTTCAAATAGTTTAGTGTTACTGCGGCTGGCTTGGAAGGCAACATGGATATTATTTAGAAAATAGAGGATTTAAGTAGATGTAGCAACCTTTATTTTATTTTATTTTATTTTAACTGTTGGGAATGTTAGTAAAAGTGCCGAAAGCCAAGTGCTCCTTTCAGCCTCGATTGAGGCAGGGGTCCCGCCCACATGTGTTGCAGGTTTTCTTTTCACATTCAAATTTTGGATTCAAGTATTTTGTTTAGATTTTGACCAGCTTTGATCTGGACCACCGTGTTCTCCTCATTGGCCTCACTGCCTCCTCCTGAACAAAATGTTATTTCAAAAGTCTCCTTTCCTAAGAATTCAAACCACGTCCTCATCTTTCTACCTCTAAGCCTTGATGGCTCCTCTAAACCTGTCTTTGATGGATTCTGCTTCATGCAGGGTTTGAAAGTCTCCAGTTAATCTATTTCAGTCTGCATCATAGCCCTACTCTCTTTGTTTTGGTTCTTGATGAATATACTTTTGAGTATTTTGTCTTATACTTACTCATTTGTGGGTTTTCTTCCCCACTCTTTTTTTTCTTTTTTTTTTTTTGAGAGTTCATGGCCCATCTCTTTAGGTTGAAGCCTAAAGACTGTCTGTAGAATCTCTGTCTTACCAGACCAAGTTTTAACTTCCTAGGATGGAAAATCCAGTTGTTTCAAACTGACAGAAATCTACCACCACTGTGTTAGGGGCATTCCTGGAAAAGGCAGAATGTTTGCGAGCTGGGCACTCACTCAAGAAATGCCTGTTATACTTTGTAGACCAAGGCATGGGAAAAAGTCATGATGCTCTTGTAAACAAGATGGAGAAACACGAGCTGAATCCCGGGGAGTTTGGGGCTATTGTTTGCGATTGAACAGCCAGACCCCAGGAGGGTGAACTGATGTCAGCCTGGAGGCCGGTCATCTGCGACAAGCTGAAGGGCTCTGCTCACCCACCCTGATTTTAGCATTTCTCTCAACTCAGAGGAGTGATCCCTAGGGTGCAAGCGTCCACACAAACAGAGGCTATGGTCCTGGCTTCCTTGGTGCTAACCAGCCACGTCCAAGTTTTGTGAATTTGTCAATTTTTAGCTTCCCTCCATCAGTTCCCTTTCCTGAAAATGCCATCCCCCTACTCTTGGTAGGGTGGTAAATCCAGGACCTAATCTCCCACAGCAACAGCCAAGCAGGTTCCCGTCAGAGATCCCCCGAGAATGAGTGGTGCAAAGAGGGGGACGTGGCTGGAGTCCGTGTGTCCCCACCCACCCACCCCAGGCTTTTTTCTTTTCTTTTTTCCTGGAACTCTGTAGCGAACATCAGACTTTTGGATTTGTCCTTTTGCATCTTATCTGTTCTGTCACATTTTCTCTTTTCACCCTAGGTTCTGGGAGATTTCCTCTCTTTTATGATTCTTTTGAACATTTTATTTCAGCTATCATATTCTTTTTTTGCTTCCTCAAGTTCACAGCTATCAGTTTGTTTTTTTTTTTTTTGAGACAGAGTCTCGGGCTAGAGTGCAGTGGTGTCATCATAGCTCACTGCAACCTCCAACTCCTGGGCTCGAGCAATCCTCCTGCCTCAGCCCCCCAAGTAGCTGGGACTACCACACCTGGCTAATTTTTCTATTAATTTTTTGTATTTTTAGTAGAGACGGGGTCTGGCTCTTGCTCAGGCTGGCCTTGAACTCCGGACCTCAAGCAATCCTCCCGCCTCGGCCTCCCAGAGTGCTAGGATTACAGGCGTGAGCCACCGTGCCCGGCCTCAGCTTTCATACTCTTAATCTCTAATCACTTTCTCTTGTTCTCTGGTTATTCTTTTTTCAAATCAACCTGTTCTGGTTTTATAAAATCTTTCTTAAATTTCATTTTGTCAAATTTTCTTCTATTCCCTGATTATCTTTTTTTTTGAGCTTGTTTTTCATGTCTGTATATCTTGATCTTTCTCTTTCAGGCTGCTGGTTCTGGTAATATCTGGTAATCTTTGGTTGGCTGGTCATATTTAAGAAAGAAAGTTGCCGGGCACAGTGGTGCATGCCTGTAGTCCCAGCTACTCGGGAGACCAAGGCTGGAGGATCACTTGAGCCCAGGAGTTTGAGCCCAGCCTTTTATTTTTTTTTTTTTAGTGGAAAAAAAAAAGCGGGGGGCTATGTAACTGGGTGGCTTCTCCCCAGTGAGAATACTGGCTGGTGCTCTGGCATGGGTTGAGGGGGTGGCTGGGACTTGTCTTGAGGCCGAGGGCACTTGATTACCCAGAATGAGGACTTTGCTCTGGGTACCAAGGGGGCGCCTGAAAGCCTTGGGTTCTCCAACGCAGATGGATTTCCTTGGGGAAGAACTGTCAGGACTTGTTTGTTTGCTTTTGCCTGAGGGCAAGTGCCAGCTGCTGGACGGGGGTGGCGGGAGATGGGGGTGGTGAGAAGCAGGTGGGTACAGCTGATCCACCCTCAGAGCTTGCCCAGGGTCCCGCGGGCGCCTGGCAGCCTCCCCTGCAGCCTGCCGTCTGCCTGGTAACCCCGCCCAGCCGCCTCTGGGTTCCAGACGGGCAGTGGCTCTCTCCTCCCCAGTGGTCCCCACTTACCTTGTCCTCAAGATATGGCTTTATTCCCTTTTATACTTCTGCTCCTCTAATATGAAGGGTCAAGGCAGAGAAAGCGTGTCTGCTTCATTAATAAAAATTGAAAAAAACACATACACATTTAGTGTCTGTTATTCCACTGAAAATACTTCCAGCAAAAGAGCTCTCAATTAGTGTATTTTTCCATTAAAGTAAATAATTTATTTTTATTGCTTAAAAAAGTATATAAGTAATATACAAAAACATGCTCCTTATAAAAATGCAAATACAACAGCATGTGTACTGTGAAGGGAAAATGGCTTTTCCCTTCTTTTTTTCCCCCACCCAATTCTGCTCTGTTCCCAGAAAGCGACTGCTGTTAATAATCGGGTGTATAGCCTTTCCAGCCATTGTTAGTGGATTTATGTATCTATGTTACATTTTTAATTTAGATGGGATTATATTTTACGTGCTGTGAGTTTTTTTTTTTCACTTGGTCATATGCCTTGGATAGTTTTTTTTTTTTTTTTTTTTTTGAGACAGAGTCTCACTTTGTTGCCCAGGCTAGAGTGAGTGCTGTGGCGTCAGCCTAGCTCACAGCAACCTCAAACTCCTGGGCTCAAGCGATCCTCCTGCCTCAGCCTCCCGAGTAGCTGGGACTACAGGCATGTGCCACTATGCCCGGCTAATTTTTCTATATATATATTTTTAGTTGTCCATATAATTTTTTTCTATTTTTAGTAGAGACGGGGTCTCGCTTTTTTGCTCAGGCTGGTCTCGAACTCCTGACCTTGAGCAATCCACCCGCCTCGGCCTCCCAGAATGCTAGGATTACAGGCGTGCGCCACCGCGCCCGGCCCGTGGATAGTTTTTGATGTTAGTAGATACAGAGTTAGCACTTTCCCCTACTAGTTGACATTTAAGTAGTTTGCAGTTTTTCTAAAAAGGCAAAAGCTATTACTTTCTTGTTTCATTG
This sequence comes from Eulemur rufifrons, assembly GCF_041146395.1. Classification (NCBI taxonomy): domain Eukaryota; kingdom Metazoa; phylum Chordata; class Mammalia; order Primates; family Lemuridae; genus Eulemur; species Eulemur rufifrons. The sequence continues at coordinate 31,765,703 of NC_091005.1, forward strand.
ACCTTTAGCTGCTTCCCACCCAAATTGAGAAATACTCGTCATATCTAAAGAATCCTAACGTATTGAACTGAAAAACTTAAGTGGATGAAATATAGCAACTTGAATAGATCATACATAACATATAATCATATTTAGAAGTGCAGTTCAAATATCAACCAAATGAAATACTAAGTTTTTTTTAAATTTCAGTAGCTGTAGGGCGTGTAAGTTGAATTCCATTGCATGTATATATCGTATAGTGGTGGAGTCTGGGCTTTGGGTGCACCCATCACCCGAGTAGTGTCCGCTGTATCCCACAGGTGATTTTTCATTCCTCACCCCCCCACCCTGTCCCCTTTTAAGTCTCCGGTGTCCACTGTACCACTCCGTGTGCTTGTGTAGTCACAGCTTTGCTCCCACATATAAATGAAAACATGCAGCATTTATTTTTCTGTTTCTGAGTTACTTAGGATAATGGCCTCCAGTTCCATCCAAGTTGCTGCAAAAGACATAATTTCATTGTTTCTTATGGCTGAGTACTTCTCCATGGTATATACGCACCACGTTTTCTTTATTCACTCATCGGCTGGTGGGCACTTAGGGTGATTCCGTATCTTTGTGATTGTGGACTGTGCTGTGATAAACATACAAGGGCAGGTGTCTTTTCTTTTCCTAAAACTTCTTTTTTTTTTTTTTTTTTGTGGCGACAGAGTCTCGCTCTGTTGCTCGGGCTAGAGTGCCATGGCGTCAGCCTAGCTCACAGCAACCTCAAACTCCTGGGCTCAAGCGATCCTCCTGCCTCAGCCTCCCAAGTAGCTGGGACTACAGGGACTACATGCACCACCATGCCCGGCTAATTTTTTTCTATATATTTTTAGTTGTCCAGATAATTTTTCTATTTTTTAGTAGAGACAGGGTCTCGCTCTTGCTCAGGCTGGTGTCGAACTCCTGACCTCGAGTGATCCTCCCGCCTCAGCCTCCCAGAGTGCTAGGATTACAAGTGTGAGCCACCGCACCCAGCCTCCTAAAACTTCTTTATTAAAATTCATGTTATCCTATCCCAGTTCACGTATGGAGCAGAATCAAATCAAATTTATTTTGCTCAGAGTTAAGGAGATGATCTAATTTGCATTTCTTCTCTCAAACATATTCATAACAAATATTCAAGTTTAAAATGTCCTTGTTTCTTCCCTATTATGATTTTCTGACTATTTCCTCCCTATTTTTCTTAGTTTGTCCTCAATGCTCTAAGCTCTTGCTTTATTTAGTCATTCTTTTTGTTATAAATCTTGAAACTGTAATCAGTTTAACCTCAAGGGGACTATTAAAATGTTAATCTCCAGACAATCCCATTTTGAAAAATGGGAACATCTGTTGACAAAAACACACATTTTGGGGACCCAGATCCACACTCTCCCTGGAGAAAGGCAGAAGTCTCCGCTTTGGGAGAGTGGAAATCCTTACATGGCCCGTCGGCAGGCCTTTGTCCTGTTCCACACCAGAAGGTTTTGAGAGCTCTACCAGGCTTAGAGTAGCGTTGAATTTCATTGGCTATGTGGCAAAATGACTTGACTTCCCATTTTCACATTTCTTCATCTGCAGAAACCTGGTATTCAGCAGGCCTCCCTCTGCAGGGTCGGGTCAGAACTCCACCTTACGCTTTGCTTTAACAAGAGCAGCTATTTAACAAGAGCAGCTAACATTCGCGGAGCACTTAACCTCGCGGAGCAGGCAATGTTATCAGAGTTTTACATTCATTATCTCGCATAATCCTCAAAACCATCCCACACAGTAGGCCTTCATGGGGAAACTGAGGCCCAGAGGGGTTAAGTTACTTGCTAAAGTCACACAGTACTTTGCAGTACTGGTAGAGCTGAGCTTCAAACCCAGGTCTGCCAGCTGCCAAAGCCTGGGCTTTTAGCCTCTAAGCTACACACTTACACTGAACCGGTGAACCCTCTTGAGCACATGAGAGGAGAAACCTGTCAACCATCACCTATGAGATGGGTGACTGTGGGAGACTAGATAATTGCCCCCCGAAAGACATTCATGTCCTACTCCCTGGAACCTGGCAAAAAGGGACTTTGCAGATGTGATTAAGGCTCTTGAAATGGCGGCATGGTCCTGGATTACGCAGGTGAGCGTTCAGTGCAGTCACACGTCTCGTAGAAAAGGAAGGCGACAAGAAAGCGACACATGCGCACACGGAACCGGCAAGGCCGTGATGGCGGAGGCCGTGATCGGAGAGCTGCAGCCGCGGACCAAGAACTGCTGGCAGCTCCCGGCAGCTGCAAGAGGCCAGGCGTGAGTCCTGTGGGGCCTGGGCAGGAGCTCTGGCCCTGCCCACACCTTCATTGGGCCCGTAATACTGGTTTGGAACTTGCGGCCTCCAGAGCTGTGAGAGAGTAAATTTCTGTTGTTTCGAGCCACTAAATTTGTGGTAATTTGTTACAGCCGCCAGAGGAAATTAACCAAGTGACCTTGTGACCTCTTTAGCTCCGGCTTCCTAATCTGTTAAACAAGGATATTAATGGGTACATACCTAGTGTTTAAAAAGCTGCTGAATGTTGAATGCTTGGCAGGGTACCTGGCACAGGTGACTGCTCAGAAGAGGTTAGGTATTAGGGTTACTAAGGGGCTCTGATAGGAGCACGCAGGGGATGCTTCGGGGCCCCAGGAAGGGCGGCTCAACCAGCGCAGCCTGGAACTCACACCACGCGTGTGGCCAGAAAGGTTAGCAGAGCATTTTAGAGGCAAATAAATTGAAGTTAATTAAAAGTGCCAATATATGGCATCTACTGACTAAACGGCAGGAAACTGACCAAAAAAATCTTCACCTCCATTTTTTTTTTTTTTTTTTGGAGACAGAGTCTCACTTTGTTGCCCAGGCTCGAGTGAGTGCCATGGCGTCAGCCTAGCTCACAGCAACCTCAGACTCCTGGACTTAAGCGATCCTACTGCCTCAGCCTCCCGAGTAGCTGGGACTACAGGTATGCGCCACCATGCCCGGCTAATTTTTTGTATATATATATATATTTTAGTTGTCCATATAATTTCTTTCTATTTTTAGTAGAGACGGGGTCTCACTCTTGCTCAGGCTGGTCTTGAACTCCTGACCTTGAGCAATCCACCCGCCTCGGCCTCCCAGAGTGCTAGGATAACAGGCGTGAGCCACCGCGCCCGGCCTGCAGCTGGGAATTAAAAGTGTACATTCAGTGGCCTCTCAGGTCCCCATTGATGACCTTCGCTCTGTTGTCCACAGAAATGAGTAGGGCGAGGGCTGTTTTGGCCTAGGGACTGGTCCGAGGAGTCTCAGGATTGCTTCTCCCTGAGGGCTGGACTGCAGCAGGTTGGCTTGGAGCTGTTCCCATCTGCTCACGCAGCTCCAGGAGACGCCGCTGCCTTCATCGTGGGTTGCTTGGGCCCAGGGATGGAGGAATTAGCAGCCAGCCTGGAGTGGCTCTCAGCGGGCCTGGGCCAGCTGACACACACCACTTAGGTTTCCAAGGAGCCACGCTGTCCCCTCTCACACACGGCTGATGCACTTGTGGCTAAATGCAGTGCGGTCAGGGCCCCAGGCCAGATTCAGGGCAGGAAATAGAATGCCACCTCCATCACCAGGGAAACAGTGGTCTGCGGGCACGACTTAAACGGAGGCCAAGAGAAAGCTCCAAGGGACGGGCAGCAGAGGAAGGGAGGCCGGAGGGCAACGTGCATGGATCTTGTCTCGGCTTATACCTGGTGACAAGTCACTTAACTGCCCCCCGCTTTGTCTGCGAATAAGATGGAGGCAACAATGTTTACACATCTCACCGGAGACTTGGGAGAACAGTGTTTCTGACAGACCACTCGGGATCCATGGATGGAAGGTGGTATGTAAGTGCAGATGATAAATGTGCTGTGTGTTTGTGTTTCAGCAGCGTATCAGGGCCATGGAGACCAGAAGGCACTTTGAGAATCTGATCAAAAGCAAACAAGCAGTAAGAAAAAGGAACAGCTCTCAGATTTAGGTGTGCGCATTTGTCTTTGGTTTTGTGCAGGTTTGGGGGAACTGCGTGTGTCATTCAGACCTCAGAACTGTTTTCCACCTGTCACTGTGATTACCAATACCGACACTTAAATCCTTGGGGAATGCTGTACTTAGTGTTTGCTCCCAAAAGTTTGCCAACTTTTCATTGAAAAAATTCCCAAATTAATTCTACCGTGTAGTTTATGAGTCGTATATAGAGTCTGGAATATTTCTTCCCAAGTCAGATGGGGAATCTATTTCAAAAACAAAGCACAAAGAGGAATAGCTGCTCTTTCCCCACGGGATTTGCTACTTCTGAGGAGCCCTCCTGAGTCTGTTAAATGTACATGTTTTCTGTTCATTTAAGTCTCAGCCATTGACCTCAGACCACCCTGTATGGTTATTAAACATTGTTTTCTGTCGACCGGGGTCCTGAGAGAGTCTACTGCTCTGTGTTCTTGGTTAATTAAACCTTTCTCTTGTGCATATTGCTGTCTAGAATAATTCCTGTGGGTCTAGGAGAATGATGACTATGATAGGACAAAAAGTTTTGTTGAATAACACAAATGCTTCATTTCTTAAAAATTAGAAAAAAGATATAAATGAAATATAGAAAACAAAGATCCTCTGTAATTCTCCTATGAAAAATTAACTGTACTGGTGTACATGTATATTTTAAACAAAAATGGGATTCTAACGTATGTACTTGCTGTTTTGGGACCTGCTTTTGGAGTGGTCTTCACCTACTGGGTCTGGGAGGAGCATCTCCCAGGAGCATCTGGGAGGAGCATCATATAAGCGTAGAGTCTCCTGGGAAGGGTCCTGCTTCTGTTGCCGGCCTGTGGGGTGCTGGCACGGGGACCTCGGAAGCACCTTCCCAGGCTTATTCTCTTAGATGTTGCTCCACTTCCTTAGCGCCCCTGTGTTTTGGCAACAGCACCCCTCCCAGCAGGGTAAACACTTGCTTCTGTGTGGATGCCAGTCCCAGCCAGGCCTGTCCATCCTCCATGCCTTTTTTTTTTCATGCCAGTCCTGATTAGGGCATAACTTAAATGCAGTGCGATACACACATATTACAGCCTGTGGAATTTTAACACATACATACACCCTTGTGGCAACACCCAGGGTAGAAAACCTCTCCATCCCAGAAGCAGCTTTGTGTCCCCTCCAAGCCAGTCCCTCCCCCTACCTGCCCAGGTAATCACTTCCCTTCGTTCCCAAGCACTGACTTCTCGTGTTACTTCCCCACCTCGAAATGGTCCAGAGGATGGTCCCCCCGTCTTGCGGCTGCAGGTCTGAATGTCTCTGCCTCATTTTCCTGCCCACCCTCGTAAGGGTCCCCCTGCTGGGCGAGCTGGGCCTCCACGGACCCCTCCCGACTGAGGGCCGACCTTGCCCTGTCACCGGCACCGCCCGGCTCCCCCGGAGCCTTGTTTACTCTGTGTCCTCACCAGAGCTGCCTTTGCTCAACTTCCCCAAGCCTCGCCCGTCCTCCGAGGCTCAGCTCAAGTCCCGCTTTCTCCAAGACGCCCTCCCCAGTTTCTCTGCCTCCTTCTTACGCCCTGAATCCGCTGGCACCGTGTGGCTGAGCTTCTGCAGACACGGGCCACAGAAGCCCGCCCTGGCCACCGTGCCCTTCCAACTGGGATTCGCGGTGACCATCCATACCCCGCAGCAGACATTGTCCCCAACCCTCCCCTGTGCTCGCCCGTTCCATGGCATCTGGGGCTGCCTGAGGGTCTGTCGCTCCCCAAACCCCAGTCCCTGTTCAGTGTCTGTCTCTCCCCTCTTTCCTGCCCCACTCCTGGGACGTGGCTGCCCGGGTCACCCCGTCCTCCTCTGCGTCCCGCCCAGGTCCCACCTCTGCTACAAACTCTTCAGATTTGGCACCAAAACATCCTGGGACTGGGCTGTCCTCCGAGGGGAGGGGTGGGCTGAGGGGACAGTATGTGAGCCTGACAGAGGTCAACCGCTTTTTAGCAGATGTGGGGGGCACGGGAACCACGGGTGTCCCATCCAGCTTTGCCCCGTCCCTCTTATGTCCTTTGGGCCTAGCCGTGAGCAACTGTCTCGCTTTCTCTGTTGTTCCGCCATGTTAACCTCACTCCTGTGCACACTGTCGGGTTCCCGTGGCACAGGCAGAGTTCAGAGGTCACCGGCGTCAGCAGTCGAGGGCAAATAAGACATGGCAGCCACGCGCTCAGCACGGGGTTTGCCTGTGCTCGGGCTGAGCAAAGTGCGACGACGTCAGAAGGTGCCGCTCCTTCCTGATTCCTGTCAGCCGGGGCGGGTGAAGCGGGGCCTCAGATCTCTGTGTCAGTGGGGTGGGGGGGGGCTTCCAGAACCCTCTTGTCTGCAGTGGCCACAGGCCCCGGAGCCCGGCGGGCGGGCGGGGAGGGGCGGCGTGCTGGCAGGAAGCTGGCCGGCCTAGTTCCAACTCGCAAAGATGTGACTGGGTTTTCTAAACTGGCATCTGGCGAATGCAGCCCCCCAGAGACAAAGGCAGGTTCTAGATGGAAAACAGAACGTTTCAGTTTCTTCCAATTGTGCGCAGACACTGGAGTCCGCTGCCTGCAGTCAGCCCAGCTCCTCACGCCGAGCCTCAGTTCCCTTGTCTGTAAAACAGCGATGACGGTTTCTTCCTCCTAGAATTGTTGTGAGGAGCAAATAAGGTAGTTTAAGTGAGGATGTACACAGTGCCTGGCTCAAAAAATACTCAGGTTTTAATTTTTTTCCTAAGTGTGTGTTGGGCTTAGTGAATGAATGAGTTGAATGACTGCTGATCTGGATTTAGCTCCCGAAGGTGCTTTCTTGTTCTGCTCTAGTGTTTTCCGGCTGATTCCGTCTGACCTTGCCTAGGCACGTGGGGAAGGAAGAGGCTTCGCCAGGGGAGGGTGCCGCAGGCAGACGACAGTGAGGTCCTGGCGGCAAAGCCAGCAGCCACCCGAGAGCTGGCGGACTCGCCCCACGCCCGGGCGAGGTCTCCGTGAGCCGCTGTCCCTTCTCTGCTGCTGCAGCGAGGCCGGCTTGATCCCGGTTTCCTCCCCAAGCGTGTTGTGTGACTCGCCCTGTCAGGACTGTGGCGTTGTTTCCTGACCTTTTGGGCAGCCAGGGCAAGACGAGCTGTGGACCTTTTACTACGAAAGAGCAGCCAGTATTGGTGTCTGAGCACCCCTGCCCCTCGGTCCCACCCCCGACACTGTCGGGGCGCCGGCCAGTCTTACCCCCCAGAACGCGCCTGCAGCCCCAGGGCAGGGAGGGCAGTCCCACGGTCCCTCTGAGGACAGTGGCTTCACCATTGGTCCCGTCCTTGCCATTGACTCGCCGTGTGTCCTTCAGAAAGTCCCTTCCCCTCTCTGGGCTTCAGAGTCCACACAATAAGGGAGATGACACTTCCAGTCCTTGGGATCCCGCCTGTGGCAGACGGTAGAAGTCAGGGACACTGGGTGAGGACTCTGTCTCCGTGACTTTCTGACTCGTGGCCTGGGGTGAGCCCCCCAAGTTCTCCAGATTGTTCCCCTCTCCAAGTGGGGGGGGATACATGGCCATCTACCCCGCAGGGCTGCAGCGTCTTCTACGCAAGGCAGGGCGGCCGGAGTGCCCAGCGCGGCCTGTCAGAGCCTGCAGCCCGTTCTCTCCCCGCCGGCGAGGCCAGGCCGGCGATGGCCCCACAGTGCCGAGTGTGGAGGGGGCCTCCCCCGGGGCACTCGGGGACGATCTGGCCAGGGAGCCTTCCTTGACACACAAGCAGGGAGTCGTCCCTCTCCCCGCTGCGTGTGCCCCGGGCTCTGTGGGCTCCGCGCCTCTTCGTTGCTTCTTAAGTAGTTCTATTTTGGGGAGGCAATGGCTGGGCCCTCCCCACCTGGCGGTGACTGCCCAGGCCCCGTCCAGGGTCAGGCAGCCCCACTGAGGTAACGTGGGGTGGCTGAGCCATCTGCTGCTGGCCAGGACGTCCCTCTGTCCTGGAGGCTACCGGAAGCCAGGGGTCCCCTGCTCAAATCCTGCTCCCTGCACCAGGATTCTGGGTTTTGAACGCAGGTCAGCTTTGCACTAGGACTCCTTCCCCACCTTCCTCCCTCCTTGGACCACACGGTGTCCGCTTCACAACTGGACACTTTGCTAAGTGATGCAGGAAGTCGGCCCCCAGAGAGGCAGATAGAGCCCAGCAAAGCAGATAACCAAGTGAAGCCTCTGGATGCCTCTGGGGCCTGGGACAGGGTCAGAGATAAGAGGAAATGCCAGGCTTATCGCTGCTGCCTGAGTTCTGGAGAAATCATCCCGCCGGCCAGCCCACCACATTCCCAGTGCTCCAGGCAGCTGGGCAGCATCCATCTCCAGGCAGAGTAAACACAGGGTTGGCACAGTCCTGGTGGCTGCAGGATGGGGACTTTGTGCCCCAGTCCAGCACCGCTCAGTCCCAGCACCCGAGGCCAGCGGCGGGCGTCGGATTACACCCAGATATTTGCGGTAAGAGCAGCTCCGGGCCAAAGTGCTTTGAAGTAGGAGGCTGAGGAACAATTGGTAGGATCACAGGACTAAGGAAGCCCTGGTGACAATTGTTCCCCAGACCTGGGTCTTCTTGGACCAAGAAACGCAATCAGCCGAAAGCTTTGGTTTACGGGTACAGTTTGGGGACGGTCAGCCTGGGCCTTTCCCAGGTCCTGCGGGGTGTAGTGCGCAGACGTGCCACGTGGCACCTGCCCCGACGTTGTCCTCACTGAACTCCGTGCAGCGTTCGGAGGTTCTTTTTCATCTCCGTTGTCTTTCTCAAGTGAGCTCGGCTTAACGGAGGACACGTTTGCACTTTCCGAGTGCACGTCAGCTCACGGCGCGTGTGCGGAGGGGCCTGGGGGCGCTCGGATTGGGAAGCTGTTCCCTGGGGCCGCCTGCTCCTGCGCCCCCCAGAACGAGGTGACTGAGCACAGTGCCGCCGTGGTGGCCCATCGAGGTGACTGAGCACAGTGCCGCCGTGGTGGCCCATCGAGGTGACTGAGCACAGTGCCGCCGTGGTGGGCCATCGTCTCAGGCGAGGCTGGTCTGGAGGGTGGCAGTCGTAACGTCTGCCCTTCTCGCGTGTCGCCACGTGCCAGCCCCGTGCTAAGTGCTTCGCTTACATTGATGCACCCGGCCCTGTGGCGATCGCACTGCTGGTGAGCTCCCGTGGGACGAGGAAAGCTGCGTGCAGAGAGGTTAGGTGCCGGGTATGCAGCCCACGTGGCATTTTGCGTGAAGGAGGAAAGGGCAACTTCCCTCTCTCGGAAAATTGTCATATTTACTTTTGTTAGTGTAAGGTTTCTTTGAAGTAGCCGGCGCCAGAGAAAGAAAGATGAGCAGAGTTGAAAGGGATAAGTAAAGAGGATTTATTGGGGTGCTCCCGGGTGGGGGTAACGAGCCCCTGAGAAAGGGACCCGGGCAAGCCTCACAGGACCCACGGTACCCAGAGAAGCTGCACTGCCCAGAAGTCTGAGTGGGTTTATATAGGTTTTTAGGGATGGGGGATGGGAGCTTCTTCGGCCAGGAGATGTCCGCGCCAGGAGTAAGGAATTTCTTTGTTTAAGTTTTGGGGAGGGTACTGAGAGACAGGAGGAGCCGCCTCTTTTTTCATTAGGGAAGGGAGGGGTGCCTGCCACCAGCCTTACAGTTAGAACAAGACCCTTCACTGCAACGTGCTGCAACACGGCTGCTGTGCAGACACACGGACAGAGCGTGCCATGCGCTGGCCCCTTAGACACTGTGCCCTGAGCTCTGCGTCATCTGCTCCCTGTCCTGTCCCCAGAGGCAAGCACATTGGAGTCTTTTGGCTGTTTCTTCTGATATTTGCCTCCATATTTCTTCATTATCAGTGTCTGTGCATGATCTGTGAACTTCCCATTAAGATAAATGAAGATCTGGCTCTCTCCCCCCTCCACTTCCCCTCCCCCACGCTCACATTAGATGTGTCTCTGTTTTTATTTAATAAAGGGTTTACCTTATTATGGCTACAAATATTATTCATTGCAAAATCAATTGTTGAACTTTTAAAAAATTAATTATTGTACTTTAATCTCATTCTTTCTAAGAAGTCTGATTTGTTGGCATCTCTAATTCCTTTTTCCCCTGTTTTCCCTGCCGTCATCAGGCTGATGGCTAACATTTGAGCACTGCCTGCGTGTCAAGCACCATTCTAGATGCCTTCCACGCATCCTCAGGGAGCCCCTGAGCACTCCGTGAGGTGCACGTGTTGGTGTTATTGTCGTGGTGCAGACCAGGAAGCGCAGGCTGAGGTTAGGTAAACGCTGCCCCACGATTCTGACTGATGGCTGGCAAAGGCAGGAGTTAAATCCAGTCTAACTCCACGCTCAGGCCCATGCTCTTAATGTTTTGCTACGTGTCTTTAATCTTATTATACTGTGTATTGCTTTTTTCCTCCTTGAAGTCATTCCTTTGGGGACTCTCCAATCTCCTGCTTCAGCTTTGGACCTAGGTTGAAGCTTTTGTTTCCTGGAGCTCTTTTTTTTTTTTTTAATTTGTTTACTCTTTCATTTTGCAGAGTATATCCTCAAAGCAACTTCCTTAGAAAGCATGCATAAATATTTGTATTTTTGCAAATCATAAAAGTCTTTATCTTGTCCTCTGACAATGGTGCAATGTCTTCAGAATTCTGAGGGGAAATGCTTTCCCGTCTGGAATTCTATACCCAGCCTGTCTTCCAGCGTCCAGCTGTTTGTAGGGTGAGAAATCTGATGTGATTTTGGTTCCAGTTCTTTGGTATGTGTCTTAGTCTATTTTCTGTTGAGTAGAATGCCCCAAACTGGGTAATTTTTAAAGAAAAGGAATTTATTTCTTACAGTTATGGAGGCTGAGAAGTCCACGGTTGAGGGGCTACGTCTGGCGAGTTCCCTCTTACTGGTGGGGACTCTCTGCAGAGTCCCAAAGCAGTACAAGGCATCGTACGGTGCGCAGACTAAGTGTGCTAGCGCAGGTCGCTCTTCTCGTAAAGTCACCAGCCCACTTCCATGATAACCCATCAATCCACGGACGCATTAATCCATATGTGAGGGCAGAACCCTCCTGATCCGATCACTTCTTAAAGGCCCCACCTCTCAATACTGCCACATTGGGATTAAATTTTAACATGAGTTTGGAAGGGGACAAATATTCAAACCATAGTAGTATGTGACTTTCTTTTCTTTTAAATTTCAGGGAGCTTTTATAATCTCTTTATGAGTGTGTTCTAATATTGCATAATAATGATATTATTTCTTTGATAAATTCCTTCCCTCTTTCTCCCATTTCTCCTCCTGAAACTTCAATTAATTAGATGTGAGACCAGCTGGACCCATTGCCTAACATCTTTTCTCTCCTCATGTATATGTCTTCATCTTTTAGTTCTATTTTCTGGCACATTATCTTAGCTTTATTTTCTAATCCCTATGTTGAATTTTTAAATTTTAACATGTATATTTTTAATTTCTCAGACCTCTTTTTTTTTTTATTCTATGGTTCTTTGTCCATAATATCCTCTTCTTTTATAATGGATGGAATAGAACAGACTTTTACACTTTTCTGTGGCTACAAATGACAGCTTTGTTGAGCATGATCGGTGGGATCATGCTCACCCCCTCACCCCTCCAAGCGCAGTGCGGGGAGCTGTGTGCTGTGGGCTGTTGAGTTTCTCCAGAAGCAGCCTGTGACCTCCAGGGAGGGGGGCGGCTCTGGTCATGCCCTTCTGTGCAGGGGTGACAGGAAGGAGGGGAGGCACCGTTTGGGAATAGACTCCTCAGTCCTACGTCTCTGCTCCCTGTTTACCCCAGGTGGGGTCCACAGGATTCTCTGGAGTTCTATGCAGAAAGTGAGGCTTTGGTTTTCTTTTTCATGTTTCTCCAGTTACCTCTCCTCCAACAGCTTTTCGTCTTCCAGAAATTCATTGATGATGCTCACGCGACAATAGCTCCTCTTCCATGCTGTTTGTCACTGAAGGTGTGTGTTTATTTTCTTCCCTTACTGCCACTTTAACCAGGTCTCTGGAGGGGATGGAGGGAAATGTGGGAGTTCAGTCTTGCAAGGTGAGTCAGAGCCTTGATACCGTTTTAAGATGAGGATGTTGCCATCCCTGTCACCCCATGATCCCGAGACTGTAATGTCACCAGAAGGCCAGGGAAGCGTCTTAGGGTTCGGTGCACACTAACCCCACCCCAGGGCAAGCAGAGGAGTGGATCAGCTGCCCTGTCCTCACCCAGGAAAGATGAGGTGTTGCTGGATTTGCTGCTCTGTGTCGATCCCGTTCGGCTGCCTCTTCTCTGGTCTTGCTCTCTTGGCTTGAGGGGTGGAAGGCCTCCCTGACCTCTGGTCACCACTGCCCCGAAAGCACTGCCCGCCGCGTGCTGCAGCGTGTCCCCTGGGCGGGTGGAAAGAATCCGCACGTCGGCCCCAGGGAACCGCGTGCTCAGACATTTCTCCTGCGGGCTGGGGACGCAAGGGGTTCAGAGCTGGTGCCCCGGCTACTCTTTTCATCAGGAACTTCTGTCCTTGTGTTCCGAGCTTTCTCCCAGGGGGGCGCAGAGCTTGCTTCTGGGGACTGCCCGGGGCTCCTGCCCTGTGCCTCTCCTGGCTGTTCTCAGAAAGCCCAGCTCCTGCCTCCTCTCCCGACGGCCGGCTCGGTCTCGCGCTGCCTGCTGCAGCCTCGCTAGTTCCTGCCTTCGACGGAGAAAACCGGCCACACGAAGGATGTGAAGGATGCGCCGAAAAGGCCCATTCTAGCCTGGGGAGCTTCAGGTGACTCCAGAGCAGAGGCGGCTGCAGCAGCCTCGCTCCAATGAATGAGCTGCCCTGCAAGCTCGTGGCTTAGGGGCGGCCCGGGGCAAATCCTTTTGTAATTTAACTAATTAGCTTTTGATGTAAATATGTGTCTGGGGCATTTGTTTCCTTTGGGTTCATCTGGACGGTTTAAGGTATCTTTCCAGGCTTTAAGAGCCCAGACTGGCCTGGGTGCTGGTTGCTCCAGTGGTCTCCACGGCAGCAGAAACAGCGAAGTCTCTTCCGGAAGCTGGGCTCTGTCTGTGTAGGCCGGAGGGAACTTCACTCCACAAACATTGCTGGCACCAGCTGGGAGAGGGGCATTGGGCTGGATGCTAGACTTCCAGAGGTTTCTCTGGGTGGCCCTTTCCCAAGGTTTGATCCAGAGAATCCTGGTTCCCCAGGGAAGTGTGAGGTGTGAAGCGTGAGGTGTGAAGCGTGAGGTGTGAGGCGTGAGGTGTGAGGCGTGAGGTGTGAAGCGTGAGGTGTGAAGCGTGAGGTGTGAAGCGTGGGGAAATGGTGCCAGATGCAGGTTTCTTGGCCATGGCAGATGAGGCCCCACTGAGGTGCACAGTGAATGTCCAAGAGGGGCCGGGGCACGGTGTTACTACCCAAATTTCTTTTTCCAAGGGGACTTTGTATTTGTGCATTTGTTCGAAATCACAGCGAACGTACAGACCAGTGCCCTTTGGAGCACGCTCCAGGTCCTTCTGCCGACAGTGCCCAGGGCTGTGCCCCCCCGAGATGGGTTTGGATTTCTGCGCGGGCCACTCAGGGCACAGAGGGACAGGCAGAAGGGACTGTGCTCAAACTGCGTTTGCACAGCAAGTGCCTTGTATTGATAGTTAGCTGTGGTTTAAATTGCAAAACCCCTACCGGTGCTTTTAGATGTCAAATTTCCTGATCAGAGTTTATCATAATGGCTTTTATTCAGAAGGGGAAGGCTTAGAGGGACACTAAAGCCCCCCTCCTCGGCGCCAGCACTGCCCGTGGCCAAACCGTCCTCAGGAGGCCGTGTGCCCGGTGACCTGGGACGGCTGTGCCCCTCCGGGCCTTGCTTTCTCCTGATGAGGGGCTGGGTGAAGCCTGGGTAAAACAGACGGCTCCATGACATCCTGGGGACTCTGAGGCGCCCACCTCAGTGACAACCCGACCATCTCTGCTTGTGTCTGGTTTATTTACTGATGCGTCTGTTAAAATTTTCATTAGAATTAAGGGTTTCTGAGGCTAAAATGTTTGGAAATCACAGGAAACACGGGCCCTGTTGCTCTCGAGGGCCCTGATGAGTCTGTTTCAGTTTAGAAATTGAGTGTCCAGCACCGGCATAGTCATTACTGGGGGAACAGGGGTCTCTGGAGAGTGTCCCCAGCGGTCTCGGCAAGGAGCAGGACCCTGGGATGGCATTTGGCGAGCAGCCTAGGCCACTGTCCCTCGGTTCTATTTTAGGCACCAGTGACCGGTGGCTGAGGGCCCTGTGTGGGCGGCGCCTGCAGGCTACCCCACGGGCAGTCTGAACACATGCTTTTGGCATCAGCAAAGTAGGAGCTCCCAAAATTTGTTTTTAATTTACAGAAGCATGAAAATTTTCATCATAGCAAAAGTCAGCACTTTGTCGAATGGTCTCACATTTTCTTTCGTTTTGGTCTTGCTTTTTATTGTGAATTCGGTGCGCGTGTGGCCTCAGTGCTTCGGGCCTCTGACGGTCCTACTCTGTCTTGAGTCCAGCTCCGTGAGTGTCCTCACCTGAAAGCCCTTTCCTTCCGACCTCCGGCTCCAGCTACGCGAGTCCCTGCCTACCCTGGGCAGATGCCTAAAATGTTTGCCCGTCAGCAGCCTCTCAGAGAGGAATGTCAGATGCTGCCGTGATGTCAAAGGGCCCCAAGGAGAAGGGCCTGGGCCAAACTCAGCTTGTCGCTTGCGGCCGTGGCAGGGCGGGAGATAAGCAAAGCACAGGCACAGAGAACCCTGCGGGCTGTGAGGGTCGGTGCTGCCGGGCGGGGACGGGGACATCAGCTACCGAGGACAGTGAACTTCCAGGCACTGCCAGCGCAGTGAAAGCCAGAGATCCGCGGCTCTTCTGCTTGCCCGTGTCAAGCCTGCGTCAGGATGTCAGGAGCCGCCACGGAGAGTCTGGGGCCCCGGGGGCTGCCGGTGTTGGGCAAGGCCTGCTTAACCGCCATGGACAAAAAGCTTAACGTGCTCAACGAGAAGGTCGACAGACTCTTGCATTTCCAAGAAGACGTCACAGAGAAACTGCGGTGCATGTGCCAAGGCATGGGCCACCTGGAGCAAGGCCTGCACCGGCTGGAGGCCTCCCGAGCACTGGGCCCGGCGGGGGCCAGCGGTGCCCCTTCGGCTGATGCTCAGGCCGGGTGGCCGGAGGTCCTGGAGCTGGTGAGGGCCGTGCGGCAGGATGCCGCCCAGCACAGTGCCAGGCTCGAAGCCCTCTTCAGGATGGTGGTGGCTGTGGACAGGGCCATCGCTTTGGTGGGGGCCACGTTCCAGAACTCAAAGGTGGTGGATTTCGTCATGCAAGGGAGTGTCCCCTGCAGGAAAGGCAGCCTGGCTGATGGCCCCGAAGAGGTTTGTTCCTGCCTCCCCGTCCTGGCTGGAGAGGAGGCCCAGGGCCCTGGTGGGGAGGCTGGCCAGGCAGCTAGTCTTGGGAGAGCGGGAAGGATGCTGGCCCCTTCTCATGCTTCCCGGGTGACCTGTTGGTGGGGAAAAGCAGAGCCTGGAACTTACAGGTCGTAAGTGGGTTTCCAGGCAGGACGCCGACCGCCACTCTCCCCAGGGAAAGGAAGAGGCGGTGCCCTGGCCAGGACTGTGGGGCCTCGGGCAGCTCTAAGAAACCTAGAAGTGGGGTGCAAACTGCGATTTGGGAGAGGAGGCTTGATACCACCATGGCTTCTCTTCCTCTTGGGGCTCCTCTCTGCTCCGTCACTCCTGGGGTGGGGACAAGTAGACAGAGGTCAGTTTGACCTGACGGAGCCCCTGCTCAGAAACCCAACCCCCACTTCCTGTCCCCAGCCTTGTGCTTTCTGCCCCAGAGTGGGCGGAGTGTGCAGCTGCCTGCGGGGAGATGAGTGCTGACGGTGACCCAGGGGGCCAACAGGCAGGAGCCGGAGCCTGGGGGTGGAAGGTGGCATTTCTGGCAGCCGCTGTTCCCAAGGGTTGCGTAATCAAACTTGCTGGCTAATGGAAGCTTGGCTGCTGGGAGAGGGTTGGGGTGCTGGTGTGTGTACAGGGAACACCCTGTTTGGGAACAGCTAAGGGTCAGCCTGTCAGCAGCACTCAGACCACATGGAGCCACCGTTTCAGATCCGCAGTTACCCACCCGCCTCTGGCCGGAGAGGGGCTGCGGTCGAAAGGGGTCTGCACGAGGCCCTGTGTCGGCCACCGAGGCTGAGGCGGGCGGGCAGGGGTGCGCCTCCCTCCCAGCAGCCCCACCCTGGCTCCCTGCTGTCCATGCAGCCGTCCCTGAGAATTTAGCCTGCAGGGGAGACGTGACCCACTGCTCTTGCCACTGATCACCAACCTCAGCTTTAAAGAAGAAAATCAATATGACACAGTCCACCCTCCATGTCTGCACGGGCTGCATCCTCGCGTCCCACCAACAGTGGGTGGAAAACGTGCTTCGGCCTCGATGGCTGTGTCTGTACTGAGCGTGTACAGACTTTTCTTTCTTGTCATTATTCCCTGAACAATACAGTGTAACAGCTACTTACATAGCATTTACATGGCATTAGGTATTATAAGCAACCTAGAGAAGATCTACAGTGTTTGGGAGGATGAGTGTAGGTTATATGCAGATACTCTGCCATTCATATCAGGGATCTGAGAATTTGCAGATTTTGGTATGTAAGGGGGGCCCTGGAACCAATCCCCTGTGGATACCACGGCGTGAATATAATCTGATAAACATGAATCTAATCAACAGCATCAAACAAGGAAATTTATTTAACATGCACATGGTAAAAAAAAAATTATGTCATATAAAGAGCATACAGCCCCCTCCTAGGCCATCCTCCAGTCCCCAGGACAACAGCCCAACCCCCCAGGCAATCATAGGTACCGGTTTCCTCTGGATCCTTCCAGATACCGCTGTGTATCTACAAGCACGTTGCTATACACACCACCTCTCTATTCTGTTTTAACTTAAATATTATTCACATGTTCTGGCTTTGATTTTTTTAAATTTAATGTATTTTTGGCATTGTTTCATATTTGTACCTAGAAAGCTTCCTCATTTTTGCTTCTTAAAGTTGTGGAATGCTTCATTTTGGGGCATGCGTTGTAATTTTTTGACCAGTCCTGTATCCTTGTTTGTTTGTATTGTTTCTGATTTTTAGTTTTTCTGAATAATGACGCAGTGACCATCTGTGAATGTCTGTGCATGTCTTTGAACATGAGTGTGAGTTTACCTGCACGACATGCTCCTGGCAGTGGAAATGCTAAGCCAAAGGGTAGTTTGTATAGATAAAGCCAAACCAACCTTCAAAGAAGTTATTCCAGTTTCGTCTCCTACCAGTAACGTATGAGAATGCTTTTGCGTTTGCCTGTCCAGTGAATGAAAAATCAGATCTCGTTGTGCATGTGTTTTCGTAACATTTTAATATGAACAATTTTACACATTTCTAAAAATAAGGATTAAGATAATGGACCCTGTGAGCCCATTTCCCAGTTTCACCTATCAACTGGAGGCCAAGGCTGTTTTGTGTATTCCTCACCCACTTCCAGATTATTTTGAAGGAAATATGAGACATGGGATCATTTCTTCCATAAATGTTTCTTCACATAAATGTTTCAGTACTTTTTTTTTTTTTTTTTTTTTTGAGACAGAGTCTCACCCTGTTGCCCAGGCTAGAGTGAGTGCCGTGGCGTCAGCCTAGCTCATAGCAACCTCAAACTCCTGAGCTCAAGCGATCCTCCTGTCTCAGCCTCCCGAGTAGCTGGGACTACAGGCATGTGCCACCATGCCCGGCTAATTTTTTCTATATATATTTTTAGCTGTCCATATAATTTCTTTCTATTTTTAGTAGAGATGGGGTCTCGCTCTTGCTCAGGCTGGTCTCGAACTCCTGAGCTCAAACGATCCGCCCACCTCGGCCTCCCAGAGTGCTAGGATTACAGGCGTGAGCCACCGCGCCCGGCCTATGTTTCAGTATTTACATCTAAAAGATAAGGGCTCTTTTTAAAAACATAGTCATGATACCATTATCATACCTAAAAAGAGAATGATAACTTCTTAGTATTACCAAAGTCAGTGTTCAAATTTCCCTAATCATGTAATACTTTTAAAAATTTCTATAGTTTATTTCAATCAGATCCAAATAAGGCAATTAGTTATATGTCTCTTAAAGCTTCTTCTTTTGAATTCATAAAAAATTTAAAACTTTTTATTATGGAAAATTTCCAAGTATAACCAAAAGTAGATAGAATGGTGTATCTTGCAGCTTTCATTTATATTTCTTTCACTAGAAGAATGAACATCATTCATAGGTTTAAAACGTTTTGTATTTTCTGTGAACTGCCTGCACATGACCTTTTCCCTATTTCCTATTTCTTTTCTTTGCCTTTTTCTTATTGATTTGTAAGAGTGCTTCGTTATTAATGAAGTTAGCTATCGTACGTGTGGCAAATGTTTAGGCATTTCTGGGGGTGGGTCTTAGAACTTTCTCTTTTCTGAGTTCTTGCAAAATTTCTTGTCTGTGCTGCCCGCTGGCACTCAATTGACATCTCTTCTGGTCCTTGTGTTTAATACACATGTGACACATGTCAGTAGCTGCCTTCAGGTTTGGGCCCCGTCTCCCCACCTGGCTGTCAGCTGCCCAAGACAGGAAGCCTCTACTTCCCTCCGTGTACCAAGGCCGGGGCTGATCTCGCAGGAGCGGCTCAGAGAATGGACGGCGAACTGAGACATGGCCACAGCTATTTGATACATCATCAGTCCTGAGAACTATGCTTTTTGGAGACTTTCTTAGGACCCTCTTTGTGTTTTCCACAGAGTGAGGGCATAGCAGTCATCTGAGAAATTGAATTAAATCCTAGCACTGGCTGCTAAATTTGAAAGTTGTGCCAGGACTTTGTGAAAGTCCTCCTCGGGTCTTCTGAAGTGTCCAGTGGCACTTTATCTGCTTGCGGCGTGAGTTAGATAATAGCAGCCTGGTGCTCTCTGCTGCAAGACCGAACCTATCCAGCCAGGCTGGGCTGGAGTCACAGGCTGCTCAGATGCATCAGTCCTCTAGAATGGCGTTCGAGGTCTCTTTTGCTTCTTCTGGATGCATAGATAAGGCAGAGACCAGAAGCTTGAGCCCTGAGGACAGGCCAGCTGCATGTTGTGTGTGTACGTGTGTGTTTGTGTGTGCCTGCCTACGCTAAAGTCAGAGGGAAGGAGAGGACAGTTTGAGCCCAACAAGGTCTGCCAAAGGACAGTCTGTACAAATCCCTTCACCGTGGGGTGAAACAGGAGGACGTCCGCGATAATGCCTCCAGTTCCCCCAGCTACGGGGGTGGCAGGACGGAGCCTGCAGAAGGATAAGGGAGAGCCATCTGCTGAGCAGGGGATCTGGGCCACATTGATGACGCTGGTGATAATCGTAACAGCAGCTCGCATTGCTTATGAAGTGCCTACCACTTGCCCAGTGCTGAGCTGTGTGTCCTCTGTGTGCAGTGTCCTTACCATTAAGAGGGCAAAGCTCGGTGTCCCAGAATCCCAGAGGGATGAGCGGGTGATAAGATTGAGGGAAGCAGGCACAGTGTGGGAAAGATGGTGGGACCAACCCTCAGCCTGGGGCTCAGAGAGGCATTTAGGAGAGGTGAGGCCTACAGTGCCCGTCAGAGGGACAGCCCTAGCTGATTTCTGCCACTTGGGCCTGGAGTTGCCAGATCTTCACATTTTTTCAAGAGAAGCTGGGAACCTAGAATTTTTTTCTAATTGGCTTTATTAAGGTATATTAATTAATAACTATTTTATTAAAGTATAGTTTACCTCCAATAAACTGCATACAAACACACAAACTATGCCCATTTTTTTTTTTGAGACGGGGTCCACTCTGTTGTCCAGGCTGGAGCGCAGTGGTGTCATCACAGCTCACTGCAGCCCCCAACTCCCAGCCTCAAGTGATCCTCCCGCCTCGGCTTCCCAAAGCCCCGGGGCTATAGGCATGAGCCACCAGGCCCGGCCGACGTACATTTTAAATATACGGTTCAACAAATGCATATACCCGTGTAACCACCACCACAATCAAAATATAGAACAATTCTATCACCCCAAAAGGGATCCTAGAACTTTAATGTAAAAATTTCCTAGATTTTAAATGTTGAAAACAAACTAAAATTTTTTAAATGTTATGCCTGCCCGAGAAAATGTGTCCTGAGATGCTTTTGCTCTCTGCGTTCCCAATTAAGGGCCCGTGTGGCCAAGGCAGAAGGAGGGGCTTTACCGGTGAGTGCCCTGTGACCAGAGCTGCTGCTGTGACATGTGCCAGGAGTCGTCTTAGGGACTTTACCAGTCAAGGGCTCAAAACACCCAGAAGCACCATGGGGACCCAGCAAGAGGTCAGACCGTCTAGAAAAATCTGCTTGACAGCTTAGTGCTGGGCCACGCTGAGCGTGTTTGTCACTGCAGGCTGCCGGAGGGTAAAGCCTGCGCCCGCCAGGCCTGATCTGGTGTGGGCCGTTCAGAGCAGGAAAGGCTGCCGAGGGCTTCTCTGGGCCGGGCGAGGGGCATCCTCACAGTGGGCTCATCTAACGCTGATGGCTCTGGATCTCAGGCGGGACAGAATCGCTGGCTATTGAGCTCCTGCTCTGTGCTGGGCATGCTTCTTAGGACACTCCGCAAATTAGCCTCCCAAATCCTCCCACGAACTTTACAAGGCAGATGTTATTAACCCAATTTGTAGATGAGAAAAGTGAAATGTACAGAAGTTAAGGACTTTGGCCAAGTGGTGAAGGTGAGGTTCAAACCAGTAAGTCTTGCTCGAGAGCCTGTGCTCCGGGGTGCCCGCTGGGCTGTGGAGGAGAGACCGTGAGATCCGCCTGCCTGCCCTGCTGCCACGTGGACACGCATTGATCCCGGCACTCTTCTCCTTAACCAGTGACCACGACCGATTGACCTGACTTGACATTTTAAGATTAAGTTTATTTTCCATCCCTGGTCGAGGTCCAGCCCATTTAGACCCCTCTGTCAGGGGCTGGGCCCACCCTTCACCAGCAGTGCGGTGAGCACTGGCCAGGACGTGGGCTCTGGGTTTGACACTGTGCTCCTCTGCTTTTAAGTTTTATGACCTTGAGAAGACCTCAGTGTCTTTATCTCTAAAATCATAACAGCAGTGTCTGCCCTCTAAGTTACTGCGAGACTGTGTGCAATAACCTGACACCTTTATCTTCAGCACATGGCAGGTGCTCAACAAATGTTTGTGGCCTGGATGATGATGATGATGATGATGATAGTTTTTATGGTTGTTATTTTAGAACAAACAGCGAGCAGAAGAGAAGGGAGCAAAACCCAAGCACGCGCTGAGCACCAGGGGTGTGCGAGCTGGTATCAGGGGCCCGTGGGAAGGTGAGTGGGGCCATTTGTGTTATCCCACGTTGCATACACAACAGCTTCAGAACAAACATGCCAACAATACCACACACAATGTGATTACTGAAAAACTGTTTAGGCTGCTTCTTAATTTTTATTTATTTTTTTTTTTAGTGACAGGGTCTCGCTCTGTCACCCAGGCTGGGGGGCAGTAGCAGGATCACAGCTTGTTTCAGCCTCAAATCCCTAGGCTTAAGTGATCCTCCTTCCAGCCTCCAGACTGGTTGGGACTACAATGGTGCACCACCATGCCTGGCTAATTTTTTCTAGTTTTTGGAGAGATGGGTTTTCGCTATGTTACCCAGACTGGTCTCAAACTCCTGGCCTCAAGTGATCCTCCCTCCTTGCTCTCCCAAAGTGCTGGGATTACAGGCGTGAGCCACCGTGCCTGGCTGCTTTTTTTTTTGCAGTTTATTTTGTCTTTTATGTATATCCCACTAGAGATGTATATTCAAATGCTATCTTTTGAAATCACTGAGGATACAGTTGACCCTTGAGCAATGCAGGGGTTAGGGGTGCCGACCTCTTGCACAGTTGAAAAATCCATGTATAACTTTTGACTGCCCCAAAATTTAAGTACTAATAGCTTCCTGTTGACTGGAAGACTTACTGATAACATAAACAGTTGATTAATACATATTTTTATGTTATATGCATTATATACTGTATTCTTATAATAAAGTAAGCTAGAGAAAAGAAAATGTTATTAAGAAAATCATAAGGAAGAGAAAATGCAGTCACTATTCATTAAGTGGAAGTGGATCATCATAAGAGTCTTCATCCTGGTCATCTTCACAGAGTCGGAAGAAGAGGAGGGGTTGATCTTGTTGTCTCAGGGGTCGCAAAAGTGGAAGGAAATCTGCATACAAGTGGACCCGCACATTTCAGCCCTGTGCTTTTCCAGAGTCACCTGTAGTTCCTTTCTGTATGGGCCGTGCCACTAACTTGGTACTCAAATGCTTTAAATGTTTATGGATTACTTTTCTTAAGTTTAATTTTCTTTTATAATTTTGCCTACTATTTACATGGTCCCAAAGTCAAATAGAAAAAGCAAGGTATATTAAGAGAAGTCTAGCTCCTATCCTTGTTCCCTGGCCCCAATATGTAACCATTTAAAATTTTTTTGTCTTATCTTCCCTTTGAGGTCCAACTATTTAGACACATTGTAAGTGGTTCTGTGCACAGGCGCGTGCACCCACACGCACACACCTGTTCTTAGGTAAACACAACACCACGCGCGCTCTTCTCCACCTCGCTGCTTTCCACTCACAGCGCACCCTGAGATCACTCCCTGGCTGCGTCTGGAGATAGTGATTTCTCCTTTTCCATGGCTGCACAGCGCTGCTTGTGTGCACGTACGATGGTTTAGCCAAGCAGCCCCTCCTGACGGCCGTTAGAGTTGTTCCCGTCTCCAGCTGTTGCAAACATGGGCACCGACTGGCCTTGTGCATGTTCTTTGCACCGTTGTGTGGCAGCCCCACACGGGAGTGCGTGTTCATCCTGCCTGTTTTCCTATAGAGAGCCGGAAGGTGGACCTGCCAGAGGGGACAGTGGCGAGGCTGCCCCCGGTCAGCGCTTCATGGATGGGAACTGACCACCTCACCCCGGAAGAGGCCTCACCAGGGCAGGGCGATGGCCTTGGCCCAGGCCAGGTGCCTCCTGGCCTGCTGCTCCCCACAGAGGTGGGGGCCGAAGCTCCTGAGACTTCCAGCGAACGCCCTGGGATTGGCCCGGAATTGTCTGTGGCATCTGACAGGGTCGGTGAGGTCCCCACCAGCCAGGAGCTTGCACGAAGTACTGGACAAGGAGCGTCATCCAGCAGGCCTGACCCTAGGCCCTCCGAGGAGGGCATGAGCCTGGCTTCAGGGCCCAGCCCCCAGTCCGGGGGGCCTCCAGGGCTGCCAGGCCAGGCCAGGGCAGCTCACAGTGACGGAGAAACTCTGCCAAGGTAAGTGGTGCTCTTCCAGGCTGGGCAAGGGGAGGAAGTCACTGCAGCCTCTCAGCTGGAGCCAGTGGGCCAGCTACATGCATTGAGTGCCCGCTGTATGCACACTGCTGGGCCGGCCTTGTGAGGAGACAGCAGAGGGCCTGGGCCCAGTGTTTGGGGGCTGAGAGCACCGGTTCTCCCCTGTTGGCCACTGGAATTACAGGGGGGGATTTATCTATCTATCTATATCTATCTATCTATCTATTTGGGATTTGTGAGAGGGGGTCTTGCTATAATTATCCAGGCTGGTCTTGAATCTCTGAGCTCAAGCAATAATGTGGAGATAATTTAAAAAAATAAAGATTCCTAGAGATTCTGATTTAATCGGCCTGTAATGAATCTCAAGCATTGGATTTTTTTTTTTTTTTTTTAATCTTCTCCCCTCCTGGATTACCAACGGGACCAGGGTTGAGAATGACGAGCTCTTAGATCAATAACAGCTAAAATCGGGCTCCTGGAGCGCCTCCCACATGCTGGGCATTGGCGGAACATTCTGCCAGCACCATCTCCTTATAGTCCCCTAACATCCCCAGGAGGTGAACGTGGTTGTCGTCCCCATTTTATTGGTGAGGAAACGTGGGCTCCCAGGGCCACGCAGCTAGAGATTCATAGAGTTGAGATCCGAATCCGGGTTACTGGGCTCCGGAATCTGTGTCCCCAGCCCCTGAACCGTCCCGCCTCCTCTGGGGCCGGAGGGAAGGCCTGGCGCCCGGAGGTGGCGGTCAGGGCAGGCCAAGCCTGGGGGGCTGTCGGGAGGATTATACTAGAGGTTCTGGAGGCGCAGTTGTGGCAGCCGCCCGGACCCTGGGGACGCAGCCCCAGGCCCTGGGCAGCCGCAGGGACAGCGACAACCTGCGCTCCCGAGCCCTGCGGGCAGCGCGTCCCGGCCCGGGGCAGCCGCAGCCCGCACCGTCGCTATCCGGGGGGGCCTGGCGTCGCCGGCCCTGGGCGGCCCTGAGACCCTGAGACCTGGCTCGGGGAGGCGAGCCGGTGTCCGTTTGCTGTGGTGACTGGCAGGAAAACCCAGATCGTGTGTTTGCCTTTGTTCTGGAAGGAAACGGGAGCCTCCCGGGAGCCCTAGCAAGCCAGAGGGAGAGATTCCTGGCAGGCGTCCCTGGGTCCGGGCCAGGGCTCCGAATGAGGAATCTGGGGCTGGGGTGAACTTTCTGTGAACTTGTTGGGGGCCCCGAAGAGGCTCTGAGTGAGAAGGAAAGATCCCAGTCTCAGCGGCAGCCCGGAGCTGAACGTCAGCCCCGAGACCTGCATCCGTCTCCGGGCGGGGACTTCAGTACCGGCCCTTCCTCACCTAGGACGGGGGCGTATTTTGAGGAACATCGGTTTTGAAATCAGGTGTCGGCTCCGATGGGCGGTGGCTGCCCGCGTAGAGGACCCTGAGGCCGTCTCTGGGTTGGTGGCGCAGAGCTGGGGGTGACAAGCAAGGCCGCCGCAGCGGGCTGCACAGCGGGCAGCGCCTTTGGGGTCAGCCCTGCCCCCTGGGTGTGAGGACCCAGGGGACCAGTGAGTGCTGGCTCTTGGCGGACCCCCGGCTGCTCCTCCAGCGGCGGCAGCTTCCCCGCCCCCAGTCTGGGACGAGCCGGAGCCAGGTTCGGAGTGGCTTCGCCTGGATGTCATCTTCCTACCCTACCCTGTCGTCACCCACCGGTGCGCAGTCCCAAGGGCGCGGTGTTGGAGGGATTTCTGCCTCGGGCCGGTGCTTGGCCGTGGACAGAGCGCGAGTGTCGCGGAAGCGCCCGGGGACAAGTGCATCTCGCGGGTCCCGCGTCCCAGAGAGGGCGACGGGGCTTCCAGCCGCTGAGGAAAGGCCTTGCTATTTTCTTTATTTTCATAAAAAACACATAACAGAATTTACCATCGTAACCACTTTGAGTGTACATTACGGTAGCATTAAGTGTGTTTGCCTTGTGCTGAAAGACCTCCAGCACTCGGGCGTCCTGCAAAGCTGAACCGCCACCCACCGAACCGGGCCTGTCCCCTCCCCCGCGCCGGCAGCCGCTCGCCTTCCCTTTCCTGTCGGAATTCTCCAGGGCCCTGTCGCGGGCCCATTCGGTGTGTGTCTTTGTGGCTGGCTGGTTTCACTCAGCATAGTGCCCTCAGGTCCACCACGTTGCCCTGTGTGTCAGAAGGTCCGTCCTTTCGAAGGCTGAATGGTATTAATATTCCACTGTATGTACTTACCACATTCTGCTTACCCATTAATCTGTCAGTGGATAGTTGGGTTGTTGTCACCTGTCAACGGAAAAAAAAACCAAACTCTAAAATAATTTTAAAGAGATTTACTCTGAGCCAGATTTGAGGACCATGACCTGGAGCCACGCCCAAGAAGCCTCGAGCAGGTGGACTCGCTGTGGCTGGGTTACAGTTGGTTTTACACATTACAGGGAGACAGGGGTTACAGGGAAAGTCATAAATCAATACGTGGGAGGCATACATTGGTTTGGCCCGAAAAGGTGGGCCATCTCTAAGCAGGGGCTTACAAGGTTACAGGTGGGTTTAACGATTCTTTGGCTTGTAATTGGCTAAAGACAGGAAGCTTTGTCTAAAGGCTTGGAATGTTTTAACGTACTTGCTGTTTATCAGAGAGATAAGCCACCAGACATATACTTGTTGCGTAAATTGAGGACCTGCAGGTTTGTCTTGCACACCCTTAGGCCTGTTAATGGGTTACAAAGGATGTCCCCAAGAAGGGAGGGGGCATGATAAGATATGTCTGACCTCCTTCCTCCTGGCAGGCAGTTTAGTTTTAGAATATTCCTTTTGGCCACGAGGGGGTCCATTCAGTCAGCCGGGGTGTGTGTGTGTGGCGGGGGGCCTTAAAATTTTATTTTAGTTCACACTTCGCCCCTTTTGGCCAAGATATGTGAGAGGCAGCATCTATGGCCCAACTTTCATTTTGTCCCATCCGTTGCCAGGGTGGTGTGGGTACCTGCCCTGGGTCCATCCAGTCCCTTGGTGGGACCCTTGTGGCCAAGAGGACTGAAGAGCCAAAAGGGGGCTTACAGCCAGTTAAATATTTTAGGCCAAACAGGACTGGAGGTAGACAGGCGCTCGTCAACACTTTAAAACCTGCTAGGTGACATAAGAGTAAAATCCAAAATGCCAAAGGCAAGGCTACAAGACTAATTTACCTGTAAGTGTTGAGCTACTATAGTCTTGGGTCTAGTGGTAGACTCGTAGCAAATGTAAGCATCATTAACATGTAAGCTAAGGGAATTTAGAGACTTACTGTGTCACAATATTTTAGTTTCTTTAGTAATTTATACTAAGATGGCTGATAAATTACTCATTATATTTCCTTTTGTATAAATCCATAACTGAGAAAAATTATACTCAGGAAGTTCTAAGTCTATAGGAAGCAGGAAAAAAAATTTACAATTGGGATGGATCTTTGCAGCATGTGGTCTGAAACAAAGTATTTTAGTTAGTATTCCTTTAGGCTTCTGTGTGTCCCTCCTTGAGCTGGAGGGTCTAAACTAATTCCATCCTTCAGAATTGGCCCTTACAATCTCACACTCCCCCTTATTCCGAGATAGTCCCTGGGCCTAGAGGGAGGATATTTGAACAGGGCTTGTCAGATTCCATGGTTTTAAAGTCCCAGAGATCAGGGAAACTTGCTACTTACTTAAAATTTGTCAGGACTCTGGAAAACAAAAGGACTAGTAATGTTTAAATAAAGAGTCTCTTTGTGAAAATTAGTTCCGTCTCATGAGGTTGAGTTAGCTATACTCATGGTCATATCAGTTTTCTAATTAAAATTAAAGTCCTAGAAGTTTGTTTTGTTTTAGTCCAATGGTATACAATCTCCAAAGATAGTAGAAACCAGTATCCAAATGGATCTGTCAGTCTTTTCCATGACTTTACTGGAAGAAGCCAACTTTGGACGTAGCCAGAAAGAACCACTTTTCGAGATGAATTAAAGTAAAATAACAATTTTCTAATGATAGAACTTGTACTAGCCATGGTTAGAGACAATTGATAAGCCAAATTGGTTATTTTTGTGGCACATAGCAACTTACCTAATAATCATAATTACTGATAACACATACCAAGACACGTCAATATTTTACAATATTGGAATATATATTAATAACACAGCCCAAAGAAAGTTAAATGCCATTTCATATTTGACAATGTTCCCTGTATGGTTTTGACACACTAAATAAATCTAATCTCTGTCTTAGACTTTCAGTGACCCTAAATATATAAAAAGCTAGCTTAAGGTCAAAATGCTGGATTTAGAATTTCAGTTTTGGAAAGGTTGTCAAATATCAAAGGCTTAAAACATTTGTTCAAATACAATCATAAACCACTATAAAATAAGGGTCATCTATTTAACCAAGAGATAGTCATCAAAAGATTCTAAAGGTGATAAAGTTATATGGGTATAAATCTTAACCCTTTTAAAGTTTAGTTTTTTTAGTTAGTCAAAACCTAATAAAGAGAGCACAGGGATTAGCTGATAAAGCATAAAATCTTTGTTTCTTTTAGGTCAATTACCAAAATTAAAGAAAAACCTTTTGTAGTGTGTTACTTTTTTAACTTAAAAAGGAAACATTATAGAATCAAAATGAGTACATCATGTCATTTCATTAAGAGTAAGTTATTAACAGAAATCTTTGTTTTAGCCAAAATTCCTTAATAAATTTCGTTTCATAAACTTTATACTAGCCTACATGTATCATACACTTATCTACAAAACATGCCTAAAAACTTTCCGTTTTGTCCTAACATTCCCTTTTTCTAAATAACCAGTCATTTTAGGACAAAAAAATTCCATGCAAGATCCTTTCTTTACATTATTCTTTCTGTTTAACCTTTCTTATCAAAAAGTATATTTCTATATTCATTGCCTTTTTACATCCTTCTCTTACTCACAAGTGGAATTTTGTTTTTATTTTTTTCTAAATTTATTTTGATTCAACCTTTAAATAACCTCTGAATTAGACAAAGGTTTACATATTTTAATAAGAACATTCTTTTTCTTTTATAATTTTTCTTATTAAAAACATCTTATTCTTTGGTATACCTTATATATACAATTACACGCATTGAGTAGAATTCTTATTTTTAGTAATCTTAAATTTTAGTGAAAGCTTAAAAAGCAGGAAGTCATGAATTGTTCATCATAAGACACTTGCCGTCATAAAGCAAAATTGCAGGTTACTATAAAATTATAGCCAAGCTGATAATTCAAATATATATATATATATATTTTAAAACGCAAAAATCCTATTCTTTGAGAGAAAGGAGACTCAGTTTCTCAAACAAATATAAGACTAATGGACAGACTGAAGTACAAGTTAATAAGGAGGCTGAATCTGTGTCTTTCTTTTCTTCCCTTCCTTTTTGCAGTTTATTAAAAGGTGAATAAAAATCTTTTGTTGTTATTTTTATTAATGTCATATGAAAATCAAGTTCAAAAGAGAAAACCAAATTTCATTGTATAGTGTAATGATAAAGTTAATTTTAAGAAAATCTTTTTTTTTTTTTTTTGAGACAGAGTCTCACTCTGTTGCCCAGGCTAGAGTGAGTGCCGTGGCGTCAGCCTAGCTCACAGCAACCTCAAACTCGTGGGCTCAAGCGATCTTCCTGTCTCAGCCTCCCGAGTAGCTGGGACTACAGGCATGCACCACCATGCCCGGCTAATTTTTTCTATATATATTTTAGCTGTCCATATAATTTCTTTCTATTTTTAGTAGAGATGGGGTCTCGCTCTTGCTCAGGCTGGTCTCGAACTCCTGAGCTCAAACGATCCGCCCACCTCGGCCTCCCAGAGTGCTAGGATTACAGGCGTGAGCCACCGCGCCCGGCCAATTTTAAGAAAATCTTATAAACAAATCCATCTAGTTTTAATCAACTTGACTGTAAGTTAAGACTTCTATAAACCTTTTATAACCTTTAACTTTTATATCCACTTAATTTTTAATGACCATTTACATATTGAATTTTAAAGTAGTTTCAAAAATCAATAAATTAGACAAAATTATCTTTTAACAAAATACTTATAACATTTTTATTAAAAAATTTTGTATAAAATTGTTTTCCTTTCATCTAGAAGTTTTAATTACATATATGGATGATAATGTCAACTCTTAGAAAAACCTAGGAAGTTAAAGTAACTTTGAACTGTTAGTCACCAATTTTATTAGCATTCCTAAATAGAAAAATAAGATAACATGGTATAAGTTTAAACTTATGTTTAAGAACTAATGTTGTATTATTTTACCTTATAAGTGATCAGACACTTTATGATTATCTTTTTTAACTTAACATAATGACTTTAAGATTTTAAATTATATGAAAATTTCATTTGTATTTCATTTATATTTCCTTACTTTATCTTACTCATTTATTTATCTTAGCAGATTACTTAGATTCTAGCTATTAGTTAGCAAATAAGTATTTCAATAAGACATTTTATTTTAAACAAACAACATCACTTTTAAACTTTATAATCATAGTAGACATTTTAGAATATCCTGTTTAAAGGTTAGCTAATTAGATCCTTCCAAAACATCACATCCCAAAACAAAATCTGTTGACATCGTAGGGATCAAAGCGTCCCTGGCCCCCAAAGTTTGGGAGCAAAGGCCACTCTTCCTATAAAGACCTGCTGAAAATTCACTGACATGAAGATTAACAGGGGAAAGAATTAAAACTTTATACATGGATGCCTTCACACTGAACACTCAAAAAGATGCAGGGGAAATTGTCCATTTTTTATATTTAAAGTATGGACAGTCCAGTAGAAATATGATTGGACAAAAAGGGTGTGAGCTGATTCTAACAGGCTGAGTGGCAGAACCAGCAAGGCTTTTACATTTAGATTCTGCTTGGCCTCTGAGTGTGCATTCCCTCCTTCTGGGTGTGGGGCAAGGCCCTTTCTGATATGGAGTTTTACAGTAAAACAAAGTAAAAACAAAGTAGGTCAGATAATTACTTTATGGCCATTTTACATAGAATAATTTTAGGTTTTATGGCTAGCTTTCAGGAAAAAAAAAAAGCCGGGGGGTGGGGGGGCGCGGTTCTGGGCTGTACGACCTCCCTTGGGTAGAGGGATTCTGGTGTTTATGGCTGGCTTCAGGTAAGAATTGGTACAAGAGGCAGGCAGACAAGGCATGGTCAGAAAATTTTTGCTTCTGAAGCCTTCATTTTAAGTTAGTTTTCTGAATCCCATCAACATAAGATCACCTGACTGAGAGGAAAAAGAAAAACATTTAGCGCCAATCCTTAGCACCTCAAACAATGATACAAAGTAGTAACATGCTTTTTACATGAGGATCAAGATTAAGCTGTTTTGAAAACAATCTAGTCTCAAAACAACAATTTCTTTTGGGCAGTGTAAACTTGAGTACATGCAATATTTATAAAGAGTAAGACTGTTTTGAGATTCTCTTGGATTTTAACCATCATTCACTTTTTATCTTAAATTACTATACAAAAATTAATAATTTAGAAACTTTTTCCCTAGGCACAAACTTTGTTACAGCAGTATTATGTACACATAACCGGCTAGCTTATAAACAGTGCGACAAAAATGGCCAAGACCAAGGGGAAAACTGAAGCTTCCAATTTAAGCTCTTCTAACTACAACTTCTAGGACAACTTTGAATCCCCAACAGTACTGTTAATATTAGATGACAGTGAGTTAGGAACACATTTTGTGTACCTCTCTACAGACATTGAATCAGTGGAAGTAAACTATATCTGCAGTTAGGGTTAAAACACCAAAACCAAAATATTTTCATACACCTTTGACCATAAGTTTGTTTGTTTGTTTGTTTTTGCTCCACTTCCTGTTTTATTTATTCTAATTTGTTGACACTTAGGCACATTTGCATTTTTACCTTAAACACATAGGTATTTTTGTTGGTAACTCAGATTTAGTGGTTATCATTAGACCAAATATTAAATTTACTTTACTTATCAAAAATCACACATTAAGGCCAGGCACAGTGGCGCAAGCCTGTAATCCTAACACTCTGGGAGGCTGAGGCAGGCAGATTGTTTGAGACCAGCCTGAACAAGAGTGAGACCCCATCTCTACTAAAAAAAAATAAAAAGAAATTAGTTGGACAACTAAAAATACATACATATAAAAATTAGCCGGGCATGGTGGCGCATGCCTGTAGTCACAGCTACTTGGGAGGCTGAGGCAGGAGGATTCCTTGAGCTCAGGAGTTTGAGGTTGCTGTGAGCTAGGCTGACGCCATGGCACTCTAGCCTGGGCAACAAAGCGAGACTCCGTCTCAAAAAAAAAAAAAAAAAAAGAATTAGCTATAACCAGCTGGAGCCCTAGGAAAACTTGGCAGGCCTTTGAATCTTTCATTTACAAAAGTACTTGCAAGTAGAGGTGCCACAACCCAACTGGGATACCCAAAAGGGGTCATTCTCCTTGTCTTCCCTTAATTTTAAAGGATTTTCCATTTTTCTTTAAAAGAAGCAACCGAACTATAATACAGGGTTTGGTGCTGTGGATCAGAGTGTGCTGATTGTGGGCGGGGCTCTCAGTGTCTCACCACTGAGTCGCTCCCACCCTCTTACTTGCCTTGTTTTCTCTCTCGGGGGTCTAGTACCTCCGAGAGGGCTCCAAACGCCGAGTGATCAGCTCTTATGTGCGTTTCCTGGACGAGCCTTCTTTTAATTAACGTGCGTGTGTGTGTGGGGGGGGTTCCGTATGGGGCCACTCTCGCCTCGGGGACTCGCCCCAGGCAACTCCCACTCGGGGCCCCCGTCGCCCGGGGCTGCCAAGGCTGGGAGGAGTAAGATGCCCCTTCTCTTCGGAGCTGAGGAACTCAGTCTCTCGTTTATCTACCAACAAGACAGTTCAGTTTCCTCTTTCAAGTATGCACAGCAAAGCCAATTGAGATTAATTTTTGGATAAAAAGACAATGGAGAAGACCCTTTAGGATGCACCTCCAAATCTAAGTTAGGATCCCAGACAACAATTCCTAGGAAAAGAACCAGCTCAGAGTAAACTGAGACCATCAACCAAAAACGGAGCTCAGGGCGACTCACCAGTTCCACCAAAGGAGAAGCTCAGAGTCAGAGGGCCCAAAAGGGCCACGCCGGTACCTGGCGCCGAGTTTGGACCGCTCCTTCCACGGTCCTGAGTCTTCTCTGAGCCCCACCTCTGGGCGCCAGTGTTGTCAATGGAGAAAAACCAAACTCTGTAAAATAATTTTAATGAGATTTACTCTGAGCCAAATTTGAGGACCATGACCTGGAGCCACGCCCAACAGGCCTTGAGCAAGTGGACTCGCTGTGGCTGGGTTACAATTTGGTGAGATACATTTCAGAGAGACAGGGGTTACAGGTAAAGTCATAAATCAATACGTGGGAGGCATACATTGGTTTGGCCCAAAAAGGTGGGCCATCTCCAAGCAGGGGCTTACAGGTTACAGGTGGGTTTAACAATTCTTTGGCTTGTAATTGGCTAAAGACAGGAAGCTTTGTCTAAAGGCTTGGAATGTTTTAACGTACTTGCTGTTTATCAGAGAGATAAGCCACCAGACATATACTTGTTGCATAAATTGAGGACCTGCAGGTTTGTCTTGCACACCCTTAGGCCTGTTAGTGGGTTACAAAGGATGTCCCCAAGAAGGGAGGGGGCATGATAAGATATGTCTGACCTCCTTCCTCCTGGCAGGCAGTTTAGTTTTAGGATATTCCTTTTGGCCATGAGGGGGTCCATTCAGTCAGCCAGTGGGGGGCGGGGGGGGGGAGCCTTAAAATTTTATTTTAGTTCACACACCTTTTGGCTGCTGTACATAACACCTTTATGAACACGAGTGTACAAATATCTCTTGGAGACCCTGCTTGCAATTCTTTTGGACGTATACCCAAAAGTGGAATTGCCAGAACATATGGTAATTTGAGTTTAATTTCTGAAGAAACTCCAAAGTTTTCCATAGTGATTGCACCATTTTAGGCCTCACTTTTATTTTTATTTATGTATATATGTATGTATTTATTGTCACCTGGGTTGGAGTACAGTGGCATCATCATAGCTCACAGCAACCTCCAACTCCCGGGGTCAAGCGATCCTCCTGCCTCAGCCTCCCAAGTAGCTGGGACTACAGGCATGTGCCACCATGCCTGGCTACTTTTTTCTATTTTTTGTAGAGATGGGGTCTCGCTCTTGCTCAGGCTGGTCTTGAACTCCTGGCCTCAAGAGATCCTTCTGCCTCTGCCTCCCAAAATGCTAGGATTACAGGGCATGAGCCACTGTGCCCAGCGTAGACCTCACTTTTCAAACCCTACGTTTGTGCTTTCCTCTTACAATTGACTCTCACAGCACATGTGTAAGGTATGACCATTCCTGTTTTACAGAGAGAACTGAACTGAGGCTGGACTTGTCCAAAGTTGTCCAGCAACCAGAAGGCAGAGCTAAGACCAGAATTGAGGCCGCCTGCGTCCCTGCCCAAGACCCAGTCCATGCCAGACTGTCACCCTTCACCACCCCCAACACACATAGACCCCAGGGCAGTGGGATTGTGACCGATCAGAAAGAAGCCACTGAGAAGCAGTCAGAGTGGGCAGCAACTGTGAGAGGGAGAGCTGAGCCCCTGGGGAATGTGGCCACCGGGGTCACATCCTTCCCACTGAGCATCAGGGCTCAGCGGGCCTTCCTGACCTCCAGCTGGGGTCATAAACCCCAGTGCTGCGGGTTCTGGGTGGTGGAAATGAATGAAGTGGCTCAGTGGCATTGCCAGGGTGTGGCAGGGCCTGTGGGGAGGTGGAGAATGCACACAGGCTCGACACAGCCGACCTTCTGTTTGTTCAAGAGAAACAGAAAATCCAGTCTGTTATGAACAATTGCCTGACTTTAATTAAATGCACCTGACCTGGAGCCGCCAGTGTGATGTCTGACTTGGTTTCTGTTTCTCTTCAAGTGAGAGGGTACCTGCCGCCCAGAGGAGGGTGGGCAGAACCCAGGTCTCCCACCCGCAGGTCTCAATCCTGCTGGGGCAAAAGCAGGTTTGCGGGGGCCTCGCAGGTTCTGGGTCCTCACCGTGTCTGCAGGCTGCCTCCAGCCTTCCCCGTCCCTCCTCCAGCAGAGGCCTGAGGGCTGCTGGCACCCCCGTCCCATGAAGCTGGCCCCTGCCCTGGAGTCCTGCCTGGGAGAGGTGGTCAGGGATCCAGTGGGGCAGGGGATGGAATCGGCTAGTTCCAACCATAAGCTAATTCTTACTATTATAACAACCCTAGAGTCCCCATTTTACAGATGAGAAAGCTGAGCCTAGAGGCCACCATCAGTGGTGGCAGCAGTAGACCTTTGAACCCAGGTCTGTTGCGACGCCTGAGTCCTTAACTTCGGGCGTATTTCTCTCTGCCCTAGGACCTCCATCTATGTGGAAGAGACGGACACTCCTGGGGGGCTGCTTGTGACACGAGGTGGCAATCTCAGACCCACAGAGGCTCCAGCAGCTGCCCATCCAGGTGAGCAGAACCCACCTGGACCCAGGTGCTGCCTCCAAGCTCCCGGGACTGAGTCAGGAGAACAGACGCCCCAGGGAGCCGGGGCGGTCTCCCCGCGGCAGGAGAGGAGCGGCCGTGGGGGAGCAGAGGCGGAGGGGACGCGGGAGCCTGGGGCCGAGCCCGCCGCGGGACCGAGTTTGGCCAGGAGGGACGAAGAAGATGAAGCTGCCGGGGGCCCGGGCGTGCAGGACAAAGGCCCAGGGGCGAGAAACCCTGAGCCCAGGAAGGACTGTGCAGCGGGGGGCCCAGGGGCGGCTGAAGCAGGAAGGAGGTCGCCCGCGGGTGCCGAGGCTGGCAGCGCGGTTCTGGGTAAGTGAGGCCATCGACCGCTAGACTGTGTTCCGAGGCCAGTGGGTTTGGAGGCCCCGCCCCCGAGGGGCCTCACTGCAGCTTCCAGGGACAGATGATGCGGGTCTAGGGGTGTCCAAGACTTGGGAACAGCCTTCGGGGACATCCCGGGACGGGCGACCAAGGTGCAGAGATGCCGAGGGCCGAGCTCGGATTGGTGCAGTGGTGGGGGAGGAGGGGTCCCATGTGGCCCACCTGGGTGGATTTCTGAAAGCCACCTGCCTGGCCGCGCTTTCCGCCTTTGGTGTCACTTTGGATGGAGGCAAGAATTCTGTTAAAAAGCACAGGCAGCACGGGCTGGGTGCGAGCCGCTCTGGCCACTCACGGCCGCGAGCTGGTCCTCGCGGGGGGTGGGGGAGGGCGCCCGCTGGCCTGATGGCCGTCCTTGTGTTCTGTGACCCAGCGGCCCTCAACCCCTCCAGCCCCAGGGTCACACCCTCCCTGGTGCGAGAGTTGTCTGTGGAATGTTCTGGCAAGCGCCCGACAGGGGCCAGCCCAGCCGCGACTTCCTGCCGCAGTGTCCTCCAGCCCTTAAAGCACAGACTGGTTTATGCCCTGTGTTTGGTGCATGTTCTGGATTCTGTTTTACTCTTTTTCTCTACTTCCTGTAATATTTCTATGGATTCATATCACCTCTGAAGGACAAGATTAAAATAAAACAACCCTAAACCATTTTTTAAAAATCTTCCCTTGCCGGCGTCCTCGGTTTCTCCGCCAGGCCCACTGTCCCCATCCTGAGCCCCCGGGGCTCCTCCACGCTCTCCCCGCTCTGGCTTCTGGCCGGGTCGTGCTGGCAGGAGAGGAGGCGAGGTGGGGTGGGGGTGGGGGTGGGCGTTTGTCCCCAGCTGCCACCCCTCACTCCGCCCTTGCTGGTTTCCACAGCCATCTTTAGGCTGCCTTTAGGGTAGTCCCTGCGTTAAACTCTGCTCAATCTCCCTGTCCACATGTGCCCCCTGTGTCCTGCGGGCCACACTGCTCCTCCTAGGGTCCCCTCCTAAACTCCATGAACAGACTGGATTTCACGTCTCCACCTTGCGGAGAAGAAGGTGCTGGGAGACCCGGGCTGGAATCCCCTCTGTCCCCGGCTCACTGTGTGACCTCACCTCTCCGAGACTCAGCTTCCTCCCCTGCCAAATGGGTGGCTCGGATGAGATGGTTTTTGAGAAAAGGCTTTCGATGCCGGGCTGCCCAAAGGGCACGGCGAATCAAGTGAAGCGGGTCTGGGCGGGTGGCTGAGAGGGGCAGGCTGCAGGTAGGAGGCTCACAGGTCCCTTGCTGTCCCCTGAACAGATGACAGTCTGGCCCCACCGGCCCCTTTTGAACACCGAGTGGTGAGCGTCAAGGAGACCTCTATGTCAGCGGGCTACGCGGTGTGCCAGCACGAAGTCCTGGGAGGGTAGGTGGCCGCCCGCCTGCCGCAGGGGGGGAGCAGCGGGGGGCAGGCTCAGCGGAGAAGGGGCGGGCACTGCTCGGTGGGCTCAGGAACCAGCCGGTGAAGCCGAGGCCAGGGTGGGAAACCGTGTGGGCAGGGTGAGGCCCAGGCCCGCGGAGCATGGATGTGGGAGGTCCATCTGGGAGGTGGCAGGAGGCGACGTGGGGGGGATGAAAGGGGTGTCCTCTAGAGCGCAGGGTAGCTTGTGAGGTGAGGGGCAGGGGGACATGCCCTGGGGTGCAGGGTAGCCGTGTGGCGTGGGCTGAGGAGGGTACAGGGCAGACCACGTGGCATGGGGCTGGGAATCACCTTCTAGGTTGCAGGGCAGCTTGCCTGGTGGAGAGGCGGGGTTAGGACACTGGGGTTTGGGGTGGTCCCCATGGTGCGTGTGC
Organism: Eulemur rufifrons; assembly: GCF_041146395.1. Classification (NCBI taxonomy): domain Eukaryota; kingdom Metazoa; phylum Chordata; class Mammalia; order Primates; family Lemuridae; genus Eulemur; species Eulemur rufifrons. The sequence continues at coordinate 31,802,711 of NC_091005.1, forward strand.
AGGAGGGAGAGGACCAGGAAGCGCGGGGTACAGGGCGGCCGCGCTGTGTGGGGTGAGCCGCTTGGGCTCTCAGCCTGCTGTGTCGATGCGTCTCCGCAGGGGCCGCTTTGGCCAGGTCCACAGGTGCACAGAGACGTCCACAGGCCTCCCCCTGGCAGCCAAGATCATCAAAGTGAAGAGCGCCAAGGACCGGGTGAGGCTTCTGCCCTGGGCTGGCTGGGTCCCTCTGGCCAAGCTCAAGCCTCCGCCACTTCCTTCAGGGCCCCTCAGGCCCCTGTAAGCTGAACAGGAAACCCACGGCCCTTCCTGCCTCTTTCCCGGGACTCCACTGTCCCCTCAGCGCGTCACCCTTGCAGCCCCCAGCCCAGGTTTGCCTCTGCACACGCAGGCATCCAGGTGGGGTCTGCCAAGGTGCCTGCGGGACCCTCGCAACAAGGCCCTTTCCTTCTTGGGCCTCAGGGTTCCTATCTGTGAAATGGGTGGGTCATGCTAAGGTCCTTTCTGTTGTAAGAATCTGGTTTAAGTGGTGAGTGAAGGAGACTTGGTGTGAGAACAGGAAATTGAAGAGGGATGAGGAGCATGTGTGTGTGTGTCCGCCTTGGGAGGTCCAGCTGGCTCCAATGCCTGACCGGTTTGCTTGGAAACCCCTCTGTCCCCTGGTTCCCTAGGAGGACGTGAAGAACGAGATCAATATCATGAACCAGCTCGGACACGTGAACCTGATCCAGCTCTACGACGCCTTCGAGAGCAAAAGCAGCTTCACCCTCATCATGGAGTAGTGAGCATGGGGGTGGGGCGGCAGCTTCCGCTCGGGCCGGGCTCAGGGCCAGGCGGCGCCCTCGTGCCAGGCCGAGCTCGCTGTCTCCTTCCCCTCCCTGGGTCTTCCAGGGCCAAGTCATCCCACCGTCTCTGGCGTGGCTCCTCGACCTCCAGTGTGAGCGTGGAGGACAAAGCCATCTGGAACAAACCGCTGGCCGGTGGGCCTGATTCTGCGTGCACGTGTAGATCAATTTGGCCCGTGTAACTTTCAGTAATCTTGAATCAATTGTTAACTATTAGAAATTGGGAAATGTCACATTAAAACCTAGATATGTGGCTTTTCTTGGAAACGCGAAAGATGCAGCAACGCTGCCTTCCCAGTGCAGATGGTGTGCCGGAGCCTGCGGCGGCCACTCTCGCGAGCAGGGTGACCGGGCTCCCTGTGCCACACCCCCCACCACTCCCAACTGCCCCTGGCCCCGAGGCCACGGGCTCAGAGGCCGTTCCTATCTGTGCTTGTGTTGCTGTTTCCTTCTGGCAGGGCTGAGGAGTCTGCCGTGTCACATCTCTATCAAAAGTGGAAAAGCAAAAGATGAGCTAAAGACTGTGTTTTCAGAGACTTTTGTCTCACACATGGTCTGATTTGCTCACTTAAGCTTCTTGCCAAGTAGGTGCTGGCTGGGTCCCACTGGCGATGAGTTTGCAGCCCCAGTCTAGATCCTCCAGGGTGACCTGGACTGGCAGCACTGACGACTGTCCCCTCTTCCCTGGGGCCTGTCGCTTCCTTTTACCACCCACAGTCTGTGCTAGGAATGAGCTCGAGCGAAGGTCCTGATGAGATCTCAGGTGGCAGTGGCAGTGGCCCTGTGACCCGGGGGGTGTAGCCTTGGGCTTACCTGGGCTGCTTTGGCCTCTGGTGCTGACAGTGCACAAGTCCTCCGAGGGCCTTGCTCAGGCTGGCGCCTGCCTCTCCCTGTGTCCGGCAGCGTGGACGGGGGCGAACTCTTCGAGCGGATCACGGATGACAAGTACCGCCTGACTGAGCTGGACGTGGTGCTGTTCACCAGGCAGATCTGCGAGGGCGTGCGCTACCTGCACCAGCAGTACGTCTTGCACCTGGACCTCAAGGTCGGTCCTGCCGGGGGCGCGCGGTGGGTGGGCCCCCCGGTTCCTGAGCCTCTGGTGTGCTCTCGTCATTGACGGCTCTGCCAGCAGGCAATAGCCCCGGCATCCGTCCGGGCTCTCGGCCGCTGCCCGCCTCTCCGAGCCTCGGCTCTCCCCTCCAACATGGGGGCGATCGTGCCTCTTTAGCTGGTATTGGAAGATTAAATGATACAGTGACCTCTATTCCTTTAAAAATATCTTTAAGATTCGTTTTTCAAAAGTTCAAAACATAACATATGCTTGTGGTAACACATATATACAATATAATATATATAAAATACACAGTGAAAGTCCTTCCGCCCAGTCTCCATGCTGAGAGACCTGCGAGCAAGCTGGCGTGCCATACAAACACACACAAGGGAGAGCTTATGATGCATTTTGTTTTCTAAAATTTTTTTATTTAAAAAAATTTTTTTTGAGACAGGATCTTGCTCTGTTGCCAGGCTGGAGTGCAGTGGTACAATCATAGCTCACCATACCCTCAAACTCCTGGGCTCAAGCAATCTTACCTCAGCCTGCCGAGTAGCTGGGACTACAGGTGTGAGCCACCATGCTCAGCTAATTTTTCTATTTTTTTGTAGAGACAGGGTCTTGCTCTCTTGCCCAGGCTGGTCTCAAACTTCTGGCCTCAAGCGACCCTCTTGCCTCAGCCTCCCAAAGTGCTAGCGTTATAGGTGTGAGCCACTGCACTCAGCCTAAGCTTACTTTTTAAAGTTAGCAGTAATGCAGTGTAGACATCTCTTCTCATTCTCTTTAAGGGCCATGTGGTGTTGCAGTGAATGAGCGCGCTGCACTCTTTTGTCTCCTAGGAGCATCACACGCATGAAGCCCTGGGCACGACGCCCGGCTGGTAGTGAGCACTCCATCCATGGTGGCCATTTTCCACTCCACTGGGCCAACGGGAGGGTGTTTCTTTACAGCTCATTTCAGGATGGGGATGAATGTTAGTGGCTTCCCACAGAAGATGGGAAGTGGGTTGGCTGCACCTTTGGGGGCAAACATTACTACTTCTGTCTTTCCTAATGGACATCAGACGGTAAGGTTGGGGCACTCAGAGAAATGACTGAGATGGTGGGAAACTGGCCTCAGGCTTCCTCTGCTCACTAGAGCGAATTCTAAGGCACCAGCTACTCTGTGAGTTGGGAGATTAGGCTCAGCTCAGGAAATTGCTGTGATTCTGGGTCAAGGACCCGACTTTGGGGCAACTCCTGTGACTGCCGCAGAGAAGTAAGCTTTGCTGAGGCCCATTTCCCAGCCAAGAGCAGCGCTTGTGAAACCTGGGATAAGTTCCTTAAGCTCATCAGTTGTAAAATGGGGAATAAAAATAGCCGTATCTTAGGGGTGGTGGTGTATGGATTAAAATATGGAGAAAGAGCTCCAGAGACTCACTGTCCAATACAGTAGTCACCAGCTACATGTGGCTATTAATATGGCTAGCGTGACTGAGAAGCTGAATTTTTAAATTTTTTTTTTTTTGGCGGGGGACAGGGTCTCACTCTGTCACCCCGGGTAGAGTGCCGTGGCATCATCAAAGTTCACTGTAACCTCAAACTCCTGGGCTCAAGTGATGCTCCTGCTGCAGCTTCCCAAGTAGCTGGGATGACAGGTGCCACCATGCCCCATTAATTCTTTTATTTTTTTGTAGAGACGGGGTCTCGCTCTTGCTCAGGCTAGTGTCAAACTCCTGACCTCAAACAATCCTCCGGCCTCAGCCTCCCAAGAGTGTTAGTTAGGATTACAGGCATGAGCCACGGTGCCTGGCCCTGAATTTTTAATTTTATTAATTTACATGAATTTAAAATTTAGAACTGACACTTGATTCAGTTATTAGAAAACTTTTAGTATATTTGGAACAACCTGGATATGTGAATTTACTTTGCAACTCTAAATTTCATGAAGTCTAAATACAGTTTTCTGATTAACTGAGGGTCTGAATTGAGATACTCTATAAATGTAAAATGCACACTGGATTTCAAAGACTTAATAGGGAAAAAATGGAAAATATCTCATTAATATTTTTATATTGAAATGATAACATTTTGGATATATTGGGTTAAATAAAATATATTATTAAAATTAACTTTTAGGCCAGGTGTAGTGAGTGACTCATGCCCATAATCCCAGTGCTTTGGGAGACTGAGGTGGAGTGACTTGAGGCCAGGAGTTTGAGACCAGCTTTGGCAACGTAGTGAGACCCCATCCCTACAAAAAAATTTTTTTTAATTCACTGGGTGTGGTAGTGCGTGCCTGTAATCCCAGCTACTCAGGAGGTGGAGGTGGGAGGACCACTTGAGCCTAGGAATTTGATGCTGCAGTGAGCTATGATTGTGCCAATGCTTTCCATCCCGGGTGACAGAACAAGATCTGTGTCTAAAAATAAAAACTTTTAAAAATTAAAGAAATTAAGTTTGAGAAAATATTTTGAGATAAATGAAAACACTGAATATCAAAAATTATGGTATGCATCTAAACTAGGAAGGAAATTTCTAGCTGTAAATATCTGTATTCCAAAGAAGAAAGATCTCAAATCAATAATGAAAACTTTGACCTTAAGAAATTAGAAAAAGAAGAGCAAGTTAAACTCAAAGCAAGCAGAATAAGGGAAAATAAAAATTAGAGCATAAATAAATAAAGTAGAAAAAGAATGGAGAAAAATCAATTAAACCAAAAGTGGGTTCTTTAAAAGATCAGTAAGTTGGCAAATCTTTAGTTATACTGACCAAGACCAAAAGAGAAAAGACTCAAGTGACTAAAGTCAGGGGTAAAAGATGAGACATCACTAGAGCCCTACAGAAATAAAAAAGTATTATAAAAAAATGCTATAAAAATTGTATGCCAGAAAGTTAGATAACTTAGATGAACTGGACAAATTCCTAGGAAGACACAAACTACTGAAACTGACTCAAGAAGAAACAGAAAATTTGAAGAGACCTATAACAATTAAAGAGATTGAAATAGTAATCAAAACTACCCACAAAGAAAAGCCAAGGTCACCTGGCTTTACTGATGAGTTCTACCAAATGTTTAAAGAAGATTAACACCAGTCCTGGCCGGGCGCGGTGGCTCACGCCTGTAATCCTAGCACTCTGGGAGGCCGAGGTGGGCGGATCGTTTGAGCTCAGGAGTTCGAGACCAGCCTGAGCAAGAGCGAGACCCCATCTCTACTAAAAATAGAAAGAAATTATATGGACAGCTAAAAATATATATAGAAAAAATTAGCCGGGCATGGTGGTGCATGCCTGTAGTCCCAGCTACTCGGGAGGCTGAGACAGGAGGATCGCTCGAGCTCAGGAGTTTGAGGTTGCTGTGAGCTAGGCTGATGCCACGGCACTCACTCTAGCCTGGGCAACAGAGTGAGACTCTGTCTCAAAAAAAAAAAAAAAAACACCAATCGTTCACAAACTTCCAAAAAGTAGAAGATGAGGGAGAATTTCCTTACTCATTTTATGAGGCCATTCTCATCCTGATACTAAAACCAGACAAAGACATCACAAGAAAAGAAAGCTACAGACCAATATCCTTTATAAATATAGATCCAAAAATTCTCAATAAAATATTATTAAACTGAATAAATCATATATAAAGGACACATGACAAAGTGGGATTTATCTCAAGAATGCAAGGTTGGTTTAACATATGAAAATCATATGAAAAAATCAATGTAATATGCCATATTAGTAGAATAAAGGATGAAATCCTATGATCATTTCAATAGATACACAAAAACCACTTGACAAAATCCAACCATTTTTCATGATGAAAACAAGAAACAAACTAAAAATAGAAGAATCCTTACTCAACCTTATAAATGCCATATATGAAAAACCCACAGCTAACTTTATACTTAACGGTAAAAGACTGAATGCTTTCTGCTTAAGAAAGAATTAAGATCAGAGACAAGACAAGGATGTCTGTTTTTACTACTTCTGTTAAACATTTTACTGGCGGTTCTAACCAGGGCAATTAAGCAAGACAAGAAATAAAAGGTATACAGGCCTGGCGCAGTGGCTCACGCCTATAATCCTAGCACTCTGGGAGGCCAAGGCGGGTGGATCGCTCGAGGTCAGGAGTTTGAGACCAGCCTGAGCAAGAGCGAGACCTCATCTCTACTAAAAATAGAAAGAAATTATCTGGCCAAATAAAAATATATATAGAAAAAATTAGCCGGGCATGGTGGCGCATGCCTGTAGTCCCAGCTACTCGGGAGGCTGAGGCAGTAGGATCGCTTAAGCCCAGGAGTTTGAGGTTGCTGTGAGCTAGGCTGATGCCACGGCACTCATTCTAGCCTGGGCAACAGAGTGAGACTCTGTCTCAAAAAAAAAAAAAAAAGGTGTACAGACTGGAAAGGAACAAGTAAAACTATCTTTTTGCAGATGACATGATCTTGTATAAAGAAATCCTAAGAGGTGGGCGCGGTGGCTCACGCCTGTAATCCTAGCACTCTGGGAGGCCGAGGTGGGCGGATCGTTTGAGCTCGGGAGTTCGAGACCAGCCTGAGCAAGAGCAAGACCCCATCTCTACTAAAAATAGAAAGAAGTTATATGGACAGCTAAAAATATATATAGAAAAAATTAGCCGGGCATGGTGGTGCATGCCTGCAGTCCCAGCTACTCGGGAGGCTGAGGCAGGAGGATCCCTTGAGCTCAGGAGTTTGAAGTTGCTGTGAGCTAGGCTGACGCCACAGCACTCACTCTAGCCTGGGCAACAGAGTGAGACTCTGTCTCAAAAAAAAAAAAAAAAAAAAAAAATCCTAAGGAGGGGAAACTACTAGAATTAATAGACAAAATTCAGCAAGGTTTCAGGATATAAGACAAATATACAACAACTGATTGTATTTCTGTGTACTTGCACTGAACAATCTGTAAATAAAAGTAAGAAAACAATTCCATTTGTGACAGTATCAAAAAAATAAAAGACAGAAAAAAATTAATGTAATAAATACAAGGCTTATACTCTGAAAACTATAAAACTATGTTGAAAGAATTTAAAGAAGACCTAAATAAATGGAAAGGCATCCCATGGTCATGGACTGGAAGATTTAATATTGTGTAGGTGAACAATCACTCCCCAAGTTGATCTCAATATTCAGCATAATCCTTGTCAAAATTATAAGAAGTTGGCTTCTTTTGAGATATTAATAGCCTGATCCTAAAGTTCAGATGGGAATTCAAGGGACCCAGAATAGCAAAAGCAATCTTGAAAAAGAACAAATTTGGAGGACTTCCATCTCTTGATTTCAAAACTTTCTGCAAAGCTACAGAAATTAAAACTGTATTACTGGCATAAGGATAGACATATAGATCAATGGAATACAATTAAGAGTCCAGAAATAAACCCTTACATTTATGGTCAATTGATTTTTTTACAATATTGCCATGACAATTCAATGTGAAAATAATAGTCTTTTCAACAAATGGTGCTGGTACACCATGCCAAATACCCACCTGTAAAAGAATCATGTTAGATACTACATACCAAAATTAACTAAAAATGGATCATAGACTTAAATGTGAGAGCTAAAAGTGTAAAATTGTTAGAAGAAAACATGGAATAAATCTTTATGACCTTGGATTAAGCAATAATTTCTTAGATATGACACCAAAAGCATAAGCAAGAAATGAAAAATAGGTTGTGCATTGTGGCTCTTGCCTGTAATCCTAGCACATTAGGAGGCCAAGGCAGGAGGATCACTTGAGGCCATGAATTTGATACCAGCCTGGGCAACATACCTCTATAAAAATTAAAAAAAATAATAGCTGGGTGTGGTAGTGCACACCCATAGTCCCAGCTGCTTGAGGGGCTGAGGAAGGATTGCTCTGAGCTATGAGTTTGAGGTTGCAGTAAGCACTCTAGCCTGGGCAACAGAGCAAAACCCTGCCTCAAAAAAAAAAAAAAAAAAAAATAGATAAATTAGACTTCATAAAAATGAACAACCTTTATGCTTCAAAGGATACCATCAAGAAAGAAATAACAGCTCACAGAATGGGAGAAAATATTTCCAAATCATATGTCTGATAAGGGACTTATATCTAGAATATGTAAAGAACTCTTATAACTCAGTGATAGAAAGACAAATAACCTGATTTAAAGATGGTCAAAGGATTTGAATAGACTTTTATCCAATGAAGATATACAACTGCCAGCAAGCACGTGAAGAGATTCTCAACATCATTAGTCATTCTGGAAATATAAATCAAAATCACATTGATATGCTATTTCATACCCACTAGACTGACTGACATAAAAAATAAAAATGACAGACAAGAAATACTGACTAGGCAGGGCGCGGTGTCTCACACCTATAATCCTAACACTCTGGGAGGTTGAGGCGGGTGGATTGTTTGAGCTCAGGAGTTCGAGACCCACCTGAGCAAGAGCAAGACCCCATCTCTACTAAAAATAGAAAGAAATTATATGGACAGCTAAAAATATATATAGAAAAAATTAGCCAGGCATGGTGGTGCATGCCTGTAGTCCCAGCTACCCGGGAGGCTGAGGCACGAGGATCGCTTGAGCCCAGGAGTTTGAGGTTGCTGTGAGCTAGGCTGACGCCATCGCACTCTAGGCCAGACAACAGAGTGAGACTCTGTCTCAAAAAAAAAAAAAAAAAAAGAAAGAAAGAAAGAAACGTTGGCTAGGATATGGAAAAATTGGAACCCTCATACATTGCCAGTAGGGTTGTAAAATTGTGCATTCAATTTTTAAAAGTTTGGCAGTTCCTAGAAATGCTAAACATAGAATTACCGTATGACCCAGCAATTTCACTCCCAGGTATATACCTAAGAGAAGTGAAACATAAGTTTCTTGATGTAATGAGATGCAGGAAAAAATAACTTTAAAAAAAGAAAAAAAGGAACATAAATTCATACAAAAACTTGTACCCAAATGTTCTTAGCAGCATTGTTCATAATAGACAAAAAGTGGAAACAGCCCAGATGTTCATTAACTGACAAATGGATAAACAAAATATGGTATATCCATACAATGGAATAATGTTTAGCCATGAACAGAAATGACATCCTGACACATGCTACAACATGGATAAACCCTGAAAACATGCTAAGTGAAAGAAGCCAGACATGAAATGCCATATGTTTTATGATTCCATTTACACCAAATGTCCAGAATAGGCAAATCCACCGAGGAGGCGAGTACGTTAGTGGCTGCGGGGATGGGGAGTGAGTCAGTGATGTTGGGTATGGGGTTGGTTGGTTTTTTTCTGAGATGATGAAAATGTTCTAAAATTAGATCGTGATGATCATTGCACAATGCTGTGACTATACTAAAAGTCACTGAATTGTGCATGTTAAAATGGCGAATTTTATGGTATAATAATTATTATTTATGTTATAAAAATTCAGTTCACCTGCATCTTTTTACTTTTAAAAATGTGGCTACTAGAAAATTTCAGGCCGGGCGCGGTGGCTCACGCCTGTAATCCTAGCACTCTGGGAGGCCGAGGTGGGCGGATCGTTTGAGCTCAGGAGTTCGAGACCAGCCTGAGCAAGAGCGAGACCCCACCTCTACTAAAAATAGAAAGAAATTATATGGACAGCTAAAAATATATATAGAAAAAATTAGCCGGGCATGGTGGCGCATGCCTGTAGTCCCAGCTACTCGGGAGGCTGAGGCAGTAGGATCGCTTAAGCCCAGGAGTTTGAGGTTGCTGTGAGCTAGGCTGACGCCACGGCACTCACTCTAGCCCGGGCAACAGAGCGAGACTTTGTCTCAAAAAAAAAAAAAAAAAAAAAAAAAGAAAATTTCAAATTACTATCTATGTGGCTTCCATAGTATTTTTTTTTTTTTTTTTTGAGACAGCGTCTCACTCTGTTGCCCGGGCTAGAGGGCCGTGGCGTCAGCCTAGCTCACAGCAACCTCAAACTCCTGGGCTCAGGCAATCCTCCTGCCTCAGCCTCCCGGGTAGCTGGGACTACAGCCACCATGCCTGGCTAATTTTTTTCTGTATATAGTCTTAGCTGTCCATATAATTTCTTTCTATTTTTAGTAGAGGCGGGGTCTCGCTCTTGCTCAGGCTGGTCTCAGACTCCTGAGCTCAAACGATCCGCCCGCCTCGGCCTCCCAGAGTGCTAGGATTACAGGCGTGAGCCACCGTGCCCGGCCCCATAGTATTTTTATTGGACAGTGTTGTTCTAGACCTTACCAAGACGACGGGGAGGCCTAAGCACCATTGCCCCGCGCCTGTCTGGGAGCTGCACAGTCCCGCTGCCGCAGGAACAGCAGCGAAACCCTCCTTTGGGAAGAACAGTGCCCTCCGCTTGCCTTGGCAGCTGTAAAGGGCTTCGTGCATGTTAGGTCATGCGAACCTCACCCTCTCCCAGGGAAACGGGCAGGAAGAGCGTATTATTCCCATTCTGCAGATGGAGACACTGGGGTTTCAGGAAGGGGAAGGGACTCACCTAGGGCTACAGAACCAGGTAATGGAGCGCTGGGCCTCGGGCACCGGACCCTCGGTGTCCAGGTCCTTTTACCGTAATCCCTGCACCTTCACGCACCTCTCCCTGCACGCGCGCCCAGTGCGTGGTCCTCAAGCAGCCCGCGTCCTTCCAGGCTCCCGCAGGGCCTCAGAGCTGATCTGAATGATGTGACAGGAAGCGTGTTGAGGCCACCACCCCGTTCCATGGGTCACAGCTGTCACCACCAAGTGGCAGGTGGACGTTAGCAGCTCCACTCTCCTTGGCCAGACCAGCAGGGCCTTGGTCTCAGCCCTGAGATTCGGATGTGATCGGTCAGGGTTGGGCCTGGGCACCGGGGCTTTTGAAAGCTCCCCAGATGACTCCCACGTGCAGCCAGGCTCTGGGACCACCACCGTCCCCGACCAGCTGTCTCACACAAGCGGCGTGGGGGGTTCTGTTGCAGGAATGTGTGTTTTAATTTGATTTAGTTGTCAACATTTAGAAGCGTGGAATTTTCGCACAAAAACCTGAATTCCTGGCTTCCCTTGAGGACTGAAGCCCGGGCAGCTGTGCCTGTGCCCCTGCACGGCGACCCGCGGCCGGAGCGGAGCGGAGCGGGGCTGCCCTTCGCCCAGGCAGGCGTCTGCCAGGGCCCCACAGGCCCCACCGGTCCCCACCGTCTCGCCCGCCCGCTCCGTTTATCCTCGCTGGGTGTCTCCCCCCGCAGGGCTGCCCGTGCCACTCATTCCTTTGGCGGCCGCGAAACTGAGGCCTGCAGCCCGGTCAGCGCGGGCACGGCCGGCCTCCCTGGCCGCTGGCCGGGCTAAGCAGACTCCCCTTCCTTTCTCAGCCGGAGAACATACTGTGCGTCAGTCAGACAGGACACCACGTTAAGATCATTGACTTTGGGCTGGCCAGAAGGTAAGGGGTTTGGTTTTAGATGCTTTGACAACACTCCCGGGGGACTCCGGGCTGTCCTGGGTACGGTTACTCCCGGACCAGCCAATCCTCGAGTTCTGAGACTGACATAAGAACGCCATTGCTCCCAGAGGCTGGTGGCCTTCGACTTGCAGATAGGCCTTGTCACTGCTGCAGGGGTGGCTTTGTGCTGCGGGCTCTGCTTCTCCCTAAGTGTGCTGTGGGCCAACTCTACGGCGGACCACCTCTGTGAGCGGAGAGGGCCGTGACGCTTAGGGGCGCTCGGTTCTGTTGATGTCCCCAGGCCTGCTGGCGCCAGCCTGTGCTGCGTTGTGTGCTGCGTCCGTCTCATCCCTGCCCTCCAGGAAATGACGAGGCTAAATACAAAGGCACATACGTGACAGTGGTGCCGTGGGTAGGTGGCTCTGGAGCCGCTCAGGACTGGATTAGACCTTGGTGAAATGGTGATATAATGATATTACCTGCTAGCCTGGGGGCAGTGTGATGATTACGTGAGACAATACATGGACAGCGCGAACCCATCCCATCAGGGTGGTTCGTTCTCAAGTTTCAGTGCATAAATAAACACTGTATATAACGTTTTTGTTTTTTTTTTTTAGACAGAGTCTCACTCTGTTGTCTGGGCTAGAGTGCAGTGGCATCATCATAGCTCACAGCAACCTCAAATTCCTGGGCTCAAGTGATCCTCCTGCCTCAGCCTCCCGAATAGCTGGGACTACAGAGATGCACCACCATGCCCGGCTAAATTTTAAATTTTTTGTAGAGACAGGGTTTCCCTAGGCTGGTCTCGAACTCCTGGCCTCAAGTGATTCCCGCCTCAGCCTCCCAAAGTGCTAGGATTACAGGTGTGAGCCACCGCACCTGACCATGTATGTAATTTTTAAAGTATGTTAAAGTCCTCTAAAATGGTAAAAGCCTAGTGGAGTATAGATAGTTTTACTCTACAATCCTGTGCAGTCATATATGTTGAACACTGTGCCTCTCTGCAGGGCTCTTGCCCGTGGCATGCACACCTGGTGTTGTGGGCTCTTAGCAGCGGCAGTAGCAGACCCTGGGCATTTGGGAAAGCTGCCCCCAAACCTTCCAGCACCCAGAGCCCGTAAGTTTGGCAGTAGCTGTGTGCCTGTCTCCAGCCTTCCTCCAGAACTCCATTTCCTGCAAGAATGACATTTCCCTGGAAATCACATATTTTCTGGGTAGGACTTTACACCAAAACTGAATTTTCAACTCTTCCTGAAATTCTTTCTCTCTCTTGATGGCTGTTTCCCACCAAGAAGCTGTGTTGTTGCTTGATGAGCCACACGATGCCCTCCACTCCATCCACCGGTGGCAGAAAGCAGAGCCTCGCCCCGTGGTGGCAGAGCTGCTCGCCCGAGCTCAGCTCTGGTTTCCAGCACCTGCCTCCCAGGGAGCATCCAAACCGCAGTGGTGGTCTCCCGGGTCCCTCCTCCGCGGGTTACAGTGGTAAACCTGCAGGGAGAAGATACATTTTCAGGGCCCCGCATGCTGTTAGTATAATAGCAGGAGGAAGTTCGTGTCATGCCACTGTACCTTGGGGATCGCCATTACTCAGTGTATTTATTTCGTGAACAATATAAAATCCCTCCAACCAAAACATGGAAAAATCACATTCAATCCATAGTGTAAAAAAATTGCTTAATATTTTCCCGAATAATGTCTTACAAGATTGGAATGCGTTCTGCACACTGGCATGTCTCACACCCTAGAGCAGCGTTTCTCAGCCTGTTTTTATTGTTCCTGCCTGCCCCTCAGTGGGCCTTTCTAGACTTTCTTTCCCTACTGCCTGGTCCCCCGACCCATAAAATTTAATGCCACAGATGTACTGTGTACCTGTTTGTGTACTGTGGGCCTTTGGGCAGCCACAACCCATTACGAGAGCTAAGACTTTTTTGGCCTCCCTAGGACCAATTTTTGCCCGCTGCTGGGCAGTATCGTCTTCACTGAGAACGCAGCCCGGTGTGCACGGCACACTCTCAGATGCCAGGTGACCCCTTGCCACAGCAGCATTTACAGTGACAGCACTGTGAACTCAAGCAAGAAGCCACCCCCAGAAGCTGCTGGAGTCAGGCAAGCCTGCTCTGAGCAGCCGGAGGACACGTGGACAGGCCCTGGCATCTGCTAGCAGACGCTTAAGTACCAGCGGGGTGCAGGTGGGGAGTGAGAGAGGATGGGGTTGGTTTACAATATTTGCCAATTTTGCTAATTTCAAGATGCTCAGATGCTGTCACTGAACACTGAGCTGGGAGGAGACGTGCGCAGTGGACAGTGGACTCCGCCACAGCGCTGCAGAGAGGGAGGTGGGGAGGGAGCGTGAGTTCCGGGCCAAGAGTAGGACGTGCACTGTGCGTGAACAGGGCGGTCTGGGGGCAGACATGGGGGAAGATGAGGGCACTAACTAACGGGGAGTCCTGAGTGTTAGGCTCACACTCGGATGAGTTTGAGCACTGGCCTGTAGGCCACCGAGTCCCACCTGGTGGGGAGCTGAAAAGTGCTATAGGCCACTTTTCTAAAAATTAGCTATTCAGAAACCTTCCTGCTGAGTGCTCAATCCAGCTCAAACTGTCAGACAAATTCCTTTACCTGGTCAAAAGGGTTCATGACAATTTTTCTGGTGGGAGCAGCGGCAGGGGGCAAGTTCAAGAAAACAAACATAGGGAGCCGTATTTAAGAGAAGGCCGTGGCGGGTCAAGGTGGCTCACGCCTGTAATCCCAGCACTCTGGGAGGCCGAGGCGGGAGGATCGCTTGAGCCCAGCAGTTTGAGACCAGCCAGGGCAACATAGTGAGACCCTGTCTCTACAAAAAAATTTTTTTACAAATTAGCTGGGTGTAGTGGTGAACACCTATAGTCCCAGCTACTCAGGAGGCTGAGGCGGGAGGATTCCTTGAGCCCAGCAGTTCGAGGCTGCAGGGAGCTATGCTGGTGCCACTGCACTCCAGCCTGGGTGACAGAATGAGACCTTGTCTCAAAAAAAAAAAAAAAAAAAAAGAGAGGGCCACTCACATAAAACTGCTGGGCATTGGTGACATGCAAGTGCCTGAAACACACAGCTCAGGAAACTGCACTCACTGGGGCCAGGCTGACAGAGACACGGGTTCCTCAGTCATCTGGGAAATGGGTCATTCAGCCAACAATTGTTAGGCAAATTGGCTTTTGCCAAAATGGTTTTCCCAAACTGGCCCACTTCCTGGGCAATGTGCCTGTCCAAGAGGAAGGCTCTGTGGGAGTATATGCAGGTGGAGAAAGCATATCTGTACTGCAGAATAGCCAAAATTTGTAAAGAGGGACGAAATGCCAATTATTCCCTCTAATACAAACATAGAAAATAAGGTTGTATTCTGGGTGGTGCTCAGATTTTCAGTGGAGGCGTGGCCCTGGTGTAGTGGGTGGCGCATACAAACCTTCAGAGGCGATGACACCCAGCAAGACAGACCAGGGTTATTCCAGGCGGGGAGTTAGAGCCATCCTGGATCTAAGTGTCAACATGTCAAGGGTTAAGGCTGGGGACCGAATGGAAATTATCTTGCTTAAGCTAAGTCTCTATCCAGCATGTTAGGAGTCTCCTGACTCCCAGTCCAGTGCTCAGACTGAAATTAGAGCACAAAAGATCCCATTTCATCAGATCCTTTGGCAGGGCAAGGGGATGCCTACCCCAAGCCCTGTGAGGGTGTGACCTGCAATGTCACCCTGTGGTCACAGATGGACTTATGTTAGGAATCTGAAGAAGAGGGTATTGATGATATTTTGACAGCTTTGGGGTGAATGATTCAGTCAGCTATTGCCATAATACTGCTGTATAACAAACCATCCCCAAACCCAGAGGCTTAAAACAGCAATAATTTATTCTCATCCACACATTTGTGAGTCAACTGGGGTAGTGGTATGCTGGACCCAACTCAACTAGTACTTACTATATTAGCTCATGATAAGGAATTTTGTGATTCAGTTGTTAAACACAACCAGTATTAAAAAATTAAATTATATAAACTTACCATGAAAGAAATTATATTAAAACCAAAGATACTAAATATTCAAAGCTCATGACTTCCTAATTATTTCACTCCATTCTGTGCTCAAGAGGTTGTTTGTGCCTATTGTGTCTGTATGGTAGAAATACTCTAGAACCGTGTGCCACTGTACAGCTCTTCCCAAGTCTTCGTTCAGTGACATCATGATGGTACCTTGAAATTGGCCATGGTAAAATTGGTATCTACACCATACCACAGAATTGCAAATGTTACAAATCAGGGATTTTTTAAAAATCCAGATAGCTGATTAATTCACCCACACACCCCTGGTTGGGAGTCACTGATGCAGGCTGAGCTCAGCTGGGCTTGGATCCAGGACGCAGGTCCGTGAGGACAGGTCTGCACCATGTGCCTCTCACTCTTTTCATGGTGAGGGCAGAGGAGCAAGAGGGCGAGCTCTCATGGCCCAGCTTGGAATTGGCCGACTGTCACTTCCACCCACCTTCCCTTGGCTGGAGCAGCTCGGACAGCCAAGCCCAGCATCAATGGGTAGTGGAAGAAACTACAAACTCGCATGACACAGGATTTAGATACAGGGCACAGTGGGGCACTGGGAACAAGAATGCAGCTGGGAAAGTGGCTTCCAGGGTTTGAGGGAAGGGGCCTTCTCTCCTTGAAAGGGAAGGCTGTTCCTCTCACCTGGGTCAGGTGCAGGTGCAGGGGAGGGGCAGGCTGCCAGAGGAGAGCTTGCACCCTCGCCCAGCTCCCTGGCTTCCCGCCAGCCACCTTGCTGCTCCTTCATGGGGCGAAGGTAGGCTGCGTTGGCTCTGGGTCTGTGTCTGTCTGGCTTTCAGCAAATTGGGAAGAGAGGAGACTGCTCCTTGAAAACTGGGTTTAAAGGAGGCAGGATGTATTAGCAGAACATTTATCTTATTTATTTTAGTATTGTTATTCTCAATTGCCTCATCTGTAAGATGGGGACAATAATCTTACTCTTTCATAGTGCTACTGTGAGGATGAAAAACTTTCAGCGTAGTGCCTGGCGAATAGAAAGTGCCTGTTACATTTTAGCTAGAGATTTTCTTCTGTTTCAAGAGTGACTCTAAAAAACACTGTTTACTACCCCCTTTCCCACTCAGCCATCGGCTGCTAGCCTGGCTTAAACTTCACATCCACAACTTTTTCTAATTCTTTCTTTTTGGAATGGTGGTAAAAAAAACACATATAGCATTTACCACCTAGTGTCCAGCAATGGATGAATGAGTAAAGAAACTGTGGCATAAATATGTCATCAAATACTATTCAGCCTTAAAAAAGAAGGAAATCCTGTCATTGGCAACAACATGGATGAACCTGGAGGATGTCATGTTAAATGAGATAAGTCAGGCACAGAAAGACAAATATCGTATGATCTCACGTATTCGTGGAATCCAAAAGACAAACCATGGCGGTAGAGTTGGATGGTGGGTACCAAGGGCAATACGTGGCTGTGGGGAGATGTCAGCCAAAGCATACAAAATTTCGGTTAGACGGAAGGACGAAGTTCAAGGGATGCACTGTACTATAGTTAATAACAATGTATTGCATACTTGAAAATTGCTAAGGGAATAGATTTTAAGTGTTCTCACCACAAAAAAAATAAGTGTGTGAGGTAATACATGTGTTAATTAGCTTGATTTAGCCATTCCACAATGCATATCAAAACAGTCATGTATACCATAAGTACATACAGTTTTCATTTGTCATTTAGAATAAATAAATATGAATAAGTTTAAAAAGAAAAAAATTTACCATCTTAATTTTTAATTGTACAGTAGTGTTAAGTATATTCACACTGTTGTACACCCAACCTTCAGGACTTTTTCATCTTGCAAAACTGACACTCTACACCCATTATATAACTCCACATTTCCCCCTGTCCCTAGCCCCCGGAAACCAACTTTCTACTTTGTTTCTGTAAATTTGGCTACGCTAGGGACCTCCTATCAGTGGAACCATACTGTATTCCTTTGTGCCTGGCTTGTATCAGTCAGCATAACGTCCCCACGGTTCATCCATGTTGTAGCCCGTGTCAGAATTTCCTTCCTTTTTAAGGCTGAATAATATGCCATTGTGTGTTCATACCGGTTTGTTTATCCATTCATCTGTTAATGGACACTTGGGTAGCCTTCTCCTTTTGGCTACTATGAATAATGCTGCTATAAACATGAGTGTACAAATATCTTTTGGAGACCCTGCTTTCAATTTTTTTGGCTCTATACCCAGAAGTGGAATTGCTGGAACGTATGGTAATTCTACATGTCATTTCTGGAGAACCTCCACAGATTCCCATAGTGGCTGCACCATTTTGCATCCCCCCAACAGTGCACAAGTTTTCCAATTTCTCTACATCTTTGCCAACCCTTGTTTAGTTTCCACTTCTTTTTTATCTGGTAGCCATCCTGATGGGTGTGAAGTGCTATCACACTGTGGTGTTGATGTGCATTTTCCTAATGATTAGTGATGATGAACATCTTTTCCTAATTTTTACAGTCACCCCTCCAAGCACACGATGCACACCCACAGAGCTGTCCGTCCCCCACGATGGCTTCTACCCTGTTTGTTTGTTCTTGTTCATGTGGCTGCGCGCTGAGTGAGACACACTGATCCTCTCGCCTTTTCAGACTGTAAATGTGTAGAGGACTGCGGTGTCCGATTCTGCCCCTGACTTAGAAAAGCTTGACGTTTGGGGCCTTGGGGTGTGATTAGTCCCCAGTAAACCACCTGTGTGGCGTGGGTGTGAGGTTCAGGCAGCACAGCTCGAAGGAAGAGTGGGGGTGTCTGCTTCCGACTGGGAATTAGCCCCAGCACCCACATCTTCTCCCAGGCCTCACTCCCATGGTTCTCTGCACCCTCCTCCGCAGGTACAAGCCTCGGGAAAAGCTGAAGGTAAACTTCGGCACTCCTGAGTTCCTGGCTCCAGAAGTCGTCAACTATGAGTTTGTCTCGTTCCCCACGGACATGTGGAGCGTGGGAGTCATCACCTACATGCTGTGAGTGCTTAGGAGCCTGGCTCCAGGGTGGAGATGGGGGCCATCTGTCCTGCTCTGGGTACCCTTAGGAGCAGCAAAAATTTAAGTGCAAGTAGTGTATTTGGGAGGGGTCTCCAGGAACCCCCAACAGAGGGGTGGGGTAGTGCGACGGGGAGAGGTGGCCGGCCAGTAAGAGTGTGTCAGTTACTATATTTGCAAATTGTTCCTCTTTCCAAGTTATCACTGTAGTAGGCTAATGTTGAAAAGAAGTTGAGACATGCCCATGTTATTCCCCAGAATAAAGGTCTGACTATCTCATTTCTTGGTTATAAAGGCCTACTTAGGCTTCAGCAGCTATATCAAAGTCCTGAGTTGAGCAATCGAGTCTTTTCCATACTCGGACATAAAGGAATAACTAAAAATAATCGGAAGTAATAACGACCCTGGAGGAAGGCCTGGCTGTGGGCACCTGGGGCTTCATTCTGCTGGGGAACTCTGGGGCCCCCTGTGGCGCACCCCCGCCTGCGGGCTGGGGCTTGGGGTACTTCTATGTCCACTCTTACTAGTTCTCGTCGGAGGGCTGGTCCTGGGTGGGGTCAGGGGTAGAATTAATTTCCCGGTACCTCTAGGTGGGCACAGCCAGCCTCCACGGGAGGGAAGCCTCCAGCACAGACGCTCGGGTGCGTGGGTGCCAGCGGGGCTGGTGCGCACCAGAGGGGTGAGAGCGACGGGCAGCCCTCGTTCAGCCTCGTCACTTCTGACCCCGTGCTCCCTGCTTCCTTCCCTCCAACTGGGGACTTCCCTGGCCACTTCCTTAGAGGCCACAAAGTCATGTTTTCTCCTCATCGTGCCACTGCTGCCCGGTGTCCCTGCACTGACTGTGTGTGTCGCGCTGGGCCGGGGTGTTGGGAGCCCCAAGGCCAGCCATTAGGTTGTCCTGCCTCGCTGCCTTCACTCTAGCAGGAGCCTAATCAAGCTAGTTTTCCTTTGGCCCAAAGCCCAGAGAGATTTTTAAATGAGCCCAGTGGTTTCGTAGACATGGAAAGCTATTTTTTTAATTTATTTTTTTCTTTTTTTGAGACAGGGTCTTGCTCTGTTGCCCAGGCTGGAGTGCAGTGGTGCTATCACAGCTCACTGCAGCCTTGAACGCCTGGGTGCAAGTGATCCTCCTGCCTCAGCCTCCCCAGGGACTGCAGGCATGTGCCACCACACCTGGCTAATTTTTAAAAATTTTCTGTAGAGACAGGGTCTCACTGTATTGCCCAGGCTGGTCTCAAACTCCTGGCCTCAAGCAATCCTCCCACTTTGGCCTCCCAAAGTGCTGGGATTATAGGCATGAGCCACAATGCCCCGCCTGGAAAGCTGTTATTATTTTTAATTAAATGTATTTGTACTTGGTAACTGGGCATATTGACTTGGGCCCCAGTGGATGAGGGGAAAAGAGGTGAGCACGGTGGGGGATTTATTCCAAATGCTCCTCCTGCCTCCGCATTTTTAATCCTTCTGCTCCCTCCCCTTCCTGAGCACGCTGGACTGTGCCCTGTGGAGAGGTGGTGGGTGCTCTCCTTTGGAACCCTCTCGGTTCTGGTTAAGTTCTTCTCTGTCCTGTCCTGTCAGCACCTGCATCGGCACGTGGACACACTGACGGTCCGTTCTCTCCTCTGCAGACTCAGTGGCTTGTCCCCATTTCTAGGGGAAACAGACGCAGAGACCATGAATTTCATTGTGAACTGCAGCTGGGATTTCGACGCTGACACCTTTGAGGGGCTGTCGGAGGAGGCCAAGGACTTTGTTTCCAGGTTGCTGATCAAAGAGAAGAGGTACCTTTCGCTGCTGCTCACTCAGGGACCGTTCCAGGGGCGGCCCGGGTCTGGGTGCTGGGCAGGACCGCGGCAGCTCCGTTCAGGGTTTCTTCATCTGCTGCTGCTTTGGAACAATAAAGGGAGCAGAGAAAGGGACAAAGGAAATCAATTTAAAAGCAAACAACTAGGACCATGAAATACAGAGTTTTAGAAAGGGGCATATTTGCAAATTGGTCCTATCTCCAAGTTATTATCACTTGTAACAGGATAAGGTTGACCAACAGTTGAGCTATGCAGATGTTATTCCCAAGAATAAATTTCTTAGTGGCGAAGGTCGCTAGGCTCCGGCAGCTGTATGGAAGTCATGGGCTGAGCCACTGAGGTTTTCTGATACTCAGACACACAGTAATAACTGAAAATGACCAAAGGTGGTGTATGAGTAGCCCAGAGGGAAGGCCTGAGAGTCTGAGCTCTGAGCTCATATTTCCCTCACCTTCACAGTTTTGTTTCTTTCTGACCGAAAATTATGTGAGAAGAAAAAAAATGTCCAATTCAAATGAGCAAGTTGACTTTACACTCTGGAAGGAGAAAGGAGATTCTTTCAAGCCTCCTGTTCTTTTGCTTCTTGCAAGCGAGTCCAGGCACAGCCCCTTCCTGCTGCCCTCTCGATCCGGCCCTCGGAAGGGGTGATCGGCCACCGGGACACAGGCCTCAGGCAACGCTGAGGACCTTCTGGCATTGCTAAGGAGGGCAGTTTGAGGCATGAGGAGTTCCCTTTTTGGTACATGGCCCGAATCTGCCTAAATGATTAATCCGTTCCACTGACTCAGGCTTCCTGCACCATCTAACAGATTTTTGGACTAGAAAAGGCAGCCCCGACTAAAAGCGTTGACTGCTGTTTGATTTCACAGCTGCAGAATGAGTGCTACGCAGTGCCTGAAACATGAGTGGCTGAATAATTTGCCTGCCAAAGCTTCAAGATCCAAAGTTGGTCTCAAATCCCAGCTATTGCTGCAGAAATACATGGCTCAGAGAAAATGGAAGGTATTTTGTTTTTCTTTTAGTAAAGGCAGCATTTATCTTCTTGATCTGTTCTTTGAAAGAATTGTAGCTAAATTTTTACCTACATTTTGATTCTAAACAGAAAGACTATTTAGAGGAAAAAGTCTCTCTCATGTCAAAAGCTGTTAACTTGATTTAGAAATACCACAGACCAAAAATAACTGACATAAAGTTACATTTGGCTTGTACTTAATATGGACACTTGAAGTGACAAAATGAAGTTTATGCATATGCTCTCAATGGCAATCGTAGTGAAACTCCTAAACCAACTGCTTATAGCACGAGGCCAGATTCCTCCACATTTCAGAAATGAGGGATGGGGCCGGGCGTGGTGGTCACGCCTGTAATCCTAGCACTCTGGGAGGCCGAGGCAGGAGGATCGCTTGAGCCCAGGAGTTGGAGGTTGCTGTGAGCTAGGCTGACGCCATGGCACTCTAGCCTGGGCAACAGAGCAAGACTCTGTCTCAAAAAAAAAAAAAAAAAAAAAGAACAAGAGAAAAAAAAAAAAGAAGTGAGGGATGGGAAAGCCCTATTAAGCTTTCAAAGCTTTACAATTTTGTTTACAACAAAACTCTTTGGTACCGTGGATATAAAACCCATCTTCAAAGCAGTTGTGATCCAGGAAAGTGGCTTCCCAACATTTTGCTATTGTCTTGGATCCTCACTGAGGATCAAAAACCAAAAACGAAACACTCTACCGAGGGAGCCGGTACACAGGTGCACATACGCACACGTGTGCGCATGCACAGTACAGAAATCTCGCGACATTTACTCTGCGTGTGATGCACTCTGATAGTTTCTATCCTATGTCATTTGGTTTCGTTTTTAAAAAGTGCTGATCACAACCCACCAATTTGACTTCATGACCCCCTGGTACGTTGTGAATCGTAGTTTGAGAACTGTTCTAGGGTGCTCCCATCGCTTATGTGAAAAGGGCAGGGTGACCTGTCTTGTCATTTGATACTTATTCCAAACATGCCTCTGAGAGTCATGTGACTGTTCCACTAAAATTATTTCCCTTTGGGGTATCCATTTTAAACAAACCCAAGTGGCTAGACTCACTTAAGTCCTTTAGTTGTTTCTTCTTAAAGACATTGGTCTAAAAATATGCCTTTTCTTTTCTTTTATTCTCTCCTTGCCTCAAGAAACATTTCTACGTAGTGACTGCTGCCAACAGGTTAAGGAAATTTCCAACTTGTCCCTAATCTTCATCTCTGCTGCTCCGATGGGCCCAGAAATTATTGAAGCCAATGGTGAAGTGAAGAGATGACTCAAGATTTTAAATAATCTGGCCTTTTACTTTTATTGATTCCATTTATTTTGTAAAAAAAAAAAAAAAATGGTTATGGCTGCTGCCTTTGCCTTTCTTGTGGATGAAAAGTGGCTCTAAAGAAAGCATCCTAAGAACTTTTTTCTGCCTTGTAAGATCACTAAGTTTGAAATGCTGTGTTTCCTTTCTTTTCAAGTAACCTACTTTTGGTGGTAAGTGTAGGCATGCTTTAGGTAGGTGGGAAAGCTCCTACTTTGCATATGTCAAATTTATATTCTAAACTTACTCAGATTAAAGAACTCAGTAGACTATTTTGCAGGGGCATGTTACTCAGTACTATCTTCTCCAGTACAAGGAATTCCTAGAATTTTGATTTGCTCGGGTGTGAGCTGAGATTTTACTACCCTACTCTAGTGTCAAGCAACGTGGATCGAAGACAGTGATCCTCCAGCTTGTTTTAACATATGCTCCCTTTTGAGAATCAACATCATTGTTTGAAATTTCAAAATAGATCAACTGTCATGCCAAATCAGAGCAATGAGCATTTTGAATGTGCTTGTTAAATCTATACACACCTCCACCCTTTCTCCTAATTCTGCCCTGTCCTGAGCCCTCTTTCTTGGTTGTGAATTTCTGTTTCTGGTCTTATAATCTGGAAAGCAATATGCAATGTATGAAAGAGAGAAGAATATAAGGGTGTTCAGCTTTCTGAGAGAGACACCTCAGTGATACCTCATGAGACAATAAAGGAAAACTGTTCCCCTGCTACTTTAGATATACCACTTTTAATATTGTCATTCTTTAAATGTACACTTCTTATATACATGTAAACCTGACTCTTGAACAACACGGGTTCAACTGCACAGAGTTTCTTCCACCTCTGTCATCCCTGAGACAGCAAGCCCAACCCCTCCTCTTCCTCTTCCTCCTCAGCCTACTCAACACGAAGATGATGAGAATGAAAACCCTTATGATGATCCATTGCCACTTAATGAATACTACATATATTTTCTCTTCCTTTTGATTTCCTTAATAACATTTTCTTTTCTCTAGCTTACTCTATTGTAAGAATACAGAATATAATGCATATAACATGCAAAATATGTGTTAATTGACTATGTTTTGGTAAGCCTTCTGGTCAACAGTAGGCTATTAGTAGTTAAATTTCGGAGGAGTCAAAAGTCATCGTTGGAGTTTCAACTGCACAGGGGGTCGGCACCACTAACCCCCACGTTGTTCAAGGGTCCGCTGTAAATTTTAAATGCTTTACTACACGCATTGCAGACTAGCCACAGCGTCCAGTCACTGAAATGACACTGTTCTCAGCATGGTGAGCAACACAGTTACAAACTTCTGTATGTGGATCCTAAACACTTTCCCAATTTATAAAATGATTAAAAGGGGTACTTTATTACTAAGAATTACACAGGACGTGGGTATGGAGAGGGAGGCAGAAGGTCGAGAGGTTATCTTGCTTCTGCAGTTCTCGAGTTATAACTGGCCTCTGGAACACTAACCCTTGTCAGGAAACTGAGATTTTCAGCACCGGCACATTTAGGTCGACTCCAAGTTGGCCAGTTAATGAATGAGCATCAGAAGAGATGGCTGTTGGAAACTGCCCTTTGATGAGACAGTAACAGTGATTTGGTAAAATGTTTTATTTTTTAAATGTCGGTTATCTTTCTGAAAAAGGTTTTTTTTGAGGCATCTTCCAGAAGGAGCTGGAGAGGACATTTTGCAGTTGTGTCTGGTATGACAGCTCTTACCCTCTTTGGGGCTTAAGATTCTTTGGGGAATGCTATGAATCTTCTCCCCAGAAAAAGGTAGTTAATTACCCTGATCTAGAGCAGCACGGCCCGACAGAAATATAATGAGAGCCATATACATAATTTAAAAATTTCTAGTAGCTCCTCTAAAAAAAAACCCATTGAAATTCATTTTAATAATTTATTCAATTCAATATAAAATTATTTCAATATATAATTAATATAAAATTATAGAGATATTTTATATTCTTTTTTCATACTAAGTCTCCAAAATCTGGCATGTATTTTATCCTTCAAATACATGTTGAGACTGGGCATGGTGGCTCATGCCTGTAATCCCAGTACTTTGGGAGGCTGAGGTAGGAGGATCACTTGAGGCCAGAAGTTTGAGACCAGCCTGGGCAATGTCGAGAAACCCCACTTTTAAAAAGAAAGAATTAGCTGGGTGTGGAGGCACACGCTTGTAGCCTTAGCCACACAGGAGGCTGAGGTGGGAGGATCGCTGGAGCCCAAGTGTTTGGGGATACAGTTAGCTATGATCGTGCCACTGCATTCCAGCCTGCACAACAGAGTGAAACCTGTTTCTAAAAAAAAAAAACAATTCAGATGCTAGGTTTTCATTGACCATACTACTTAATCTGTATTTATATTTTATAAAATTTACTGCTGAAAAATATACTTACATACTCAAATTGTTTGAAACATACTTAAAATTTTTCCAATAATTGAATGGAGTATCCACTGTTACATTGATTAAATAAAATTGGAAATTCAATCCTGCAGTTGCATTAGCCACATTTTAAGTGTTGTGGTTAGTGGCATCTATCTTTGACAGGACAGATCTAGAGAGAATCCTGTATGTATCAAATTTTAATTAATTTTCCCTTTATGCTATTATTCTTTACATAGAGAAACAATTTCTCTCCAAAGTCCCTTTGAAAGATACATGTAGGCCGAGCCCACACAAGTGAGAGGGAACGTGGATTTCAGCCTCCCTGAACCTAAATGCGAGAGAGCTTTTATGAAGTTTGAATTTTCTGGATATTTTTAGTACTTTACTTTGCTGGTGGGTACTTAGCTCAAAAAAATTTTATTTTTCTTTAATTTTTTTTGAGACACAGTCTCACTCTGTTGCCTGGGCTAGAGTGCCGTGTCATCAGCCTAGCTCACAGCAACCTCAAACTCCTGGGCTCAAGCCATCCTCCTGCCTCAGCCTCCCAAGTAGCTGGGACTACGGGCATGCACCACCATGCCCAGCTAATTTTTTCTATATATTTTTCATTGTCCAGCTAATTTCTTTCTATTTTTAGTAGAGACGGGGGGGTCTCACTCTTGCTCAGGCTGGTCTTGAACTCCTGACCTTGAGTGATCCTCCCACCTCGGCTTCCTAGAATGCTAGGATTACAGGCGTGAGCCACCGCGCCCAGCCTCAAAAATTTTTAGATGGCAACTGTATTGGTATCACTTTTCCATTTGAATAAACAAATAGCCACTGGAAACTGCTGAGCTGAGAAACTTGAAAAGGTATCTGCCTGCTGCTTTTTTCCCCTATGAGATCGGTGAAGAGTTGGTGAGCGTGTGGGGAAATGGCATTCTCACGCTTTTGATGGATATGTATCCAAATAAAAGTCTTTCATCAAGCAATTCCATTTCTAGAAATTTATCCCTCATGGAAACAACCAACACATGCCTATCAGTTTGGGTTTTTAGTTAAGCGAATTTTGCAACATCCATGTGAGTGGACAACCACTTGCAGCTGTTAAGAATAGATCTAGATGTACTGAAAGCCATCTTTTCTTAAAAAAAATTATAATAGAACATAAATCTGTTATTATCCCATTTGTGAAGAGACATGTGCTTATATGTGCATTAAAAAATTCTAGAATATGCAGGAAACTTAACAGTGGGGTGTGAAAAGTGGATGATTGTGAGAGGGGGAATTCTATTTTTTGTTTAGTATCTTTCTGAACCACTTGAATTCTTTTTTTTATAATGAGTATGTATTGGTTTTATAATTAAAAATTAGTAACCCCATGTTAAGTGTAGACCTTGTTTTGACCCTGATTTGAATAATAAAAAGATATTTTAGAGACAGGGATTTAAATATAAATTTCACACTTGATGATACAATTACTATTAATTTTGTGAGGTGTGATAATGCCAATGTGGTTAAATGTAGGTTAAATGACTTCAAGGAAAAAGAAAGGTAGAGTTAAGCAAAATCTTATTAACTGCTGAGTCTGGGTGATTGGTACAGGTTTCATTATACTATTCTCTTTACTGCTGTATATATTTGGAAACGTAAAAGGTCAGTTAAAGAAACCATGAGGAGCTATGAAAGAAGTGACCTTCCAAAACATTTTTAAAATAATAACAGTACTGAAACAGACTCACTAACTAACTAGGAAGCATCCATCACTGGAGCATGAATGTGCTGGAAAATTGTAGAAATGATTCCTGCCCTATGAGGGCATTTGGACGAGACTGCTTTAAGGCAATTTCTCTGCTCCCCAACTAACTTAATGAATAACCAAGTACCAGCGGGACACAGCGACCCATGCCCATAATCCCAGCACTTTGGGAGGCTGAGGTGGGAGGATCCTCGGAGGCCAGGAGTTCGAGACTAGCCCTGGCAACATAGTGAGACCTCATCTCTAATAAAAAAAAAAAAAAACCCGCCAAACACCAGAAAGAAAGGATAACCAAGTGCCTACTATATTCCAAATAATCAAAATAATACCATTACTTGCTTGTAAGGTATTAAGAAAAAAGTCACAAACAGTACTACTTATATTTATTCTCATATTGTATATAAACAAGGCTCAAAAGTTCCAGATTTATCAGAATCACATCTTAATAGTGTAATTTAAAAGTGAATACTTAATTAAGTCAGAATGGATCAAACCTAAATGTTGGAGCTAAAACTTTAAAACTCATAGAAGAAAACAGGGAAAACTTCATGACATTGGATTTGGCAATGATTTCTTGGACATAACAGCAAAGCACAGGCAACAAAAGTAAAAACAGAACAATTAGACTACATCAAAATTAAAAACTTCTGGCATTAAAGGACACAATCAGCACATTGAAAAGGCAACTTAAGGAATGGGAGAAAATACTTGCTAATCATATATCTGATAAGGATTAGTACATAGACTATATTTTAAAAACTCCAGAAATTCAACAACAAAAAACAACCTGATTCATATTGCTTTCCACAGAGGTTGCACTAGTTTGCAGTCCCACCAGCAGTGTATGAGTGTTCCTGTCTCTCCGTATCTACGCCAACATGTATTGTTTTGGGACTTTTTGATAAAGGCCATTCTCACTGGAGATAAGTGATATCTCATTGTGTTGTTTTTTTTGTTTTTTTTTTGACACAGAGTCTCGCTGTGTTGCCCCGGAAGCTCACAGTAACCTCAAACTCCTGGGCTCAAGCGATCCTTCTGCCCAGCTATTTTTTTTTTCTATATATATTTTTAGCTGTCCAGATCATTTCTTTCTATTTTTTAGTAGAGACGGGGTCTCGCTGTTGCTCAGGATGGTCTCGAACTCCTAAGCTCAAACAATCCTCCCACCTCGGCCGCCCAGAGTGCTAGGATTACAGGCGTGAGCCACCGCGGCAGGCCTCTCATTGTGGTTTTGGTTTGCATTTCCCTGAAGATTAGAGATGTTGAAAATGGGACAAAGGACTTAAATAGACTTTTCTCCGAAGAAAATATACAAACAACCAATGAGCACATGAAAAGATGCTCCACATCTTTTCCCTAATCATTAGGGAAATGCAAATCAAAACCACAATGAGATAACATCTCACACCCATTAGGATGGCTACTATGGAAAAAAGGAAAAGAAAAAGCCTGAGAAGGCCGGACACGGTGGCTCATGCTTGTAATCCTAGCACTCTGGGAGGCCAAGGCGGGAGGGTTGTTCGAGGTCAGGAGTTCAAGACCTGCCTGACCAAGAGTGAGACCCCCCCCCCCCACCGTCTTTACTAAAAATAGAAAGAAATTATATGGACAGCTAAAAATATATATAGAAAAAATTAGCCGGGCATGGTGGCACATGCCTGTAGTCCCAGCTACTCGGGAGGCTGAGGCAGGAGGATCGCTTGAGCCCAGGAGTTTGAGGTTGCTGTGAGCAAGGCTGATGCCACTGCACTCTAGCCTGGGCAACAGAGTGAGACTCTGTATCAGAAAAAAAAAAAAAAGTAAATGTGCTTAATTTTACATGGTGATGAGTACATTGCTTTTGACTCAAAGCTAGAAAGCTAAATCTTGGCACCAAATAAATTACATACCTTCTTAAAATAAATGAGGAAGATTCACTTATCCATTTTAGACCAAAGTGACAAAAGCTACTACTTAATGAATGACTTTTAAGTGCTATGCACTTTACAAATACAATATGACCTTTAATCCTCACAAGACAGATTTATTAATTTATCTTTTATTTTTATTTATATCATTATTTATGTATTACTTTTTTTGATTGATTGACAGGGCCTTGCTGTGTTGCCCATGCTAGAGTGTACTGGCTATTAACAGGTGCAATCATAGCTCACTGTAGCCTCAAACTCCTGGGCTCAAGCGATCCTCCAGCCTCAGCCTCCAGAGTATCTGGGACGACAGTCATGTGCCACTGCATCTGGCTTTTCTATCTTACAAATGAGAAAACTGAGGTTCAGTAAGATTTTGAGCTTTTTCTTTAGGGGAGAAGTGGCAAAGCCAGAGTTTCAATCCTGTGTGTGTGGTTCCAAAGGTCATGTTCATGCCCCAATACCCACAGGCTTTGCCAGACTTTATGCTTATGCTGGGATCATTTCATTGTGGTATTTCTTTAGCCTGAGTCTGCTAAATTGCTACAATCAAAAAGGGGAGGGTAAAGAAAAAAAATCACCTTTAATCACTCTAGGTCTGTGCAACAGGTATTATGCCTTACTCATAGCAGATAAAAGGCAATCACTATTATTATTGATGCCATTCCAAATAGATTTTTACAAACTTAGATGTAATCACTTCATCATGGGAATATTTAATAAGATCAAGTATTCTTTTTTTTTTTTTTTTTTGAGACAAAGAGTCTTGCTCTGTTGCCCGGGCTAGAGTGCCGTGGCGTCAGCCTAGCTCACAGCAACCTCAAACTCTTGGGCTCATGCAATCCTTCTGCCTCAGCCTCCCGAGTAGCTGGGACTACAGGTATGCGCCACCATGCCCGGCTAATTTTTTCTATATATTTTTGGTTGTCAGATAATTTCTATTTTTAGTAGAGATGGGGTCTCGCTCTTGCTCAGGCTGGTCTCAAACTCCTGACCTTGATGGAGCCTCCCGCCTCAGCCTCCCAGAGTGCTAGGATTACAGGTGTGAGCAACCTCGCCCAGCCGATCATGTATTCTTAATTTTACTTAAAATTATGTTTGGCATGATGCCCTTAGCAACTTCTTACCTTCCATAAAGGTCCTTTCCCATGGTTTTAAAATAAGCAGTATTGACACTAAGGTTACATTTTTCAGTATGTAGGTATAAAAGAAACTAAACCTTTATGTATTGCTTAATTTTAGAATAAGGTGCTAATGCTTTATGTGAGACCTTTATATGTGAGATTTTCTCTACATTCTAATATTTACTAAAACTCATAGCAGGGACTGTGCTAAATGCTTTACATGTATTGGCTCAGAAACTGCTTCAAATTATACTATGCGGTAATACCATTTTTATTCCTACTTTATAGATGAGGCATAAAGAAGCTAATTAATTTGCTCAAGGTTTCACAGGTGGTAAGTGGCTGAGCAGGGTTTTAAACCCACAAAGTCTGATTCAAGTTTGTGCTCTGGTGAGCAGTGTGCCTTTTTTCCTGCTAGAGTAGACATCGCTTTTAGCATAACAAGCATTTCTCCAACCTGATGACAAGTGCAACTTGAATGCATATAAAAATAACATTTATTAACTTAGGCTGTATAGTATATTGATTTAGTCAAACACAAAAACTTAAGAGAATCCGTAAGGTTCCATTTAGCCTGAATTTTATATTCCAGATAGGACAGGAGACTGCTGTTCACTTAAAACACAACAAAGCAAAATGGCTCCAATTCCACTTCGTAGGAGCACATAAGGCTATTCCAATCAGGCCCTGTGGCTGATCTAATGTTGCCCACGTCAGGGGCCGGCCCACTGCCCAGAACTTAGCCCCAGCACTGCCTTCCTTGCTATCAAGGCAACAGTCTTAGGATCCTTGTTATAAAAGTTCAAACAGAATTCCAAAGCCCTCAGATCGTCCTGGAGGTGGCACTGTGCTTCAGTTTGCATCGCATGCCAGTCTGGAAGCTGAAATCACTCTGCTGTGGCCTTTTGAGCATTAGCAGCATTTTCCAGAATTTTTCTTTTCCATTCTTCATAATCCTGTGTCAGATCTTCATCTTTCTGCAGTTTATGTGGGATCTCTATTACTTTCTCTGTTTCTATGAGAGAAAATTATCAAACATCATTTCAAAATTCTTATGTTTAGTAACAAAAAAAGAAAAAAGCAAATTTGTTTCAAGTATCTACTTTAATTAATATAATAGGAAATAAAATATTGAAATGAAATGTAGAAACAGCAGCTATCACTTTTTTTGAAGAGATGGGGTCTTGCTATGTTGCTCAGGCTAGACATGAACTCCCAGGCTTAAGCAATCCCCCACTTTGGCTTCCCAAGTAGCTAGGACTACAAGCTTATGCCACTGCACCCAGCTTAACTATCACCTTTTTCTCTTCCTTATATTCCAAGCATTCCAAGACTTCTAATAATAGCTAACATTTATCAAGCACTTATTGCATGCTTGATGGGCAGTGAACCAAGCACTTTAATAGTATTATTTCATTTAACCCTCACCAGCCTCCATAATGCACTAACTTCAATGTCAGCACAGAGTTAGTAAAACTTACCCTTTGCTGGGGGTTCAACCACTGTCTTCTTTTTTTTCCGTGGTAGCGTAGCTGAACTGCCAGGTTCTCCTTTAAGGAAAAATGTATTATCAAGGTTAATTTCCTCCGATTCTCAATTTCTGTATTTGGGCATATTTTGGATCACAAATAAAAATTAGAACCTTGAGTGACCAAATATGAGGATAAGGAGAAGGCAAAAGATTTTGGCCTTATCTTATCTTTGGCCTCTCTTGTCAGACTTAAGAATCACGTCTATTTTAGCTTATGTTCATTTAACATTGGAACATGTTAATAGAGAATCTATTTTCCAGGCACAGATTCACAGAATCATAGGTTTTAAAAAAGTTATTAAGTTACTTTACTTGAAAAATATTAACATAAAACCCAATTTTCCCACTAAAAACGTACCTGGTCCACATGAAATATAGAATTTAGGAAGCAGCCAGTTTGCAAGTTTAAAAATATTTGACTTTTACCAGCAAGTCTACATTTTAAAATGACATATTCTTGAACTACAGAATACTCACTGTCAATCTGCTGCCCAATCTTCTCTAATTGTTTACACAGTCGATCAAATATGGCTTTTTTAACACCAGATGTGGCTACCATTTTGTTTTTATCCACTTTCAGCTTTAGAATCCTACAAAAGAATTTCATAAGTTGCTTTCCTCAAGACCAATAGTTCTCCTCTCTGGCCAACCAGATTATCAATTTATTTCCTGTTTGCCCATGCTTTAGTAAGAACCCCCAATTGTCTAGTTTTTCCTTTATTCCAAACATGTCATTAACTATAACCATGTAAATTTGCCTTTTAAAGCTCTTTGTTTATTGGACTGAGTTAAAATGCACATGGAATTTGTTTTGTAAAAAAAGGGGCACATAAAAGACATTTGCTGTAGTGCTTCGTGCCTTTTATAACTCTTTTTAGTAAATCACGGATGTTATTAACTTGCTGAATGACAATCATAGCATTTTTAAGTGTTCAACTCATTTTAACCCATGATACTTGCATTTACACTACAGGAATGTCATACTCCCCACCCCATCCTGGAAACCACTTTCAAAAGTGGGATTATCTGACTGTTCTGTTTTCTATAATAACAGCCACACTCCCTCTTTATACACACATACCTTTGTTGAATTAAAGGGACATTTTCTACAAATGTCCATTAATCACTCCCGGGTCTGTAGCTAATAAAGTCAAGCATACCAAAATTAGGCTAGGTGGTGAGAAACATATTATTTTAGGGCCAAGTACATTTTGTTTTCTAAGGAGTTTTCCAGCAAGATAAAATAAGACAACTTTAGACAAAGACATCAACAATTACTGATGTTTCCAGGGTAACATTTCGGTATATACATAGATAACCCACAATTTTACAAGTCAGATGTAACAACTTATCACCGAAATGTTTTATAAATTACTTGAAGACCAGTTGTAGTCAGTACTTAAAAAAAAAACAAAAAAAAAAACAGGAAATCACACATGAATACTGTTTCAATGACAGATTTCATCACTTATATAAAAGGCAGACTCAGAAATCAGAATACCAGCTTATGCCACTTGGCAAGTGCACTTCTGGCAACACTAGTTCCAAGTTGTCAACTACATTATGGGATAAATGGGGAACCTGGCCACTATTCCCAATATTATTTATAGGGGAAAATATGCTCTGAATTGAAATCAACTAAATTATAAGTATTCTTTGAAAATGAAAAATGCACCTATAAACTGGGGACTTTTCTGAATGTTAAAAGGAACACTTACTTGCATGCCGAAAGTAGTGCAGCAGTGGTGAAAAGTGGTCTGGATAAGTCAAGATCTACTTGCTGCGTCTGGGGAAGACTGGACTCATAGCTAAGGGGAAACAGTGTTTGCAGAATTTTTGTTAGAAAATATTTCAAAAAGGACTGAAAATGTAAATCAGAACTTACAACGTTTTTAAAACGCATGAGACGTGCTGTGTCACTTTGGCATATTAGTTACTTTTTTAAAACTGAAAATTAACCAGAATAGCATACTGGATAATTTTGCTTTATCAGTATAAATTTTCAATTAAGGTTCTTCATGCTCCATACCTTTGCAGTAACTCTGAAGCCATGTTCACCGCTTCTGTGCAGCTAAACTGTACAGCTAGGTCTCTTATTCCAATATTTGAATCCAGGCCCAGTAAACACTCAAAAGATTTAAGACAGCTCTGATATGTCTTCTTGTTCAAACCAGAAAGTTTAATTAAATAAGCCTTTGAAAGGAAACACACATAGATCGTGAAAATCATAAGTTCTATATATTGGTACCCTTAAATACTTGTTTAATAAGTAGTAACAAGTTTTCAAAATTAATCAGTTCCGTGGCAAGTCACTCTACCTAAAGATTTGGCTTCATTTAGTTAAAAAATAGTAATCATGTCAGCCAGAGTAAGTACTGCTTTCAAGGAGCTCATATTATAGAAAGGCAGTCATGCATATATACAGATAATTTAAAATTATTACATAGTATTAATGTAGCCAAGCTGTGAGTAAAAAATGGTAGGAGACACCTATATGGTTACTTGTATTTCAACAAAGGTGTCAATGTGCAATTTATTGAGAAAAGGAAGGAAAAAGTAGTGGGAATGGGGTGGGGAGGGTATGTGTGTGGAGTAGGGAAAGGGAGAGAAAGGAAACCAGGAAATAAACAGGAGGATCAACAACTGTGGGGAACCAACTCTTTTTGGGAGAGTCAAAGAAACTTCAGAAAGGATATAACAGAAAGGTAGGGTCACATAAGACAAATAGGAGATTGCCAGAAGATCACTACAGCAAAAAAAAAAGTATTGTATTTATAAAGCTGCTAGTGACTAAAGTACACAGTCTGTTAAGTGAATTCTACAGTTTGAGATCAGGGTTCAACATAGGCTGGAGAGTTTGATAATAGTGGGAAGTCAACATAGCATTGTTTTTAATACTATCATTTCATGAGTGTATTGTTGACATAGGTACTGTGTTAAGTGTGTTACAATATATTGTATAATCTTCACAAAAATCCAGTGAAATGGGTATTTTTATCCCCAATTTGTGGATGCAGAAACCGGAGGTTTAGAACTGGTAAATGGTGTTGAGATTTGGTCCCAACACGTGACTCTTCCTGATTCCAAAGCTTGTTCTCTCAATCACTGTGATAATGGAAGAAAAACACAGGTTTTAAAGTATGTGCTTTAGGAAGATAATGTTAGCAGCACTGTAGAAGATGAACTCTAGCAAGGAAAGAGGTGGTCAGAGAAACCAGATAGTGAAGAGTAAAGAAAATATTGCAAAAAATTTTTTTCCCAACTCAACAAAATGATTCTAAAGTCCATCCAAAATAACATATGAGAATAGCCAGGAAAATTCTAAAACAAGAGTTTTGACTGGGGTCTAGTCCAACCAAAAATTTAGATGTAATGGTTAACTAATGTTGCAATAGATTACTCAGACACTCGGTGGGACCGCCTTACCCTGTCCAAGGGGCACTTCATACAGGAAGCCGCGAGGTCCAGGCACATAACTGCATTGCTGGTTTCTGTGGTGTGTGCAGACAGGCCAGTACACTTCACCTGCGACAGTCGCAAGTACTCCTCTGCTTTCCTGGTTTAAAGAGCAAAGTGTTCACTAAAACTCTCATTCAGAAGTTTGCCCAACACTTTGGTAAACAATGGATGCAGCCTGGTGGACTTCACACTGTGCCTAACTACTGCGCCAGTTTATTTGGGGCTGGGCATGAAGCTCACGTTCTTTGGGGAGGGGAAGCTCTGAAAGACAGAACCTGCACCCTGACTCCAGACATCACTGTGCTCACGTGTTTTCAGGCAAAAGTAAGTTCCAGGAGAAAAAAAAAAATCCCTTCTTTGCTCCTTCCACTACTGGAACAAACATGAACCAATCACAGAGGCAGGCAGGTTAGACCAGGGTTCCCCGCCCCCCACTTCCTTTAAAGCCGCGATTCTCAAACTTTAGTGTACAGGACAAGCACCAGCTGGTGAAAACAGATTGCCAGTCCCACGCCCAGTTTCTGAACAGTAGGCCTGGGATGGGGCCCAGGAATTTGTATTTCTAACAAGGACCAAGACGTTGCTGCTGCTGGTCCAGGAACCACACTTGGAGAACCGCTGTTGTAAATGATTACAGTCCTGGAGGTCCGTCTTCAAATCTTGAAAGAAGTGTTCTTTTCCTTCCCTGCCCTCGCCTAGCTGACTGCTGAGGCCCCGAGCCTGGTCCCGCTCTCCACCCGTTAACTACAAGGGCTCTACCTCGAACCACGGGTCACGCGAAGATCCGCCCCATCGCAAGGCTTCTGCACAGGCTGTTGTCTGCTCGCGCCACTGTCCCGTCTTCCCGAGCCTGGCACCTTGTATCGGTCTGGTGTCCGTACTAACGGCACCCCCTCTGAGCCCTTTTCTGAATTTTTGTGAAAGGCAGCCGCCAGGCCGCGCGCTGCCCCGCACCCCAGTCGCCCCGGCACGTCACACTGTGGAACGTTCTTCACGGTTCTCCCCATGACAGACCGTGACCTCCGCAGTGCCCTCACTGAAAGTCTGCGGAAGGACAGACGGACGTTCTCCCCGACTGGTTCCTTTTCCTACCTACCATTGCGCTAGCTCCCACCGAGCCGGCAGTTCCCAGGGCCCTCTACGATCGCTCCTTCTCGCCCTCTCACGGAAGCCCACGGCCGGGAAGTTTTCCTCAGAGAAGGGCCTACACCCCGCGCGGCCCCGGCGCTCCTTGGGGCTCCTGCACCGCCCGTTGCCCGGGAAGGGCGCGGGCCTCGTCGGAGGGCCTGGGTCGCGGGCCAGGGGCCCCGCCGGCGGCGTGGGTGCCCGGACTCACCTCAGCACGCCAGGCTCGGCGAGGCCCAGGCGCGGGGCCAGGTGCCCGATCAGCCCGGACCCCATGGCGGACACGGGAACTACCCGGGGACGGCCACGGCGAGGCGAAATGCGCGCGCAGACTCAGCGCAGGCCAGTGAGAGCTAGCGCCCAACCCTGGAGCATCCGGATTGGTTGGGATGAGATGTTGAGACCGTTCTACAAGCCAATCCTGGTCTTTATTTTGCGCACGCGCACTGTGAGTGCATTTTTCCAAGGCGGATATAGTAAACGTGAACCGGCGGTTCCCCCCTCCTGTTTCTTCTTTCTTGACAAATTCATCACACAGCGTCTTTGCCTCCTGCTGTCTCCAGCCTGACGCCGAACGATCCCCATCACTCCGCACCGCCCCGGCCATTCTAACACACTATGGAGAGATTGGCTGGTTCCCAGGTCCGTCACTCTAGCGTGAAGTGTCAAGGGCCAATAAGCACGCGAGACTTGCGTTCCTAGAAGTAGGCCAATCGAGGAGCCGCCTGCGGGGCCTGAAGGCGGGGCTATGGCGGGCGGGGCTTGGAGGGCAGCGTCACATGACCACGGGAGGCTCCTCGCGGGGTGGGTGCTGCTTGCTGCAGGCTCTGGGGAGTCGCCATGGTGAGTGATGAGGGGGCGGTGGGCCCCGGGCGGACCCTCCTGGCAGCCCTTGTTCTCTCCCGCCGCCCTGGAGCCCTTCGGGCGGAGTAGAGGCCCTGCAGCCTGACTGGGGCTAACACCAGCCCGACTTGGCCTGTGAGGTGGGGGACAGCCCGAGGAAGGCCGCAGGCGGCTGAGCCGGGCTGCGGTGGGCGGTGGCTCCTGGCTGCGGCCGTTTGTTTGAGGTGGAGCGGCCTCTCTGTAGGGGTGACTCGGTCTGTAGGACCCCGGGGGTCCGTGCAGGCCTGTGGCCGCCTGTCATGGAATCAGCCACCTCCGCCATGAGGGGAGCCCGAGTCCTAGATCTGATCGTCCAGCCTGGTTAGGGGCATGCCGAGGGCCTGCGGCTCTGTGGCGGCTCCGGGATCCTCTCACATGTTGGGTTAACACCTTTGTGCCTAGTTGTGCTGGGCCGGCCCCACGCCCTGCTGGAAGGTCTCTATGGTTCCTGGCCTTTCTTGGCGTCATAGCCCCCTTCGGCTGCAGTGTTTGTCGGAGAATTCTAGGGACCTGCTTACGTGAATTTCCTGGAAGGACATGCTGTCTTCCACTAATCCCGACAGTCGGAAAGGATACTGATTGTTCTTTAGCGTTTGTTCATTGGGCACCCTGGTTCTCGTGTCCCATTGATGAAATCCAAGGATTTTACTTGGTGGAAGTAGTCATTCTCTTTAGCTTCTCTCTGTAATGGCAGCAAATCGTCCTGTGGCTTTTGGCCGGTAAACTTGAACTTCCTCAAATTGTGAATCCTTGTCTCTGGTCCCCACAGAGGCAAGTTATCACTTGCACTTTATTAGCATTTGACATAGTCTGCATTGTGTGAATAATGTTTTAGAATGTTGGTATGCCGTGTGTCAGTTTTAACTGTCTTATTCACTCTAGGTAGACAGGCTTCTGTAAACCCGTAGGCATGGAAACAGATTTCACTTTAAATGTGTTAATGTCAGAAAAGATTAAATGTTTGACGTACACTACTTTCATATAATTTATTGTCATACAAGGTAATTTTGCTAATTTCTCAGAATTTTTACAATTGGGAATTGATGTAAGACCGGTATAGGATTTGTCTGTTTCTCAACATTTATGTATTGACATTTATAGTGTTTTGTAATGGAAAACACTTGAGAGTCTACCACACACCTCAGTCCTTTGCTGGGTGAACCAGTTTGGAAGCAACGAGCCAGACACACAGTTCTGTCCTCATGGGTTTTATTGGGAAAGGAAACTTCAGTGTCAGTCCTGTCACAGCCACTGTCTTTATGATTTGGGCAAGTCACTCAGTCTTCTTTGAGTCTCACTTTTGCATCTGAAAACAAATGTTGCCTTCTTTGGCCCCTCTCAGTCCTAAAATTCTAGGAAGCAATTCAGTTTTTCAAATATTTTGTGTGCCTTCAATGTCATGGGCTGTGCTAGGCACTTAAGAGTCTGGTGGGAGAGACGTGCTCATGGAACTTACTGTAATGTAGTGTGAGGATTGCTTTACTAGCAGTGTCAACTCAGTGCTTTGGGGTTGTGGAGGGACAGAGAGTTTTGCCTGGGGAGTTTGGGAAAGGCTACAGAAAGTAACATTTGAACTGAGACTCTAAGGAGGGTGGGCAGAAATTCCCTAGGTGAGAAGAAAGGGTACTGCCTGCCAATAGATGAAGCCAGGAGAATTGAATGTTCAAGTGTGCTCTGTCATAGGATTTCTGGGGAGATGTATTGACAAATGAAATTAGCACCAGTTGGGCATTCAGATTATATTTTTGAAGTTCCCTCCTCATCATCCTTACTACTTCAGTTGTTAATTTGCACTGTGTCATCATTTTTAAATAGCACTTTCATTAACATAATGAAATTTTTATTTTATTTTATTTTTTTTTTTTGAGGCAGAGTCTCACTCTGTTGCCCAGGCTAGAGTGAGTGCCGTGGCGTCAGCCTAGCTCACAGCAACCTCAAACTCCTGAGCTCAAGGGATCCTCCTATCTCAGCCTCCCGAGTAGCTGGGACTACAGGCATGTGCCACCATGCCCGGCTAATTTTTTCTATATTTTTTTAGCTGTCTATATAATTTCTTTCTATTTTTAGTAGAGATGGGGTCTTGCTCTTGCTCAGGCTGGTCTCGAACTCCTGAGCTCAAACGATCCGCCCACCTCAGCCTCCCAGAGTGCTAGGATTACAGGCGTGAGCCACTGCACCCGGCCTTCATAATGAAATTTTATATCTTTGTGAGATTAGTTTTCATTTTATAATTGGTTTGCATTGCATTGTCAGATTACATCTACAGCATTTGAGTGAGGAGATTAACCAACAAATAGGTTTCTATGATAGGTAGAAATAATACCTTGTATTGGGATGTAATCATAATTGTAACACTTATTACTTGTTAGTAAGTGGTTTGAGCTTTTTCTGTGTCATTTCATTTATTCCTCATAACTGTGGTGCAAGTACTCTTATTATCCCTGTTTTATATGAGGAAACAAAAGTACATTGTTTGAATGTAGAGTCATTTTATAAGTGATCCATTCATGATAACCTTTGTTTTGCTGTGTACCTTATAACCATAGACTTGAGAGGGCTGTTTCTGGTTCCCAAGCTAAAATGAACCTAATCACAATTGTTCATTTGATCTTGATTCTATACTGTTTCCTTTTTTTTTTTTTTTGATCCATGCAGCTGTTAAGCAGTTATTTGCAAATGGAAAGCCACTTTAATGTGTGAGGAGACATTTGTTGCCTGGCTCGTGTTTAATGATAGTATGTTCATATAATAACTGTTCCTTCCCAGGAAGAGCATGAAGAATAGCCTGTAGAATAGCTGTTGTTAATGTAACTACATTGTCTTATGAGTAACATGTAAAAGTCCATTTCTTTATCATAGCTTTATTTCTTCATTTGTAGCCTACTTTGTAATCCGTTGTCTTCTGTAATTTTCAATATTTTGTATTTACATTTCTATTAATTTTAAGCCCAGTTGATACAAAATAGAAGAATTTTGCGGCCCCAACCTGGGCCGCACAGTGGCAGCCTCCCCCTGGGCCTTTAAAAACAAAGAATTTTGCTAAAATTTTATTCATTTGTTTATAGACCACTGAATCTTTCTAGTCATTCTATACTAATATTTTTGGAACTGTTTATAATCTCTTTATAGCCACAGTTTCATTTGTTATATAATAAAAATTATTATACATAATAGCCAAAAGGTGGAAACAGCCTGCATGTCAATCCATGGATGGGTAAACAAAATGTGGTAGATACATGCAATGGAATATTATTCACTTTTTAAAAGGAGGGAAATTCTGACATGTCCTACAACATGGATGAACCTTGAAAACATGGCTAAGTGGAGTAAACCAAACACAAAAGGAAAAGTGTGTGATTTCACTTATATGAGGTACACAGAGTAGTCGAACTCAGAGGAAAAAAAAAGAATTGCCTTGTGCAGGGGCGGGGAATTTAATGGGTATAGAGTGTCTGTTTCCATTTGGAAAGATGAAAAAGTTCAGGAGATAGATGATGGTGATGACCGTACAGCAGTGTGAATGTGCTTAATGTTTAACTACTGTACACTTACTTAAATGTGATTAATGTTAAGTACATACACTTAAACATGATTAAAATGGCAAATTTTATGTATGTTTTATCACAATAAAAAAGGAATTATTATAAAAAATGTCCTGATGTATCACACCCCTCATCTCTAAGTTGACCATTTGAACTTAATGAAATCCATTGATTAAAATTATTATTAAATCTATCACATCCAGAGGTAAGGAGCTAAAACAATCTCAATGATAGCTTGGTTTCACTAAAATTCTCAGAGGACTAGCCCATGATAAATAGTAAATTTCATTAAGCCAGAATCCTTACATGTTGATGTCATCCTGGTGAAACCAGCATTTTATGCTAATAGTTCTGCTGTATAAATTAATGTTCCCTTTAAGTAAAGTTTAAAAGACACCTGGCCGGGCGCAGTGGCTCACACCTGTAATCCTAGCACTCTGGGAGGCCTAGGTGGGTGGATCCTTTGAGCTCAGGAGTTTGAAACCAGCCTGAGCAAGAGCGAGACCTTGTCTCTACCAAAAATCGAAGGAAATTAGCTGGACAACTAAAAATATGTAGAAAAAATTAGCCGGGCGTGGTGGCGCATGCCTGTAGTCCCAGCTACTTGGGAGGCTGAGGCAGGAGGATCGCCTGAGCCCAGGAGTTTGAGGTTGCTGTGAGCTAGGCTGATGCCATGGCACTCTAGCCCGGGTAACAGAGTGAGACTCTGTCTCAAAAAAAAAAAAAAGACACCTAACTTTTTCTTTAAAATTTATTTATGATTGTGAGGAAGAGTGGTTGCAGCGGAACTCAGTTTACTAGAGTTTGTCATAGGAAAAAAAGCGTGATACATGGCATTGCTCATTATTCAATTAATTTTTTCTTATTCCAAAATTAGACCAAGAGTTTTCAGTTTTTATAAACTATTCTAGTTTAGAGGTGGCTAATGTTGTTTTGATTGTTTTAATGAAACAGACCAGATTTTACTTTCACGTTTATGTGTAAGTCCTTGCCTTCTACTTTTTGGGTTCATTGTGTGGGAGGCACTGTCTTTTTTAAAAAATTGGGGTGAAATTGACACAACATAAAATAAACCATTTTAAAGTGAACAGTTCAGTAGTATTTAGTATATTTGTGGTATTATACAACTACCCCTGTTTAGGTCCAAAACATTTTCTTCACCCTAAAAGAAAATCCTGTATATCTGTTAAACAATTCCATTATTTCCCTCCCCTCGCTCCTGGTAACCACCGGTCTTCTTTTGGTTTCCATGGATGATTTTCCTATTCAGGATATTTCATGTAACTGGAATTGTACAAAATGTGACCATTTGTGTCTGGCTTCTTTCATTTAGCATAACATTTTCTGGTCATTCATGTAGCATGTATTGATACTTCCTTCTTTAGTCATTTTTTTTTTGTTAAATATATAACCTAAACATTCTAAAACCAACTTCTTCATTCATGCAGTGAACATCATATATCAGGCAGTATGTTGTGTCCCAAGGACGTAAAAATGACCATCATTTATAATTGTAATGTCATGCATGCCATGGTAGAGATGTAGACACAGTGTTTATACAGCATGAAGTAGTGGTTAATTCTTCTGGACAGGGAGATCTAATTCATTTTGCAAGCACTTTTGCTGATGGCAAAGAGAAGAGTATCTAGATATATTTTGTGCATTATAGCTATAGATCCATGTATTTGAAATGAGATAAGCTAGGTATTTGAGGAAAGTACTCTATCATTTTCTACTTTAAGTCACTAACGATAATTTCAGCTATTTTATATCTAAGCTGTTTAGTTCCTTGTTATATATTGCTGGGCAGGAGGCAGGTGGTCATTGTTCTCATAAACTGGTTCACTGGTCTAAGAATAGGCTAAAATACAGATAAAAAATAGTCTAGAGGAAAAGATAGACTTTTCAAAAGAGATTTGGGTTAGGCTATACCTGTCACAAGATTTAGATTGGTTGGATGACTATGTTCTGGTTTGATGAGCAGAACACAGCCATGAACTACCACAGATTTCTTTGAGGCCAGCTTACCACAAGAATATTGAATCAGTTTCTGAGAAAGATGATTCTTCATACACTACTGTTTTCCTTCATCAATCACATGCTGTTAACCTCAGTGACTGGGCACAGCTGTGTGTTCAGTAGCTGTCAAAAACTGATGAATGGGTTTGAGATACAGAGCTGGAATGAGCCTTTGGGAAAGTCTTGGAGAGGACTATGGCTAGATCTATAGAAATAACAGATTTGCTGGAAGAATGTGCTTGTGAGACATTAATGGATTTTTTTTTTTTTTTCAGCCTACAACACAGCAGTCGCCTCAGGATGAGCAGGAAAAGCTCTTGGATGAAGCTATACAGGCTGTGAAGGTCCAGTCATTCCAGATGAAGAGATGCCTGGTAAGGATGAAAATGTGGGAGGCACAGGTGCAGTTTGTGTTCCTAAGAAAGCACCTGCAGTGTTTTCTAAAGTTAACAGCACCACTGCTTCTGGTAAATCTAATCTTCAGTGTCCACTAGCATCTGTCTTGAGTCCCACGTCTCTCAGGCATTCTGTGGAGCAACGTCAACAGAGAGCCCTGTTTACTCATATTGATATTTATGGTTTGGGATTATCCATCTTCCCTTTTAGAATGTAAGCTCATGAGAACAAGAGACCCTGCCTTTTATTTACATGTTACTGTATTATGACCATGCCAATATCTGACCTGAATTACTAGACTCTTTGGTTCTATACTTCAAACCTGAGATGTATTTAACATGTAGTGGGTGCCCAATAAATACGTGTTAAATGAATGTATTTAAATGCTTTCAGTTTGAATTAGTCAGCTTTTTTCTCCTTGAATATCTTGAAAACTTGAATTTTTATCCTGAATAGATATGTTTATTGCAGAAACTAGCTTAACAATTATACTTAATACCTACTTATATATTTTCATGTTCTAAAAGATAGGCTAGGGGATAATCTGTGCAGATACTATAGATCCTCTGGATTAAAATGTAAGGAATTGAACTGAATAGGTTGGTACTTTAAGCCATAAGTTGCTGTGGTGATGATGATTATGATGATGATACTTTGTAAAGTGTCTTACAGTTTCTAAAGCTTAGTATTAATAATATGCTCTTGTATCTTGTATGGGTTTCCTTGCAAACAAATTTGGAATGAAAAATAAATGTCTTGGAATGGAGAAAATGGATTTGCTATTCTTTGCTTCTTTCTGGGTATGGATAGTATTTCCTATATCTCAAGGAACTGTCTTCATTTATGAGTTTAGTGGAGCATGTGGACATTTGGGAGGGTTTGAAGAACACAGGAGACAGCAAACTTACATGGTAGTCATTTCACACAGCTCTGAAGGGTCTTTAACCTATGACACAGCCATTGTCAGGATAGTGTCTTGGCTTCAAAAGAATTGGTATGCCAGCTGTTTTGATTGCAGGTAAAATGTGAATTAATGGAGCTAGTTTTCTAGTCTCTAGAGGCTGAAAAGATTAGTGTTATATCAGGAAGCTAACAGTCCTAGATAGGTAAGTCTTGCCAAGCTCTATAGCCCTGGTGAGGAATCATGCATCTTTTTCTTTTTTGTAAAGAGAAAGCAAGGTGAAACTAAAGTTGATTTTTTTTTTAATGTGGTTAAAATAATTTAAGGGATTTATACTTTTAAAACTATGTAACAAGTCCTTGATGTAAAAAGTTCATACAACCAAAATAAATGTTTATTTAAATTAAGGATTCTGATCTATTCTCTTGGTATTTATTTCTGTAGGACAAAAACAAGCTTATGGATGCTCTGAAACATGCTTCTAATATGCTTGGTGAACTCCGGACTTCTATGTTATCACCAAAGAGCTACTATGAACTTTGTATCTTTCAGATGTTGAAGAATAAACATTTGGACCATACTTTTTTCTTGATAAGGCCAATTTTCTTCTTTATTGAATTTCTCTGGCATTACATTATTCTTCATTGTCTTAGTCAAATGGTATTCGTTCTCCATGTCGATGTGCTAAATGAGAAAAAAACTTTCAGAATACCCTTTATCTATGGTTAAAACCTCTTTAAATGGGTTGTTATATCATACTTTTTTTTTTTTTTTTTTTCTCTTGAGACAGGGTCTCACTCTGTGGCCCAGGCTAGAGTGCAGTGGCATCAGCCTAGCTCACAGCAACCTCAAACTCCTGGGCTTGAGCGATCCTCCTGCCTCAGCCTCCCGAGTAGC
Source organism: Eulemur rufifrons (assembly GCF_041146395.1). Lineage (NCBI taxonomy): Eukaryota > Metazoa > Chordata > Mammalia > Primates > Lemuridae > Eulemur > Eulemur rufifrons. The sequence continues at coordinate 31,847,080 of NC_091005.1, forward strand.
TGGGACGACAGGTACACACCACCATGCCTGGCTAATTTTTTCTACTTTTAGTTGCCTGGCTAATTTCTTTCTATTTTTAGTAGAGATGAGGGTCTTGTTCTTGCTCAGGCTGGTCTCGAACTCCTGAGCTCGAACAATCCTCCCGCCTGGGCCTCCCAGAGTGCTAGGATTACAGGTATGAGCCACCCGCCCAGCCTATCTTAATTTTCAGACCCTCCATGAAACAGATGGGTTCTTTATTGCTTAGAATTTGTCATACAGGACTCTGAAATGGAAAAGAATTCCATCATTTGCCATTTCAAAATTTGTTAGCAATCTGACAGGTAATCACTGTATTTACTGCTTTGCTTCACCATATATCCTTTAAAACATTTATTTTGAAGTAAAGAAAGCCCAGCTGAAATTGTCCTCACTTAAACACTCCCTCTTAAGGATTAAGATTTAAGATATCTGCCCAGTAGTTTTAATGACTCTAACAAGTTCCAGGGTTTTACTTAGGTTGGCTTATGTTTATTTTTAGTCCTTAATCATTATTAAAAGATATGGCTATTTCTGATGAACTACACTACTTGGAGGTCTACCTGACAGATGAGTTTGCTAAAGGAAGAAAAGTGGCAGATCTCTATGAACTTGTACAGTACGCTGGAAACATTATCCCAAGGCTGTAAGTAATTAACAATCTGAGGACTTTTATATCCACATTCCCCACTTTATGTTATGTCCTTTAAAATTAGCAGCCTTTTTAAAAGAATTTTTTTAAGGGTATTTAATTTCTTAACAAATTGAGATTAATGTTTTGGTAGATACACTGTTATTTAAAGTTTTATCATAATTAAATTTACTTTTTATATAGTTATTTGCAGAATTTTAGCAATGGAAAAAATGGATATGCTATTTTGTGTAATGTCTTGACTACTAGAAAAATTAATATGATGACAATTTTCCTCTTCCTGATACATTTAAAGGTGATATATATCTATATATAGTACACATAAATTTTTAGGAGTTAGTGGTTATATTTTAAATCAGATAATATTTGCTTCATTGTACAGGAGAAAATATAATTCCTAACTTGTTTATTTAATATGTTTATATTCAATGTGTTTGGAAATAATCAAATTCTTAATTCCTGAAATCAAATGTTTTCTCATAATTCTCCTAGTTATCTGTTGATCACAGTTGGCGTTGTATACGTCAAGTCATTTCCTCAGTCCAGGAAAGATATTCTGAAAGATTTGGTAGAAATGTGCCGTGGTGTGCAGCATCCCTTGAGGGGTCTATTTCTTCGAAATTATCTTCTTCAGTGTACCAGGAATATCTTACCTGATGAAGGAGAACCAACAGAGTAAGTGATTTTCTTTCTTGATTTAGTTGTAATGTTTTTTCATTGTAGAATATATAAAAAGTATAGAAAAGTGTACAGAAATTTAAAAATATCAGTAATTCTCCCACCCATAGTCAGCCACTGGTAGCATTTTGTGTATAGATTTCCTCTGTGATAGATAACTCCTTAAAATATGTGGTATGATCCAAAATGTGATCCATGTAAGTTATGTCTTTGGATTGTCAGAACCTGATTTTTTCATTTAATATAATTGAGTATTTTTCTATTACATTAAATATTCTTTGAAAGTATGATTTTTAACACAAGTTACATTTTGAAAATTGTATTTGTGGTGAAATAATGAAGTATGCTTAACTTTCGCCATGAGCCAGCTGGTTTTTATGATTGTTTCTTGAATGTCTATCAGTTTTTATAATTTATAGACTGCTAGTTACACTGGAATGTGAGTGATTTTAATTATCTGTGCACACAAATTAGATAGTACTCCAAAAAAGAAAAAACAAAAGTCAGACTACTGTCTCTTGTGGGACCAGTGTTCTAGTAGGCGAATCTGCTGTACTTTTATTCCACAGCAGTGTCGGGTGGTCAGCAGGCTGAGGACTGGATGAGCTGTTCATGTGACAGGTCCCAGACTGAAGGACTTAATTCCTTTCTTAAAAAGTTTATTCATTTATTTTATTTCTAAGGTATAGAATTCAGTGGTTTTTAGTGTATCTGCATCAATTCCTTTTTAAATAGTATGGAAAAGATAAAAACTTAACAGTATAGAGAAATTGATAAAGTTATTTGCTTTATTATGATTTGATTCTTCATTTTGAACATTTATTAATTAATAAAAAATTTTGAAAGCTAAGTTCCCCATCCTAGGAGATACAGAAAACTAAGGAAGGAAATACATTGTCTCTTCTTTCAAAAAGCTTATATTCCATTTGAAAACAAAACATTCAACAATAAAATGATGTAGTTAGCGGTATACCATAAGTGTTAAATTTTTTAGCCTTTTGGCCAGGTATAGAGGCTCACTCCTGCAATCCCAGCACTCTGGGAGGCTAAGGAGGGAGCTAGAGCTCAGGAGTTAGAGACCAGCGTGAGCAAGAGCGAGACCCATCTCTACTGAAAAAATAGAAAAAATTAGCTAGTGTGGTGGTGCATGCCTGTAGTCCCAGCTACTCGGTGGGTGGGGGGGTGAGGCAGGAGGATCACTTGAGCCCAGGAGTTGGAGGTTGCTGTGAGCTAGGCTGATACCATGGCACTCTAGCCCGGGGAACAGAGCGAGACTCTGTCTCAAAAAAATAAAAACAATTTTTTTTTAGCCTTTTTGATTTAAGGGAGTTGACTTAAGAATGCATCCAGTTGGCCCAAGATAGCGAGTTGGGGAAAATAATTTGCCCCTTTAAACTTGTGACCTCTACCTGGCATTTTTTTCTCTTGGAATCTGTTCCCCTTGAAATTTAACACGAAGCCACTGAAGTTGAAAATGTTTTTTTATAAAAACATTGGTGTATTACAGAGATAAGGAAATGCACAAAGGAGACTGGCAGTAGTAAGTTGGTCCTGTAATTTAAATACTGTATAAATATTTTTCCAACTGTTTCTTTGCAGTGAAGAAACAACTGGCGATATCAGTGATTCCATGGATTTTGTACTACTCAACTTTGCAGAAATGAACAAGCTCTGGGTGCGAATGCAACATCAAGGCCATAGCCGAGATAGAGAAAAAAGGGAACGAGAAAGACAAGAGCTGAGAATTTTGGTGGGAACAAATTTGGTGCGCCTCAGTCAGTTGGAAGGTGTAAATGTGGAACGTTACAAACAGGTTTGTATCTTTTTATTTGTCATCTCTTCTTACATTGTGGGATACTAACTGAATCTTATTTTTAAATTCAGAATATTTTTGTTATTAATAAATAATACTACATTGCAAAACAGTTTAAAATGGCTTTTTTTGGAGAAGACCTAAATAAACTGAAAGATAGATACACTGTGTGGGAAGACTTAATGTTGTCAAGTTAGCAATTTTCCTTAAATTTATCTAGAGATTCAGTGTGATCTCAGTTAAAATCTCTGCAGGCTGTTTTGTAGAAATCAACAAGCTGCTTCTAAAATTTATATGAAAAAACCAGAACAGCCACAATTTTGAAAAAAGAAGAACAAAGTTGGAGGACTCAGACAACTGGAATTCAAGATTTACTCTAATAGCTGGGTGTGGTGGTACTCACTTGTAGTCCCAGCTACTCAGGAGGCTGAGGCAGGAGGATCGCTTGAGCCCTCAGGTTACAGTTTGAGGTTACACTAAGCAATGATGGTGTCACTGCACTCCAGCCTGGGCAACAGACTGAGACCCTTTCTCTTCAAAAAAAAAAATTTGCTTTAAAACTACAGTAAGTTCATGTGATATTGGTGAAAAGGATAGACACATAAATCAATGGAGAGGAATAAAGCAGGGATTGCCAAACTTTTCCTGTAAAGGGGACCAGACAGTAAGTAGTTTTTGGCTTTGCACACCATATGTTCTACAACTCATAAATACTACAGGTATAGTGCAAAAGCAGCCACAGTCCATATGGAAGTGAATAGGCATGTCTGTGTTCCACTAAAACTTTGTTTGTAAAAACAGGCAGTCAGCTAGATTTGCCAATATCTGGATTAGATAAGCCAAATATAGACCTGCATACATATGATCAGTTATTTTTGTAAAAGTGGAAAGGCAACCTTTTCAACAAATGGTTCTGGAATAATTGGACATCTATATGCAAACAAATAAAAAAAAACTGAACCTTGACTTCCCTCATATCATATAGAAAAACTCTAAAAATGGATCAGAGACCTAAATATAAAACCTGAAAGTATTAGAAGAAAACAGGCCGGGCGCAGTGGCTCATGCCTGTAATCCTAACACTCTGGGAGGCCAAGGCGTGAGGATCGCTCAAGGTCAGGAGTTCGAGACAGGCCTGAAAAAGAGCAAGACCCCGTCTCTACTAAAAATAGAAAGAAATTAGCTGAACAACTAAAAATATATAGAAAAAAATTAGCCAGACATGGTGGCGCATGCCTGTAGTCCCAGCTACTCGGGAGGCTGAGGCAGGAGGATCACTTGAGCCCAGGAGTTTGAGGTTGCTGTGAGCTAGGCTGGCGCCATGGCACTCTAGCCCAGGCAACAGAGTGAGACTGTGTCTCAAAAAAAAGGAAGAAAACAGAGGAAATGTTTACAACCTTGTATTAGACAAAGATTTCTGAAGACACACAAAAAAGTACAAACCGTAAAGAAAAAAAACTGACAAAATGGGCTTTGTTCTGACTTTTGCTAAGACTTTTTTTGTTTAAAACATCTGTATAATTTTCAAGTTTAGAAATGAAGTATAGGTGAGAAAAATTTTAAATATTATTTTCAAGTTAGTTCAAATATGTTGTTAAGGGAATAGCTCGGGATTTTGAAAATATTTGAACTCATTTACATGATTTTTTTCCTTCTAGATTGTTTTGACTGGCATATTGGAGCAAGTTGTGAATTGTAGGGATGCTTTGGCTCAAGAATATCTCATGGAATGTATTATTCAGGTAGATGGGAACATTTATTTCATTTTTTAAAAGGACCCATTTTATCTTTCATTAAATTGTTTTGAAAAAATCTTTTTAGAATAGAAAATAAGTTTTCATGAACAAAGATTTTTCTTGTCTCCAACTAATAACTTGGTCTTTGTATTGATGTGTTTTTTTTTTCTTCGAAAATAAAGCGTAATCTCTGAGTTTCCTAGATCTTACTAGCTTTTGTTTAATTTTAGGTGTACTTTGGTTAGTGGAATATTTCTGTCTGGGTTTATGTTTAGAGAGGCTCAAAAATAGTGTATTTGAGTTGAGTTGTATGAGATTAAAATGTTTTTTTCTACATATGTGAACTTTAAATACCATACGTGAGTTCTGAATGTTACTGGAAATGCTTTTACTGATATCTATCAATTATTTGATTTTCAGGTTTTCCCTGATGAGTTCCACCTCCAGACTTTGAATCCTTTTCTTCGGGCCTGCGCCGAGTTACACCAAAATGTAAACGTGAAAAACATAATCATTGCTCTAATTGATAGGTAAGACCTTCCAACACTGGAGGATAAATGCTCTGACTTGGGAATGATGAATAAGCTTTGTTTGTGAATTATTTGTTTCTGTTGTATCTTCATTATATCAATGATTTTAATGTAATTTTACTATAAATAATTTAGCTCTGTGAGTGTGGGTATGCCTGGGTTAGGCATGAAAGAGATTTAGCTTTTAATTGTGCAGGAGGCATGGAGATAATGAATTTTTTTTTTTTTCTTTTTTTTTTTTTTTTTTGAGACAGAGTCTTGCTCTGTTGCCTGGGCTAGAGTGCCGTGGCGTCAGCCTAGCTTACAGCAACCTTGAACTCCTGGGCTCAAACAATCCTCCTGCATCAGCCTCCCAAGTAGCTGGGACTACAGGCATGCGCCACCATGCCCAGCTAATTTTTTCTATGTATTTTTAGTTGTCTGGCAAATTTCTTTCTATTTTTAGTAGAGACGGGGTCTCGCTCTTGCTCAGGCTGGTCTCGAACTCCTGACTTTGAGCAATCCTCCCGCCTCGGCCTCTCAGAGTGCTAGGATTACAGGTGTGAGCCACCACGCCCAGCCGATAATGAATTTTTAATCTATGCACTTCATTGACATTTAAAGATATTGTTGTACAAAACCGTTATTTAAATCTTACAAATCCAGAGATCACTGAAGAACAAAATTTGGTTTTTTGCCATGATGTAAGTTATCTTTCAGTGGGAACTGATTTAATTTAGAGTTTAGCAAGTAGCCATAAGATATAGATGATTAAGAATGTTCAAGTAGGCCAGGCACGGTGGCTTCACGCCTGTAATCCTAGCACTCTGGGAGGCTGAGGTGGGTGGATCGCTTGAGGTCAGGAGTTCGAGACCAGCCTGAGCAAGAGCGAGACTCTGTCTCTACTAAAAATAGAAAGAAATTATCTGGACAACTAAAATATATATAGAAAAAATTAGCCAGGCATGGTGGCGCATGCCTGTAGTCCCAGCTACTTGGGTGGCTGAGCCAGTAGGATCGCTTAAGCCCAGGAGTTTGAGGTTGCTGTGAGCCAAGCTGACACCACAGCACTCACTCTAACCCGGGCGACAAAGCGACATTCTGTCTCAAAATAAATAAATAAATAAATAAATAAGTAAAGAATGTTCAAGTAATCATCCTATCATCACATTTTCTTAAAGAAGAATTTTTAAGTATCAAATATGTTTAGTATATCCCCTGTTTTCTTTAGCCATTGGTCTTACTTGGTTAAAAATATAAAGCTTGGGGCTAGATATAGTGGCTCATGCCTATAATCCCAGCACTTTGGGAGGCAGAGGCAGGAGGGTCACTTGAGGCCAGGAGTTCAACACAAGCCTGGGCAACATAACGAGACCCCCGTCTCTACAAAAAAATAAAAAATAAAAAAATTAGCCAGGTTGGGTGGCACATGCCTGTAGTCCTAGCTACTCGGGAGAGTAAGGTGGGAAGATCACTTGAACCCAAGAGTTTGAGGCTGCAGTGAGCTATGATGACACCACTGCACTCTAGCCTGTGCAACAGAGAGAGACCCTGTCTCAAAAAAAAAAAACAAAAAACAAAAAACTTGGCCTTTGATAATGGCTTTAACAAGTGACTTCTTAGCAACCATGCTGTGTGGTAGTACATAACATCTGTCATACTTGTGAGCATTGTCATGAAACTGGAAATGGAAGCGAAGATTTATTTCTGCAAATACCTTTTCTTATTTTTTTAACTATGTAATTAAACTATTAGTTCTAAAGTATGAGAATTTATATAACAGAATTCTCCAAATATCAGCTCAGTTCTAGGCGGCAAAGTTACATGCTTATTGGGCCTACCCTTACAGGAAGCTAGAAACTGGATTTTCCCATGTTGGATGTAATGTCATTTAGCCATCCCTGTCAGTAGTGATTCTTCAATGTAGATGCAGCTATGACCCTGACAAACACATAATAAGAATGAAACAGACATTATTTTGAATAGTTTAAGATGTGGGAAATAAAAGTTAACTTTATACTTTTGAAATTAGTTATGTTTTATACTTTATAGTAGTAAAAATGCAGAATCTTAAAATAGTCTATGTACTTTTATTCTTTAAAGATTATTTATTTAAATCATGGCTGTTGAATAGTTTTGTCACTTTAATGTATTTCTCTCCATATATCCTTAATTAGGCTTCAAAGAGTTTTTTTAAATTGACCTGCTGAAAGTCTGTGTAGTACGGCATGAAGTAGGAGAAAGCCTATGAGATGAGCCATCGTTAGCAAAACCGTGTAGCTAACGATGAATTGAGGGAAGGATCAACTACACTCCATGTTTTCGTTTAAAGCCTTTTTACTATTCTAGGAGAAATACACTCATATAAAATACAGAAAAGCAATAAAGAATAAAATGTCATCCATGATCCCACTACCCAAATCCCTATATCTTTTGAAATAAAGATTGTTTGCCTTTTTAGATTAGCTTTATTTGCTCACCGTGAAGATGGACCTGGAATCCCAGCAGATATTAAACTGTTTGACATATTTTCACAGCAGGTGGCTACAGTGATACAGGTTTGTATAGCTTTTCTCCTAAGTTCTCAAAACGTTGAAATTTCTTTGCTGGTAGATCCTTTTGTAGTTGTTTAAAATAAATTGTATGGTTTTCTAAACATTCCAGTCGAGACAAGACATGCCTTCAGAGGATGTTGTATCTTTGCAAGTCTCTCTCATTAATCTTGCAATGAAATGTTACCCTGATCGTGTGGACTATGTTGATAAAGTTCTAGAAACAACAGTGGAGATATTCAATAAGCTCAACCTTGAACAGTAAGTCAAAGTTATATTTTTGTGAAAATCTTCACAGAGCACATTTTTTGTTCCAGATTTGTTTTTTTTGGTTGTTTTTTGAAAAGTTAGCATTTGTCTTGTTTTAAGCATGTATTAAGACTGTCATACTTGGTGCCAAAGCTGTCAGAAAGTGGTTCCCAATTCCTTGGTTGTGTACATTAGTGAAGGAGGAGTGGCACTCATGGACCATAGGCAGTTCAGGGACCAGTGTCTCCAGTTCAGACCCCTTTTTTGTATATGAATGAGCTTGTTTTTAAACTGGTAAGGAAACTTCATCAAGCAGTATTTCCATAAGAAGTAGTTTCCTACAGATGAGTAAATTGTGAAAAACTAGGGGCATATGTATATTTAAGGTACAGAATTAAATTGTTTTAAAATTATTTTTTTGTATTTTTAGCTTTGAAAGTATAATATGCTGTTTCCTACTTGAAGCTTCCTCAACTATTCTGTCCTAGACCTGTGGCAGCCTCTGGTGGCCACTGTGGGCAGTTCTAATCCTGTTGCCTTTCCTGGCAGTTCCCTTTGTGTCCCATTCTCTACTGCTCTGGACTTGGGGCCAGCCAAGCCCCCTTCTTTTCTTGTTGTTATTCAGAATTTCACCTCATCTCATCTTTCTCCTTTCCATCTCCCTTCCAGTGGTTCAGCTGCATCAGGAAAATTTCTTCTTCTTTATTTTTTTGTTTTAATCTTTTTATTACCTTTTTTCTTTTGGTCATTCTCGTTTTTCTGTGAACTGAAAAAGAGTCCAGATCTTGACTGTTAAGTGTGAGAGAAAATTAAATGATATCTTCCCCCAGTAAGTGAGTTTTAAAGAAAAAATAGACAAAATAATTAGAAATACCAATCTCTAAAGAGGTTATAATAAATGCCCACATATGCCTCAGTGTCCACAGAATGCTCCTACAAGCTACTACTACCTTAAATTCAACCTGCTTTTTCTTAATCACCAACATCTGACACAGAAGATACAGTTTATGTATTTTTCTATTCTGTTGAATTCTTGGTTTTGCGTAGAATTTTTTTCTACTTATTTTCATCATGAACATAAAAATAGTGTTGCCTGCTCTAAGAACCAAACTACTACTTAAAATACTTTCCTTAGAAATGTTGTCAAATTCTAGACAATCATCTTAACTTCAACTTTACAACCTGTTCATGAGTTGGAGATGATATCTTATCTTGTATCAATAGAACAATAATAGATGAATAAGTGTTCATGTTTAGATAGCCATCTTTATCTTCTTAGAAGGAGATCATTGGAATATTCTGGAGTGTTGTGATTCACTTGACCCATTTCCTTTAAGGTGTAAATGAAAAATTTCAAATACTTACAAAACAAGTGCTATTTGTATGTATAGAAAGTTAATTTTGGGGTGAGGAGGGTGATCTGCCACTCTTCTCCACCACCATCTATGCTGTGTCCCCCACCTTCACCCCGGCAAAAAAAAAAAAATATATTAAAAAAAAAAAAAGAAAGTTAATTTTATTCATTAAAGGGCTGCTGTTTTTCTTTTTGTAGTATTGCTACCAGTAGTGCAGTTTCCAAGGAGCTCACCAGACTTTTGAAGATACCTGTTGACACTTACAACAATATTTTAACAGTCTTGAAATTAAAACATTTTCACCCACTCTTTGAGTACTTTGACTACGAGTCCAGAAAGAGCATGAGTTGTTATGTACTTAGTAATGTTCTGGATTATAACACAGAAATTGTCTCTCAAGACCAGGTAAGAGAATACCTCCATGCTATTTTAGGGGAACAGACAGTGTAGTTAAACAATTTTAGACCTGGAGACCTAGACAGTTGAGGTGGGCAGGGAGGGTAATTCACTACTAAAGAAAAGTTACAAGTAGCTTATTCATTATATAAATTAGAAAATTAGAGATGTATAAAGAAGAATTATAAAATACAATCTCACCAGAAAGAGAATAACCACTGTTAATTAACATTTGGTGGATCTTTCTAGATTTTGTCCATATATGTGTGTATTGACATGCATGTGTTGACTTTATCACCAAAAAAAGAATTATCTTCCTGAAACTATTTTATAACTTACACAACTGGAAACACTTTTGAGATGGCTTTATATACCGATGGTTTCACTTCAGTGGGTTTCTTGTGTCTCTTATGTTGTAGGTGGATTCCATAATGAATTTGGTGTCCACGTTGATTCAAGATCAGCCAGATCAACCTGTAGAAGATCCTGATCCAGAAGACTTTGCCGATGAGCAGAGCCTTGTGGGCCGATTCATTCATCTTCTGCGATCTGAGGACCCTGATCAGCAGTACTTGGTATGAGTTAACGCTTACTATTACCCTTCATCAGCTCCTTGAAGTGCTTAAAGTAGTTTAATTTGACTTTTGGTCTTAAAAGGTTTTGAAATAATTGAAACTGAATTAAAGATTCGTGGCATAATTTGCATAATTGTTTGTAAACTTATAAAGAATGTACGGGCCGGGCCTGGTGGCTCACGCCTGTAATCCTAGCCCTCTGGGAGGCCGAGGCGGGAGGATCACTCGAGGTCAGGAGTTTGAGACCAGCCTGAACAAGAGCGAGACCCTGTCTCTACTAAAAATAGAAATAAATTAGCTGGACAACCAAAAATATATAGAAAAAACTAGCTGGGCGTGGTGGCGTGTGCCTGTAGGTCCCAGCTACTTGGGAGGCTGAGGCAGGTGGGTTGCTCAAGCCCAGGAGTTTGAGGTTGCTGTGTGTGAGCTAGGCTGACGCCACGACACTCACTTTAGCCCAGGCAACAGAGCAAGATTCTGTCTCCAAAAAAAAAAAAAAAAAGAATGTACAGAATAAGTCAGTTGCTCTAATTGCTTTTGAAGACTTCTTGAGAATTGCAGAAAAGCCTGTCTCTTTCTTACTTAGGTGTCTCCCGTAATTATTCCATGTTCATTTTCTTTCTGAACTGCATTGCTTTTAGAAATGTTTAGTTGCTTATTGTAGTGAACTTTAAAACATAAGAAGCATAATCCTTATTCAATTTCATTTATTTTTCCAACTTTTCCAAATATAAGTTGTATTTGTTGGTCACATTGAAAATGTGTGGAAGATTTTAAAATTCAGTTTGCCTTTTCCTTAACCCTTTTTTCCTGATAAAGAACAAACAGATGAGGTTCTCTCTTTCTTTATCATTAGTCCTCAGTAAGTCTTTGTGAAATAAATAAAACATGTTGCCTAAGTGGGGGTATTGGATACTGGATAATTTATTGTAATGAAGGGTAGCGTGGTTGGCTGCTTAATTATTGTTTGGAAAAGTAGTTTACCCATTGTTGGATGCGGAAGGCTGTTGGGTTGCTATAATGAGAAACACCTTTGCTTATGGATGTGTCCTGACTGTCTCCCTCTGTTGACTTTCTTTGTCATAGTTGACATTCTTATGCTCCTTCATAATCGGTGTGAAATAAGAGGCTGACTTCTGTCGTTAGTATGACAGTCTGTGACTTGGCTTAGTAACAAACACTTCAAGCCCTGTGGTATCATGTTCTGTGAGCTGCGTGATCTGTACACAGTGACTGTCTGATTGGTCAAGTATTTTAACTGATTCCCTCATATTTCTGTTTGAGATTGTATGTATTTGTGTGTTTGTATTTTCATTTTCTGTTACATACCAAATGCAGTGGTTCGGAAGTGTGCCTTCCCCGTGTATATGGCTGATTAGTTATTCCCATGTGCAGAGACATTTAAGGACAGGATCATTAGCTCTCTTACCCATCTATTATAGCAGAGAAATTCACAAAACCTGAATATGTCACATATTGTGTCACACATATTAAAAAGTATTTTATGAATTCTATGGTTTTCTTGTCTATTTCTTTTTTTTTTCTGAAATGGTATTTTTTTGGAAACAGCCATGTTTCATAATGCTTCTTTTAGAGTGCATTGGCATTTGCTTTGATTTAAGTGGTCTTAATATTTTTCTGAATAAGAAGGTATGATATACCAGCAATATGCATATAGCTGTTTTTTGTCAAAACAGTAGTTAACATTTTCTGAGCATATGCCTTGTGCTAGGTACTAGTAACAGGTCATATGTGTTATTTAATCTTCCCAACAACCCTACAAAAGTATACTATCCCATTTTGCAAATGAAGCTTATGGCTAAGAGAAGGTAAATAGTAAATAATTTGCCCAGGGTCACATAGGTAGTAAGTATTAGAATCCTTTTAAATGTGATTCTGTCTTACTTGAGAGCCTGCATTCTTAAGAACAAAGGATACTTTGTACATGTGTGTATAAAAATACATTTAACCATATCTACTTTTAACTAGCTACCTTGGCCAGGTTACACAACCTGTCTAAACCTCAGGCTTCCCCATTTGTCTATAGGGTGATTATGATAACTTGAGGAGACAAATATATAAAGTACCTATCATAAAGCCTGGTACATTGTATGTATTCACAAAATGGTAGCAATGATGATTAGAACTCCCACTTCATTTTATTAGTGATTAATCATAGGATGGAAAAGATTTTTTAAAGTTGTTTTTTTTTTTTTTTTTTTGTCAGATTTTAAACACAGCACGAAAACATTTTGGAGCTGGTGGAAATCAACGGATTCGTTTCACACTGCCACCTTTGGTATTTGCAGCATACCAGCTGGCTTTTCGATACAAAGAGAATTCTAAAGTGGTGGGTTTACTTTTAAGTATGTTATTACTACTTTCTCTTTTTCCTGTGTGTGTTAGTTTTATCTTAGAAAATTTCAAACACATACAAAAATAGACAGTGGTATAATAAAATTCCACTTTCAGTAACTCTCAATTTGTGTTAAGTGTTCCTACCATGTTGGTGGATCACATACCAGCTGAGGGATCACATAAAAACACTTAGAAATGAAAGATTAAAACAGTTTAAATTTATGCTGCAACTTTTTCCTAGGTTCTAATTCAGGTTAGCTTTGCTTAATGAAAGGACCTGGCATTGCATAGTCATGAGTTATATGCAATTTTTTATGAACTTATTTCTTTCTCAAACAGAATCATGGCTTAAGTCTTCAGTGGTGTAGTTTTAAAGAAAATACCTCAATCTGATGTACCTGAAAGTTGGACAGCCAGGTCTATGTGAAGGCACAAACCTTAGTAAACTTAATTTTCTAATGTAGAAAACAGATTTATTCTGTACACCTACCAGGATGACATAGCACCTTTGGCCAATTTTTATAAGGCCAGTTTCTCATTCACTCTCTATTCCGGCATTTCAGTGGATAGTGACTTGTGAACATAACAATAAAAATAGCAACTAATCTATATTACAAAGCTATAGTGATTAAAATAGTATGGTACTGGCATAAAAACAGACATATAGACCAATACATGAGAATAGTATCCAGAAATAAACCCATGCATATGCTATAAACTAATCTTTGATAAGAGTGCTAAGAATATACAATGGAGAAATGACAGTCTCTTCAATAAATGATATTGAGAAAACTGGATATCCACATGCAAAAGAATGGAATTAGGCTCTTACCTTATACTGTATACAATAATGAAGTTGAAATGGATTGAAGACTTACATACAGGACCTGAATCTATAAAACTAAAAGAAAACGTAGGGAAAAACCTCCTTGATTGATCTTGGTAATGATTCTTTTGATTTCACACCAAAAATACAGGCAGCAAAAGCAAAAGTGAGCAAGTGGGAGTATATCAAACTAACTTCTGCAGAGCAAAGGAAACAGTCAGCAGATTGACTAGGGGGAAATATTTGTAAACCATACATCTAATAAAGGGTTAATATCCAAAATACATAAGGAACTCAACTTAATAGCAAGAGAACAAATAATTTGATTAAAAACAGGGCAAAGGATCTGTATAGACATTTTTTCAAAGAAAATATACAAATAGCCAACAGGTATATGAAAAGGTGCTCAGCATCACTAATTATCAGCCAGGCTTGGTGGCTCACGCCTGTAATCCTAGCACTCTGGGAGGCCAAGGTGGGAGGATCACTTGAGGTCAGCGAGTTCAAGACCAGCCTGAGCAAGGGCAAGACCCCATCTCTACTAAAAATACAAAACAGTAGCCAGGGCTACTAAAAATAGAAACAAAAAAAAAATTAGCTGGGCGTGGTGGTGAGTGCCTATAGTCCCAGCTACTCAGGGAGGCTGAGGCAGAAGGATCACTTGAGCACAGGAGTTTGAGGTTGCAGTGAGCTATGATGATGTCACAGCACTGCAGCCCGGGCAACAGAGCGAGACTTTGTCTCAAAAAAAAAAATCACTATCAGGAAAGTGCAAATCAACACAATGAGATACCACGTACACCTATTAGAATGGCTACTATAAAAAAGACAAAAGATAACAAGTGTTGGTGAGGATGTAGAGAAACAAGAATTCTTGTATACTGATGATGAGAATGTAAATTAGTATAGCCATTATGAAAAATAATATGGAAGTTCTTCAAAAACTAAAAATAGAGCTACATTGCAAATGACCTTGTAACCCCACTACTGGGTATATATCCAAAGTAAATGACATCAGCATCTACACTCCCATGTTTATTGCAGCATTATTCACAATGGCCAAGATATGGAAACAACCTAAGTGTCCATCAACAGATGAATAAAGAAATTGTGATGTGTCTGTGTGTACACACACACACACACGCACACGAATATTATCCAGTCATAGAAATGAAGTCCTGCCATTTATATCAGTGTGGATGAATCTGGAGGACATTATTCTAAGTGAAATAAACTAGACATAGACAAATACTGCATGACTTCACTTATATGTGGAAACTAGAAAAAAAGTTGAACTCATAGAAGCAGAGAGCAGAATGGTGGTTGCTAAAGGGTACAAACTTGGGAGTGTAAATGACTATAATCTTTCTAGAAAGATAGCAATATGTAAGTAGAGTGCTAAATGATCCAATAATTCCACTACTGAGAAGTTATACTGAGGATGTAATCAGGGTCCAGTAAAGCTTTGTGCATACAGAATGTTCATTAATTACAGCATTACAGGTAGTTTCTAAAGGGAGCGAATAAATCATGCTACATCCAGTTTGTGCAATATTTTCCAGTCATTAAAATAATTTAAAATATCTTTCAGTGTCATGAAGAAAATCGTTATGACAAAATAAAGTGAAAGAAAAGTTGGATACAAATTATTTGAAGTATAGGCCCAATTTTATTTAACTGTTTGCAGTAAGCTACTTTAAAGTAGAAAACAAAACCATACACAAAGATCCCAGTTACATTATTTACATAGAAAAAAAGAATGAATGTTACCAGTGATTATTGCTGAGTGGTAGTTTTAGGGATGATTTGTGGATTATTTTGAGTATTTTCCTAATTTGGGAATGTTACTTTTCTGATCAGAAAAAATAAATACCAAACATACAAAAATTGCAAAGTCAGTAATCTCACATGGATTTTTTTTTTAATTAATTTTTTTTTTGAAGCAGAGTCTCTCTCTGTTGCCCAGTCTAGAGTGCCGTGGCATCAGCCTAGCTCACAGCAACCTCAAACTCCTGGGCTTAAGTGATCCTCCTGCCTCAGCCTCCTGAGTAGCTGGGACTACAGGTGCTCGCCAGCAAGCCCGGCTAATTTTTTCTATTTTTAGTAGAGACGGGATCTCACTCTTGCTCAGGCTGGTCTCTAACTCCTGACCTCAAGCTGTCCTCCCGCTTTGGCCTCCCAGGGGGCTAAGATTACAGGCGTGAGCCACCACTCCTGGCTTAAATGGATTTTTTGAGAAGATATCTTCTTGAGTTGTGTACTCCATAAATGAGACAGAGAAGTAAAGTGACAGGAAAACTGTAAGCTTAACTTAGTGCTTTCACTGTTTTGTTCTATTAGAAGCTGTAAATAAAATGGATATTCTTGAGCAAGTTAATTTTGAACTTAAGGTAACGTTAAATATTTTTTCTTGTTTTAGGATGACAAATGGGAAAAGAAATGCCAGAAGATTTTTTCATTTGCTCACCAGACTATCAGTGCTTTGATCAAAGCAGAGCTGGCAGAATTACCCTTAAGACTTTTTCTTCAAGGAGCGCTCGCTGCTGGAGAAATTGGTTTTGAAAATCATGAAACAGTAGCATATGAATTTATGTCCCAGGTGATGATCTGTTCTCTTTTCTGGGTTGTCTAGTCAGTTTTGCGAAGTTCAAACACTTGTTTGTAGTTACGGTGGTAGTGGAGGTGGATTTACCCTTTGCACTGAACATGCAACTACTGCTTTCCCCTCGTCATGGAACCTGTAATAGTATAGTCATTGACTGGCATGGAGCAGCAAAACTGACCAGTTCTGGGTGCTGACGAAATCTAAGATTTCCAAGTGGATCATGGTAAAAGTGTTTCATGGAAAAAAGGGCAATTCAGGAACTCTGGGTTAAACAAAGTTCAAAGGGGTTTCCTTCTTCTTTTTTTTTTTTTTTTTGAGACAGAGTCTCACTCTGTTGCTCGGACTAGAGTGCCATGGCATCAGCCTAGCTCACAGCAACCTCCAACTCCTGGGCTCAAGCAATCCACCTGCCTCAGCCTCCCGAGTAGCTGGGACTACAGGCATGCGCCACCATGCCTGGCTAATTTTTTCTGTATATATTTTTAGTTGGCCAGATAATTTCTTTCTATTTTTAGTAGAGACCGGGTCTCACTCTTGCTCAGGCTGCTCTCGAACTCCTGAGCTCAAATGGTCTACCCGCCTCAGCCTCCCAGAGTGCTAGGATTACAGGCGTGAGCCACCATACCCGGCCTCTTCTTTTTTTAAAAGGTGGGATTTCACTATGTTGCCCAGGCTGCATTAGAACTCCTGGGCTCAAGTAATCCTCGTGCTTCAGCCTCCCACGTAGCTGGGACTACAGGTGTGTATCATCTCACCTGGCTCTGAGACAGGTTTCTTTATTGCAACTTGTCAGCATTTTGACCATTTCTGCTGTGTCTTGTGCCTCTCCAAGAGAGGACCCAGCACGTTCTGACATGAAGGAACTGTAGAACGTCTCTCAGGATGGGGGTTTGGTGGGAAGTGCTTTGGAAAACACTTTAGTAGATGGTTGGTCCCTAAAAGTCCTTTCTGCTTTATGTCCACTAGGCATTTTCCCTGTATGAAGATGAAATCAGTGATTCCAAAGCACAGCTGGCTGCCATCACCTTGATCATTGGTACCTTTGAAAGGATGAAGTGCTTCAGTGAAGAGAATCATGAGCCCTTGAGGACTCAGTGTGCACTTGCTGCATCCAAGCTTCTGAAGAAACCCGACCAGGGCCGAGCCGTGAGCACCTGTGCACATCTCTTCTGGTCGGGCAGAAACACAGACAAAAACGGGGAGGAGGTAAGGCCGTTCCTGACTGCATCGTAGGAGACTGGATCATTAGCAGGGATTGGTTGCCATGGCCTTGTGCTCTGGAGGTGAAACATTTGGGTGCTTGGAAATCTGACAAAGAAACTTGCTTTGTTTTGTTAAAAGAAATGAAGGTGGGCGGTGATGTACAGAGAGTTTCACCCTGTGGTGAAGCCTCCACTCTGAGGATGTTATAACATAGCAATAGAGCTGTATATTTAAAAAAAGAAGAATGAAGAGGATTTAAATTTGTTGTGTCCCTTTTACAAAATAGCACGGTAATGTTGCGTTTGTTTGTATGAAAATGGGACATTTGCAGTTCATTAATCTCTGCACTATCTCCGTGCCCTTTTATTTTAGCTTCATGGAGGCAAGAGGGTAATGGAGTGCCTAAAGAAAGCTCTAAAAATAGCAAATCAGTGCATGGACCCCTCTCTACAAGTGCAGCTTTTTATAGAAATTCTGAACAGATATATCTATTTTTATGAAAAGGAAAATGATGCGGTAAGTGAATTCATAAAGTGTTGTTAGTGAACTAATAATACTTTCCCTTCCTGCTCTTAGGAGATTTGATACATACAAAGGTGTATCATTCTGATACTTTGTGTTTTGTCTACAAGGTCAGAGTTTGCAAGTCCACTTACTAGTTTCTTTCATTCTTCAAAATCCTTTTCTGTCTATATAGATACGGCTCCCTAATTGAAGAACTAATGTGTGCAAGAAAATTCTCATCTCATTTGCTTAGGAATATTGTAAAAAATAATCACTATCCATTTGAAAAATACAAAACAGGCCGGGCGCGGTGGCTCACGCCTGTAATCCTAGCACTCTGGGCGGCCGAGGTGGGCGGATCGTTTGAGCTCAGGAGTTCGAGACCAGCCTGAGCAAGAGCGAGACCCCATCTCTACTAAAAATAGAAAGAAATTATATGGACGGCTAAAAATATATATAGAAAAAATTAGCCGGGCATAGTGGCGCATGCCTGTAGTCCCAGCTACTCGGGAGGCTGAGACAGGAGGATCGCTTGAGCTCAGGAGTTTGAGGTTGCTGTGAGCTAGGCTAACGCCACGGCACTCACTCTAGCCTGGGCAACAGAGTGAGACTCTGTCTCAAAAAAAAAAAAAATAAATAAATAAATAATTAAAAAAAAAAAAGAAAAATATAAAACAGTGGGCTGATTTGTCATCATGGACTAGTTTAGGATAATTCGTAAATGCATTACCCTTTGAGCAGTACAGTCTTGGTCAAGATTTATAGGTTAAATAATTTGCTTGATCCCTTTTTTTTTTTTTTTTTTGATAAATAGTCAATAGTTGTTCCTCAAATCAGGAATCATGTTCTCATCTTTGTTTTTTCATAATTACTCAAGTAATTGATGAGAGTAACACAAGCTCCTCAAAATAGTGTTATTAAATTATCTTATTTTTTGTGGTATGTTGTTGATCATGAAATTGTACATATTTTTTTGTAGGTAACAATTCAGGTTTTAAATCAGCTTATCCAAAAGATCCGAGAAGACCTCCCAAATCTTGAGTCCAGTGAAGAAACAGAGCAGATTAACAAACATTTTCATAACACGCTGGAGCATTTGCGCTTGAGGCGGGAGTCACCAGAATCTGAGGGGCCAATTTATGAAGGTCTCATCCTCTAAAAAGGAGCCAGCTCACCATACTCCTTTCCATGTGTATTCAGTAAGGGTTTTATTATACTAGGTTTCCCGTCCATAGATTGTGCCTTTGAGAAATGCTGAGGTAGGCTTCCCATATCTTACCTGTGCTGTGTTTTACCCAGCACCTGTGACACTCACCTTCAGGACCTTAATAAAGTTATTCACTTCATAAGTGTTCAGGTCTGTCTGCTGAACAGACAGTAGCATGACTGATCTGCTATTGAAAATTCCTGTGATCTGTAAAAAACAAATACAAAAACCACTTATCTCAGCTACTAATGAAGCTCTCCTTCCTTTTTTTTCTGTTTTGTTTCATTGTTGGTTGTGTATTTTCTTCATTACTGGGGAGTACTAACCCAAAAGTGTCTGTCTCTTTGTTTTCTGGTCCAATTTGAGATTAATTTAGTGGAAAGGAATACCACGTGAAATTCAGCTTGGGCTTTTCCCTAATGCAAAATAAGGCCGTGTATAACATTTTTCCTAAAACTAGAATATGTTAATGCATGTTGGAGAATCTTAAAGTACCACGGTCAAAACCAGAAGCTATATTTTGCATATTTGGACTCAGCCATCTACTAAGAACTTAACGTTGTCCTCTGGTCATATTTATCAAAGTAATTTGGTTTTAAATAGTATAAAATTGAAAATGTGACCTCATATAATTTATGTACAACATTCATTATTGTAAATTTAGAGGGAAATGCATCATAATTATCATGTTTCTTGTGTTTTCTTTTTTTTTGCACCAGTGAAACAATAAAGTTGCTCTTAACAATTTTGGAACTTTTTTTTCTTTCATACTATCTTGACTGATAAAAGGAACTGGTAGAATCCTGTGGAATTTAATAGACATTCTCATATGTTCACAGAGCTCGCTTGTTCCACTCCAGTTTTAAACACTTACTGAACAAGGCACCATCTACTCTTTCGTCATTTATACCCATTTGCTTTCCTCAGTCTTACCCTGCTTTTCCTAAGGTGTGATGAAGTCACATAACTCCCAAAAGGCTCACCACCTGTATTAGTTATCTACTGTATAACAAATTATCCCAAAACTTAGTGTCTTAAAACAAGCATTTACCTCATTGTCCTCTAGATTAGGAATTGGGAGCAGCTTAACTGGTGGTTCTGGCTCAGGGTGTTGCATAAGTTTGCAGCTAAGATCTTGGCTGGGGCTGCAGTCATCCGAGCGTTTGACGGGGGCTGACTTCTAGGCTCATTCAGGTTAGCTAGAGGCCTCGGTTCCTCTCCTCGAGAGTCTTCCCATAGGGTGGCTTGAGTGTCCTCACAACATGGTAGCTGGCTTCCCCAGAGTGAGTGATCTGAAAGAGAGCAAGGAGGAAACTACAATACCTTTTTAAGATGTAACCATGGAAGCAACGCTATCATTTTGGCCTTATTCTATTAGAAGGGAGTCACTGAGTCTAGTCCATACTCAAAGGTCAGGGAAATTAAGTTTCACCTCGCGAAGGGAGAAGCAGCAAAGGATTTATAGACATTTTTAAATGACTACATCACTTAACGCCCCACCATCTGCCCTCCCAATGTCTAAGCACTTGTTAGGCTTTACATGAATAAATGTTTCCAAAGTGATAAAATTAGTACCATTAAAATCTATCACGCTAAGCCTTCCTGTGGCCTTAGTCCAGTAAAGCCCTTTCTGTTCTTTGCAAGTGTTCATTTATCTTTTATAAACTTGATTATGGATTAAAGGTTGACATGTCCATTTTATTTACGTGTTATGTGAAATGAATCTGGAAAAGTAAAAAATACATGACTTGAGAATACTTGAATTTGAGCTCAATTGGAGAGGATGGGTCAGAGGAACAGGGTACAAAGTATCTCATTTTCTGGGTTGAGGTAAAGGGACCAGATTTAAAAAACAAAGGGAACCAAAGTGCTGCTAATACAGATTTCTTTATTCAACAAAAATTGAGCACCTACTATATGCCAGATAGGCACTGAATATAAAGGTGAACAAGATACCGTCCCTAGTTTTAAGAATTTTAGTGTGGTGTGAAGACAGACCCATGGTTACAGAATATGATAAGAGCATGTCCAGGAGAGCACTGAAGAAGGGCTTTTGGGGACTGGGGTGTTGGGGAAGTCCTGGAGAGAGTTGTGTGAATTCTCACGGAACTTCAAATCCAATTTTCCATTTAGCCTTGTGAGGCTAATACTTGACCTGCAGTCCCATATTTAACAGGTGTGATCCATGGACTGAGCAAGTTAAACTCTTGCTTGTCTGTAATGAAATAAACATTTTTGAAAATTGACTTAGCATTTAAAAACTTTTGTAGCAATTTGATAGAGTAATTTTATATTATTAAATGTAATCATAAAATTTGGGTTTGTGTTTTGGTCTGTTACCACCCTTTTTCTAGTAATTTTTATTGTGTCTTACAAAAAAGTACCTGTCCTTAATAGCTAGGGGGAAAATCCTTCACAGCTAGATAGAAGCACTGAACCAGGGCAGGTTTGGTGCTGAATGGCATTAAATTCCAAGACTAGGGGTCAGTCACAGGGACAAATCTAAGAAGATCTGAGTTGGATGAGAGATGCCTGCTGCGTTAGGACTTCCTATCCTCCCCTTCCTGCCTCCACTCAGGAAACCAGTGATTCTGAGAGCCCAGATGATCGCTTCTTCACCTAGAAATTCATGCTACTGACCGGTTCTCAAGCCCTAAGGTTGGTGGTCAGCAGGTTAATGAACTGTGATACCTCCCTTCCCATTACGGGCCCTGGCTAGGCTGTAAGTTGCTATTTGCAGCTAAGAGAGGCTTGATCAGGGACTGCAGTGTATGTGCTTCAAAGGAGAATGACAAATGGCGGTAGCACAGTTTGTGTGCAACTCTCAGAGCCATTGAGAATATGACACACCACAAAGAATAAATGTACCATCATAGGCAGTGAGAGGGGATTTAAACACAAAGTCTGGATTCCAGAGGGTTCTTCATTACGTTTGCTCTCTCATTCTGAGAAACCAAGGTAATAAGGCAAGCAGAATGGAGTTGAAAGGATTATCCCGACAGAATTGTCTTTGATGGTGGCAATTCCAGACCACGTAATGTAAGTGAAAGTGTCGGGTGGGGAAATCTGGAGACCGGGGCCGTCCTGTGGGGATATCCCGGGGATGGACAACAGACGCTGATTCAGTTGCCAACATACACATTTGGTGCATGCTTGAGTGTGATTAAAGAAAAACATTTCCTGGCTTGTAATTCAAAACAAGTCATTTGGAAGTGGGCTGGAGTAGATCTTACTCCTGTCCGCCCCTCCAGGTCACCCTGCGGTGTACAACAAAACTGGGCCCAACCTTCCAAAATCTACAGAGGCATCAGAAATGTCTCCCTATAACGAAGTAAAATCTTAGGCTGTGACTTACATTCATTTTCACTCAGCGGAGAGAGCTAAGTGCAAATACAAAGAAATCTTTGGAGCTTCAGGACAATGAGGTATAATCCTTTGCATTTAAAAGGAGCACTTTTGGCCTGGCAAGGTGGCTCACGCCTGTAATCCTAGCACTCTGGGAGGCTGAGGCGGGAGGATTGCTCGAGGTCAGGAGTTCGAGACCAGCCTGAGCAAGAGCGAGACCCCATCTCTACTAAAAATAGAAAGAAATTATATGGACAGCTAAAAATATATATAGAAAAAATTAGCCAGGCATGATGGCATATGCCTGTAGTCCCAGCTACTCAGGAGGCTGAGGCAGGAGGACCGCTTGAGCCCAGGAGTTTGAGGTTGCTGTGAGCTAGGCTGAGGCCATGGCACTCTAGCCCAGGCAACAGAGTGAGACTCTGTCTCAAAAAAAAAAAAAAAAGGAGCACTTTTGTCTGGTATGTTTTTAAAGTAAATAGAAAATGTAACATCTGGTATGTTTTGTAAAACTAGCTTCTCCCATTCTTTTTTCAAGCCCGTTACTTCTAATTATATACACACAAAGGTGATGGAATACTGTCATATTAGTACAAACAAAAGGGTTGAATATACTTAAACTGGTGAGACTTATCAAGAAATAAAATGGATTGAATAGGATATGTGTACAAGTTTGGTAAAATTAACCTAAACTTGAGCCGTAGTGATTTTAAGCCTTAAATAGGATGTCTCCACAGGAGATGAGTTATTACAAAATCATTTTTCTCAACCACTTTTATCTTCCTACACATCCCCTGGACTAATGCTTGTTAAACTTACTAAATGTACTAATCACTCAGGGATCTTGTTAAAATGTGGATTCTAGAATTCAGCAAATCTGGGGTGGGGCCAGAGATTCCATTTCTAATAAGCCCCCAGGTAAACCCCATGCTGCTGATCCAGGGACCATTCTTTGAATGCCAAAGCGCTAGACAATTCCAAAGACAACATTTTAAAGATACTTGTAGGAACTTGTTTCACTTCTTTCTTATGTGGGTTCCATGATTCCCTGTGGCAAAGGTGAAGTGGGCGGTAGTGGTCTGCAGAAGTGTTACGACTACCTTCACTTCATGGAGCATAGGGGTTTAGGCCATCTGGTACAAGAGACATTTCTGTCACATGTACATATGGGGGTGGGTCTTGGCTGTTCCAGGGCATAGCAAATGATGAACATTTTTCTGAAACTCAGGTGGCAGAGTGGATACAGAATAGGGTTGATAACCAAATTCGGCTAGAGGAGCCAGAAGGATGTCTCATAGAGAAAGTGCTGGACACATGTCCTGTGGCTGGCAGCTTGGGTGATCATGAGCAGCATGCAGGGAGCCCAGCACTGGACAAACACACATGATGATGACCAGTGACTTGGCCACTCGCTTACGCTGGGAGAGCCACAGGCGACTGGCCACAGTGCTGGAGAGGTCCAGCTGCCTCCAGCCATTGCAGATGCTCTAGCTGGCCCTGTAGTGGCTCTGAGGCCCACCTGCAGGTAAATCTTGAGTCCCAGAGATGTCCAAGGAAAGACCTTTGTGCCTGGGGGAGAGGCCCTGGTCTCTTCCTGTTCCTCCTCTCAGCCGGTTTAACAAAAAATATGACATGTTTCTTTTTTCTGCCTTGGAAGTTCATTTCCAAGCCATCGTGGCTGGGAGCAATGTCATTCCTCGGGGAGGTGCACTTGTGAATATTGATATAGATGCTCAAGTTGAAGTAAGTGACACTGGTGAAGGGGTAAAGAAGATTCAGTGGTGGAGGCTGTCATCAGAAGTACCTGTTGTAGAAGAACTCGGCATAGCACTCCCCTAGGGCAGAATGCTCCTTTGGCCACACACTCCCGGCTGATGATGGCCGGCCAGTGGAGGAGGAACAGTGCCGCACACACCACCACTATCTTGAAGATGGCATTCCTGCTCATGCACTTCTGAGCCCTGTAAGTCCTTTTGATGGAAACAGCAGGGAAGGTTGAGGCAGCTCTACCCACTGAGGCTGGTAGAGCAAGATGCCAATGAGGCTGAATATTAGTAACATGGCCAGTGTTTGGTGTGTAAAAAGAAAATAAAAATCTCGGGACCCCCTCCCCTCAACTCGTTATGCAAAAGAGAAGGTGAAGTTCTTAGGCACCTGTAAAAGACTACCCCCCCCATCATCCATTATGGATATTCCTTGCTGGCCTCCCATAAACAAGGACCTGCAAATTGGAACTGTAGGTCTGCAGGTTATATCTAAAGTCTATTCTGAATTATGTTTGTCTTTATAGATGCAGAACAGAGACAGGACAGGATCAGACATTCTTCCACCTATCCTGGGACAGCTATACAACTGATGCTTCCTTCACTCCTTTTTTCTTCCTCTAGCATTTGCCTTATCTTCTGTAAAATTCAAGTTCTCCTGGGTCTCACAAGAATGTAACCATTTTGTCTCACTACCCCCCTGCCCCTGTTTTCCTTTCTGTATGCCTTTAAATGCTGAAACTCCCAAATTCCCCTTCGGAAAAACA
Organism: Eulemur rufifrons; assembly: GCF_041146395.1. NCBI lineage: Eukaryota > Metazoa > Chordata > Mammalia > Primates > Lemuridae > Eulemur > Eulemur rufifrons. Next base: position 31,872,191 of record NC_091005.1, read on the forward strand.
GCCATGGGTTTGTCTGTCATTTGTGTTTTTCCCAGGTGAGTCTTCAACTTTGGCTTAATAAACCTCCATTGACTGAGATGTTTTGCTTCAGTCAGTTATTTTAGGTTGTCAGGGGGATGGGTGGGTTCTATTTCCACATCAGCCAACTCTTCCCCAGTTCTGCTGTGCCACTCCAGGTAGCCTCTTTGCAATAGGCAAAGAGCTTTCCTTTTGGGGAGGTGGCTCAAGGTCTGTTCCTCTGGAGGACATTCGTGGTATTTCCTCACATGTGAAAGCTGCCATCTTCAATACCCTCCAGAACATTTCTGTGTTAACTCACTCAAGACCCTCATGTGCACTGTGTTGCATTGCACTTCCTCTTCCAACTTTTAAGTACATCCTGTAACTTTGTGCACTCATTCAATTTTTTCACTCTTGACCAACTGAGTCCACACTGCTGTTACTATAGGTGGCAGTAGGGCACAGTGGCTAAGAAGGAGGCTCTTTGTGGAGTCAAACAGCTTGGATTCAAGTGCCCACTATTACTAGCTGTTTGTCCTTGGCAATTTACTTAACTTGTGTGCCTCAGTTTCTTCATATGTAAAATGGGACACTATTTTACCTAGACCATAGGGTTGTCATGACCCTTTGAACAGTATCTAGCTTAAAGTAAGCCCCACACATTAGTGATCACTATTACTAGGTCTAAATATATCTGTAAAGGCAGAAGCATGAAATAAAAATTCTTGACTATTTTTTCCCCTGTATCTTTGGTTTGTAGACAAAGTTCTGAGAGGGTGAGAGATAACTGGGGAAAGGAAAGGCACTCTGAAAATTTGGGGACTGGAGTTTCCCCTCAACTGGGCAGTTACACTGCAGACCCTCTGGGGGGATGTGTCACTGGAGCAGAACGCCCAGCTCTCTACAAGGGGCTGTGCAGAACGCGAAACACTGCTCACCAGGTGATCCGGCAACGTACGCAAAAGCCTTTCAGTCGCAGCAAAGGAAACCTAATGACTAAGGGAGGATTTCCTAAGCAACGGGTTCTCTGAGCTCCCGGAAAGTTAGAAAAATGCCACCTTAGACGATGTTTGTACTTAGGAAATGATTTTGGTCCAATTCAGCAGGAAAGTAAGAAACAATAACAGAGATGAGAGACAAGGAAGAGCTGGGCTGGAGCAACGATGAAAGTCCACGATTTTCATTCTCAGCTGTACCTTGTAATCACCTAAAGGCATTTTTTTTTTTTTATGCCAATACCTGGGCCCCACTCCAAGCCAATTAAATGCAAAGTGGGCTGAGGTCTGCAGCTATAAGGGAAATAAATTATGTGGGTTTCTCAGACCATGAGGAGGTCTTATGGGTCCTGAAATGCCTAAAGCTCGTTGCTATTTTCTAATTTTTGTATAGTGGACATGGGTTACTTGTACAAAAGATAAGCAGGATTTTTTTTTTAAAGGAAAGTTCTCTCCTTTTTCACTTCTCTTGGTTTATTGTCTGTCTCACTTAAGGCTCAGCTCTGGCCCTGCTGATTAATTCCTTTGAGCCTTATCACGCCCATCTGCAAAATGGGGGTGGAGAAACTGTAGTTTCCACCTACCTTACAAGGAGGTGAGAACCAAATGAATTAGCCATCATGGAGTTCAGAGCCAAAGGGCTTTTAACCTCTTACTTTTCAGGTGGGAAAGCAGACTCACAGACCTGCAGGGGTTGCCCGAGCTCACACCTTGTGGAAGGGGCTAAATTAAGACTAGAGCCCAGGTCTCTGGACTCCTGGGCCAGCCTAGAAAGCACCACTGTGGGGAGCGAACATCGCTCTCGGAAGCCTCACGCAAAGCCCTGCCGTTGCTGTCGGCCCTGAAAAGGCCGTGGCGGCCCCAGACAGGACAGACCCTTCCCATCCAGTGCTGTTCTGCGGAGGCAGAACTCTTAACCAGGAAGGGGAAAAAGCCACTTTTCCACCAGGCCTGGAATTCGGACTTGCAATCTTATCTCCTGTTGAGGTTATTTAATCAGCATTAAATATGTCTAGGCCGGGCGCGGTGGCTCACGCCTGTAATCCTAGCACTCTGGGAGGCCGAGGTGGGAGGATCGTTTGAGCTCAGGAGTTCGAGACCAGCCTGAGCAAGAGCGAGACCCCACCTCTACTAAAAATAGAAAGAAATTATATGGACAGCTAAAAATATATATAGAAAAAATTAGCCGGGCATGGTGGTGCATGCCTGTAGTCCCAGCTACTCGGGAGGCTGAGACAGGAGGATCGCTTGAGCTCAGGAGTTTGAGGTTGCTGTGAGCTAGGCTGACGCCAGGGCACTCACTCTAGCCTGGGCAACAGAGTGAGACTCTGTCTCAAAAAAAAAAAAAAAAAAAATGTCTAGCACGTATCAGCAAATATGTCTAGCACTGTTCCAGGCCCTGGGGATACATCAATGAACAAGACAGCAACGCCTCTGCCCCCGCAGGGAGCTTAGGTTCTGCCTGAGTATAGCACGAAGAAACCGGGAATGCCAGGGCCGCTATCTGACCCGGCGACCAAGGCAGGCGTCGCTGCGGTGAGGCCAGCGGAGGCCTGCGCGGGTTCAGGGCGAGCCTGTGTACAGAAGGGCACCGGGCACCGACTGGGCGGAGAAAGGTGCCCTCAGGGGACTCCAGATTTGCACCCCAGCCCTGACACCACGGTCATGGCCGCAACGCTGCCGCTATACTACCTATGAAAACAAACCCCGTGAAAGGCACTGTTACATTGCGTGGTAACTTTTTAATTTGTTAAATGTAAACATTTAAGACAGTTGACAATATTTGTAACCTAGTGTTGCATCTCTGTTTCTTTTCCATCTGAATCTGTGGGTTCCGAAAATACACGTCAGCGGCCTGGCGGGGTCCCCGACCGGCTCGCCCCACTCACCCCACTCCCTACCCCCGGGGACCGGGACCCGGGCGCCGCCGGGGCGGGCGTGGAGGACCCCGGCGGTGCGCAGCGGGCGGTCGGCCCAGCCGCAGGGTGCGGGCCCCGCACTCGCACTCCCCGCCAGGGCGCGGGCGGCGGGTCGGGGTGCCCCCGCGCCCCAACTTCCGAGGGAGCTCGGCCGGCCAGGGACCCCCACGCCCTCCATCCCCGCGCCCGCGCCGCACGCGCTCCCCGGCAGGTGGGCGACGCGAAGCGGGGAAGAAGTAGCCGCCGGAGCGCAGGCTGCGGCCGCGGCGAGGGCGCCCGATCCCCCGACCAGCGCGACCGTCCCCGCGGCGAGAGCCAGCAGCGCCGGGCGGGGCGAGGGCGGTGCCGGGCATGGGGGGCGGAGGGGGGGTGCGGTTAGGCGCCCCGGGCTCCCCGCGGTCAAGGCCACGAGAAAGAAGTCTCGGTGCCCGGCTGCCCACCCAGCTGACATGGAATCCCCGGAGCAAGTTGTTGTTATCTTCCCAAATAGGAATCGTTTTATGTTTATTTCAATCAGAAAAGTAATACTTGAGCTTGTAAAAAGAAATCAAATAATATAGAAGGGTATAAGGTAGGAGTGAAACTTCTAAACAATTGTTTCTCCCAGAGGTACCCACTTGGAACATTTTGGTTTAAGTGTGTCAAGGGAAAAGAAGCCAAACTCTGTAAAATAATTTAAAGAGATTTATTCTGAGCCAAATTTGAGGATCATGACCTGGAGCCACGCCCAAGCGGCCTTGAGCAAGTGGACTGGCTGTGGCTGGGTTACAGTTTCTTTCCATACATTTCAGGGAGACAGGGGTTTAGGGGGTAAAGTCATAAATCAATACGTAGGAGGCATACATTGGTTTGGCCTGAAAAAGTGGGCCATCTGAAAGGGGGGCTTACAGGCTATAGGTGGCTTTAAAGATTCTTTGCCTTGTAATTGGTTAAAGACAGGAAGCTTTGTCTAAAGGCTTGGAATGTTTTAAGATAAGGAGGTCTGTTAATCAGAGACAAGCCCGGACATATATTTGTTGTGTAAACTGAGGACCTGCAGGTGTGTCTCTCATACCCTTAGGCCTGTTAATGGGTTTCAAAGGATGTCCCCAAGAAGGGAGGGGGCCCAGGTGAAGCATGTCTGACCTTCTTCCTGTGTCAGGCAATTTAGTTTTAGGATATCCCCTGGCCAGGAGAGGGTACATTCAGTCATCCGGTGGAGTGGGGAGCCTTAAGATTTTATTTTAGTTCACAAACCTTTGTCGGTTATCATCCTTTCCCGTGGAGCTCCCTACAGCTGCAGGTAGAGAGACAAGCTTCACCCAGTGGGATTCCTCCTAGGACTGGGGGCCCTCCCTCCCTTTCTCTGCTGTTCAGAATATGCACTGTGTCTGCTCTCAGAAACCACCCCTGTGAATGTCCAGTAACAACACATAGTGGGAACCCCGTCTCCCAGGGGATCAAAGCGCTTAGCTATGTGAACTAAAATAAAATTTTAAGGCTCACCACCAACCTCCCCACCCCCACCAGCTGACTAAATGGACCCCCTCATGGCCAAAGGAATATCCTAAAACTAAACTGCCTGCCAGGAGGAGGGAGGTCAGACATATCTTATCATGCCCCCTCCCTTCTTGGGGACATCCTTTGTAACCCATTAACAGGCCTAAGGGTGTGCAAGACAAACCTGCAGGTCCTCAATTTACACAACAAATCTATGTCAGGTGGCTTATCTCTAATAAACAGCAACTATGTTAAAAAATTCCACAGGCCTGGTAGCTCAGGCCTGTAATCCTACCACTCTGGGAGGCCGAGGCGGGCGGATTGTTTGAGCTCTAGGAGTTCGAGACCAGCCTGAGCAAGAGCGAGACCCTGTCTCTACTAAAAATAGAAAGAAATTATATGGACACCTAAATATATATATAGAAAAAATAGCCGGGCCTATAGTCCCAGCTACTCGGGAGGCTGAGACCAGCCTGAGCAAGAGCGAGACCCTGTCTCTACTAAAAATAGAAAGAAATTATATGGACACCTAAACGTATATATAGAAAAAATAGCCGGGCCTGTAGTCCCAGCTACTCAGGAGGCTGAGGCAGGTGGATTGCTTGAACCCAGGAGTTCGAGGTTGCTGTGAACTAGGCTGACACCATGGCACTCTAGCCCAGGCAACAGAGTGAGACTCTGTCTCAATAAAAAAATAAAATTATTTTACAGAGTTTGGTTTTTTTCCGTTGACAGCTATATAGTAAATCACTACCCTAAAGGCTTTTTCTGTTCTTGGGGAAACTGGTAGGCTGATTTAGGGGCACAGGGCCCCCAGTACAGGCAGCATTCACTGACCCTGACTCAGGTAATGATGCCCGTGATGAATCTGTGGTTCTGGGAGGCATCTGCATGGCAGAGGCCAACGTGGCCCGGGGCCCTGTCTGCTTGACTGTAAACCCAAGCAGTTTGGCTAATGACACAGAACTATTACATTATACATGATAGTATTATAGTATTCATTAACAGTGTTAAATTAGTTTTTCCTTTTGCTAAGTTGGGCTTACTAGTAGGTACTAGCAACACAAAGGAACATGACATGGTTCTTGCCTTCAAAGAATTCACAGTCTCTGATACAATGTAACAAGTGGACTGGGTCTCAGAGGTTGCAAGCTGTGGTGTACAGACACGTTTTATTTGGCTGGAATGGTGTTTAAAATTTTACAAACTTGTTGCCAGCATTTTAATATAGGATATTTCTCACAAAAGTCTAGATTTCTGGCTTCTTTTGCAAGGCTGCCATGGCAACACTGGGTCTACAACCACCACTTCCCCCTGGACTTATACCAGGGCCCACTTCTCTGCTTTCTGTCGCTTCCCTGGCCTTCCTGGGCGTTGCAGTGTGAGACTCCTTACTAGGTGCAGCCAGAGGGGAGCAATTAATTTTTGAGGCAGGGGTAGGGTAGGTGAGTGCCCAGATGCTGTCCTGAGGGGCAGATGGTGGTGAGCCACACAGGCTGTGGCAGGGAGGGTGGGACCTGGTGAGATATGTCTGAGGTGGCTGATGGGCTGCACGTGGGTCTGGCTTTGCAGCACAGTGAACGTGAATCACAGGCAAGAGCCCCAGGTCAAGTTTTCCAGCAGGAATGTGAGCATCCAAACGGCCTTGGGAGAGGGGAGTTCTAAAGGCCTTTGCATCAAAGGTGAGTGATGTCACGTGGGGATTGGGGATCTTTTGGAAACACAGATTTTGACCTGGCAGTTCTGTAGGGTGCAGGGAGACTCTGCAGTTCGAATAAGCTCCTAGTCCCTGGACTATTCTTTGAGTACTTGGGGCTTAGAACAGAGGTTGCAATCTAGGTGGGTCATAGGCCAATTTGGCCTGGGAAATAAAGTTTTTCTGGCTTGCATAGTGTTTAAAGTTTTTAAAAAATTAGTTGCTAACAGTTTGAAATCATGTTTTTTCATAAAAATCTGAATTTGTCCCCCTCACTCATCATTCTCTGTCACGTGGCTAAATTTTATTTTATTTTTAGTATTTTTATGATTGAAATTTACTTGTTAATTTGATAAGGAAAACTCCCATCTATTACTTGGCACAGCAGCCGCCTAAGACCCCCACCCCTCAAGGAAGACTCACATTAACATGTCACTAACCGAACACCTGGTACATTAACATATCACTGACCTAACATTTGATACATCAACATAACACTAATCCTATTGCCTAGTACAGACACTTAACTTATTACCTGGCCTTATTACCTGGCGGGCATTGTCACCTGAGACCCCCCTCCCCTTAGATCACCCCAACTTAATAAAAGTGGGAAAAATTGGATAGACGGGGCTCAGAATTTAGTGGCAAGACCCCTCTGAGCCCGCCAGCAAATAAACGTTAATTCTCCGACTCTCCGTGTGCCGCTCGGTTTGTTCTCGGGACCACTCACTATAACACTTGCCGTAACAAATTGAATCTTTTACTTGTTTATTGTGTATCCCCACTAGGCTGTGAATTTGTCTGCTTTGTTTGCCCTGTTTCTCTTGAACCCAGAACGATGTCTGGCACAGTCTACACTGTATATATTTATTATTTCTCAGATGAGTTAGCAAATCTCTATTCCTGCGTGCTCACAGTGATTGCCACAGCCCACACTAGACCGTCTTCAGTATATGGCCTTGGCAATCACCCAGCTTTAGGCAATCTGAGAGGCAGGAAGAGGAATGAGGACAGGAAGGAGTAAGTCCCCCCTTATCCTTGGGGCTCCATTCCAAGACCCATAGTGAATGCCTGAAACCATGGAGAGTACCAAACTCCATATATACTGTACTATGTTTTTCTGATCTGATAAGATGGCTACTAAGAGATATTGGGGCCCAGAAACTGATGCCCCAAAATATGGCACTTTGACATGTTGAACAGAAAAAGAAGCCTCAAGGCCTCTCTGACCTTCCTTCTCCCCTCCTGTCTCTCAATCCTGTCTCTCCCAAAGTGCAGGATGAAGTTGTTCTCTGAAGTTCTCTTATCTGCCTAATGTCCTGACCTGCCAAAGAAGAAAACAATTGCCGCTGGTCCCTTCCCTGAGTTTGTATTAACTGAAATCATGTAGCAGGAAGAAAGATGGAAGTCTGCCAACACATCGGGACAGACTTGTCACAAACCATTGTCTGCTCTGCAGTCCCAACACACTTTGTGCCAGCCCGTTGTATGTTCTCAAGCCCATTGAATTCCCCTCTCCCCCAATCATTTACTACTCCCCTAAAATTATCCGCACTCCCTCCACCTCCCTTTCCCCTAAAAGGAAGAGTATGTAACAATCTGTACACCGTTGCGTGGTGGGGCGGGTAATCACTGGGATCCTCTCCCCAGCCCATGCATGTTAATAAGTTTGTATGCCTGTGCTTCTGTCAACCTGCCTTTTGCCAACTGACTTTCAGCAAACCTTCCGATGGTGAAGGGGAAGTTCTCCCTTGGCCCTGACAGTGACCGCCAGGCAGGTAGAATATACAGTGTGGATATGCGGGACAAAGGAATGATTCGTGCTACTCAGAACGGTGTACAACTTGAAACTTACGAATTGTTTATTTTTGGAATTTTCCATTTAATACTTTCAGACTGCAATTGACAAGGTACTACAGTCAGAGAACTAGGAGGACCTGGAGAACGAGGACCCAGAGGCCCAGGGAGGAAAGACTGCAGAGGCGGGTGGTCAGCAGAGGCACTGCTGCGGCAGGGCAGAGGGTGGTGAGGAGGGGTGAAGCGGAGGCCCAGGAGGGAGCTACTGGCCTTCAAGAAAGTAGGACAGGGACAACACTACTGAGCAGTTTGGGGCTACAGAGAAAGAAAGAATGAGGGCAATATCTCAAGGTTGTAGCTGGGCTTTGGGAAGTTTTTTCAAGGAAAGCAGGTATTTTTGAGTCCATGTGTAGATACACTGCAAGAACCTAGTGGTGAGAAAGAGAGCAAAGATATTAAAAAAGACAGGGAATAGCAGGTGACACACCACCTTAGGGCAGGTGGAAGGTTGTGATGGGTCACAAGTAGAGGGATTGGAAAGCAGGAAGGGAAAAAAACCTGTTTTTAGCATAAGTGGGAGGAGTAGAGAAAGCAAACTGCCAAGAAATATGTGCTCCTAAAAGGTCTCCACTTAGGAGAAAACCCTAAAATCTTTTGATGTAGCCTGAGCAAGTGGTGAATAAATGTTGACATAGGTTTGGAGATGAGAAAGGCTGTGTATAGCAAATTTATCCAGCTTGAAAAGTAATTTGTCCTTAAATGGAGTTTGCAACAGCATCAGTATTGTCTCTGACTCTGTTGCCTCCTGTTTCTTTCTAAGACTTTTCCAGAAGCACTGGCTTTGGTGATATCTTGATGGTTGATGAAATATTTGGTAACTGAATGAGAAGAGAGGTCTGTTGCCCTCGGTGCTGAGGGAAGTGAGTGAGGAGAAATGCTGCCAGTTGTAAGGTTGTGGGCAGGGCGGTTCAAGAGGAGAATTATGAGAAGGCTAGCTTAGTCCTCAAGGCCTGTTGCTATTCTTGATTTTATTTTTTTCTGTGTTTTTATCTCATGGTGCCCAATAAATATTTGTTCAGTGAGCAAATAAATGTAAAGTCAGACTCTGCACACAAGAGTCAAAGAAATCTTATTTCCTGGAAAAGCTAGTTGAATTAAGTGTAGTTTCCACAATCACCTCTCCTGGCTCATTTTGTTTCAGCCATAAGGGATCTGAGAGACTTCAGATCCTTCAAAGCAGTAGGTGGAAAGACCCCACTGGCTAACTGTCATGGCCAGGTGCTTGGCCTTCTGTGGACTCCTCCCACCTGGTGTCCTGCTAACCTGTCCTGGCAGTGATGGCCTGGCCGAGGCATTAAAGGGTTTCTTCTGGAGTCTGGTTGGTTTCAAATCCTGGTTTTGCTGGGTTAGATTGGAGAAGCAACTTAACTTTTTGGAGGCTCCATTTCCTCATCTGTAAAATGGGTATAATAATAGTTCCCATTTCACAGGATGGTTTTGAAGATTAAATAAGGTAATGCAAGTAAAGCACGCAGGAGGGTTTCCTGCACACAGTACTCAGTAAATGTTAGCTATTATCGAAGTTATAGCTGCCTTTGATTAATACAAATTAGTAAATTTACTTAGTAAATGTAATCTGACATTCTTTGAAAATATGCAGTATGTGTGTGTATTAGAGAGAGAGAGGGAAAGAGAGAGACTGAGTTTTGGTGGTGAGCATTTTGGGGCCACCTAGGCCGACATCCTGTCGCAGTTGAAGATGTGCTTCTGAGAGGTGAAATGACTTGCTGAGGTAATATCACTAATAAAGGCCGAAAAAAGTCTAAATACTATGTTTTTGACTCTCAATCCAGTGTCTTTTCCACTATACCTCATTTCCAGGCATGACTTGTTAGTTTTTCGAAAATCATCCCAAATTATGTTCCAATTCAACTTTGCCCAAGTTTGTCCTAGTGAGCCAAAGACCAGGGACGTGGAGCACAGCGGTCCGCCTGGCCAGTAGATGGCGCCGAGGCGCTGCCAGCAGGACTGGTGGAGGCTGCAGGGGGCGGGGCTCTAATTGGTCCGAAAGCCTCGGCCCGTCTATCCAATCAGAAGCGCCTGCGTCACACGTCATTGGTCTGGGGCGGCCGCCCGCGGAATTTGAAATGGCTGACGGACTGCTGACTGGGAGCGGCCCGGAGTCGGAAGCCATGGCGCCGGGGCGCACCGGCTGGGCGGCCGAGGAGGAGCCGGCGCCCCAGGGGAAAGGTGAGCACCCGCCCGAGAAGCCGCTGCTGGCGGTGGTCTGGGGCGTCGGGACACCTGGAGGGCGCCTGGGTGACCGGCCTTCCGAACCCGCTGGCCAGGGCGGCGGGGGCGGCTGTGCGAGGCGGGGACCCGCTCTCAGGACGCCGAAGTCGGGAGGTACCGGCGGCCGCTCCCTCCCCGCCCGCTCTGGCCTCAGGCTTCCTGAGACTGGAGGGAGTTGGGTGGAGCCAGGAACTGCCAACCTGGATGGGCTTCAGGGAACTTTGAGCACATCCATCTTTTCTTTTTCATCTGCATCTCAAAGGAGATCCTGAATCACACTTCCCTTTCCCGAAAAAGAAGAAAGTTTGAACCCTTGGCCTTGATAGCTTTCCTGTGCACCGAGGGCAGGCGACATGCCCGAAGTTAAGGGAGCCAACTTGGGGCGGAGTCCAGAAATGGAACCCAGGTCTCCTAATTCTATGTCCTGTCTACTTCCTTGTGGAGATTCCATTATTTTTTTTTTCCTGACAGTTTAAGCTGGTTCACGTTTTTACTTTAACACTTTCCGTTGTGTTGTGTAGTGGAAAGAGTCCTGGTGAAGTGAGAAAATGTAGCTGTGACTTAATTATACTGCTAACCTTTCAAAATGGCAAAAGTGGCTTGACTTCAGTTTTCCCATCTGGAAGACAGAGCCAAGGGTTCTACTTGTGGTGAAGATATAAATATAAATGATGTGTGAAGAGTAACATTTTCAAAGTTGCTGCTGTCAACGGAAAAAAAAGCCAAACTCTGTAAAATAATTTTAAAGAGATTTATTCTGAGCCAAATTTGAGGACCATGACCTGGAGCCAAGCTCAAGAGGCCTTGAGCAAGTGGACTCGCTGTGGCTGGGTTACAGTTGGTTTTATACATTACAGGGAGACAGGGGTTACAGGGAAAGTCATAAATCAATCCGTGGGAGGCATACATTGGTTTGGCCCTAAAAGGTGGGCCATCTGGAAGCGAAGGCTTACAAGGTTACAGGTGGGTTTAATGATTCTTTGGCTTGTAATTGGCTAAAGACAGGAAGCTTTGTCTAAAGGCTTGGAATGTTTTAACGTACTTGCTGTTTATCAGAGAGATAAGCCACCAGACATATACTTGTTGCATAAATTGAGGACCTGCAGGTCTGTCTTGCACACCCTTAGGCCTGTTAGTGGGTTACAAAGGGTGTCCCCAAGAAGGGAGGGGGCATGATAAGATATGTCTGACCTCCTTCCTCCTGGCAGGCAATTTAGTTTTAGGATATTCCTTTGGCCATGAGGGGGTCCATTCAGTCAGCTGGTGGGGGGGGGGGGAGTCTTAAAATTTTATTTTAGTTCACACTGCAAAGAAAGACAAATATTGCATGATATCATTTACATGTGGAATCTAAAAAAGCAGAACTTAGAGGAACAGAGTAAAACAGTGGTTGTCAGGGACTGGGGGTGGGGGAAATGGAGAGATGTTGGTCAGAGGGTACAAAGTTTCAGTTATGCAGGATGAATAAATTCTGGGGATCTAATATACAGCATGGTGTTTATAATCCTGTATTGTGTATTTGAAATTTGCTAAGAGGGTAGATCATAAGTGTTCTCACTACACACACACAGGGTAGCTATGTGAGGTGATGGAAATGTTAATTTGCTTTATTGTGGTAGTCATGTATATCAAAACATCACATTGTACACCTTAAATATATACAATTTTTATTTGCCACTTATGCCTCAATAAAGCTGGAACAACAAAACAAAAACAAAGCAGCTGTAAAGAATGGTGTTGAAGGTATTATTTCTTTTTTTTTTTTGAGACAGAGTCTCACTCTGTTGCCCAGGCTAGAGTGAGTGCCGTGGCATCAGCCTAGCTCACAGCAACCTCAGACTCCTGAGCTCAAGCAATCCTCCTGTCTCAGCCTCCCCAGTAGCTGGGACTACAGGCATGCGCCACCATGCCCGGCTAATTTTTTTTCTATATATATTTTTAGCTGTCCATATAATTTCTTTCTATTTTTAGTAGAGATGGGGTCTCGCTCTTGCTCAGGCTGGTCTCGAACTCCTGAGCTCAAACGATCCGCCCACCTCGGCCTCCCAGAGTGCTAGGATTACAGGCGTGAGCCACCGCGCCCGGCCTGAAGGTATTATTTCTTTAACAAACATATACTATGTGTATAATTGGCACTGTTGTAAATGATTAAAAAATAATTTATTTGATCCTCTTAATTGAAGTAGGCATACTATTTTTATCTTTTCTTTATGGGTGAGGAAACTGAGGCACAGAGAGATTGTCTCACAGCCGGTAAGGTATTGATGTCCTCTAAGGCTCATATGTATCAGTGTTTGTGAGTGGTAGATCCTTGAGTACACTTTGGTCACTGTGGGGTCAAGTAATTTTGGTGGCCTAAGCAGGATCAGGGAAATGGAAAGAAGGAAAAAAGCAAGGGGGTTAGGGGAAGCAAGACTGCTGCTAATAATGGTTTCAAATACTTTCCCTGAAACCACCTCTGGAAACTACTCTGCCAGTCTAAATGCTACCCTTAGCATTGTTTATTTAGAAGTCGTTTCGTTTATTAAAAACATCTTATTACACAGAATTATATATGCCACTGGCTGAATCATGCCTTATAAAACATAATTACACACAGGCCAAAGCTAACATGATTTGCATTTTCTGATCTTTTCCTTAGACACAGTCATTGAAATTAATGAGGAAGAACCTAGTAGGCTTAGTGAAATAAACCTTATGCATTATTAAGAATCTCTCACTCGTTTATTGAGGGGCCATTGAGAGACTGATATTGTAGAAAATAAAAGGGAGGCTTCAACTCATTTGAAAGGGAGAGGGAGTATAGGAAATCAACTCCCTCTTTTAATGCAGCTTTATGGAATTGTTTTGGGAAAGAATCTGTAAGACATTTGACCGTTAAAACTTGCTAACTAAAGTAAAAATTGTAGCTGTATCCTTTGAAGGAGAACTTGTGTGGTTTCCACTGAATTAAAAAACAACCCTCTACCGCTCCTCTGAAAAATGTCACAGAATAACAGTAACAAAAACCTAGCTTGTGGCTGGGCGCCCTGGCTCAGACCTATAATCCTAGCACTCTGGGAGGCCTAGGCGGGCGGATTGTTTGAGCTCAGGAGTTCAAGACCAGCCTGAGCAAGAGCAAGACCCCGTCTGTACTAAAAATAGAAAGAAATTATATGGACAGCTAAAAATATATATAGAAAAATTAGCCAGGCCTGGTAGCGCATGCCTGTAGTCCCAGCTACTTAGGAGGCTGAGGCAGGAGGATCACTTGAGCCCAGGAGTTTGAGGTTGCTGTGAGCTAGGCTGATGCCATGGCACTCTAGCCCAGGCAACAGGTGAGACTCTGTCTCCAAAAAAAAAAGAAAAAAAACCTAGCTTGTGAAAGATCTTAAGCTCTTACTGTTTAAAAGTAGAACTTGGATTTTGAGAAATATTTAGGTTTGGAAACTAGTACTTCTGATAATGATAGAGGTAAGTAGAACATTCATATTCAAATCCTTGTTTGTATTTTGCTTGGAATTTCTAAGCAAGGATGTGAAAATAGAAGCACTCTATAAGCACTGAAAATAGCTGGGATAGTTGAGTCTGCTTATTTTGTTGATTTTTTTTAGGTTTGTTCCAAGATGAAGATTCATGCAGTGATTGTAGCTATCATGATAAACCTGGTGCTAGTTTACAAAGTTTTGCGCTAGAAGGAAAAACTCCTTTCCCAGAAATTTTCCAAACAAGTCAACTTCTGTTCTATGAGCGATTCAGAGCCTATCAAGATTACATTTTGGGTGAGTAGGTTCTCTTTTTTGTTTCTTTTATCTTTAGTTTACAAGTAGATTGTCTATGTCAGTCCCTCAGATTGCCAGTTATTGGTTCTGAGAAAGTGGATTGAAATGGATTTATTAACTTCTCTCTGCTTTATGCATTCTTAATTCTTACTGTGTTTAATTTGTTTGTAGCTGACTGCAAGGCCTCGGAGGTAAGGGAATTTACAGCCGAGTTCTTGGAGAAGGTCCTTGAACCATCTGGTTGGCGGGCAGCCTGGCACACTAATGTGTTCAAGGTGCTGGTTGAGGTAAATTAACGTTGTTAAGACATTTGTCTCTAGCTATAAGCACTTCACTTCAGACTGTTACAGCCAAAGTGCTTATTTTCTTTTTCTTTTTTTGTTTTGGATTGAAACCTTTTATTAACATATGCTGTTCTCCCATCTACAAGTAAGCGTACTGTGAACATACAGGAAATGGGTATATATGCACTGTAACCAGCCTTTGGATCATTCAGAAGGAAGATCCATATGTTGGACATATATATTCTGACTTAAATGTGCATCACTGTCAGTTGGTAAATGAGTGTTCACAATACTTACGTCATAAAAAAATGCTTTAAAACTTGTTCCGAACCATAAATACAACAACAAAAATAAAGTAATTGTTATCATGGTACAATTATTGGTATTTCCTTTTCGTCTTCACAATTTTAGCTAATATTGTTTCATCATCTTAGTTGATAATCACAAAGAATGACTTAGATGTTGGGTGATGGGGAAAAAAGTCATGAGCAATTTACCTATCCATTTTAATCAATGATCTAAAAAAAATCGCATATCAGTGTTCCAAATTAGTGCAGCTCTAGCCACAAAGCAGAAAGTGAGCATAGATTTCTTCACATTCATTTTCACCTTTCTCCAACTTCTGAACCCTAGCCATTCTACTTCCTCTGTTATTCTTCCTCAAATAAATGTTTGCTCATAACCTGAACAGGGATAATAATAGGAATAGCAAACAGTTTGATAACATTTATTATATTCCAGACCCACCCTAAGAACATTGCATGAATTAACCCCCCCATCTTCACACTAACCCTAAGGGGCCATTGCTATTACATTTTCCATTTCTCAGATGAGGAAAATAAGGCACAAAAATGTTAAGTAAATTGCCCAGGGTCACACATGTAGTCAGGGGAAAGACCAGTTGAACCCAGCCAGTTTAGCTCAACAGTACATGCACATAATCACTATATCATTGCTTCACAAATGTATCACCCCCAGATTTTGTTGAAATATAGACACTAATTGAATAGGTCAGGGCTGGAGGCTAAGTTTGTGCATTTTTTTTTTTTTTAATTTCATCTTATTGTTATGGGGGATACAGAATTGCAGGTTACATACGTTGCCCATGCACCGCCCTTCCCCCCAAGTCAGAGCTCCCAAAGTGCTTATTTTTTTAATTAAAGTTTATGAGCTGATTGAAACAGCATGTTTTTCACATCTAATTGCCATGGTGTATGAAGCATTCCACAAATTTTAAAGGCAAGTGAAGAGAAACTATCAGGGAATTCAGGTGGTTTAAGTTTCAGTGTCCTTTGGCAAGGGGAACTGGATTATAAACCTATGAAGTGGAGGAGGTATTTGAGATCATTTAAAAAATAAGGAGGCCTAATTATGAAATTAACAGTTTCAATTAATTTTTTACCTTCTTAGTTTTAGCCCATTAAGTAGCTCAAGAGGCATTTTAAAGAGCCCATTTTTTTGCCTAGCAAATTTGTCGATACGTGGTTAATCTCTTGATAAAGTGTCCCATTGCAGAAAGTAAAAACAATTTTATTTTTCAACTGACTGAGCCTTTTACATTAAATTTGCACTCTAATTACAGCTGTGAATTTTTCTTAGTGTTTGTTAACTAGACCACAAAAAACTGCTGTTAAACTAAAATGTTAAACCAGGGAGTATGAATGCAAGTTGTTGCTACAGCTCCTTCAGAAAATGGGGACGTCACATACTGCAGTGATTATGTACGAGGCAGTGGGTTGCAGCTGTTCCTTGTGAATTTTTAAATTTTGGGTTATGCTAATATCTTTTGAAGTTCAGGCCTATTAATTTGGTTATAATAGTGCTTCCCTCTGCCCTCCATCAATTCTCTAAAAGCAAAGTCATTGTTTTAAAAGGGAAGTATGCCATTTCTTTGCTTGAAAGTCCTAATGCATTGCATTTACCTAGTGTTGGCTTTATGTCTTCTCATTGCCCCAGAGAACACATAAAATCCAAGCTCCTTCTGATGCCCTTCATGTCCTGATCTCCTTGCCTCTCTCCCCCCCCCCATCTCTTGCTGCTCCGTGGCCTGCCTCCCGCTCATTTCCTCCCTTTGGTTCCAGCAAGAGGCATTGCCTTTCTGCTCCTCCAGCTGCTAAGCTTGTCTCTGCCTTTTGTGCCTTCCCTGCTCTTTAGATGGCTGCTTCCTTTTCACCCCTCTCAGCTCAGCTCAGAGTTGACTCCCCCTGGCCATCCCAGCAAAATCAGATCACCACCCCTGTTAGTTATTATCTGTCATTCTCTGTTATTCTACTCCTCAGCATCTTGTTTATTTATCTCCCTGATACAATGTAAGCTCCATGAAATTAGGAGTCAAGCCTGTCTTGTTTATCCTTTATATTATGGAAGAAGCCTGCTCGCCCCCATTTCATGCTTTAAAAAACTCAGGCTGTTAGTTGTATTTTATCTGTGTATCCTAATTTTGATTTCCATGTGTTAAGTCACATTATTTTAAATTTCAGGTCACAGATGTGGACTTTTCCGCCTTGAAGGTAGTGGTGAGGCTTGCCGAACCATACCTCTGTGAATCTCAAGTGAGCACTTTTACCTTGGAGTGTATGAACGAGCTCCTCAATCTGAAGGAACATCGGTTGCCCCTGCAGGAGCTGTGGGTGGTATATGACGATTCTGGAGTGTTTGACCAGACAGCACTTGCAATTGAGCATGTCAGGTAGGAAGAGAAGTTGATAAAAATAATCTTGTGGGCCGGGCGCGGTGGCTCACGCCTGTAATCCTAGCACTCTGGGTGGCCGAGGTGGGTGGATCATTGAGCTCAGGAGTTCGAGACCAGCCCGAGCAAGAGTGAGACCCCGTCTCTACTAAAAATAGAAAGAAATTAGCTGGACAACTAAAAATATATAGAAAAAAATTAGCCGGGCATGATGGCGCATGCCTGTAATCCCAGCTACTTGGGAGGCTGAGGCAGGAGGATCGCTTGAGCCCAGGAGCTTGAGGTTGCTGTGAGCTAGGCTGACACCATGGCACTCACTCTAGCCCGGGCAACAGAGTGAGACTCTGTCTCAAAAAAAAAAAAAATAATAATAATCTTGTGGATAGAAAGTTTGGATGAAATGAAGTAATGCTGGTCTGTTAGACCCAGAGTTAAAACTCAAACTATAAACTTGGTCATTGTAATATTTTAAAATATTCAAAGATAGGAGAATCTTTTTGAAATTAAAAACATTTTTTAAATGCTTTAAATCATTTTCTGATAATTTCAAACTTACAGAAAAGCTGAAAAAAATAGTAACCTTGAATGATGCAAGGTTTAGGGGTGCCATCTTCCTACATAGTCAAAAATCTGAGTATAACTTTTGACTCCCCCCAAACTTAACTAATAGCCTACTGTTGACCAGAAGCCTTACCGATAACATAGTCAATTAACACATTTTATGTGTATTTGTACTGTATTCTTACAATAAAGTAAGCTAGAGAAAAAAAATTTTATTAAGAAAAATCATGGCTAGGCGTGGTGGCTCACCCCTGTAATCCTAGCACTTTGGGAGGCTGAGGCAGGAGGATCATTTGAGCCCAGGAGTTTGAGGTTGCTGTGAGCTAGGATGATGCCATGGCGTTCTAGCCTGGGCAACAGAGGGAGACTCTGTCCAAAAAGGAAAAAGAAAAAGAAAAATAAGGAAGACAAAATATATTTACTATTCATTAAGTGGAAGTGGATCATCACAAGGGTCTTCATCCTCATCTTTAAGTTGAGCTTAAAGGCTGGGGAGGAGGAAGAGGCAGGGTTGGTCTTAGAGGTGGAAGAGGTGGAGGGGTGAAAGGGGAGGCAGGAGAGGCAAGCACATTCGGTGTAACTTAGAAGTGGACCTGTGAAGTTCAAACCCATGTTGTTCAAGGGTCAAGTGTACAAACAATTCCTGTTTATCTTTCACCTGGTTTCCCTACATGTTAACAAAAGATACGGGATTCTTAATTGGTTTGTATGTATTTAGAAACTGCCTTAAACATTGTGGATGCCAAGGCTTATGGTTGGTAAATTAGAATTGAGAGGACAGAAAGGGCCAGGCGCGGTGGCTCACGCCTGTAATCCTAGCACTCTGGGAGGCCGAGGTGGGCAGATCGTTTGAGCTCAGGAGTTCGAGACCAGCCTGAGCAAGAGCGAGACCCCATCTCTACTAAAAATAGAAAGAAATTATATGGACAGCTAAAAATATATATAGAAAAAATTAGCCGGGCATGGTGGTGCATGCCTGTAGTCCCAGCTACTTGGGAGGCTGAGACAGGAGGATCGCTTGAGCCCAGGAGTTTGAGGTTGCTGTGAGCTAGGCTGACGCCACGGCACTCACTCTAGCCCGGGCAACAGAGTGAGACTCTGTCTCAAAAAAAAAAAAAAAAAAAAAAAAAAAAAAAAGAGGACAGAAAGAAAGAGGAAAGGGAAAAAAGTGAAGAGGGTTGTATACAATGATGTGTGTACTGCTAAGACTAATACACATTTTTTTAAGCATATGTCTAGTCAAAGACAGTGTTTTCTCAGGCTGATTCCAGGATCCTTAGGGCACGTGTTCATGCCTTTCAGCCTTTTTTGGCGTAGTTATTTCCCCTTGTACAAGTGGACCCCTTATTCCATAAGTGAGAAAGCAAGCCCATACCTGGATTAATAAGTATGATTTAAAAACATTTTTTAGATAAATCTTTTATCAGATCCTGACACAGTTCTTTTGGATCTTCTGTATATAAGTATAGTCACTAAACAAGGCTTACTTTTAGCTATTAAAAATGGACTTCCAGGAACTGGAAGTCTGGATAATACATAATTATCATAATGTTAATAATGTTGTTTGGTGTTTTGTAGTTTAAAAAGTACTTTTTAATTTCTATACCATTAGTGAGTTACCTGGTTTTGCTGAGCTTGATTTGAATACTGTACAAAGAAGCAGGGTTTCTCAGTGCTTCCAGCATCTTATGGACAATTTCTAATTGTGTGCAGGAACATTTAACCCTAGATGTTCAGTATTAGGCCAAGCAATATGATGTAAAGAACTGATTTGGTCCAGAACCAAATTAACTCCTTTATATTTCTCTCATTTTAAAAAAGTCTATTAATTGAAGCATTTGAAGCTAAAGGAATAACTGATGAGTTTAGGAAATTAGTAATCAGGGAGCTAATATCTCTTACTGGGTATAGAAGTTGGTAGAAAGCCAAGTATCTAGAATTGGTAATGTTATTTGAAGAGGACCCTGGTTAAATTTCCTCTTCATTTTGGGGGCTCAGATTCTAGTCAGTGCCCGGAGAAGGTCAAATTATGAGGGTTTTCATTTGCTCATTGATTCAATACATATTTGAGTGCCAGTTCCTTAGTTGAGGGTGCGGTATGTCTGGTACATGAAATAGACACCACATCATCAAGGACTGTCAGTCTAAAGGTGGGAGATGAGCCTTGATGAAGTAATCATACAAAGATATGTATGTGATTGGAAATGACAATGAGTGCTGTGAAGACTTACAGTATCCTAAGGCCAGGTCAGGTTGCTGTTCCATGATTATTTCTGGAGGACATGACATTTGAACTTGAGTCTGAAGGGTTAGCTAGGTGAAAGGGGTGGCAGGGGTGGAGGAGGGAGCAGGTTCAGGAGCTCAGTGGGTTTAAGAAGCTAAAAAGCTGAAAGGCTTTGTGTTTTAAAAGGTTCATTCGGACTGCTGTGTGGAAAATGAATGGAGGGAGATGGAATAGGGAGGCCAGTTAAGAGGCAAGTGAGGACTAGAGTGGGAATATGGAGAGGACGGACAGAGGCTTACTGAGAAAGTGGAACGGCCAGGACTTGGTGGCCGAGTGGATATGGGGGATGAGGAGATGTGAGTGGACATGGGAGAAGTCAAGGCTGACTTGCAGGTTTCTGGCTTGAAGGAGTAAACACTGGAGGAGGTGCAGATGTGAGTGGTGAGGATGATGTTTGAGCTGAGTTATGAACTGTAAATACAAGCTTGCCAGGTGGAGAAGGTGGGAGGCACTTCTGGCAGCCTGACCAGCGTGTTACGTGGAGGTTTGAAAAAGCCTGTGAAACTAGAAGTTTTGTATGAGGGCTCTGAGGCAGGAGAGGTGCATTAGAGTCAGATAATGAATCCAAGTAACATTGCCCAGCTCAGGACTTCATTCTGAGGCCAGCAGGGAGCCAGCAGACTTTTTACTGAGAAGAGGCATGCTTAGGATCATTTTTTAAAAGAAAGATAGACTCTAGAGGGTGAAGAGATTGACAGCCTAATCTACAAGAATTAAGAGATAGCTTCATTTTCAGTGCTCCTTCCTTTCACAGCAGAACTTCTTGAAAGTTATACATAGTCACAGTCTGTACTTCTGCGCACCCAGTACTGCTTCTACCCTGGCTTCACAACTGAAATTGTGCTCAAGGTCACCCAAGACGTCCGTGTTATTGTATGCAGCTGACACTTCTCTAATCTCATCTTGCTTAACCTCCTGACCACATTCTAGGTGTTTGATCATTCCCATCTTCTTTTTTTTTTTTTTTTTTTTTTGTGACAAACTCTTGCTCTGTTGCCCAGGCTAGAGTGCCGTGGCGTCAGCCTAGCTCACAGCAACCTCACACTCCTGGGCTCAAGCAATCCTCCTGCCTCAGCCTCCCGAGTAGCTGGGACTACAGGCATGTCCCACCATGCCCAGCTAATTTTTTCTATATATTTTTAGTTGTCCAGATCACTTCTTTCTATTTTTTTTAGTAGAGATGGGGTCTCGCTCTTGCTCAGGCTGGTCTCGAACTCCTGAGCTGAAACGATCCACCCGCCTTGGCCTCCCAGAGTGCTAGGATTACAGGCGTGAGCCACCATGCCCAGCCATTCCCATCTTCTTAACACACTCTCCTCTCAGTTTCTGCAATACCACTGTTCAGTTGGTGTCTCGCTGGTGCTGTCTTAGTCATCTTGGCCAGCTCTTCCTCTCATGCTCAAACTTTAGAATGTTGGAGTTACCTAGGGAACATTCCTAGGCTCTCTACTCTTCTTTCTCTAATCACCCTTGGAAACATGTTAGAATCACCTGGGGATTTTCTTGATAGATGTGTTCCAACCAGTACATGAAGAAGGAAAGATAGAATCAGAATATCAGTATTTTGTAATCACTAATGAAATAAAAGTGGTAGGCAGTGATCATCAATGACTACCTTAACCATTAGGTAAAAAACTGATAGGGAACTTTGTAATAGGGGGGATCAGGCTGACAATATCTGAATCCATTGATCAAACTTAACCTCACAAACAGAGATGGCCAGGCATGACAGTAAGTCCTCACTTAACACTGTGAATAGGTTCTTGGAAACTGATTTTAAGTGAAACAATATATATATAGTGAAAAAAATTTTATCATAGCCTAATTGATGTAAACAAGAGTTAAAGTTCTTAGGGCATATTTCTGGTTATAAAAACATCAGCAGGCCGGGCGCGGTGGCTCACGCCTGTAATCCTAGCACTCTGGGAGGCCGAGGTGGGCGGATCGTTTGAGCTCAGGAGTTCGAGACCAGCCTGAGCAAGAGCGAGACCCCATCTCTACTAAAAATAGAAAGAAATTATATGGACAGCTAAAAATATATATAGAAAAAATTAGCCGGGCATGGTGGTGCATGCCTGTAGTCCCAGCTACTCGGGAGGCTGAGACAGGAGGATCGCTTGAGCTCAGGAGTTTGAGATTGCTGTGAGCTAGTCTGACGCCATGGCACTCACTCTAGCCTGGGCAACAGAGTGAGACTCTGTCTCAAAAAAAAAAAAAAAAAAAAAAATCAGCAAATTTCTCTTTTAAAAAAATTATGGGTACATAATAGTTGTGTATCCTGCAACTTTACTGAATTTATTTATCAGTTCTAATAGTTTTCTTGTGGAGTCTTTAGGTTTCTCTAGATATATGATTATATTGTCTGCAAACAAGGATAATTTGACTTCTTCCTTTCCAATTTGTATATACTTTATTTCTTTCTCTTGTCTGATTGCTTTAGTTGGAATTTCCAGTATTATGTTGAATAACAGTGGTGAAAGTGGTCATCCTTGTCTTGTTCCAGATCTTAGAAGAAAGACTTTCAGTTTTTCCCCATTCAGTTTGCTACTAGTTGTGGGTCTGTCATATATGGCTTTTATTGTGTTGAGGTTAATTTCCTTCCATATCCAGTTTTTTGAGAATTTTTATCATGAAGCGATGTTGAATTTTATTGAATGCTTTTTCAGCATCAGTTGAAATGATCATATGGTTTTTGTTCTTTGTTCTATTGATATTATGTATCACATCAATGGAACCATTCTTGCATCCCTGGGATGAATCCCACTTGATCATGATGAATAATCTTTTTAATGTGTTCTTGAATTTGGTTTGCTAAGTATTTTGTTTAGGATTTCTGCATCTATGTTCTTCAGAGATGTTGGCCTATAGTTTTCTTTTTTTGTTGTGTCTTTGTCTGGTTTTGGTATCAGGGTGATACAGGCCTTGTAGAATGAGTTTGGGAGTATCCCCTTCTCCTTGATTTTTTGGAGTAGTTTAAGTAAGATTGGTTTTAATTCTTCTTTGAATGCTTTGTAGAATTCAGCAGTGAAGCCATCAGGTCCTGGGCTTTTCTTTGATGGGAGACTTATTACTACTTCTATCTTGTTACTTGTTATTGGTTTATTCAGGTTTTGGATTTCTTCCTGGTTCAATCTTGGTAGGTTGTGTCTAGGAATTTATCCATTTCTTCTAGGTTTTCTAATTTATTGGCATATAGTTGCTCATAGTAGTCTCTAATGATCCATTGGATTTCTACAGTGTCAGTTGTAATGTCTCCTTTTTCATCTCTGATTTTATTTATTTGGGTCTTCTTAGTCTAGCTAAAGGGTATGTCTTTTGTTTATCTTTTCAGAAAATCAACTTTTATATTGATTTTTTTTTGTTTCAATTTCATTTATTTCTGCTCTGATCTTTATTTCTTCTAATTTTGGGTTTGGTTTTCTCTTGTTTTTTTAGTTCTTTGAGATGTATTCTTAGGTTGTTTATATGAAGCTTTTCTGCTTTTTTTGATGTAGGCACTTATTGCGGTAAACTTTCTCTTTTTACTGCTTTTGCTGTATCCCCTAGGTTTTGATATGTTGTGTTTTCATTGTCATTTGTTTTGAGAAATTTTTAAATTCCTTTCTTAATCTCCTCATTGACCTCAAACATAGTATTTGTTTTATATATATAGATACTTCAGTGTTGAGTGCATATATGTTTAGAATTGTTATATTCTCTTGTTGAATTGACCCCTTTATCATTATATGGTGACTTTCTTTGTCTCTTTTTACAGTTTTTGTCTTGAAATCTATTTTATCTGCTAGAAGTGTGGCTACTCTTGCTCTTTTGTGATTTCCATTTGCAATGGACTATCCTTTTCCATCCCTTTGTTTTCAGTCTATGTGTATCTTGTCTTTATAGGTAAAGTGTGTTTCTTGCAGACAACATATAGTTGGCTGTTGTTTTTTTATCCATTCAGCCACTGTATTTCTTTTGATTGGAGAGTTTAGTTCATTTTCATTCAATGTTATTATTGATAGGTAAGGACATACTACCATTTTGTTATTTGATTTCTGGTTGTTTTGTGGTCCTCTCTTTCTTACTTCCTTTCTATCTTCCTTTGTTGAAAGTGATTTTCTGTGTTTTAATTTCTTGCTTTTTATTTTTTGTGTATCTGTTGTAGGTTTTTTGATTTCAGGTTAACACAAGGCTTGCAAAAAACATAACCAATTATTTTAAACATATGACAACTCTGCTTACAAAGAAATGAATAAACAAGCAAAGAGAAATCTATCAGAAATTCTACCCTTTAACTTCATCTCCCCGTGCCCCACTTTTTAACTTTTCATTTTATACTGTCTATCTCTCAAAAAGTTGTTATTTTTGATAGGTTTGTCTTTTAGTCTTCCTCCTCAAGATAGAAGTGGTTTATATATTACAATTGCAGCACTAAAGTATTCTGTGTTTGTGTTCTTACTGTTACCAGTGAGTTGTATACCTTCAGAAGATTTCTTGTTGTTCATTAATGTACTTTTCTTTCAGATTGAAGAACTCTTTTTAGCATTTTTTGTAGAGCAGGTCTGATGTTGATGAAATCCCTCAGCTTTTGTTTGTCTGGGAAAGTCTTTATTTCTCTTTCATGTCTGAAGGATATTTTTGCAGGATATAACATTCTAGGGTTAAGGTTTTTTTCCTTCAGCATTTTGAATATGTCATGCTACTCTCTCCTGGCCTATAAGGTTTCCACTGAGAAGTGTGCTGCCAGACATATTGGGGCAGTTTTGTATGTTATCTTTTTCTTTTTTCTTGCTTCCCTTGGGACCTTTTCTTTATCTATGACCTTTGGGAGCTTGATTATTAAATGCCTTGAGGTAGTCTTGTTTGGGTTAAATCTGCTTGGTGTCCTATGACCTTCTTGTACCTGAATATTGATATCTTTCTCTAGGTTTGGAAAATTCTCTGTTATTATTCTTCTTCTTATTATTTTTGTTTGTTTTTTGAGACAGAGTCTCACTCTGTTGCCCGGGCTAGAGTGCCTTGGCGTCAGCCTAGCTCACAGCAACCTCAAACTCCTGGGCTTAAGCAATCCTCCTGCCTCAGCCTCCCAAGTAGCTGGGATTACAGGCATGTACCACCATGCCCAGCTAATTTTTTTCTATTTTTAGTTGTTTGGCTAATTTATTTATATTTTTTTAGTAGAGACAGGGTCTCACTCTTGCTCAGGCTGGTCTCGAACTCCTGAGCTCGAGCGATCCTCCCGTCTCGGCCTCCCAGAGTGCTGGGATTACAGGCGTGAGCCACTGCGCCCTGCCGGTTATTATTTTTTAAATGAATTTTCTACCCCAATCTTTCTCTCTACCTCCTCTTTAAGGCCAGTAACTCTTAGATTTATTCTTTTGAAGATATTTTCTAGATCTTGAGGCTTGCTTCATTCTTATTTATTCTGTTTTCTTTTCTGACAATGTATTTTCAAGTAGCCTGATCTTCAAGCTTGCTAATTCTTTCTTCTGCTTGGTCAGTTTTGCTGTTGAGTGACTCTGATGCATGTCTCAATTTGTCAATTGAATTCTTAAGCTCTAGAATTTCTGCTTGATTTTTTTAATTATTATATTTCCATCTCTTTGTTAAATTTCTCTGATATGCTTCTGAATTCCTTCTCTGTGTTGTCTTGAAGTTTACTGAGGTTCTTTAGGACAGCTATTTTCAATTCTTTTTTTTTTTTATGTCATCTTATTATTATGGGGGATACAGAATTTCAGGTTACATACGTTGCCCATGTACCGCCTGTCCCCCCAAGTCAAAGCTCCGGGCGTGTCCATTCCCCAGTGTGCGTTGCACCCATCATGTAGGTATATGTCCCTCCCCTCCCCACCCCCCCTTTGAAAGGTCACTTATCTCCATTATTCAGGGATTGGTCACTGGTACCTTAGTTTGTTGGGTCAGGTCACGTCTTCCTGGATGTTCTCGATGCTTGTGGATGTTCGTAGATGTCTGGGCATTGCAGAGTTAGGTATTTATTTTAATCTTCACAGTGTGGGCTTGTTTGAACCCATTCTTCTTGAGAAGGCTTTCCAGATATTCAAGGGGATTGAGTGTTGTGATTTAAGTCTTTGGTCACTGCAGCCATATTAGCACTGGGGGTGCCCCAAGCCCAGAAATGTTGTGACTCTTGCAGACTCCCATTGGTACCGCTTTGGTAAGCTTGGGTAAGATACAAGAGGATTACCAGGCAGTCTCTCACTCTCTTCCTTGATTCTCTTTGCTGGGCTGCTGGAGTTGGGGGAGGAGTCACGGGGGCACTCCCCTGTGGCTACCAGCGCCAGGTCACACCTGAAGCCAGCCCAGTCTCACCCAAAGCCAGTGGTGACTGTTGCCTGGCTACCTCTGATGTTTATTCAAAGCCCAAAGGCTCTTTAGTTGGCAAGTGGTGAATCCTGCCAGGACTGGGTCCTTCTCTTCAAGGCAGCATGTTTCCTTCTGGCCCAGGGTGCGTGCAGAAATGCCATCCAGGAACCAAGGCCTAGACTCAGCACTCAGGAGTCTGCTTGGCACTTTATTTTACTGTGGCTGAGCGAAGTCCTCTGAGCTCTTACCTTTCCTTTCCTCAAGTGGAGGAAGACTCTACCTGGGCTGCACTGCCTGTAGTTGGGGGAGGGGTGACACAGGCACTGGCTTGGCTGCAGCTGCTGGTATGTCACTGGGTCACGTACACCCCAAGTCCACTGGCTCCGAGGCAGCACAGTCACAGGAATTACCCAGGGATTGCAGCCCTGTGGCCTGATTGCCTTATGAGGTTAGTCTAGGCCCCAAGCTGCTCTTTGTCTGCCAGTGGTGGGGCTAATGGGAACTCAGGCTTCCAGGTGGAGGATTTCCCTCTGGCCAGGGTGGTCAAAATGCTCCCTCCATGGGCACTGGCAGAAATCTGCCTTGTGCTGTGTTGCCCTGGGCCAGGGTGGCCCTGGGTTTTGATGCAAAGCCCTATAATCACTTCTCTCTCCTTTGCCCGGGCACACAGATTCTCTCTCTGCTCCGGATGCTGCTGGGGGACGGGGGAGGGGTGGCATAGGCAATGCAAAACTGTCTTATCTGCCCTCTGATGTGCCTTTTTCCTTGATATAAAATCGCTCAGCTGATTTTTCGTTCTTCTGAAGGTGCTTGCTTGTGTGGATAGTTGCTGTAATAGGTGTTTGTGCAGAAGGACAATCACTAGAGGTTTCTATTCAGCCATCTTGTTCCACCTCTTACTCCAGCAAATTTCTAAAGAAAGACCTAAAACATTTGTAATCTTAAACATTGAAATAAATGTGAGCTATACATTTAAGAAAGATTAATAAAAACAAGATAATAATTTACCCAGTTTGTGGTGGATTAAGTCAAAGAATAAAAGTTTGCAAAGCGAAAATCGTAAGGAGCACCTCCTGCCACCACGCTGTTCGCAACAGCCACGGCAAGCTCACTGGGTGATTTGTACTGCATTGTTTATTGTCATGCATTTGTACGATTATTGTGTACTCTATGGATTTTTATTGGACAATAATTTGTGTTGATTCATTTCTTCATTTTCCAACCTGCTTGTTCCAGTTCAGGGTCATAGGTGGCCAGAACCTATCCCATCAGCTCTGGGCACCAGGGGGGACTCAACCCTGGACAGGATGCCATTCCTGCGCAGGGCACACTCGCACATCTACCCACACTCACTCACTCTGGGATAATTTAGACATGCCAGTTCACCTAACGTGTGCATCTTTAGAATGCGGGAGGAAACCGGAGTACCCAGAGAAAAACCCAGGCAGACATGGGGAAAACATGCAGCCTCCACGCAGACAGTGGCTGC
Organism: Eulemur rufifrons; assembly: GCF_041146395.1. Classification (NCBI taxonomy): domain Eukaryota; kingdom Metazoa; phylum Chordata; class Mammalia; order Primates; family Lemuridae; genus Eulemur; species Eulemur rufifrons. The sequence continues at coordinate 31,899,743 of NC_091005.1, forward strand.
GGCTAGAAATCGATTTTTTTTTTCTCATCAACGTGAAAACAAATGACATCGAACGAAACAAGGACCTGTGCTTTCTAGGTGCTTCCTGTTGGAAGTACGTCATACCTCCCTTGAAGTATTCTTGCCACAAAATCTTTCCTGGAGCCCACCAAGTCTCTAGATCTTATCATCAGTTTACTGGAAATAAAGGAACATGTTAAATGACTCCATGAGGATGTAATCAACAAAGTTGGGAGTGTGGGAACCTATTAAATAAATTACTGGGCTGGGCGCGGTGGCTCATGCCTGTAATCCTAGCACTCTGGGAGGCCGAGGTGGGCGGATTGTTTGAGCTCAGGAGTTCAAGACCATCCTGAGCAAGAGCGAGACCCTGTCTCTACTAAAATTAGAAAGAAATTAGCTGAACAACTAAAAATATATAGAAAAAAATTAGCCGGGCATGGTGGTGCATGCCTGTAGTCCCAGCTACTCGGGAGGCTGAGGCAGAAGGATTGCTTGAGCCCAGGAGTTTGAGGTTGCTGTGAGCTAGGCTGACGCCATGGCACTCTAGCCGGGGCAACACAGTAAGACTCTATCTCAAAATAAATAAATTACAAGAAAAACAGAAGGAGAGATAATGTTTAGAATAAAAGTGATTTAACAGATATATTAATTTTTTTAAAATTATTACTATTTATTTATTTATTTATTTATGAGACAGAGTCTCACTCTGTTGCCAGGGCTAGAGTGCCGTGGTGTCAGCCTAGCTCACAGCAACCTCAAACTCCTGGGCTCAAGCAGACCTCCTGCCTCAGCCTCCCGAGTAGCTGGGACTACAGGCATGCAGCACCACGCCTGGCTAATTTTTTCTATTTTTAGTTGTCTGGCTGATTTATTTCTGTTTTTAGTAGAGATGGGGTCTTGCTCTTGCTGAGGCTGGTCTAGAACTCCTGACCTCAAGCAGTCCTCCCACCTTGGCCTCCCAGAGTGCTAGGATTCTAGGTGTGAGCCACCACTCCCGGCCAAGAGATATATTAATTAAATGTAACAGCTGACCCTTGTTTGGATCCTAATTTGAACAAGTCAGCTATAAAACAGCAGTGAAAGGGACAATTAGGGAAATTTGAACCCTGGATGTTTGCTAATATTAAGGAATTAGAACTTTTTTTGTATAAAGATTTATTTTTGAGACACATACTAAAAATTTATGAATGCTTTGGTAATCCTGAGATTTGCTTCAAAATAATCCAGTGTCAGTATGGTTGGGGGAGAAGAGCAGAGGGTAAATGGGTGAGGTAGAGATGAAATAAGATTGCCTATGAGTTGATAATTGTTGAAGCTGGGTGATGGATACATGGTATTCATGATACTATTTTTTCTGATCTTATATATATTTAGAGTTTTCCATAATAAAAAAATTGTTGAATCACTTGGGGAGCTTTAAAACAAAATGGATACTGACCTCACTTCCCTGAGAGATTCTGATTTATTGGGCTGGGATAGGGAATCAATTTTTAAAAGCATCCCAGGGGGCTCTAATATGCAGCCAGGGTTGAGAGCTACTGATTTATATTATGTCCCTAGATGATCGCATCTATTTAATCTCATCAGTGTGCTGACAACTCCCAGATTAATGTCTCTAGTCCTCACCTTTCCCTTCCTTAAGCTCTGGGCTTGTATATTCATCTGCATACTTAACATCACTTACCTGGAGGTCAAATAGGCATCTCAACCTGAACATGGTGAAAACAGAACTCTTTATTTTCAACCCCAAACCTGTTTCTCTCCCAGTCTTTTCTATCTCAACAAATGGCACTCACATTTACCTAGTTACTGGTAGTCAATAAATTGTTCGTGTGATAATAAGAAAGTCTTAACAAAACTAATGTGGATAAACTTCTCTAGATGATCCAAAGAGATCTCTATCTTGTGTAACTCGTGACTATCAACCATAGAAAATATGCAACATTCTCTAAGAATATGAAGGTTGTTTTGATTCACTCTTTAGCTCTCCTACCTCTAAAATCCTAATATTTTGAGCCAGTGATTGAATTTGAACAATACTAAGTTCTTTTTCAGGTTTTTCTACCAAAACATTTGGAGGAGTTGGGATGAAGAAGAGGAAGATGAGTACGATTATTTTGTCAGATGTGTCGAACCTCGATTGAGATTGTAAGTGTTATTGACCTTATACGTGTTGGAAAAATAGTTATCCATGGTTTAATTTTACCTGTGTGAGATACACACATGCACACTCCAGGGTTCCATAGCCAGAAATAGACCATGTACAAATAGTACAACCCTTTGACAAGTTACTAAATGAAACTTGTGCAAGTTCACATACACATGCTTTTAGTGTGTTTTTTTTTTCTTTTTTTTTCTTTTTAGGAAACGCTTTACGAATTTGCGTGTCATCCTTGCACAGGGGCCATGCTAATCTTCTCTGTATCATTCCAATTTTAGTATATGTGCTGCCGAAGTGAGCACTGCTTTTAGTGTTTATAGACTGAGTCTAAACACAAGGAGTTCAAGAACATCTAAGTTAATAGCTCACTATTTTGTAAATCTGAATAAAATTCAATTGAGCTAGTATGTTAAAAGTCCTTTGTTAAATTCAAAGACAATTGTTTGGACTGGGAGTGGTGGCTCACACCTGTAATCCTAGCACTCTGGGAGGCCGAGGGGGGAGGATCACTTGAGGTCAGGAGTTCCAGACCAGCCTGAGCAAGAGCAAGACCCCATCTCTACTAAAAATAGAAAGAAATTAGCCAGACAACTAAAAACATATAGAAAAAATTAGCCGGGCATGGTGGCACATGCCTGTAGTCCCAGCTACTTGGGAGGCTGAGACAGAAGGATCGCTTGAGTCCAGGAGTTTGAGGTTGCTGTGAGCCAGGCTGATGCCACGGCACTCTAGCCTGGGCAACAGAGTGAGACTGTCTAAAAACAAAAACAAAAAAGACAATTGTTTGAAAACTGAAATTATTTGAATTATAGAAGACTTTTTTGCTTTAATTTTTTAAAGGATATGGCTTTACTCTAAGTTTCTACAGTAAAATAAAGTAGGCTAAAGTAACAGACTTATCTCAGGATGTTTAGTTAAGCTCTTGCCTTAAATCTTATTTGACAAATAGATGAAAATACTAAATAGTTGGTAGTGAATAAAAATTTTCAAAATACCTAAATACATTCTTCTAATTTATCATATTTTGGCAGGCAAAACCCCTTCCACACAAAAATACCTAAATTAAACATGCAACCCAAATACAACTATTTGTTGTTCTACGGACCTTATTAAATGTGGCATTTATTTTTCCACTAGATGGTGCTCTATGACCAGTCATTTTTTTTCTTGTTTTCATGAGCAGTAATTTAATACGTAGTGCTGCAACAAGAATAAAATTATTATAACTCACACTCCAAAAAAAAAAAAAAAAATTGTAGAAGATAATTTTTTTCCCTGTGTGAAAGATGATTTGACTATATAAGCAAAGGCAGTAAGCCTTTATATTTTTGTGGAACCCAATTTGATTTAGTAGATTTCTTGTGTTTTAAATAGTAAATAAAATGAGAAATATATGAAAGTCTGATTAATGATTCTACTTGGTTTAGAATTATGTCTGTTTGATTTCAGCTCTTCATAAATTCGCTGTGATTTCTATTTAGCTTTCCAGTTTTCCCATTTTGCATTTCCTATTTTCCCATAGTGTATTCAATAAAATCCCAGAATTTCAATATGGTTGAATATTTTCTAGATTTGATACACTTGCTTTTAAAGAGCAATGATTGGTTTTGATTGAAGTGAAATGTAATGGTAGGTGAATTTCATGTGTTTCTGGCAAATTTGATTTTTACTTGGAAAAAAATTGTCTTCTGATTTGACAGCCGTGCACATGCCAACAAGAAGAAATAATTTACATACGTACCTTGTTCGTCACTGGAAGATGGGAAATCATAAGGGAGGGATTGTTATAGGGAAGAAACTATGGTACTTGATGGGGAGACTGGAATGCTGTCAAATTGGGCAGATTCTTTAAAAAGGTCCCTGGGCTAAGATAGGATTGGAGCTAGCAACAGGCAAGATTTAAAAGGAATCAAACCATACAGTCTTTTTTTTTTTTTTTTTTTCTGGAGACAGAGTCTTGCTCTGTTGCCCTGGCTAGAGTGCTGTGGCATCAGCCTAGCTCACAGCAACCTCAAACTCCTGGGCTTAAGCAATCCTTCTGCCTCAGCCTCCCGAGTAGCTGGGACTACAGGCATGTGCCACCATGCCTGGCTAATTTTTTCTATATGTTTTTAGTTGTCCAGATAATTTCTTTCTATTTTTTAGTAGAGTCGGAGTCTCACTCTTGCTCAGGCTGGTCTTGAACTCCTGACCTTGAGCAATCCTCCCGCCTCGGCCTTCCAGAGTGCTAGGATTACAGGCGTGAGCCACCGCACTGGGCCAAACCATACAGTCTTGATTTTGCACTGTGCAGTAAATGTTTTCCTTTCTAATTCAAAACACACTGCTTCAGAACTTAGGGGTCTGAGACACAGATGTTAGGTTCATTGCCTCTAGACTACAAAGTATTAGTATAATAAGAAATAAGCTAACTGGCATGGGTATTGGAAATGTTAAGAAATTTATTTTAAAATTTGAGTCATAATCTTTGCAACTTAATAGACCAGTGGTTTGGTCCCCAGTTTGTTGTTTGCAAAGCGGAATATTTCTAAATGAGTATGGATTAACTAAAGCAGACAAAATCTTTGCTTTTCAGGCTTCACCTAATTCATTTACTTGAAAAACAGGAAAAAAGCATTTTTTATTCATTTTAAATATTTGAATGTTCACCATAATTCGATGTAATTCGATCTGTTTAGGATGTGGTTCTGTTTTTTTTTTTTTTTTTTCTATCTTATTCAGAGCATAACTAAGTTTAAAAAAACATCGTCTAAGGCAATAGTTCTCAACCTTGGCTACACATTAGCATCTCTAGGGAACTTTAAAAAATACCTACTTCCAGAGACGAATTTAATTGGTCTGGATAGGGGCCTGAGCACCTGTATTTTCAAAAGCTCCCCAGGTGATTTAATGTTTAGCCAGGGTTGAGAAGCTCTGACCTAAGGAATAGCTAGTCAATATACATTTTACTGAGAAATAGAGCAATTATTTTAACTATAGGTAATGCCAATATTGTACTTTATTTTCAAATCCATTAATTTTTACCCATGAACTTGATTGTACATTTATAAATTATTTTATTACATCTAGAAATATTTTTTGTTCTGTCTTTATATTTGAGAGGGTTATATACATTAATAAATTTAAAGTGCTAATAAGGTTTTCTAGTACCTGGTTATTTTGTTTTAATCATGCTCTAGTTTAGTAATGACAGCTTTATTTTTTTTTTCTCAGAATCTCAAAGGCTTACGTTTTTGAAATTCTCTAATGATATTTCTGAAGAAATATTCAGAATTTTGTGCCATAGTGCTTTAAATGCAAGCACAGACAGATGATTTGAATCATTTCTAATATTTGATCCTATAAATATGGTAATCTTAAACATTGTTGTGAAACAATTTGAGATACTTCCCTTCCTACCCACACTCCCACATTGCCCTCTGCCACTCCTTCCTTAAGATTTTGAATCTAATATATGAGAAGAAAGGAATTTCTTATTAAATAATGATTACAAATTATGCAACGTGAACTTTCAGCGTTTCTAAAACACAAATGCTTGGATCTAAGACCAAAAATAATCAACTTCTCAATAGAAGAAAAATTAGTGATCTTAATGAAATAGTGCTTCAAACTTTCGATGGCTTCTACTTACATTAATAATAGAGTGCCATCAGACAGACTTAACTTGTGCCTGAGTTATATACCATAAAACACTTTTCTTATTTGGTCTTTGAGGACTAGATGTGCAGTCTTAATGGTAGGAAAATGTGCCTGAATGGCAATGGATTTCAATTTGCTTTTAAACTTTCAGGCATTATGACATTCTTGAAGACCGAGTTCCTTCAGGACTTATTGTTGACTACCGCAATCTGTTGTCTCAATGCGAGGAGAGTTACAGAAAATTTTTAAATCTGAGAAGCAGTTTATCAAATTGTAACTCTGATTCCGAGCAGGAAAATATCTCCATGGTGGAAGGGTTAAAATTGTATTCGGAGATGGAACAGTTGAAACAAAAGCTAAAACTCATTGAGAATCCTTTGTTGAGGTATGTGTGTCTTGTTATCTTAGCTAGTTAGCATCTTCTTTTACAAGCCGTCTTACTGAAAACTGATAGCTCTGTTTGGTTTCTTTAAGGTATGTGTTTGGTTATCAGAAGAATTCTAATATCCAAGCAAAAGGCATCCGTCCAAGTGGTCAGAAGGTCACCCATGTGGTCTCCTCTGCCATAACGACTGGTCTACTGTGTTCCCTGCTCAGGGACAGGCTTTGCCAGGAGCCTTATGAAGAAGAAACAGAAATTCAGGTAGAGTTTCTTGCTCTAGGTGGCTCTTTTCCTTCTCATTTATTGCAGGTTTTCCTGAATTCTACAAAGGGTTTATGGGAGCTTTCCGAGATGGTTTTCTGTGAAATGGGAAATAGAGCCCTGCCGTTTATCAGCAGTAGTCACTTACCAAGCATGTTTTGGGCTCAGTTATTAAAGCAGATACTTCAATATACAGTTTTGGCTCCATTTTCAAAGTGAGACATGAAGACACCTGGACTAATATTCAAGTTGCTTTTTGGGGGTGTATTTGCAATGTGTTGTCATTGTTTTCTAGTTCCATAGGGATCCATTGTCTGCTATAAATGCCTGCTATGAAGGTGACACTGTTATTGTTTGTCCTGGCCATTACGTGGTACATGGCACATTCTCCATTGCTGACTCCATTGAGTTGGAAGGTGAGTGTGGAAGATCACACAACCAAACTCGCATGTATGATATGGTTAAGTAAATAAGTAAATCACCAATCTTGTTGAAGCTCCAAGAATGTGATTTCAGCCCATTTGATTTAAAATGGGTTGCCTTGAAACATTAAGGTTATTAAAAGCTTAAAGCAAATTGACCCAGTATTTGAATAACTTGTCTTATGGTTCTTTACAGCAGTATACATGTTGGGAAGATGTTTACAGGCACATATAGGAAAAAAACTATTAGGAAGAAGCATACTTTTCAGATTATAGGTGGTTTATGTAAAGGAAATCTAATTTCTAGTATATAAAAAAAAGTTCCCAGCAATGTTTTTTTAAATTTTAGTAGTATTTAGGTTTGTTGCTTGCTCTTATTTTTTTTTTTTTTTTTTTTTTAGACAGAGTCTCACTCTCTTGCCTGGGCAGAAGGATCGCTTAAGCCCAGGAATTTGAGGTTGCTGTGAGTTAGGCTGACGCCAATGGCACTCTAACCTGGGCAACAGAGCGAGACTCTGTTTCCGAAAAAAAATAAATAAATAAATAAATAAATAAAAAATAAAGATAGCTTAGAGCTGATATTAGATGTAGTCTAAATATTTCTCAATAATTTTTCTATTTTTTGTAGTGACAAGGTCTAGCTCTTGTTCAGGCTGGTCTTAAACTCCTGCCTCAAGCAATCTTCCCGCTTCAGCCTCCCAAAATGCTAGTATTGTAGGTGTGAGCCACTGTGCCCAGCCAAGATCTGACTTTTTTTATTGGTTAACAGAGTAGTTCAGTTTTTCTAGTAGCTACAATTGTTTAAGTCAGTTTGTTAGATTTTAAGTCAATTTCTTTAAGAGCCTATTAAAATTAGATAATCTTGAGAAAATGCTTTGGTTTATTCAAATGTAATTTATATTAGAATCATAGAATCCCAGAGGTAAAACTTAAAAGGATTGAATGCTTAGAAGCCCTTTGACCCAGATCTAAGTTCTTAGGATTATTTATTTATTTTTTATAGCAGTTTTATAAGTGAATTTAGTGCTGAGCTGGTCTGAGATGGATGGTAGGATAGTCTTCCTGATATGGGGACCACTTGGGAAGTTATTGTTAAAAATTGATTACCCTGGTTTAAATTAAATAGGACATATGGAGAGATAATTAGATTTTCTTTAATTGCAACTGGATTGACTGATGTTAAATTATCATCTGGAGTCATTTGAACTAGAGATATCTGTTGTAGCATTTTTGTGTTTAGACATTTCCCCTCATCCATCCTAAAATTCTTGCTCTCTTCCTTAGGATATGGTCTACCAGATGATATTGTGATAGAAAAGAGGGGCAAAGGTGACACTTTTGTGGATTGCACGGGTGCAGATATTAAAATCTCATGCATAAAATTTGTTCAGCATGATGCTGTAGAAGGAATCTTAAGTAAGTATCTGAATGTTTGGTATATGATTTGTTCTAGACTTTGAAGGGAAACTTTCTATGGAAGATAAAATTTAATGAAATGCCACTCATGAGTACAGACATACATTATTTTACTACCCTTTACAGATACTGAGTTTTTTACAAATTGAAGGTTTTTGGCAACCTTGCTTTGAGCAAGTCTATTGATGCCATTTTTCTAACAAATTGTGCTCACTTTGTGTCTCTATGTCACATTTTGGTAATTCTTACAATGTTTCAGACTTTTTAATGATATCTGTTAGGCTGATCTGTGATCACTGATCTTTGATGTCACTACTGTAATTGTTTTGGAGCACCATGAACTGTGTCCATTTAAGATGGTGAACCTAATCACTAAATATTGTATGTGTTCTGACTGCTCCACCGACCAGTCAGTCCCCTGTCTCTTTCCCTTTCCTCTGGCCTTCCTATTCCCTGAGACACAACAATATTGAAATTAGGCCAATTAATAAACCTACAGTGGCCTCTAAGTGTTCAAGTGAAAGGAAGAATTGTGCGTCTCTCATGTGAAATCAAAAACTAGAAATGATTAAGCTTAGTAGTAAGGAAGGCACGTCCAAAGCTGAGACAGGCCGAAGGCTAGACCTCTTGTACCAAATACTTAGCCAAGTTGTGAACGCAAAGGAAAAGTTCTTGAAGGAAATTAAAAGTGCTACTTCAGTGAACACATGAATTATAAGGAAGTGAAACAGCCTTATTGCTGATAAGGAGAAAGTTTTAGTGGTTTGGATAGAAGATTAAACCAGCCACAACATTCCCTTAAGCCAAAGCCTAATCCAGAGCAAGGCCCTAATTCTCTTCAATTCTGTGAAGGTTGAGAGAGGTAAGGAAGCTGCAGAAGAAAAATTTGAAACTAGCAGAAGTTGGTTCAAGAAGTTTAAAGAAAGAAGCCATCTCCATAACATAAATGTGCAAGGTGAAACAGCACGTTCTGATATAGAATCTACAGCAAGTTATCCAGAAGATCTAGCTAAGATAATTGGTGAAGGTGGATACACTAACCAACAGATTTTTAATATAAATGAAGCAGCCTTATACTGGAAGAAGATACCATCTAGGACTTTCATAGCTAGAGAGAAGTCAATGCCAGGCTGCAAAGGACAGACTCTCTTGTTAGGAGCTAATGCAACTGGTGACTTTAAATTGAAGCCGGTGCTCATTTACCATTCCCCAAATCCTAGAGCCCTTAAGAATTATGCTAAATCTACTCTGCCTGTGCTCTATAAATGAAACAACAAAGCATGGATGACGTACATCTGTTTATAGCGTGGTTTACTGTTGAGACCTACTGCTCAGAAGAAAGGATTCCTTTCAAAAGGCTGATTGACAATGCACCAAATCATCGAAGAGCTCTAATGGAGATGTACAAGTAGATTCATGTTGTTTTTATGCCTAACACAACATTCATTCTGTAGCCCATGGATCAACGGGTAATTTCGACTTTCAAGTCTTATTATTTAAGAAATATACTTCATAAGGCTGTAGCTGCTATAGGTAGTGATTCCTCTGATAGATGTGGGCAAAGTCAATTGAAAACCTGGGAAGGATTCACCATTCTAGATGCCATTAAGAACAGTCATGATGCATGGAAGGAAGTCAAAATATCAACATTAACAGGAGTTTGGAAGATGTTGATTCCAACCCTCATGGATGTCTTTGAGAGGTTAAAGATTTCAGTGGAGGAAGTAATTGCAGATGTGGTGGAAATAGCAAGAGAACTAGAACTAGAATTAGAATTAGAGCCTAAAAATGTGACTGAATTGCTACACTCTCATGACAAAACCTGAATGGATGAGGAGTTGCTTTGTATGGATGACAGGAGAGTGATTTCTTGAGATGGAATCTACTCCTGGTGAAGTAGAAGATGTTGTGAACATTGTTGAAGTGATGACAAAGCGTTTAGAATATTACCTAAACTTAATTGATAAAGCAGTGGCAGAGTTTGAGAGGATTGACTCCAATTTTGAAAGAAGTTCTACGGTGGGTAAAATGCTGTTACAACATTATCACATGCTACGGGGAAATCATTCATGAAAGGAAGAATCAATTGATATGGGAAACTTCCTTGTTACCGTATTTTAAAAAATTGCCACAGCTATCGCAACCTTTAGCAACTACCACTCTGATCGGTCAGTAGCTATCAACATGTGGGGCAGAAAAATTACAACTTGCTAAAGGCTCAGATGATCGTTCGCATATTTTAGCAAAATAAAGTATTTTAAAATTAAGATGTGTACATTTTTTGAAAAACGTAATGCTACTGCACACTTAACAGACTATAATATGTGTAAATATAACTTTTATATGCATTGGAAAACCAAAAAATTTGTGAGACTCATTTTATTGTGTTATTTGCTTTATTGTGGTAGTCTAGAACCCATCTCTGAGGAATGTCTGTTTATGGAAGGCTGGTTAATTACTTGCTTATATACATAGCATGATAACTTTGGGAAATTTAACCCAAAGTGAAAAATGGTTCAGCCTATTTTTGAAAATTTGTTAGTTTAACATTAGTTTCTTTTCTGTGTGATCATTTTTTTCTTTTAAAACATTCTAATATTGTGGTCTGTGTTCATTGTATTCAATTTAGAATAAGACTGAAACGAGCTATCTTCATGTTGCACTACTGCTTGTTTCCTAGGTTCTGTATCCCTTTTCTTGAATTGGGGTCTTTTTCTTACTTCCAAGATACTCAGCAAAGTTTCTCTCTGATACTTGTTTTTGATAATGAAAGTGCTTTTGCACTTCTGAGATCAGGTTATTCTTTTTTAAGAATGTTGCTTTTAGATTTTAAAAAATAACTCAAAATAGTCATTGTTCCATATTTTATGAATTTGTAATTCAGATACCAAAGTTTTAATGATAATTATTGAGAAATATTTAGACTACATCTAATATCAGCTCTAGGCATCTTTATTTTTTATTTATTTATTTATTTTTTTGGAAACAGAGTCTCACTCTGTTGCCCAGGTTAGAGTGCCATGGCGTCAGCCTAGCTCACAGCAACCTCAAACTCCTGGGCTTAAGCAATCCTTCTGCCTCAGCTTCCCGAGTAGCTGGGACTACAGGCATGTGCCACCATGCCCGGCTAATTTTTTCTATATATTTTTAGTTGTCCAGCTAATTTCTTTATATTTTTAGTAGAGATGGGATCTCGCTCTTGCCCAGGCTGGTCTGGAACTCCTGACCTCGAGCGATCCTCCCGCCTCAGCCTCCCAGAGTGCTAAGATTACAGGCGTGAGCCATGGTGCCTGGCTTAGGCTATCTTTAATACTGGAAAAGGCACATTACTTAAAGCAGTCAACTGTATGTTCTCATCATAGTCATTCACCGTGGTAAGACTACGTTGGAAAACTGTGTACTGCAGTGTGAAACTACAGGAGTCACAGTACGAACATCAGCAGAATTTTTAATGAAGAACTCGGATTTGTATGGTGCCAAGGTATGATAAGCTCCTGTCTTCATGGGGAAGTAGTTTGGGTTTAAGTTCTAGATAAGCATATAAAAAATATGGGACCAAGAGGAAGCACATAATCCTGTTCTCTTTCCTCAAAGATACTCAGACACGTATCTACTAAGTCAGTCAAACTCAATTGTACAAGGTTCTTACATAGCATTTTCAAAACATAGATTAGGAAGAGAATAAATCTCACAATTACTTTATGGTAACTTTAAGAGAGGTTTAGACCCTTAAAATTATAACTTTGTAAACAATTTTGCAACAAAGCTCAATTGCTTTATTCTTAATTAAACTTTTTGAGATTGTTGTAGATTCACATACTGTTTAAGGAGTAACACAGAGTGATCCTGTATGTATGCCCTTGCCAGTTTCCCCCTAATAGCAACATCTTGTAAAACTACTACAATATCACAACCAGAATATTGACATTGATTCAGTGAAGTTAAAGAGTATTTCCATCACCACGAAGATCTGGCATGTTGCCCTCTTTTTCAACTTTTAATTTTTTTTTATTTTTATTTTTAATTTGTATAGATTTAAGGAGTACATGTGCAGTTTTGTTACATGGATATATTGCATAGTGGTGAAGTCTGCCTCCCTCACCTGCCTCCCACCATGTTGCCCTTTTACAACCAAACCCCCTTGCCTTTCCTACCAACCTCCTCCTCTGTTGGCAAACCCTAATCTGTTTTCCATTTCTATTATATCATAATTTCAAAAATGTTATAAAAATGGAATTACACAGTATATGACCTTTTGGGATTGGCTTTTTTCACTTAGCACAATTTTCTGGGGCTCTCTCCAGGTTGTTGTGTGTACCATTAGTTTCTTCCTTTTTATTGAGTAGTAGCCCAATGTGTGGTTGTTCCACAGTTTGTTTGTTCACTGTTGAAGAACATCTAGATTGTTTTCAGTTTTTGCCTATTGTGAAGAAAGTTGCTCTAAACATTCGTGTATAGGTTTTTGTGTAAACATTGTTTTCATTTCTTATGGGTAAGTGCCCAGGAATGCAATTGTAGGTTATGTGGTAGTTGCATGTTTAATTTTTTTTTAAGATTAAAAAACTGCCAGAGTTTTCCACAGTGGCTATACCATTTTATAGTCCCAGTCGAAATGTTTGAAAGATCCAGTTTCTCTTGTATCCTCAACAGCATTTTGTGTTTTCACTATTTTTTATTTTAGCCATTTTGAAAAGTGTGTAGTAATATCTCATCGTATTTTTTGTTTTTTTTTTTTTTTTGTTTTTTTTTTTGAGACAGAATCTCACTCTGTTGCCCGGGCTAGAGTGCCATGGCGTCAAGCTCACAGCAACCTCAAATTCCTGGGCTTAAGCAATCCTTCTGCCTTAGCCTCCCGAGTAGCTGGGACTACAGACATGCGCCACCATGCTCGGCTAATTTTTTTCTGTATATATAATTTTAGCTGTCCAGATCATTTCTTTCTATTTTTAGTAGAGATGGGGTCTCGAACTTCTGAGCTCAAACGATCCACCTGCATCGGCCTCCCAGAGTGCTAGGATTACAGGTGTGAGCCACTGTGCCCGGCCTCATTGTGGTTTTTTTTTTATGGTTTTTTTTTTTTTTTTTGAGACAGAGTCTCACTTTGTTGCCCAGGCCAGAGTGAGTGCCATGGCGTCAGCCTAGCTCACAACAACCTCAAACTCCTGAGCTCAAGGGATCCTCCTGTCTCAGCCTCCCGAGTAGTTGGGACTACAGGCATGCACCACCATGCCCGGCTAATTTTTTCTATATATATTTTTAGCTGTCCATATCATTTCTTTCTATTTTTAGTAGAGATGGGGTCTCGCTCTTGCTCAGGCTGGTCTCGAACTCTTGAGCTCAAACGATCTGCCCACCTCGGCCTCCCAGAGTGCTCATTGTGGTTTTAATTGTCATTTCCCTAGTGGTAATGTTGAATGTATTTTCATATGCTTATTTGTCATACTTATATCTTCTTTGGTGAAATGTTTTCCATGAATTTTTCCCATTTTCATTTATTTATTTATTTTTATTGTTATTTCAGCATATTGTGGGGGTACAAAAGTTTAGGTTACATATTTTGCCCTTGCCCCCCCACCCCCCCAGTCAGAACTTCAAACGTGTCCATCCCCTAGACGGTGCGCATTGCACTCATTATGTATGCATACCCCATCCCTTCCCCCTTCCCATTTTCTAATTGGATTATTCTTTTTCTTTTACTGTAAAGTTTTGAAAGTTCTATTTATATTCTATTTATACTCCTTTGTCAGGTATGTGGTTTGCAGAGATATTTTCTGCCACTCTGTAGCTTATCTTTTCATCTTCTTCATATGGGCTTTTACAGAGTAAGTTTTAAATTTTGATGAAGTCTAATTTATCAGTTTTTCTTTTTATGAGTCAACCTTTCAGTGGTAAGTTTAAGAACTCATTGCCTGGCTGTAGACCCCAAAGATTTTCTATTATTTTTCTAAAAATTTTATAGTTTTACATATGGTTGTGATTCATTTTTAAGTTAATTTTGGTATAGATGTGAAGTTTTGGTCAAGGTTCATTTCTTTGCCTGTGGATGTCTAATTGTTCCTGTACTATTTCTTGAAAAGGCTGTCCTTCCTCCAATATGTTGGTTTTACATTTTTCTCAGAAACCATTTGGGCATACTTGTGTGGGTCTATTTCTGGGTTCTCTTCTATTTCACTGGTCTGTATATCTATTTATTCCTCCGCTAATACCTATAGCTGTATATTGAGTCTTGAAATTGGGTAGAGTGATTTCTCCCACTTTATCTTTTTCAAAATTGTTTCAGCTACACTAGTTACTTTGTCTTTCAATATAAATTTTAGAATAATCTTGTCTATATCTACAAAAAATCATGCTGAGATTTTGATAGGAATTTTAAGAAACCTGTATATCAGTTTGGGGGGAGAATTGACATCTTTACTGAGTCTTCCAATCTGTGAACACAGTATGTCTCCATTTATTAGATCTTTGATTTCTTTCATCAGCATTGTATAGTGTTCAGCATACAAGTGTTGTGTGTGTTTTGTTAGATTTGTACCTAAGTATTCCACTTTTTTGAGTGATTGTAAGTGATACTATTTCTTCTTCTTCTTTTTTTTTTTTTTTGAGACAGAGTCTCACTCTGTTGCCTGGGCTAGAGTGCTGTGGTGTCAGCCTAGCTCACAGCAACCTCAAACTCCTGGGCTCAAGCGATCCCTCTGTCTCAGCCTCCCGAGTAGCTGGGACCTACAGGCATGTGCCACCATGCCTGGCAAATTTTTTCTATATGTATTTTTAGTTGTCCATATAATTTCTTTCTATTTTTTTAGTAGAGACGGGGTCTCGCTCTTGCTCAGGCTGGTCTCAAACTCCTGACCTCAAATGATCCACCCACCTCGGCCTCCCAGAGTGCTAGGATTACAGGTGTGATAAGTGATACTATATTTTAAATTTTGATGTCCATATGTTCATTGCTAGTATATAGAAATACAATTGATTTTTTATGTTTATCGTGTATCCTGTGACCTTACTGAATGAATCTTACTAGTTCTAGGGGTGTTTTTATAGATTCCTTAGAATTTTCTGTATAGGCAATCATGTTATCTGAAAATAGGGACGGTTTTCTTTCTTCCTTTCTGATCTATTTGCCTTTTCTTTTCTTGCCTTATTGCAGTGTCTAGAACTTCCAGCACTATGTTGAATAAGAGTGGTGAGAGCAGACATCCTTACTGTGTTTTTGATATTAGGGGGAATGTATTTAGTATTTCATCATTGAGTATAAGGTTAACTAGGTTTTTTTGTAGATACTCTTTATCAAGTTGATGAATATCCTCTGTATTTCTATTTTTCTGATCATTTTAATCATAAGTGGATGTTGACTTTTCTTAATGCTTTTTCTGCATTGATTGACATGATCACATTATTTTTCTTATTGGTAAGAAGAAAATGGTAGGTTACATTGATTGATTTTCAGTTTTTGAACCAGCCTTGCATCCCTGGAATAAACCGCACTTGGTCATGGTGTATAATTCATTTTGTATCTCTTTATCTGGTTTTGGTAGCAGTAATACTAGCTTCATAAAATGAATTCTGAAGTGTTCCCTTCTCTTCTGTTTTCTAAAAGAGATTGTATAGAATTGGAGTAATTCTTTAAATGTTTAATAGACTTTTCCAATGAAACCATCTGGGCCTGGAGATTTCTCTTTTGGGAGTTTTTAAATTATGAATTCAATCTCCTTAATAGTTACAGGGCTCTTAAAATGACCTATTTCATATTGAATAAACCTTGGTAGCCTGTGCTTTTTGTGGTATTGGACCATTTCTTCTGTGTTGTCACATTTATAGGTATAGAATTGTTTTGTAATATTCTCTTATTCTTTTTTTTTTTTTGAGACAGTCTCACTCTGTTTCCCGGGCTAGAGTACTGCGGCATCAGCCTAGCTCACAGCAACCTCAAACTCCTGGGCTCAAGGGATCCTCCTGCCTCAGCCTCCAGGGTAGCTGGGACTACAGGCATGCGCCACCATGCCTGGCTAATTTTTTCTATTTTTTAGTTGTTTGGCTAATTTCTTTCTATTTATAGTAGAGGCGGAGTCTCGCTCTTGCTTAGGCTGGTCTCGAACTCCTGAGCTCAAGCAATCCTCCTGCCAGCGTCCCAGAGGGCTAGGATTACAGGCATGAGCCACCGCACCCGGCCTATTTCCTTATTCTTTTCATGTCTCCAGGGTCTGTAGTGATAATCCATTACATTCTTGATATTGGTAGTTTGTGTCTTCTCTGTTTTAAGAACCAACTCTCTGTTTCATTGATTTATTTTTATTCTGTTTTCAATTTCATTGACTTTTGTTCTTGTTTTTATGATTTCATTTCTTCTGCTTGACTTGGGTTTATTTTGTTTTTTCTGAGTTCTCCACATGACAGCTTAGATTCTTGATTTGAGACTTTTCCTCTGTTCGAATGTACGCATTTAATGCTGTAAATTTCCCTCTCAACATTGCTTTAGCTGTCTTCCACACATTTTGATATGTTGTATTTTCATTCTTTGACCCATGTAGAGTTTAGAAGTTTGTTGTTTAGTTTCCAGGTATTTGGAGTTTTACTGTTATCTTTGTGTCATTGATTTCTAGAAACACACAATATGATTTCAACTCTTAAATTTGTTGAGGTTTGTTTTATGGCTCAGGATATGGTCTATCTTGATATATGTTCCATGAGCACATGAAAAGAATGTGTATTATGCTGTTGTTGGATGATGTATTCTATAAATATCAACTAGATCAAATTGGTTGATAGTGGTATTGAGTTCTTCTATATCTCTGATTTTCTGTTCTATCAATTATTAAGAGAGGAATGTTGAAGTCTCTAATTGTGGATTTGTTTATCTTTTTCAAGTTTTTGTCTTTTTATTAGTTTTTGCTTTACATATTTTACAGTTCTATTATTTGGCATATATTTAGGATTGCTATGTCTTTTTAGAGAATGAACATGTTTATCATTATGTAACATTACTGTCTGTCTCTGGTAATTTTCTTTGCTCCAAAGTCTACCTTATCTGTTATTGATACGGACATACCTGATCCTTTCGCTAATGTTGTTATAATATGTCTTTTCCCTATCGTTTTACTTTCAACTTGCCTGTATTATTCTGTTTGAAGTGAGTTGTAGACAGCATATAGATGGGTCGTATTTTTAATCCATTTTGACAATCTTTGTCTTTTCATTGTTATATTTAGACTATTTACATTTAATTGATGTTAAATCTCTAATCTGCTATTTTATTTTTTGTTTTCTGTTTGTTCTACTTTTCATTCTCGATTTTCTTTTTTCTGTCATCCTGTGGGCTACCTGAACATTTTTCAGAATTTCATTTGTTTTTGAGTATATCTCTCTATAGCTTTTTTAGTGTTTGTTCTAGGTATTATATGTACATAATATCACAGTTTACCTGTGTCATCATTCACCAGTTCAAGTGACGTATAGAAACTTTGCCTCTCTTCATGTCTCTTTACCGTCTCCTGTTTATAATTGTCTTAAATATTTCTTTTACATACACCTAGAACCACAAAAGAATATTGTAATTTTTGTTTCAAATTTCAAAGATAATTTAGAAAACTCAAGAAAGGAAAGCCTATTATATTTACCTATATTTTTGCTTACTGTGTTCTTTTTTTGCTTTTGGATGTTCTAGGATTCCTTCCTTTATCATTTATTTTTTGTTTAGAGAACTTCCTTTAGCCATTTTATTAGGGGAGGTCTGCTGGTGACAAATTCTCTTAGTTTCCTTTCTTCTTAGAATGTCTTGACTTCCTCTGCATTCCTGCACAATATTTTCATCTGGTGTAGGATTCTGGATTGACAGTTATTTTCTTCCAGCCCTTGAATAATACTGTGCCTCGTTCATCTGGCCTCTGTGGTTTCTGATGCTGTCAATCACGTTTTATTCTGCTGTAGGTAAGGTGTAAAATTTTCATAGATGCATTCGAGACTTGCTTTGTTTTTTAGCTTTCAGAAGTTTAATTATGATGTATGCTGGCATAGATTTCTTTGAGTTTACCCTGTTTGGGATTTGCTCATCTTCTGGAATCTGTAGATTTAATGTCTCTTGCCAAATTTGGGAGCTTTTAGTCATTATTTCTTCAAGTATTTTTTTAGCTTCACTATCTTTCTCTTCTCCTTCTAGGACTCTGATGACGTGCATATTGGATCTTTTGTCATAGTCCAACAGATCCCTGAGGCTCTGTTCACTTTTCTTTTTTAGTGTATTTTCTCATTGTTATCAGATTGGGTAACTTCTATTGTTGTATCTTCCAGTTCATGGATTCTTCCCCCTTTTCTTTTCATTCTGCTGTTGAACACATCCACTGAGCTTTTTATTTCAGTTATCACATTTTCAGTTCTAAAATTTCCACTTGGTTCTTTTTTTTTTTTTTTTTTTTTTTTTTTTTTTTTTTTTGTTGAGACAGAGTCTCACTTTGTTGCCCAGGCTAGAGTGAGTGCCGTGGCGTCAGCTTAGCTCACAGCAACCTCAGACTCCTCGGCTTAAGCGATCCTACTGCCTTAGCCTCCCGAGTAGCTGGGACTACAGGCATGCGCCACTATGCCCGGCTAATTTTTTCTATATAGATTTTTAGTTGTCTATATAATGTCTTTCTATTTTTAGTAGAGACGGGGTCTCGCTCAGGCTGGTCTCGAACTCCTGACCTAGAGCAATCCACCCGCCTCGGCCTCCCAGAGTGCTAGGATGACAGGCGTGAGCCACCGCGCCCGGCCTCCACTTGGTTCTTTATATCTTTTATTTCTTCGCTGAGCATTCTTCATTTGTTTTAAGTATGTTCATTATTGCTTGTTGAAACATTTTTATCATGATTGCTTTAAAATCATTGTCAGTTAATTCTAACATCTCTGACATCTTGGTTTTGGCATGTATGGATTGTCTTTATTTACTTTGACATCTTTCTGGTTCTTGATATGACAAGTGATTTTCAGTTGAAACCTGGACATTTTGTATTGTGTTATGAGAGTCTAGATCTTCTGTTTTAACTGGGCTTCTCTGACACTACTACAGGAGGAGACAAGGTGGGGGATGGGAGGGCATCACTTGGTTCTCCCAGGTGGAGGTAGAAGTCATAGTTCCCCCTTGGCTTCCATCGATACCCACATTGGATGGGAGAGCTCCTTGTTACTACTGGGTGGGGGTGGGAGTTCTAGCTTCCGATATGGTCTCCACTGACACTGTGATATATGAGGATGGTCTTATTACCAGTGGGCAATAGTGAGAGTCCAGAATCTCCACTAGGCCTGCTCTGACACCATACTAGCGAAGAGGGGGTAGGTGCCTTGTTGTTGCCAGGTGGGGGTACAAGTCCAGGCTTTCCATGTAGTCTTCATTGACACTGCTGTTGGGAGTGCCTCATAACTGGTTCGTGGGGGTGAAAGTCTTGGCTCCTTGTTTGGCCTTCTCTGACACCACACCAGTGGGGGTGTTGGGTACCTGGTTATAACCTTGAGAGAGTGGAAGTCTACTTTCCTCTCTTGACCTTTGCTAGCACAGGTGGGGGGGCGGCCACTTTTATTCTATGGTGTTTGGATGGAATAGAGCTATTATTGTCTGACAATTTTAGTTTTCTGTCTTTCTAGGTTGCCTAGTCCTTTGGCTAGACAGAGCAGTGTTTTGGGGCTTTTTGGTCTGTATCTGTTGGTAGACTAAATTGTCAGCTTCTTATTTTTTTTTTTTTTTTGTTATGAGGATTTTTTTTTTATTTTTACTCATTTTACGAGATATTAAAAATGTCTAGGACATTCAGCTAACCAGTATAAGCACATGGTGAACACTCAGTAAGAGTTCAACATATAATGATGATGCCACATCACATTTTATAGTGCTTTGTTGGCAGATAGGAGACATGTAAGGTTCAGGAGTTTTGCAGGGTTTTGCCTGGAAGGAATCTGTGAGCGTGTTAGTTCACAGACCGGACGCTGCCTAGCAACAGAGGAGCATCTCACCAGTCAGGGGCGTATGCAGGGCGACGCCTGTCTCAAGACCTGCAGGCCAGCACCTGATGCTTGTGTAAGACAGAACTCGGCATGAGGTCACAGGTTAAGGACTGACCAAAGAATGCCAGCCTGGCAGACACCTGCAGCTGAAATTAATTAGCCTCAAGGACAGTTCCTACTTCACTCCTGACAACATGTCTCAGTTGATGAGAAACTAGAT
Organism: Eulemur rufifrons; assembly: GCF_041146395.1. Taxonomy (NCBI): domain Eukaryota; kingdom Metazoa; phylum Chordata; class Mammalia; order Primates; family Lemuridae; genus Eulemur; species Eulemur rufifrons. The sequence continues at coordinate 31,920,214 of NC_091005.1, forward strand.
AAAGAAATATATAGCCTCTATATTTCTGTTTAGCTTTTTTGCTAATTGACAATTTTATCTTCAACTTGTATACTCAGCTAGGTATTCTTAACTTAGGGCTTAGAAGTTTATCTTAGAAAAATTTTGTAACCAATTGCTCACGTAGATAGAATTAAGGGGACTCTAGAAACTTTGGGGGAGCCTTGAAACCTAAATGAATGACATGTACACATAAATCTGTAACCACTGGCAACTAGTTGCTGCACCAATCAATACTGATGCGGGACTTCACTCAGGGCCTCACAGCTCACGGGAATGCTGGAGGACCCCTGACTCTGTGTCTCTATTATTTTTCTATTTCTATTATTTCCAAATCTCTTGCAACGATCTTGCCTGGGACCTATTTTGCTGGGAGCATAGCTAACTCCCGGCAGTGCTTGACAGTTTATGAAGCACTTCCACATATATAATCTTGCTAGCTGACTCCCAGGGAAAAATCATTAAATAGCGTTAAAAAACAAATCCTGGCTGCCACTCTCCCTGAAGTATGCTACATAGAGCTGCCCATATACAAAGCAATTTCAAAAGAACTTGATTACAAATGAATGCCTATAATTTTGAATGTTTAACTTTGTGATTTTCTTCCTATTTTAATTTTTTTTTTTTTTTAATTTTGATTGTCAGCTTCGTTAGCTCCAAGTCTGGGGGTTATGAAGCAAAAAGAAAACCTAGGAACCTTATTGCTTTGTTGGTATAATGCCTATGGTTTTGGTTGTAGCTAGCATGAGGAATTAGGGACTCTACTCCATTGTCCCAGAAGTGGCTCAATTGAGTCTCCTCAATTACTTTTTAATTGCCAAATTATCTGTTCATAATATATTTTGATTATGAATATATCATTTGCTAGGTGACAGCTGGTTTAAATTAGTCTCCTTTTTAAATTTTACATGATTCCTGATAGTTTGATATTTAATTTTAACTATTTTGTTATATATGTATTTTTAGTGTAGTCATCCTGAAATCTTTTTTGCACATAATCCCAAACTGAAAATCTCTTAGCTGAGGGCCCAATTAGCAAATTTTTAAAAACCTCTTCACAGAAGAATTAAGTTGGTGTGTACATATGGTCCAGTCATATGTAGAGGGGGAAGTAATAAAAAATGTTTTCTCATGGTATATCACTACTCCTAGAAAATTAACTCAACATATTAGGTTGGTGCAAAAGTAATTGCTGTTTTAGCATTGTTGAAATTTGCCCTTTGATATTGGAATACATTCTTAAATAAATGTGGTTATGTTATACATCATTTTAATATATAATTTGTCACTTAATGGTTTTTTTGAGTTCAAAATGGGTCATAAAGACTGGTCTGATGATAGTGGGTTATCAGAACTTATTAACATTAGTGTCGCTAAGGTTGGTATACAACCCCCCACTGCTAAATTTAACTGGCTTAAAAAAAAAAAAAGAAAAGAAAGAAAAGAAGAAAACAAAATGGATCATAAAGCAGCAGAGACAACTGGCAACATCAACAGCACATTGGCCCAGGAACTACTAGCGAACATGCAGTGCAGTGGTGGTTCAAGAAGTTTTGTAAAGGAGACGAGAGTCCTGAAGATGAGGAGTGCAGTGGCCAGCCATCGGAAGTTGAGAGCAATCATTGAACCTGATCCTCTTACAATGACATGAGAAGTTGCTGAAGAACTCAAGGTCGACCATTCTATGATCATTTGCCATTTGAAGCAAATTGGAAAGATGTAAAAGCTCGATAAGTGGGTGCCTCATGAGCTGACCGAAAATCAAAAAAATCATTGTTTTGAAGTGTCTCCTTCTCTTCTGGTATGCAACACAATGGACCATTTCTTGATTGGATTGTGATGTGGGAGGAAAAGTGGATTTTATACGATAACTGGCAAGGACCACCTCAGTGGTTGGACTGAGAAGAAACTCCAAAGCACTTCCCAAAGCCAAACTTGCACTAGAAAAAGGTCATGGTCACCATTTGGTAGTCTGCTGCCAGTCTGATCCACTATAGCTTTCTGAGTCTCGGCAAAACCATTACATTTGAGAAGTATGCTTAGCAAATTTTTTTTTTTAAATATGCAACGCTTCACGAATTTGCGTGTCATCCTTGTACAGGGGCTATGCTAATCTTCTCTGTATCGTTCCAATTTTAGTATATGTGCTGCTGAAGCGAGCACAGCAAATTGTTGAGATGCATTGAAAACTGCAACATCTGCAGCCAGCATAGGTCAACAGAAAGGGCCCAGTTCTCCACAACAACGCCCGACTGCACGTGGCACAACCAATGCGTCAAAAGTTGAATGAATTGGGCCACGAAGTTTTGCCTCGCCCACCATATTCACCTGACCTCTCACCAACCAACTTCGACTTCTTCAAGCATCTTGACAACTTTTTGCAGGGAAAACGCTCCTACAACCAGCAGGATGCAGAAAATGCTTTCCAAGAGTTCATCGAATCCCGAAGCACAAATTTTTACACTACAGGAATAAACAAACTTATTTCTCATTGGCAAAAATGTGTTGATTGTAATGGTTCCTATTTTGATAAAGATGTGTTTCAGCCTAGTTATAATGATTTAAAATTCATGGTCCAAAACCATAATTAATTACTTTTGCACCAACCTAACACATGCGGTAGATGTGTCATAAATTATTATAGCAACTCTTCTTCATTTATGATATTGTGTATTAAATTATTCCCAAATGGTTTCTTAAGTAACTATAACTATAGAGGTTTGAGTAAATCATTTTTGCTTCCCAAAGGGTCTCACATAACATTAGGAAATAAATTATTCCTATTACTGTCACTTTTTTGTTGGTACCATGTGGTGCCAAGGGACAATGTGACAGAATTGGACCATGTTTGAATCTTTCTCATTATTCTGTCTAAATGACACTTGAACTAGCTTCTAATTTTAACATGCATAGTAGTGGAGGCCATCGTTTAACTCATAGAAGTGATTTTTAAATTGGGTTGGGGTATTTTAAACCTGGGGTGTTTTTAAAAACATGAGTCTTGTTTCTACCCTCAAATTACAATATTTTGCTAAGCTCAAATTCTGTTCTCCAACTAATTGAGTATCTCTGAGAGAATGGCCATTTTACATAAGTGCATCTTTGAACAAGATTGTTTTTTTTTTTTTTTTTGAGACAGAGTCTCACTCTGTTGCCCAGGCTAGAGTGCCGTGGCGTCAGCCTAGCTCACAGCAACCTCAAACTCCTGGGCTCAAGCGATCCTCCTGCCTCAGCCTCCCGAGTAGCTGGGACTACAGGCATGCGCCACCATGCCCGGCTAATTTTTTCTATATATATTTTTAGCTGTCCATATAATTTCTTTCTATTTTTAGTAGAGGTGGGGTCTCGCTCTTGCTCAGGCTGGTCTCGAACTCCTGAGCTCAAAGGATCCGCCCACCTCGGCCTCCCAGAGTGCTAGGATTACAGGCGTGAGCCACCGCGCCCGGCCAAGATTGTTAAATAACTTTTTTTTTGGCAGAATCAGAAAACTGACTTGTCTAGAATGAAAGAGAATGGAAGAGGAATCAAATGTTGATGCTTTAAGCCAGGGTTTGTGTGTTTGTGTGTAGTTTTTGAAAGTGGTAAATGATCAACAATTTTCTGGAAGTGGAACAAATGGAAATGTTGATTAAAAATACGTAACAAAAATTATCTATAAAACACTTTATCTTTGGCCGGGCGCAGTGGCTCACGCCTGTAATCCAGCACTCTCAGAGGCCGAGGCTGGAGGATCGCTCGAGTTTGAGACCAGCGTGAGCAAGAGTGGAGACCCCGTCTCTACTAAAAATAGAAAGAAATGATCTGGACAGCTAAAAACATAAAGAAAAAGAAAAATTAGCTAGGCATGGTGGCACATGCCTGTAGCCCCAGCTACTCAGGAGGCTGAGCAGAAGGATCACTTAAGCCCAGGAGTTTGAGGTTGCTGTGAGCTAGGCTGATGCCACGGCACTCTAGCCTGGGCAGCAGAGTAAGACTCTGTCTCAAAAAAAAGAAAACCGGCCAGGCGCGGTGGCTCACGCCTGTAATCCTAGCACTCTGGGAGGCCGAGGTGGGCGGATCGTTTGAGCTCAGGAGTTCGAGACCAGCCTGAGCAAGAGCGAGACCCCATCTCTACTAAAAATAGAAAGAAATGATATGGACAGCTAAAAGTATATATAGAAAAAATTAGCCGGGCATGGTGGTGCATGCCTGTAGTCCCAGCTACTCGGGAGGCTGAGACAGGAGGACCCCTTGAGCTCAGGAGTTTGAGGTTGCTGTGAGCTAGGCTGACGCCACGGCACTCACTCTAGCCCGGGCAACAGAGTGAGACTCTGTCTCAAAAAAAAAAAAAAGAAAACCACTTTACCTTTGTGCTCTACATTTATACTGTGTTAAAGGCTAGGAAGTGATTGTAATAAACCTCCTATAGTCTTGCCTTTTAAGAAATGATTGTCATTATCTCGAATTGTAACTTACAGGGTGCTGGTATAGAAATATATCCTGGGAGTAAGTGTGTCCTGACTGACAATGGGATCCATCACTGCAAGGAAGGGATCCTCATTAAGGTGAGCGTCTGCTGAAACACCCTCTTTGCAAAGCTTAGAATGATTTCACCTACGAAACTATGTTTTCTTAAACTCCCACGTTGGGTTCTGTTTCCAGGTTTTGAAAAGCATAAACAGTATATAAATTTTAATAATATAATAGTTAGTGTCTGAAAGTGTCTTATGGGAATACTGTGTTGCCTATAGATTTGCAGAAATGACAGAGGACTACTATGTCACTCAGAACTCAAAATGTGCTACAAGATATTAATAAGCATAATTTTTCCACCTTATTTTTAGAATAGTGTGAAAAAAGATTTTTAAAGCAGGCAGTGTTGAATATGCCAGTTCCTTAAAACATTTGTTTTCAATGTCATAGGACTTTTTAGATGAGCATTATGACATTCCCAAAATATCCATGGTGAATAATATCGTACATAATAATGAAGGTTATGGTGTTGTCTTGGTGAAACCTACAATTTTCTCTGACCTGCAAGAAAATGCCCAAGATGGAACTGAAGGTATGCTATATTTAGTAATTTTTTTTATAAGAACTGATCTAATTTACTTTATTTCAACATTAAACTCTGATTAAGGGTCTGAATCTTTCTCCCCTCCTTAAAAACAATGGCTAGAACATGCATGGGCATGGAGAGAGAAAAGCTTGGTAAAGCCATAACATTATAGAATCTCAGGGTAAAAGAAACTTTCAAGATCAACTAGTTCGACTGTTCATTCAAAGCCCTGATAACGTGTGGTTTCTGTGGTCATACGGTTCCCTTTTTGTCATGCTTGGCGTCTGTGCCTGTATAGAACAAGGACGGGCATATGACAGCAATGGTGGCTTCTGCTGGCGTTTGTTGAGGACGGAGGCGAGGAAATGAACGTGCGGGTTATGGCTGTGCTTGCTGAAGGGCATGGTGGAGTTTCCTCTATTTTTTATTGGTAGAAGTAAATGCTTCCCTGTCACCTGCCTTTAGCAGCAACAGTGGGCAAACTTAGTCGAAATTAGTGAATTTCAAACCACGACACAGATCACTATTAAATCTCAGTCAGAGAGAATGATTAAGCATCGATGTGTGTGATGAAAGTTTAAAGCAGTGTAAAGAGTAGTCCTTGTCATCCGTCAGGATAAGCTCCAGTTATATCTGTGAGTTCGTTATTTCCTCACAGCATGAAATCAAATGTCAGCTGGGCAGGATTCTTATCTGTAAGCTCTGGTGGAAAACTCTGCTTCCAGACTCATTGATGTCATTCATGGGCAGATTTCATTCCTTTAGGTTGTAGGACTGAGGTCTCTGTTTTCTTGATGGCTGCTGGCTGGGGGTCACGCTCTGCTCCTAGAGGCTGCTCGCAGGCCCTCGCCACGTGGCCCCTCAGCAACAGAGTGCTTCCCTTAAGGCAAATCTCTCATGCTTTGAATCTCTCTGACCTCCTCTTCTGCAACCAGCTGGAGAAAACTGATCTTTTTGCCATTTAACAATCATGAAAGTTAACACCAGTGGGGATCATGGGGCCCATCTAGAATTAGCTGCTAGATTAGGAGTTCATTTAAAAAAAGTAGCAATTATGTTCATAACAGTAGGTAGGAAAAAAAGAAAAAAAGTAGCACTGTCTTATTAACCTTTGCATCCTAGCTCCTAAAACAGTGCTTAGCAGACAGTGCATATCCAGAACTTGTCTGTGTCAATGAGATTCTAGGAAGAAAAGGGTAAACAAAGAGTTCAAAATTGGTGATCCTGTATGAGGGTCAGGAAACCTTAGCTTGAAGAGCAAGGCAGCTGCTCGTTGAGATTCTTATGACAAAGAATTTGTAAAATCCAGTTAAATGACAGCAGGAATCCTTGGCAGGAAAATTTCAAAGCTCTAACAGACTATGTAACAAATATGTTTTAGTTGAGTTAGCTTATATATTTAACTGTATTTGTTATAATTTGTTTGTTTTTCCAGAAAGTAAAGCGTTTAAAATTCAGACAAGTGGAGAGGGAGATGCAACTGAAAGAGTGGATCTAGAAGAGCTGATTCAGTGTGCAACTGGCAAAATGGAGCTTTCTGCAAGATCTGATCTTTCTGAGCAAGTTGAGGGAAATTGTGAAATTATAAATGAACTAGTTGCTGCCTCCACACAAAAAGGCCAGATGAAGAAGAAGAGGTTGAGTGAACTGGGGATCACGGAAGCTGATGACAACTTAATGTCACAGGAAATGTTTGTTGGAATTGTGGGGAACCAGTTTAAGTGGAATGGGAAAGGAAGTTTTGGCACATTTCTTTTCTGACCACAATGATGTAAACAGATAGCAAAATATTGGATTTTATACATGCTGCCCTAAGAATCACTGCTGCCATTGTAGTTTGCTTTATGTGTGTATTTTATATTTGATACATTGATTGGGCTTGAGTGAAATATAGGTTTATTTTTATTTGCAGGTGTTACATGTAAAGCACTCCCTCTTTATAGGAAAGATCATAAAAACACATAAAATAGAAAATATTTAGAGACGTCTTATCTGAATGGCTTGCTTTCTTAAACACGTGATTCTCTCATAGTAAGCCGGTTAGTGACTTTGTAGTGTAGTTACACTTTAGCACTTCAGAGAGGAGGAGGAGGAAAGGCAGAGAATGCAAGACGAGTGCATAGCAATGCAATAGGTGTCACGTGTGTAGTGTTCTTAGCGTTGTCTTTTAATCCTAATTACAGCAAGTCTGATTTCCACACTGTATTTGCATAATACTTGCCTTAAAATACTTGCTTTTATGATTGGGAAGTTATCTGCCTAATCAGACTTATTGAGAATCTGAGTGGGATGCGTTTTTATGTTGAACTGTGCAATCGTCAAAACAGCAATAGGTAGCTTAGCAGGTTTGATACAGAATGAAATTTGTTGTTCGGAGCTGATGTGTATGTAGAGCATTTTCACTGTTGGTGAATGTGAATGATTAAAAAGAAAGTATTTTTCTATCACCATAACAGTATTTTGATCATATTTCTTATATAGTCCAAATGATTACCTATACAACCTATGTCAGCTACATGTTCTTGGTATCATATTGTAAAACATAGCTTTTAAAATGTTTCTATCTTAAAAGAGTATACGTGACTGATTAAAATTATAGTGATCAAGTAAATAAAATTGAATCTTGTTATATTTTTTCAAACCCATATGGGCCATATGTAGCAAATGTGAACCTTTGAAGAACACATAATATTTTGGTATCTTTTTAGTGTTTCAGAAAGAATATTACATTTTTTCCACTAAGTGTGGTTATGTTTGTTTCTTAAATTTGAATAAATAATAACTTATTTTTCAGATGCTACTAAATGTGGAAAGATTTATTTTAGATTTATGGTTTGACCAATGTAAGTTTTTTTTTTTTTGTTTTTGTTTTTACTTCTTTTTAAAAATCCTGTTGCAAGGAGGTTTATAAAGCAATGCTGATTGTGTATCAGCTTCAGCCAGATATTGATTAAAAACCGTTTCGTCAAATTTTTTTGTTTTTATCAAATTAGTTTTCCAATTGAATTTCTACTTTATCTTGAAATTTAGATTTTGTATATTCTCTTATAACTTGCTAGAGTGTCAAGAGAATGATAATGTAGCTAGGTAAGTAAAGTTAATACTGTCCTTGTTCCTTTTATAGCATGATAGTTTTTCAGATTTCATTTCTATTTTAGTTTAAATATAATCTTATATTAATTTTTATTCATGTGATCAGTTATTGGTAAATAGGCCTAAGGTGTTCCTATTTAAGTTATGTAGAATACATTTTGCCTCAATCATGAAAAATTAAACATCTCAGATGACTTAGTATAAGGAGTGTAGAGGGAGCTCTGGAGGGAAATGGATGTGACATTTGAGATGAAAACACTGATGTGGAAAAAGGATGGTCTTCTGTGTTGGGTGAGTTACCATGTGTCCTGTCCTTATGGTCTACCCTAAGTGTGACTTTGACTTTATGGCAGTTACAAAACTCTGTACCTTGTCTTCCATAAAACTGGTCCCTGGTGCCAAAAAGGTTGGGGACTGTTGCTCTATAACACCGAATATTGTCAACTTAAAATTTAAAAGTGCTTCTTTGATGAATGAAAAAACATTTTAATTTGTTATTTGTTTGATTACTATTATCTGATTTATTTAATCATTTACTATATTATTTTTTTTGAAAATTGCTTGTTTATATCCTTTGCCTATTCTATGAGTTGACTTTGTTATTGACGTATAGGAGTTTTATATAGTGTGGCTTTTAATCCTTCAATACTAAAAGTATATATATGCCTTTTATATATAAAATAAACAAGTAACATACTCGTGCATTATACTCATATCAATATATACTTATAAGTATGAAATATATTCTTGAGCTGTCTGAGCTTTGTTTATGGTATTGTGTTTTACTTAAGTTTTAATTGTAGTCAGAACTACTTTTTTGGATCTTGTGACTTGTTTACATAGGGCTTGTCACAAGATTTTAAAAATATATTGTTTTCTAGTAAATTTATAATCTTGTTTATATTTCTATGCCATCTGTAATTTGGTTTTGTATACTGTATGTTATAGAACTATTTTTCTCTAAGTGGCTAGAGGGTTCTCTTGGTACTGTCCATTGAATCATCCATTATTTCCCTAATTACTTGGATTCATACTAAATCCCCATGTATGTCTACTACCCATCCTCTGGTCTAAATACTCCTCACTAGTAATCTCCAGTTAAATGTATATTCCACTACAAGGATCCAATCACTCGTACCCAATCAAACTTGACCAGAAGGACTGTTTCCCAGCCATCTTAAAGTAGCAAGCTGTTTTCCCTAGTAATTACTTGGGGGAAAATGTAGTCTCACTCCCACTCCATTCTTATTTTTAATAGCTTCGTGCTATTGAGTTTAAAAAAAAAAAAATCAGCTTTTATCAGTTTTTTTTTTATACAATAAATACAATCACCAACTTTAAGTATACAACATCTGGATCTTAACAAATATATCCAGTTGTGTAACAGCTGTCACAATCACAATTTTGAAGGTTTCTGTCACCTTTAAAAGTTTCCTCCTTTTCCTTTGTGGTCAGTCCCCTCCTCCAACCCTTAGACCTGGCAACCATTGACCTGCTTTCTGTTGACAGTTTTGCCTTTTCTATAGTTACATATAAAAGAAATGACTTTGCATATAGCCTTTTGTGTTGATCTCAAACTTTGTATAATGCTGTTAAAATTCACCTATGTTGTTTCATGTGTCAGTAGTGTTTTTTTTTTAATTGACATTGTGTGGATATTGAGCATTTGTCCATTCATTTGCCAGTTGATGGGCCACTTGGGTTGTTTGTAGTTTTGGGTTATTGTGGATAAAGTTGCTAAGAATATCTGGGTAAAAATTCTTATCTGAACATATACTTTATTTCTCTGGAGGTAAATAACTGTGAGTGGGATTGCTGGGCTATATAGTAAGAACACATTTTATTAGAAAGTTCCAAATTGTTTTCCAAAGTGGTTGTCCCATTTTGGATTCTTACCTGCAGTGTAAGAGATTTTTAGTTGCTCCACATCCTTGCCAACACTTGTTATTGCCACTCTCTTAAATTTCAAGTATTCTGTGGGTATGCAGTGATAGCTCATTATGGTTTTAATCTGCATTTCCCTTACTATTTATGATGTATAGTAACTTTTCATATGCTTATTTGCTATTTCTATATCTCTGGTAAAGTATTTATTCAAATCTTTTGCCTATATTTCCCCCCGGTAAGTCAGGTTGTCTTCTGGAGTTGTAAGTTTTTTTAAATTCTAGATACAAGTTCTTTATCAAATGTGTGTTTTACAAATAGTTTCTGTCTGTGGCTTGGTTTTTTATTTTCTTAGTATCTTTTAAGGAGCAGAAGTTTAAATTTTGATCAAGTCTAGTTTATCAATATTTTTTCCTACAGTTTGTGGGGTTTTTTTTAATTTCAAATTATTACGGGAGTATAGATGTTTTTGGTTACATGGATCAGTTTTGTAGTGCTTGAGTCAGGGTGATAGGTGTGCCCATCATCGAAATAGTGATAATTGTACCTGTTAGGTAGGTTTTCGCCCATCTTCTCCTCCTGGTTTGTGTTTTTTATGTTTTATCCGAGAAAATCTTTTTTCTCCTTTTTCTCTTTTCCTGATCGAGGGTTTAAAACGTTTTTTTTTTTTTAAAGGAATCATTTTTATCTTTATTATTGGCTTATTAGCTATACCCTTTTTTTTTTTTTAAATCAAAAAATTTTTTAGTTGTGCTCTAATGCAATAGTTCTCAACTGGAGGCAGTTCCCCCTCTCCTCCCCCAGGATGTTTGCCAATGTCTGGAGACGATTTAGTTGTCACAACTAGGGGTTGGGTACAATGTACAGGACAACTCCCCACAGCAAGGGCTCAAAATGTTAATAGTGCCATGGGTAGAGAAATCTTGTTCCAAGGCCGGGCGCGGTGGCTCACGTCTGTAATCCTAGCACTCTGGGAGGCCGAGGTGGGCGGATCGTTTGAGCTCAGGAGTTCGAGACCAGCCTGAGCAAGAGCGAGACCCCACCTCTACTAAAAATAGAAAGAAATTATATGGACAGCTAAAAATATATATAGAAAAAATTAGCCGGGCATGGTGGCACATGCCTGTAGTCCCAGCTACTCGGGAGGCTGAGACAGGAGGATCACTTGAGCTCAGGAGTTTGAGGTTGCTGTGAGCTAGGCTGACGCCACGGCACTCACTCTAGCCTGGGCAACAGAGTGAGACTCTGTCTCAAAAAAAAAAAAAAAAAAAAAAAAAAAAAAAAAGAAATCTTGTTCTAGGGCAGGACTCAGGAACTCTTTCTGTAAAGAACCAGATAGATAGCAAATATTTCAGGCTTTGTATGATATATATAATTTCTCATCTCCTTTCCTGCCCACCCTCTTCCAAAATGTAAAAACCATTCTTAGCTTCTGAATTATAGTCAGCAGACTGGATTTAGCCTGTGGCCAGAGCTTGTTGACCTCTGCTTTAGGGTTTACAATATATCTGTACTACCTTCAAATATTTTTTTTTTTTTTTTTTTGAGACAGAGTGTCACTTTGTTGCCCAGGCTAGAGTGAGTGCCGTGGTGTCAGCCTAGCTCACAGCAACCTCAAACTCCTGGGCTCAAGCAATCCTACTGCCTCAGCCTCCCGAATAGCTGGGACTACAGGCATGCACCACCATACCCGGCTAATTTTTTCTATATATATATTTTAGTTGTCCATATAATTTCTTTCTATTTTTAGTAGAGACGGGGTCTCGCTCTTGCTCAGGCTGGTCTCGAACTCCTGACCTTGAGCGATCCACCTGCCTCGGCCTCCCAGAGTGCTAGGGTTACAGGCGTGAGCCACCACGCCCGGCCTACCTTCAAATATTTAATAATATTTTATCACCTTATATGTAAGGCCCATTTCCCCTCTTCTATCCTTGTGCTAAGGTTTTTTTTTCCCCTTGTGCTAAGGTTGTCATCTATTTTACTCTTTATATATATTGTAAACCTTTCAATGTGTTGCTGTTATTAATACTTTTGTTTTAAACTATTATCCTTTAAAAAGATTTTAAAACGTCTTGTATAATATTAACATATTTACCATTTCTGGTGTTCTTTATCCTTTTGTATAGGTCCAAATTTCTATTTAATATTCTATTCCACTTGAATAACTCCCTTTATCATTTTTTTTGGTACGGGTCTGCTGACACTTGAATTCCTCCAGCTTTTGTTTGTCTGAAAAATATCTTCAAGAGTTTCATTTTATCACTGGCCAGCAATTTCATTATCATGTGTCTTTCCATTTTTTTTTTTTTTTTTGACAGAGTCTCACTCTGTTGCCTGGGCTAGAGTGCCGTGGCTTCAGCCTAGCTCACAGCAACCTCAAACTCCTGGGCTCAAGCGATCCTCCTGCCTCAGCCTCCCAGGTAGCTGGGACTACAGGCATGCGCTACCAGGCCCGGCTAATTTTTCTATATATATTTTTTTAGCTGTCCAGATCATTTCTTTTCTATTTTTAGTAGAGATGGGGTCTCGCTCTTGCTCAACCTGGTCTCGAACTCCTGAGCTCAAATGATCCGCCCGCCTTGGCCTCCCAGAGTGTTAGGATTACAGGCGTGAGCCACCGCGCCCGGCCTGCATGGTTTTTTTATGTTTATTCTGCAAGGAGTTTTTTGTACTTTTTCACTGTATGAGTTTATTTCTTTGGATATTTTCTATTCCACCTTCTCTCTCTTTTCTCCTTCCTTGACTCTAATTATATGCACGTTACTCTGTTTTTTATTTTGTCCACAGGTCACTGATGTTTTATGCATTTTTCAATCTTTTTTTCTTTTTGGATAGTTTCTATTACTGTGTCTTTGAGTTTGCTGCTGTTCTGCAAAAATAAACTGCTGTTAAAAATCATCTGTGCCTGGACCGACTCCAGACTAGTTAACTCACAACCCAGTGGGTACGGGGTTGGGGGCCGGGGCTAAACATAAGTATTCTCTTCGGAAGCGCACCAAGTGATTTTAATGTGCAGCCAAGTGCTGAAAAACATCACCCAATACTCTAGCCCTGTGTTATTTTATCAAGCTGGCACGGAAAAGGAGCATAAATGTGCTGAAATAATGCCCCCACAAGCGTGGTCTTTAGACCAAGCAATAATGGGCAACTCAGACTTACAGGCACCCACAACCAACCCCGGGAGTGAACCTTAAATGATTCCACCTCTATGTTCTCCGGAGATTGTCTTTAGAATCTAGAGACTCAAAACCGCTGGCTGAACGAGGTGTTCATACATTTCCACAAGCTCTAGGGTCTTCTGAGAGCCTCCTGCACTCCTGCCACTTTCCACATCCTCTATGTCTTCAAAATTGGGGGTGGAAAGAGACTCAATCTCTTTTTTCAAGCCTTCTAGGTGTAACAAATACTACAGAAAAGTACCTGTAGACCAACATTTATATTTTGGGGAAAATGATGTAGCTTTATCTTGTCAATGTTTGCTTTTTATTCTCAGATCTTTCCACATGACATTATGCAGTTAATTTCATAGTATGAGCACGTGTCTCACATTGCCAGTCATAGCGGCCTCCTCTCCAGAGAAGCTTTGGGGTGACGGTGTTCTTCGCCTGTTGGAGCACAACGCCGTCAGCAAGTCAGTCATCACATTCCACAGAGCCTGGCGGGAACCTCCCATCAGGTGCTCAGTAGTCAATGACATTCTGGACAGAAGCCTTTTACACTGATTACATAACAAATTACAGCCGCTGATTCTGCTTTTCAAATTAAGAGGCAACATCTATGTAATATAGAATTACGTGACTTGCCTTGACAAAATGTTATTTAAAAGAACAGAAAATGGGATTTAGAGGAAAACTGTGACCAAGACAATGTGACTTTCTAAAAACAAGGAATAGAAAATCTTGTTAGCTTTTCTAAACCCTTAAGATTGAAAGACCCCAGGGAACTGTAAGCTCTAACTTAATATCGATACTAAGTTGAAAAGCCAAAATGTTAATTTCCTTCAGCACTGGAGAGGATTTGTCTCACTGGAAAATTCTGTACATAAACACCAAGTCAAAAATAATTCTCCAGCGACTCTGAGCATTTTACCAATGACAACAGATTTGAAATGCATTTTAGAAGCAATGACAGGGAATTAAATAGATTTCTAGTGCTGTAAAGCTTAATATTACTTCAGAAAGTGTTAAACTGCTCATCTTCCCTGCAGCTCATTTGGTACCTTGTACGCACTGAAGAAAATCTAAGTGCAGGAGCACCTTATTAATAATGTCCTGGAAGCCACATCAATGGGAGTAAGCCTAACACCTTCAAAAAGTTTTTGAGAGTTCTAAAATAAAACAGTACATGAGTTCCTAAAAGGCTTAATGGAAAATATCAACAGCTATCACCTAGAAAGCTGCATGTAGTTTAAGGGTCAACTATAAATTAGGGATATTTGATGTTGCAATAATATTCACAAGTACCTACCATGCATCATGCTTGCCACGAAAGTAATGCAGATTCTAATGAGTTTTTAATTGCTTGCTAAATTGTTCCAATTTTATTCAAAATGGCTTTTGAAGAGCCATACACCAAGATTATTTCCAGCATTTCAATGAGAAAGTTGTCAACCCACCTGGCCTGAAAGTAGTAAATGCTGAACTCCAGAAGTATACAAGCATGGTGAGCTCACAAATTCTTCTTAGTAAGGTAGAATTTTATTTGCTGATCACCCTTGACCTCGCCCAAACAAATGGGTCCCTCCCGGGGTTGGTTGTGGGTGCCTGTAAGTCTGAGTCGCCCATTATTGCTTGGTCTAAAGACCAAGCTCGTGGGGGCATTATTTCAGCACATTTATGCTCCTTTTCCGTGCCAGCCTGATAAAATAACACAGGGCTAGAGTATTGGATGATGTTTTTCAGCACTTGGCTGCTGCACATTAAAAGCACTTCGTGCACTTTCAAAGAGAATACTTAGTTTAGCCCCGGCCCCCAACCCCGTACCCACTGGGTTGTGAGTAAACTAGTCTGGAGTCGGTCCAGGCATAGATGATTTTTAAAAACGCCCCCAGTAGAGGGGGTGCTCTAAGGTGCTGCTAGGACTAACTACCGGTCTAAGGGAGGGAGGGTACGCAGCAGCAGTAGCACCTCAATACCATTCAGAGAACACAGGTTGTGGGCTGTGCCCTGCATCATCAGTTCTTAGCATTGTTTTGGTATTCTGCAAGAATGATGGTGTCTGGTTAATATTCACGGCTAGAGACAGATTTGCTAATCCTTGATCTAACTTCTTCACAGTTGTTACATTGTTGCTTGGTGGCCCTGTTTACAGAAAGCTAAGGTTTGAATATCTAGAGTTGTATGAAAATTCCTTTCTTCTGACTTCTACCACCTATTAGCCATGTGACCTTGAGCATAGCATGTAACTAACCTTTCTGTGAATGTTTTCTCGTTTGAAAAATGGGAAGTATATAGCTTTGCTTACATGCTTAGAGTTAACTTCAGGAGTGTTTTTTTTTTTTTTTTTTTTTTTTTTTTTTTTTTTTTTTGTTGAGACAGAGTCTCACTTTGTTGCCCAGGCTAGAGTGAGTGCCGTGGCGTCAGCTTAGCTCACAGCAACCTCAGACTCCTCGGCTTAAGCGATCCTACTGCCTCAGCCTCCCGAGTAGCTGGGACTACAGGCATGCGCCACTATGCCCGGCTAATTTTTTCTATATAGATTTTTAGTTGTCCATATAATGTCTTTCTATTTTTAGTAGAGACGGGGTCTCGCTCAGGCTGGTCTCGAACTCCTGACCTTGAGCAATCCACCCGCCTCGGCCTCCCAGAGTGCTAGGATTACAGGCGTGAGCCACCGCGCCCGGCCCAGGAGTGTTTTTTAATGTCTAAGTCTCTTAACTAAATATTCCTATGATGATGCCTGAGTGTTTCCCAGTGACATACTGAA
Organism: Eulemur rufifrons; assembly: GCF_041146395.1. Taxonomy (NCBI): domain Eukaryota; kingdom Metazoa; phylum Chordata; class Mammalia; order Primates; family Lemuridae; genus Eulemur; species Eulemur rufifrons. Next base: position 31,936,172 of record NC_091005.1, read on the forward strand.
GAGAGCTCTGTGCTGCTGGGGGTTGTGGGAGAGTAAAAGATGTAAAACAAGAAACCTTTGTGGGCGGGGAGACTCCTACCCAAAAAGTCCATACTATTTCGCATTAAGTGTCAAATGATCAATCAAGGTACATAGAGGAAGAGCGTGCACTGTAGACTGCTGGCAAGGTGATCAACTCATTCTGGTTTGTCTGGGGCTTTCCTGGTGTTAGCACTGAAAGTTCCAGGTCCTAGGAAACCTTTTAATCGTGGGCAAACCGGGAGGGTTGGTCACCCTGCAGGGTTAAGGAAGGGTTGGCAGTGGTCGGAGTGTGCCTTGGAGGGGTGGTGGTAAACATAACAATTGCCTCTCTACTGAGCAGAAACATCCACCCACCCAACTGCTGGGTATGTACCCATAAGGAGTAAGTAAGTACATAGCATTGTTTATAGCAGCCCTGAACTGCAAACAACCCAAGAATGTATACACAATTGTGGTATACAGTTGACTGGACTATTACATGCAACAACATGGGTGAATTTCTCAGATATAATGTTGAGTGAAAGAAGCCAAAAGATCAGAATTTCTATGGTTTCTTCCATATGATGGAAGCAAGAATAATGAGGAGCTATGGATTAGGAGGGGGCTTGAGGGAGACCTCCGGTGTGCTAGAGAGGTTCTATACCCTGATCTGGGTGGTGGTTATATGATTGTGTACACATATTAATATATAAACTCATCGAGCTGTTCACTTAAGATTTGTGCACTTTGTTGCATGTATTATTTTTTTTAAAAAAATTTTTGTAAAGCTACCATTTATTGAGCCTGTGTGCCCTGCACTGTGCTAAGCATTTTAATCCTCACAATAATCCTATAGGTACTGGCCACTTTAGGCCCAGAAAAGGTAAGGAAATTTGAACACTGTGCAAGTGTTTCTCAAAAAGTGTTTCAAGGAATAACAATTCTTCAGGTGTTATCTGCAAAAAGGGCTTTATGGTCAAGTTTGGAAGACCCTGGGAATAAAAGGGTTAAATATAGCTCTTTACTGAGGATTAATATACCAATGTGCGTTCTGAATTCCTTAAGGGTGGGATAGAGTAAGCAACATTTCTCAAATGTACTTGACCACAGATTTTTGGAGTAGGGGGAGAATGTCAGAGGGCTTAGGAAACACTCTGCCATTTAAGCAGAGGCCCTCGCGGGGACAGCCGTGTGGCTGCAGCGTGGCGTCGTGCGGTGAAGGGGTAAGAAAGCAAGCCGCGAGTTAATTTGGGATACAGCTGTACCGTTTTGAACGCCAGGCCAGAGACCTTGAACACAGGGCAATGACATTGAAAGTATTCTGAAGAGACTTATTTTCATGAGCACAGTGACACAGAGGGGCGAGAAATAGAGGTAGAGTCTTAATTAGGAGGCTTCCGTGAGGTCCAGGAGGAGTCAATCTGGTGTCACTTTCCCTGCTGCGCTGCTCGGGCTCGGTGGGCTGGGGACTCACGACTGTCCTGCTGGAGGTGCTTGCGCGGGGACTGGACAGCCAACCAGCCGTTCCCACACAGCCGAGCAAACACTCCCAATTCCATCATGGAGGGCAGGAGTCGGGGGCAACGCAGCCCCCGGAGGCTCGGGACACCCGCCCCTGGCGCGTGCACGGAGCGATCGCGAGTCCCCGAGTCCCCGGGGGCGACTGGCGGGGCCGGGGCGGGGACGGGGCGGGGCCGGGGGACGGGGACGCGCCAGGCTCGCGCCCAGCGGGAAGGAGCCGTTCAGAATTCCCAAAGCCACCGCGGACTCTGCCAGTCTCTTGCTGCTTTTATGATTCTCTGTAGTGTGGTCATTGTCACCTGAGTCTATCGTACATTTATCACTTTGAAGAAAAACAGCTTTACTGTGACTTCAGTGCTCACATACGTTTATCAGTAAAGAAAAACAATTTTACTGTGAGCTTAATGCCACCTAATATGAGTGACTCCATTTTGAGACAATAGGATCACAAATCATTATTATGTCAGTCAAAAAGGACCCACGCGGAGGACACAGTGGTGATGAGGACACAGACTAGCGATTGTGCTGGAGTCTCAGGTGTCAATAGTCATTTTCTAAGAAACTTTTCACTTTTAATCTCAAAAGACACCCAGTCCCTGTTGTATTTTAGGTTACTATGTTGGTGGTGTTTGGGTTTGTTTGTTTTTTTTTTTTTTAAGTTTGACTTTTTTCATTATCATTTAACCTATTCTCAAAAATCGCCAGTTTTCTTAAGAAATGGTTCCATGAACTTGTTCCAGAGTTCCCGTCCCCTGGGCAGGGCTGGTGGCCAGTGGGGTGGATGGAAAAGGTGTCAGGTAGATTTGAAGTGGATCTTGTCTCCTGTCCAACACGGAAGAGCTGCAGGACATGAAGCCAGGATGAGGTTCCCCAGGAGAGGTTTCTCTGGCCTTTCCCGGGCTGCTGTTCACTAGCGAGGATGCTTTCAGAGCTGGCTCGTTACAAAGCTGGCCCTCGAAGGTTATGAAGAAGGGAGCTCACAATTTTTAGTGGGAAACAACTTAGCCGGGCGGATTTGGGGGCAGAAGATCTGGACCCCAGTTCTGGATTCTCTGCTGTCTGGGCATATGGCCTTGGGCAAATACATCCACATTCCCTGGACAGTTTCTCTTACCTGTAGAATGGGAATAATGGTGCCCATCCTGCCTCTTTTACATATTCACCAGAATAAAATGAGGCAACGTCTGTGCTACTGCTCTCTAAGCCTGAAAGCACCATGCAAGTTTACGTTACTGTTTCCCTCTTGATTGGTTCTATGCCTTTGCTTTCTCGTCCTTTTTGGGCATTAGTTTCCCATTTGTGTCTATTGGTTAGTTACTAGTGATGGTGATAAGTCCTCAATAAAAGTTGGCTGGCATTAACCATGTTCCAGGAGCTGAGCTAAGAGCTTCATTTATGTTCTCTCTCTCACTTAGAGCTACGGCTTGTGGGACAGTTATTAACTTCTTCATTTATGAAACTGGGCCAATGAGTCTCAGAGATGTTAGGCCACCTGCTTTGGGCCACACGCCTGGAAGTCAAACCCAGAGCAGGCAGACTCAAGAACCTAAACTCTTACCGCCTTTATTGCCTTACACTTGGGTCAGACCTGCCTTTAAGAAGGCAACTTGGAGTCTGGGAAGGAGCTAAAACAGTGATTTCCTACCTCCATTTGGGGACAAAGTGGACAAGTTAATTGGGACTCCTTCTTTACCACACCACTTTCTGTTCCAAGTCCAGCTTATCCTCAAGGAGTTTACATGTGGGCGTAAATCTGAATTTTCTGCCATGGGTGAAAGCTCATAATGTTAAGACTTAGGGATTGAAATTGCTACTGTGCCACCTTTCATCTTTGGGATATAGACTTAAGTTTCAAGTGTCTTTTTTGAGACCATAGAGAAAGTGGATGGGTGGAGTAGGACTTTGGACCCAGCATGGAGGTTTAGAAGGACAAGAATGGAATGATGAATTAAAAGATGTTAAGTCTAGCTGGCCAGCTCTAAGGATACTTTTTGCACAAGAAACAGTGCAAGAGGCCGGGCGCAGTGGCTCACACCTGTAATCCTAGCACTCTGGGAGGCCGAGGCAAGTGGATCGTTTTAGCTCAGGAGTTTGAGACCAGCCTGAACAAGAGTGAGACCCCGTCTCCACTAAAAAAATAGAAAGCAATTAGCTAGACAACTAAAAAGAACTGAACAGGGCAGGTGGGAGGGGGTCAGCTATCCCCATTTATAAAAACCCTCACTAAACCCCCTTCTGTGCTGACTCTCTTTTCGGACTCAGCCCACTCGCACCCTGGGGGAATAAACCAGCCATGTTGCTCTCACATAGCCTGTGTGTGAAATGTGTCCTTTGGGTTATTCACCCTTTCAGCTACCAAAAAAATAAAATAAAATAAAATAAAAACCCTAGGATCGTTTCTGAAAAAAAAAAAGAAAAGAAAAAAAGAAAGAAAGAAAAACAAAACAAAACAAAACAAAAACACCCTAGGAATATACTTAACCAAGGAAGTGAAAGAGCTCACAAGAACTAAAAAACATTGATGAAATAAATTGCAGATGTCACAAATGGAAAAACATCCCGCATTCTTGGAATGGAAGAATAGTGGACCTTTTTCAGCCGTTAATAGGTCCAGGGCCCTCCGGTTTTGGAGAGCTACCTGAGCCAGAGAAGTCAGTTGTCTCTGCAGGGAAGCTAGTGACGTGGACGTGGTTTCCAGGGATAGCTGTAGGCAATCTGTAAAGTCTTGGGCAGAAATGACACTGTGGCCCAGGGCGCCTCCCGCAAGCCCTCAGGCTGCGATGGAGGAGACCAAGCTGAGACCCACCATGACTGGGAAAAAGATGGCTCATTTTGAGCGGGGTCCTGGGAGAAGCCACCCGAATTCAGACTCACCCTATAGAGTTAATTGAGGGACCACCATGACAGGGAAACAAGGCCCCAGGGTGAATGTATTGATGCAGCGGGTAAGTGTTCCGTTGCACCAGAAGAAAGAACTGTCCCAGAGCAGAAGAGGTGGTCGTGGCCACAGTATGGTCGGTAAGGAAGCATCCATGAAGTTGTAGGTTGGGGGTCAGTGTGGGAGGTGAGAAAGCATACGCGATCCGTGTAAGGTTGGCCTGTGGGCTCAGGTTCCCACAGGGAACATGAGTGAGCAGAGTGGAGCATGAGGGAGCCGACGATGGAGTCATCTGGGGGTTAGAAAAGTTTAGGGGGACAGTGGCCAGTAGGGGTCACTGAAGGGAGGCGCAGAGGAAACAGTGGGAGACATTAGAGATTATTTCAGAGGAGTTTAGGAAGGTGAGGGTATGTTGAATAATATTTAGCCAGGAGGTAAGAGGGGGATGTTTAGGGTGGGAGGAAAGTTGTCCTGCTAGAGTTTGTTCTGCCTCCAGAATATCGATAGATATTTGAACCTGTGTCTGGTGAGCCAGGACGTATTCACGGCTGATATGACTAGTCACTGAAGGGTAATAGTTGTGCATTTTCCAGTATACTTTGCCTGTGACTCCAATTTCCCAGCGCTGGTCCCAAGGGTCGAGGATATCCAGTTGGAGTTTATTTTTGTCTGAGAAATAGAATGTGTTAGGCCCCCATCCGTATGTCTTATAATTATAACCCTGCTATCCCTTGGGATTTTTAGCATTATGGAAGTGGCATGACAATTTAGGGCACCGCCCCCCCCATATACGTCGGCCTGCTCCCGACAATAGTCAAAAGTTTGGTCATATAGGTAGCACAGAACCAGGAGTGGAGCACCGTCAATGGATGTCAGGGACAGGGGAATGGTGAGGGCCATTTGACAGCCTTTCGGAGAGCGGTCAGCAGAGCCGGCCACATGGGTCTCCTGAGGGAAGGGTTTCGAGCACCTTAAATCTCCCGACATATTGGACCGGGAGCAGCTGTTGGAAGGGCCAGGAGGCATAGAAGCCCGTGTAAAACGGAGTTCAGTGGGACCGACCTGGTGGCAGGAGTAGGACGGGGAAGCATCTTGAGGTGGGGACCTTTTGATGCGTGAGATGTGATGCCAACAACTGGTAGGGTCATTTAGGTGTTTTATAGCCATAGGTGCTGTCAAAACCACTGTGTGGGGCCCCGTCCACCAGGGCTCAAGGCGAAGAGTCTTAAGAAGTACCGAGTTGCCGGGCTGTACACCCGTGTGAGAGATATCAGAGTCGGTCTCTGGAGGCTGAGGTAGGTATCTGTCTGCGTGGGCCCATAGAAGTTACCTGAGGAGAGAGATATGAGAGACAGGAGGCCAAAGGTGGGGGCTGGAAGATGGTGGTTAATGAGAAAAGGCCGGCCATACATGAGTTCGAAAGGGCTGAGGTAGGTAGGATACCAAGGGGCTCCCCTGATCCGGGTGAGAGCTAAGGGCAAAAGGTCAAGCCATGATTGGCGGGTCTCAATAATGAGTTTGGTGAGGTGGTCTTTGATTAATCTGTTAGCCCTTTCAACCTTCCCTGAGGACTGGGGCCCGTAGGGAACATGAAGTTTCCACTCAATATCGAGAGCCTCACAGACATGGTGAACAATTTTAGAAATGAAAGCAGGGCCATTATCAGACTGAATGAAGGAAGGAAGGCCAAAGCGAGCAATAATTTCCTCGATGAGAGTGGAGGCTACAACTCCAGCAGTTTCGTTGCCAGTGGGGAAAGCTTCAACCCAACCCGTGAATGTATCTACCAGTGTTAAAAGATATTTAAAGAGTTTGTGAGGTGGCATGTGAGTGAAATTGACCTGCCAGTCTTGTCTGGGGAGGTGACCACGCATCCGGTGGGTGGACACAGGGGGTTTGAGGCCCCCTTGAGGGTTAACAGAGGCACAAATGTCACAGTCTGAGCAAACAGTTTTGTTGAGAGAATATAGGGCAGGGTGTGAAAATAGAGGCTGTAAGAAGTGGGGGAGGCCCTTAGTGCCGATACGAAGTGAGGAGTGGACCTGGCCAACGAGTCCCAGGGCCTGTGCCTTACGGAGAGCCAGCTTGCCGTCCTTAATAAGGACCCACCCTTCGGTGGTGGTTGATCCCCCTTGGGTGAGAAGGCTGTCGCCCTCCTCTGGACTGTAGCAAGGTTGGAGGGAAGGAATGGAAAGGAAAACAAGGGGAGCCGGACTAAGGTGCTTTGGGGATGTTAGACTGTGGGCAATAGTATCAGCATAGTTGTTTCCCTTAGTGACAGGGGACCGGTCCGACTGGTGTCCCTTGCAGTGTATGATAGCTAATTGGGTGGGTAACTGAAGGGCTTCAAGGAGACTGGAGATAAGGGTGGCGTTAATAACAGGGGAGCCCTTGGTGGAGAGAAAGCCCCGTTCTCTCCATATGGCAGCATGGCAGTGAGCCATCATAAACACATACTTGGAGTCTGTGTAAATGTTTATAATCCTACCTTTAGCTAGGTGCAAGGCTCGGGTGAGAGCAATGAGTTCTGCCTTTTGGGAGGTGGTGCCCTCCAGAAGACGGGAGGCTTCTATTACCCAAGAGGTAGAGACAATGGCATAGGCCGAGTTTACTGTCCTCACCTGTGACCAAGCTGCCATCAATAAACAATGTTAAGTTTTCCCCAGGGAGGGGTTGGTCTGACAGGTCGGGCCTGGGGGTAACAGAGGCCTCAATCATCTCAGCGCAGGAATGGAAGGATAAGGTGAGGCATGGAATGGGAAGTGAAGTAGTGGGGTTTAAAGCTGGTGATTGAGATAAGGTAATAGTGGGATTTTTATAGATAAGAGATGGAATTTCTGTAGTCTAGACGGAGTGAGGAGGGCTAAAGAGCAGTGAGTTAGAAGGTCTTGTAAATGGTGGGTGGAGAAGACATGTAAGTTCTGTCCCAGGGAGAGTTTCAGGGCCTCCCTGGTGAGAGCAGTGGCCGCGGCTAAGGCACGGAGATCAGGCCAGCCAGCCACGGACCGTGGTGTCCAGCTGTTTGGATGAGTAGGCCACTGGGTGGAAATGGGAGTAGGTCCCAGAGGTTGGGTGAGGACACCGAGGGCCAGGCCCTGGCGCTCATCCATGTAGAGGTTAAAGGGTTTTTCAGGATGAGGGAGTCTTAGGGGGGTGCTTGTAAGAGAGAGTCACGAAGTTGTAGGAACACGCGGCAGACAGCCTGAGGGTTTAACAGAGGGCCAGCGGAGGCATCACGTGCTGCCTGCCTCATAGAGGGGTTCGGCAAGGAGAGAAAAGTTGGGGATCCAGTGTGGGAAGAAACCAATGAACCTGAGGAAGGATAGAATTTGTTCAGCAGTGGTGGGAGGCTGGAGGTCGTGAAGGGCCTGCTGGCGATTAACAGTCAGATGACAGGGAGTGGGGGTGAGACTAAGTCCAAAGTATGTGACAGTAGGCTTAGGCAGCTGAACTTTGGAGGGGGCCTGTCATTGACATAGTAGCAGCATTCCTCCTAAAGTAAGATAGTGGTCCCTCCTTTATCGGCTGTCAGTAGATCTAGAATCAAAATACTTTTGAGGTTTCATTAAGAGCAAACCAGGATTTCAAGAATGCCTTGTGATTTTAACCAAACCTTTTCTCCTTTAATTATAGCCGACTCAACTATACACAAAATTCCTTCGTAAATTCCTTCTATGAACTCCATCACAACCTACACAGACCATCTATAACATGCTTGGGCTTTCTTTTCTGTCCTAAATTTTCTCTTTCCCAAATAACCAGCCATTCTATTCCAGGGCAAAAAGTCACTACACAAGATCCTTCTCTACCCAAATTATTCCCTCGCTGATCTTTCTTAACAAAAATACATTTCCATGCTCATAGCCTTTCTACAGTTTTTTCTCTACCTTATTAGTTATCTTTTATCTTGGTTTTATTTTTCCCTCCAAATCCATGCTTTGAACCAATTTCTAAGCAATCTCTGAATTAGACAAAATTACACACATAATTTTTTTTAACGTAAACTCGGGGATCTACCAGTTCAGACGGGAGAGGGTATGTAGGGCTTGGTAAGGCGGGAGAAGCTGTGGGTGGGGCTGAGGAATCTGGAGAGTGAGAGAGATAGAGGAAGAAGGGTGGAGGCCCCGGAGGAAAAGTGGAGGGTGGTGTCCAGTTTGGTTAATAAGTCCCTTCCCAATAGTGGAGCAGGACAGAAGGGCATGATAAGAAAGGAATGGGTGATGGGACGGTCATTTATTAGACAGGTTAGGGGACCGGTGGTGGGGGGTCGAGAGGGATTGCCGTCAGTACCCATGACTGACACCTGGGAAGGATAAGTAGGGCCTGAAAAGGAAGGCAGGACAGAGCAGGTAGCCCCCGTGTCAACCATAAAGGACACTGCCTTACCCGCTACCTTGATTGTTACCCTGGGCTCAGCGAGGGTGAGGGGGTCATTGAGTCGGAGTCTCTTCAGTCTTCGGCAGCCAGACCCAAAACCACCATCGGCAGGTCTAGGGATGGAAGGACTGACCCTCCGGACTTCTGTCCCAAGGGGCAGTCACTTTTCCAGTGTCCCTCTTGACCACAGCCGGGCAAGGCGTGGATGTGGCTGTGGGCACTGCTTGGCCCAGTGGCCTTCCTTACCGCACTTGAAGCAGGTGCCTGGCGGAGTGCGGCTGGTCACCTTAGATGAGGTCGATGGTTTCTCGGGTCCCGCCGGCCTCAGGGCCGCAAATAAGGCTTAGGCCTGCAGGTGTGCCTTTTGGCGGACACGGGCCTCCCTTTGGGCCTCTGCCTGTTCATCTCGGGAATTAAATTTCATATTTTCAGATTTTCAGATTTTAAATGTCATATTTACCAGGTCTCGGATAGGGGTTTGATGGCCCTCCTCTGCCTTTTTGAGTTTCTTTCTGATGTCAGGGGAGGACTGAGTAATAAAGTGGGTTGCAAGGACAGTAGTCCCTGCACGGGAGGTAGGATCTAAGCGGGTATATTGGATAAGGGCATCTGTAAGGTGGCTGAGAAAGGCCTCGGGGTTTTTGTCTGCCCTTTGAGTGATTTCCCTGAGTTTATCATAATTTACAGCGTGATGGGTGGTGGCCTGGAGGCCGGCAATGACACACTGCAACATGCGGTCCCGCCGTTTCCTGCCCTCCTGGCCAGCCGGGGTGTGGAGTTGGTATTCCCACTCTGGCTCTTTGCGAGGGACGGCCTCGGCCCCCCAATGCCATAGTGGGGTCTGTAAGATGGACCTCATCAGTGTGTCCCTGAGCCGCTGCCCAGACATGCTCTTTTTCATCTGTAGTGACCCACGTATGGTGGAGGCTGAGCAGGGGGAGAGCTGAGAGAGTCAGGTGGGTCAGAGAAAGCAGAAGAGGCATCTGAAGAGACAGTTGGCAAAGAATTAGAAGGATAAGAGGCGGAGGGTGGTGGGGGACCTGTGCAAGGAGGACTTGTGCGGGCTGGCAGGTCAGACAGAAGAAAGGACAGGAGTGCAAACAGAAAAAGGCTTGGACATATGGGATCTCTGACCATTTGCCATTCCTGTGCCAAAAATTATAAAGGTCTTGTAAAACATTGAAATCGAAAGTTCCATTTTCAGGCCATTGAGAGTCATTGTCCAATTTATACATTGGCCAGGCCACACTGCAGTAGAAAATGAGGGGCCTGGGCCGGATGTCTAAACCCAGCATTTTCATATTGGCCAGCAGACACCCTAGGGGTGTCTTGCAGGGAATTTTAGAAGATTGCCTGCCCATGTCACCTCAACCCAGATGGGGAAATAGCCAGGAAGCTGCCTTATGGAGGCAGCAAAGGTCTGGGGGGATGTCTCCGCCCGAGATTAGTGTGCTGGCACGGAAAGGGGTGAGAGGAATTCAGGCGTCCCCAAATAGCCTCAGCCCCTGGAACAGGGAAGCCTCTGACATGGGCCCACAGTTTAACGGACAGGGAACAGCCTCCTGGAGGGAATGGAGGCTCCCAGTGGGGGATCTGGGTTGAGATAACATGGGGTGACTCACCCAGGCCAAGGTAGTCAATTGAGGACTCGAAGGCAGTCAGTGGAGGTCTCGATCTGGAATGCGAGAGTCCACGGAAGCAGGTGGCACAGCCAAGGCCCCAGAGCGGGCTGGCGCAGCCCAATGCCCCTCCTGGGTTTTGGCACCAAATGTAAGGTTTTTTGGATTGGCCAGCACCAGAGAAAGAAACACGAGCAGTGTTGAAAAGGATAAGTAAAGAGGCTTTATTGGAGTGCTCCTGGGTGAGGGTAATGGATCCCAAGAGAGGGGGGCCCAGGCAAGGTTCTTGGGTCCCGGAAGAGAGAGAGACTGAAAAAGTCACCCCTCCCAGAAGTCTGAATGGGCTTATATATGTTTTTAGGGCGGGGGGGGGGGGGGGTCTCTTCAGTGGGAAGATTTCGGTGTGAAGAGTGAGGAATTTCTTTGTTGCAGTTTTAGGGTGAGTATTGAGAAACAGGAGGGGCCGGTGGTATGTGTGGGCTCCAGGAACCGTTGACTCTTATCAGGGTAACCATCCAGGTGTGGTCGTCCTTTAACTTAGCTGGGCCTTGCAGGCATTGTTTTCTGAAGGTCTTGTGGGCTTCTTCTTTTTCCATTAGGGAGGGGAGGGGTGCCCACCACCAGCCTTACAAGTGTCAGCAAATTAGAACAAATAAAACACCAAATAGGGCACATAAACAAACTTATGGTCAAAGGTTTATGAAAATATTTTTGCTTTTGGTCTTTTAATCCTAACTGCAGAAACAGTTTATTTCCACAGATTCAATGTCTATGGAAAGGTACACAAAACGTGTTTCTAACTATCATCTGATATTAGCAGTACTGTTAGGGATTCAAAGTTGTCCTAGAAGTTGTAGTTAGAAGAGCTTAAATTGGAAGCTTTAGTTTTCCCTTGATCTTCTCTATTTTTGTCTTACTCTTTACAAGCTAACCAGTTATGTGTACATTATGTTGCTGTAACAAAAAGTTTTTGCCTACAAAAAAATTTCTAAACTGTTAATTTTTGTATAGTAATTTACTTCAGATAAAAAGTGAATGATTGTTAAAATCAGAATAGAATCTCACAGTAGTCTTAACTCTTTAGAAACAGTGCATACACTCAAGTTTACACTCAAGTTGAAAAGATGTTTTGAGACTATATAGTTTTTAAAACAGCTTAATATTGACACTCATGTAAAATGCGTGTTGCCTTTTTGTATCTTTGTTTGAGGTGCTAAGGATTGGTGCTGAAGGTTTTTTTTCAGTAGACAGTCAGATGATCTTGTGTTGATGGGATTTAGAAAACTAACCTAAAATGAAGGCTTCAGAAGCAAAAATTTTCTGACTTTGCCTTGTCTGCCTGCCTCTTGTGCCAATTCTTCCCTAAAGCCAGCCATAAAAACCAGAATCCCTCTACCCAAGGCAGGTCGTATAGCCCAGAACCCCCTTTTTTCTGAAAACTAGCCATAAAACCTAAAATTATTCTATGTAAAATGGCCATAAAGTAATTATCTGACCTACTTTGTTTTACTGTAAAACCCCATTCCAGAAAGGGCCTTGCCCCACACCAAGAAGGGAGGAACGCACACTCAGAGGCCAAGCAGAATCTAAATATAAAAGCCTTGCTGGTTCTGCCACTCAGCCTGTCAGAATTAGCTCACACCCTTTTTGTCCAATCATATTTCTACATGGCTGTCCATAGTTTAAACATAAAAATGGATGATTTCCCCTGCATCTTTGAGTGTTCATTCTGAAGGTGTCCATGCATAAGTTTTAATTCCTTCTCCTATTAATCTTCATGTCAGTAAATTTTCAGCAAGTCTTTATGGGAACAGTGGCCTTTACTCCCCAACTTTGGGGGCCAGGGACGCTTTGATCCCTATGATGTCAATAGATTTTGTTTTGGGATGTGGTGTTTTGGAAAGATCTAATTAACTAATACCTATAAACAGGACATTCTAAATGTCTACTATGTTTATAAAATCTAGAAGTGATGTTATATTTGTTTGAAATAACAAGTCTTATTGAAGTACTTATTTGTTTTTTCTTCGTAAGATTTACTAGTTTAAAAGAAAAAAATAATAATTAAAACTATATTTTGAGGCCAGGCACGGTGGCTCATGCCTGTAATCCTAGCACTCTGAGAGGCCGAGGCAGGAGGATCACTTGAGTTCAGGAATTCAAGAACAGCCTGAATGAGAGTGAGACCTATGTCTTTACTAAAAATATATAGAAAAAAATTAGCCAGGCATGGTGGCACATGCCTGTAGTCCCAGCTACTCAGGAGGCTGAGGCAGGAGGATTGCTTGTGCCCAGGAGTCTGAGGTTGCTGTGAGCTAGGCTGATGCCACGGCACTCTAGCCTGGGCAATAGAGCAAGACTCTGTCTCAAAAACAAACAAACAAACAAACAAAAAAACTATATTTTGATCCCTGTTCTGTTCTATATCTAATTTACAGGGTGTAAAAATGGTTAACAGAAAAGTAACTTAAACTGATAGCTGGAATCTAAGTGAACTGCTAAGACAAATAAGTTAAATAAATTAGGCAAATATAAAATGGAATAAATACAAATGAAATTTTCATATAATTTAAAATCTTAAAGTCATTATGTCAAGTTTAAGGAGATAATCATAAAATGTCTGAGTCATTTATAAGGTGAAATACTATAACATTAGTTCTTACGGATAAGTTTAAGCTTATACCTTGATATCTTATTTTTATATTTAGGAATGCTAATAAAATTGGTGACTGATAAAGTTCAAAGTTACTTTAACTTCCTCGGTTTTTCTAAGAGTTGACATTATGATTAATATATGTAATTAAAACTTATAGATGGAAGGGAAACAATTCTATATAAAAATTATTAATAAAAAGGTTATAAGACAAATATTAATAGTTTTGTTAAAAAAGATAATTTGGGCCTAATTTGTTAGTTTTTGAATCTGCTATGAAATTCAATATATAGGCTGTGTGTGGTGGCTCATGCCTGTAATCCTAGCACTCTGGGAGGCCGAGGCTGGTGGATTGTTTGAGCTCAGGAGTTCGAGACCGGCCTGAGCAAGAGCAAGACCCTGTCTCTACTAAAAATAGAAAGAAATTAGCTGGACAGCTAAAAATATATATATAAAAAATTAGCCAGGCATGGTGGCGCATACCTGTAGTCCCAGCTACTCAGGAGGCTGAGTCAGGAGGATAGCTTGAGCTCAGGAGTTTGAGGCTGCTGTGAGGTAGGCTGACACCACAGCACTCTAGCCCAGGCAACAGAGTGAGACTCTGTCTCAAACAAACAAACAACAAAAAAAAAACATACATGGAACATTGTCAAATATGAAATGATGTTTAACTTTCTTTGGGCTATATTTGTATAATTATGTTATTAATATATATTCCAGTATTGTAAAATATTGACAGGTCTTGGTGTGTGTTATCAGTAATTATGGTTATTATGTAAATCGCTGTATGCCACAAAAATAACCAATTTGGTTTGTCAATGTCTCTTTAACCATGGCTAGTCCAAGTTTTATCATCCCTAGACAATTATTATTTTACTTTGATTTATCTCTGAAAATGTTTTTTTCTGGGTAAGTGCAGGGTTGGCGTCTTCAAGTAATGTCATGGAAAGGACTGACAGATTCACTTGACTACTGGTTTCCGATAACTTAGGACATTATATACTATTGGACTAAAACAAAACAAACGTCCAGGACTTTAATTTGAAAACTGACATATCCCTGAGTATAGCTAACTCAACCTCATGAGACTGAACTAAATTTTTATACAAAGACTCTTTATTTAAAACATTACTGATTCTTTTGTTTTGTTTTCCAGAGTCCTGACAAGTTTTAAGTAAATAGCAAGTTTGCCTGATATCTGCAGGACCTAGAACTATGGAATCTGCCAAAGCCCTGTTCAAATATCCTCCCTCTAGGCCCAGGGACTATCTGCGGAAGAGGGGGCAGTGTGAGATTGTAAGGGCCGATTCCCAGGGATGGAATTAGTTTAGACCCTCCAGATCAAGGAGGGGCACACAGAAGCCTAAACAAATACTAACTGAAATACTTTCTTTTCAGGCCACATGCTGCAGATATCCATCCCAATCGTAATTTTTTTCCCCCTGCTTCCTATAGACTTAGAAATTCCTGAATATAATTGTTCTCAGTTATGCGTTTACACAAAAGGAGACATAATGAGTAATTTATCAGCCACATTAGTATAAATTACTAAAAAGACTAAAACATTATGACACAGTAAAAATCTCTAAATTCCCTTAGCTTACATGTTAATGATGCTTACATTTGCTACGAGTCTACCACTAGACCCAAGACTATAGTAGCTCAACACTTACAGGTAAATTAGTCTTGTAGCCTTGCCTTTGGCATTTTGGATTTTACTCTTATGTCACCTAGTGGGTTTTAAAGTGTTGACGAGCGCCTGTCTACCTCCAGTCCTGTTTGGCCTAAAATATTTAACTGGCTGTAAGCCCCCTTTCGGCTCTTCAGTCCTCTTGGCCACAAGGGTCCCACCGAGGGACTGGATGGACCCAGGGCAGGTACCCACACCACCCTGGCAACAGATGAGACAAAATGAAAGTTGGGCCATAGATGCTGCCTCTCACATATCTTGGCCAAAAGGGGGAAATTGTGAACTAAAATAAAATTTTAAGGCCCACCTCCCTCCCTGCCCCCCACCGGCTGACTGAATGGACCCCCTCCTGGCCAAGGGGCTATCCTAAAACTAAATTGCCTGCCAGGAGGTGAGGTGAGGCGGGAGGTCAGACATGCCTCATCACAGCCCCCCTCCCTTCTTGGGGACATCCTTCGTAGCCCATTAACAGGACTAAGGTTATGTAAGATACACCTGCAGGTCCTCAATTTACACAATAAATCTATGCCCACCTGTAAGCCCCCCACCCTTCGAGATGGCCCACCTTCCCAGGCCAAACCAATGTAGGCCTCCCACGTATTGATTTATGACTTTCCCTGTAACCCCTGTCTCCCTGAAATGTATAAAACCAACTGGAACCCAGCCACAGCGAGTCCACTTGCTCAAGGCTTCTTGGGCGTGGCTCCGGGTCATGGTCCTCAAATCTGGCTCAGAGTAAGTCTCTTTAAAATAATTTTACAGAGTTTGGCTTCTTTTCCATTAACTAAAGGGAACTGGATTTAGTGTGATTCTGTCTGGCTTGAGAGCCTGGCCTTTGTATCATCTTCTCATTTTAGACTTTTGCTCCCTGGGCCTCTTCCCAGAGTATTGCTATTGCCCCCAGTGCATCATGGGAAGATTTTGATTAACTTCTGTTCGTTGTTAGATGTGTTGGCATTTGGATAAGATAATCTACAATGTCTCAAAATTTCCACTAAAGAGTCTTTGCCTGTTTATTCTTCCTTCCCTCTCTCTGTCCCTTCTTTCCTTCCTTCTTTCTTCCTTCACAGATTTTTTTTTTTTGAGACAGAGTCTCACTCTGTTTCCCAGGCTAGAGTGCCCTGGCATCAGCCTGGCTCACAGCAACCTCAAACTCCTGGGCTCAAGCGATCCTCCTGCCTCATCCTCCTGAGTAGCTGGGACTACAGGCATGCTCCACCATGCCCAGCTAATTTTTTTCTATATATTTTTAGTTGTCCAGATAATTTATTTTTATTTTTTAGTAGAGACAAGGTCTCGCTCTTGCTCAGGCTGGCCTTGAACTCCTGAGCTTGAGCAATCCCCCTGCCTCGGCCTCCCAGAGAGCTAGGATTACAGGCGTGAGCCACCATGCCCGGCCTTCCTTCACAGATTTATTGAACATCTTCTATGTGCCAGGCATTTAAGTCTACTGCTCTGCCTAAGCACTTCAAGAGCTTGCTGAATAAATAAACATTTGTTGCCTGGCATTAATCTTCTGCCTGTAGTAAAGAACAACGTATTTGTTTGTCTGAAGTACAGGCCATTATTCTCATTTCTAAGCCTCTGTTTTGAGAGCATCAATGTGGCAGTTTCAAAATGAAAGAATAAAAAAGGCAGAAGCAGACCTTTTCAGTGATATTAAACCTTTTAAATGACAAACCTGTAATTTGTAGGGGGAAAATAATTCCCTTAATGCATCTTGTATCTTTGAGTTCCAAATTACAAAGTTCTTGCTGAAATTGGTTCCTGTCCAGAAGGAGAGAAGGCCTGTCAGGGAGCTTGCTTTCTGGTCAGCACTGCACCCCACCCCAGGGCATGCGCCTGTCCGAGGGAGAGAGCATTAGAGGCAATTTCCATTTCTTGTACAACATGATGTCTATTGTCTCAGGTTAAAGCAATTAAAACTGCTGATAAGCTTTGGTCAATGCTGAAATTCTTAGTTTTCCTAATTATTACTCAGTAGAAATCATGTCACTGATGTCGTGGTTTCCATAAAGGAGAGGGAAGGACTGAATCTATTACTGAGTCTCTTGTTAGATTTGAAAAGACGCTCCACCCCCCAGCCGCCCTCCCCCCCAGGACAGGTCCTGTGTTCCAGTCTCTGTCTTATTCTAAACACAGCTCCTTCTATCAGTACAGCTCCCTGCGTGTTTTAAAGCCCCTCCACGCAATGAAGCCCTTTGTGCCCCTGTAAGGGACAGAAGGACTACTTCATCTGAACTCTGTTGGCAAGAAAACTGATCTCAGAGAGATCCACTGGCTTGCTTCAGGTACACAGGGGCCCCCTTCTGCATTGCTCTTCAAATGATTGCCCTTCCTGCTTCAGCACTCTGTGGACTCCCCCCAAAGTCCTCTCTGCCTTGTATTCCAGAGTGGTGTGAGCACATGCCACCACCTCAAAGATTCAAGAGTTTCTCAGCCACTCCCAGCCTCGTTGCTGTTTATTTCATAAACTCTGCCCGCAGAGAAACAAAGCTGACAGCTGAGACGAGAGGCAGATGGTGCTAAGCTTTCCTTCGAGCCTGCCCAACTTTAAAGCTGTGAAATATTTAAGGCTATTTTGAGAAATGACCTTTTTAAATTGTTTTTTTATTTTTAAAGACCATGTTCTTTCTCTTTTTGATGCTTTTTCGACGAAGGGAAAACACTTAGGAATGCAGGCATGAGTTTTTAGTTTGCAGTTTATGAATGCTCTCAGAGAACAAAGACTTTCAATTTTAATGTTCTTTATGTTCTTGTCATTTTTGGTTGAGCAAAATCACCAGCCGTCTCTACACGGGCACATACCCACCCCCAGCTGCCTGTTCTTGATTTAAGAACCGGAGCATGACACCACTGGACTACGCTGAGGGTCAAATGTCATCATGGCCATGAAGCTTCCTTGGAGGCATTTGGAAGGTCACTGATCTTCCTTCCAATGACAGCGTTTGCATCCCAAGGAAATTCTTGTTTCAGGAATTTGTCCTGCCACTCTCTGCCCAAATCCCTTCTGTGAGATTTTCACAGGGCTAGATCATTTGCATCCCTTGGTATCACTTGGCTCTAGTGTTTAACTTTTTACAGACACCTTCCGTGACTGCCAAACTGGCTTAAATAAGATAGGGCTCTATTGGCTCACGTGCTAGGCAGCCCAGAGGCAGCGAGGGCATGCGGGCTGGCTGACCGAGCAGTTCGATCTGACAGCAAGGACCCATGTTTTCTCCATCTCTCTGCATCCACAGTGTTGGCTTCCTCCCAAGATTTATTTTCCCATCAGTGTCAAATGTACTACAAGCTCCTTCAGTCACATGTAATAGGAGAGAGAACCCAGCTTCTTGTTCTCTCTTAAGAATAAGAAAAAAAAAACCTTTCCCCAAAGTCTTTGGCAATACAATCCTAGCGTGCCACATGCCACTCCTGAGCTAATCGCTGTCCAAGGAATGAGATGACCTTCAGACCATCAGGCCCACCCCCCGAGCTGAATGTCGCTCCCCACACTGCCCTGATGCTACTCTGAGAGGGGTGGAGTGGACGTCTCTCACCAGGGGTTCTCACACGCTGCCCGTCAGAATGCCCTGGAGGGTCTTTTTTTTTTTTTTTTTTTTTTTTTTTTTTTTTGAGACAGAGTCTCACTCTGTTGCCCAGGCTAGAGTGAGTGCCGTGGCGTCAGCCTAGCTCACAGCAACCTCAAACTCCTGAGCTCAAGCGATCCTCCTGTCTCAGCCTCCCGAGTAGCTGGGACTACAGGCATGCACCACCATGCCCGGCTAATTTTTTCTATATATATTTTTAGCTGTCCATATAATTTCTTTCTATTTTTAGTAGAGATGGGGTCTCGCTCTTGCTCAGGCTGGTCTCGAACTCCTGAGCTCAAACGATCCGCCCACCTCGGCCTCCCAGAGTGCTAGGATTACAGGCGTGAGCCACCGCGCCCGGCCCTGGAGGGTCTTAAAACTGACCAGCCCCCTAAACTCCTCTCTCACCAGTTAAGTCAGAATCTTGGTGGGCACTGGCCAGGGCCAGTGGTTCCCAAACTTTGCTACACATTAGAAGCATCTGGGGACTGTTAGCTGTCCCTCCACCCCTGCCCTGGACATGCCGATTTAGTTTCTATGGGATGTTTACATTTCATATCCATGCACTCATACCACGTGTGTCCTTTGTGTCCGGCTTCTTTCACTCAGCGTAATGCTTTCGAGGTTCATCCATGTTGTGGCGTGTGTCAGGACTTCATTCCTTTCGATGGCTGAACATATGAATATATCACATTTTTCATCTGTTCATTAATTGATGGACATTTGAGTTATTTCCACTTTGTGCTATTATGAAAGATGCTGATATGAACATTCATGTGCAAGTCTTTGTGTGGACATATGATTTCACTTCTCTTGGGTAGACAGATATTTAGGAATTTCTGGGTCATGCGGTAACTCTATGTTCAACCTTTTAGGGAATCGCTAGATTGTTTTCCAAAGCAGCTGCACCGTTTCACATTCCCACAGCAGTGTATGAGATTCCAGTTTCTGCACATCCTTGCCAACATTGTTATTGTCGCTTTCTGATTATAGGAGTTTTAGTGGTTGTGACATGGTAACTCATTGTCATTGCATTTCTTTAATGACATTGAGTACTTTTTCATGTGCTTTTGGTCATTTGCATATCTTTACAGAAATGTCTATTCTCTTCTCATATTTTACCCATTTTAAAACTGGGTTGTCTTTTTATTATTGAGTTGTAAGTGTTCTTTATCTATTCTGGATACAAGTCCCTTATCAGATATATGACTGGCAAATATTTTCTCCCATTCTGGGAGAAAATAGCTTGTCTTCTTACTTTCTTGATGGAATCTTTTGAAGTACAAAAAATTGTAATTTCGATGACATCCAATTCATTATATTTTTCCTTTATCACTGTGTTTTTGGTGTTGTACACAATAAACCATTAGGCACAAGTATATTTTTTAAAACCTTCCCAGATGATTCTAACATAAAGCTGGGGTTGGGAACTCCTGCCACGCACCCCGTGTCTCCAGCATTCCCGACTCTCTCTCCCCCTCTCTGACGCATAGTGCACAAAGGCAACCAAACCAAGGTTCAGCTGATTCCTCGCACCACCCTCCTACACTACCCTGCCCCAACAGGTTCCTTGCCCTTTATTCCCTATTTCTGTTGTTCCACCATCCTCCTCTCATCCAAAACTGGAGGTCTGGGCATCTCCCTCACCCTCAACATCTAATTGGTAACCAAGTCCTATCGATTCCTCCCGGAGAGAGTTGTTATTCACGCATGCGTTGTGCTACATTACAATCACCCCCTTACTTTTCCATCTCTCACCTCGCTGGAGTTTCTTGCAAGGGCGGATAGAGCCCTCCTGGCCTACGCCCAGCACTTCATCCACGGCCAGGCACAAGCAGGAGCTTCCCAGGGCTGCTGAACTGAATCGAATACCAGGACTTTGGAATCAGGACCTGCTAGCTGGGCTCTGTAACCAAGAACCCTTTTTGTGGCAGTCTCAGGGCTGCTTTTTTACCTGGATGAGAGCTGAGTGATTGGCTCCCTGATGAGTTGGCGGTGGCTGTGAAGAGATAGGGAACTGTGTTAGGGCTGGAATTTTGATATAAAGGGAGACCCTCTAGCGACTAAGAGAACTGAGCATCTTTATGAATAAAATATCAAATACTTATCCACAACATCTGGTGAACTTCTTTGAAGGGACAGTGAGATGTAAAAATTAACACATGAATGAAGAATGTTCCAATGATAAATGATCAAGATTAACCCCACCACAAGGCTCAACCTTTCTGCCACGAAGGAAGAACAGGGCAGACGAGTAAACAGAAAAGGCCTTGGAAACCACAGGATTTCAACACGTTGGGTCCCAAGTGGGCCCTGGCAAAGATGAGACAATGAGCTCAGAGTCAAAGGTCCACTTCTCCCATTTTTAACCTGTCTCCTTGAGGAGAATCCAGTCTAAACGTCTTCTGAGCCTGAGGAGACCAAAGTCTCTAAAATACAGAGAAGGATTTGGCTTCATTTTGATCAGAATAAAGAAAATGATTGTCTCGGGCAAACAAACTGTCCTGCATATGCTTGATTTCCATGCTGTGATATTGAATTCTCATTTTGTCACACCCCGACCCTCTCCCTGACTGTAGCAGTGACTGCTGTGTTAGCTGGGGTGGGGGCACCGGGACAGAGCAGTGGCAGTCGCTGTCAGCGCCCTGCTCAAGTTCCAGCTGTGTGTCTTTCTACTGCGCTGGCTGAGGGCTCTCGTGCTTGGGACGGACGTGCCAGTGGTGAGTGGCCCTGGGAGCAGCCCTCCCTCAGCCGGTGAAGGAGGCAGCTTGGAAGACAGATACCCCACCTTCCTCATCTCCAGGGGACGAAGCACGTCCCACAGTCTCCGAATTCTCCACAGGAGTTGAACGCCAGTGGCCCCCAGCGGTAACTGGTGTGACAATGTGCTCTCTGCTGGCTACTTTCCCTTCCTGTCTCACTTCCATGCTCCCCGACTGGCAGTGGCCAGGGTCACCTCCCAGGAGATTTCTGCCCTCAGTTTCCTGTCTCAGGTCGGCTTCTGGGGGACCCAGCCCACAGCAGTCACGTGTCAGGAAATGTGCTTTGACAGTGGGTGGGTGGGCAGGCAGAGCCCCTCTCCGCACGGCTGGTCTGTTGGCCCCAGGCTGTGAGGACTGAGCCACAGACAGAAAGAAACCTGAGCTCTCTGAGAGGCATGAGCGCTTGAAGAAGTGAGGGTCCTGCCACGAGGAGTGCAAACGTTTAATGAGCTTGCTTTTGACACTGCCATTTGTCTTAGCAAGTTTCTTGAGTGCGCAAGGCCAAAAGCCTTATGCAGATTAGCCTCAAGGGTGACTCCAGTTAGCAGAAGCTGTGGCAACTGCTGAAGGTGGAGATACTTCTTGTGGGGTTGCTGGCAGAGTCCACAGCTGAGCCTCTGTTTTATAATCCTGCAGTGTCTGTCCCTGGGAGGTGCAGGTCTTTCTTGTTGGGACAGGTGTTGAGAGAGCGGGAGTGAGGTGGGGAGGCTTCTCGGTTGTACTCATTTCCCTTTGGGAGGTTTGGGTCTCAGATTTTGTTGCCTTCTCCAAATGAGAGAACAGATTGCTTCTTCCTGGGCCATCAAAGTGAAGATATAGTAGAAAGGGATTTTAGAGTGTAGTGCTGTGAAATATTGTGATTTTAAAAGAGAAGCTGGAAATTTTGTTTTTTTATGTGAAATCTCTCCATTTAAAAATGTTGGTTCACTTCCCTTCTCCCTCCGTCCCTCCCTTCTTCTCTTCCTCTTTTCCTTGCACTCTTCTTTCCTTTTTTCTAAAACAATCCAGACCCAAACAGAATCTAACCAAACAAGTCTGTAGGCTGATTCAACACTTGGGTAACCAGTGTGTGACCTCTGACCTGTACAGGTACATGGGAACATTTTGCACCACTGCACGTGGGAAATGAAAAATGGACTTCTGTGCAGTGAAGAGATGAACTCCACCCATAGCATGGAGTGCTAGAAATACCCTGCAGTATTCCAAGTTTTCTCCCCAGGATCCACAGCGTGCTCATGGCCTGTCCACAAAAGCCACTCCATGGAGGAGAGAGCACTGGAGGAAGAGGGGGAAAATCCTGGGAACTGGTACCAGCTTCGGGCCTTACATGACAGGGCATGTGGCCTTGAGCACGGCTCTCCAACACGATGCATCCTTGTTTTCCACCGCTAAGATGATCCCTCACTCAGGCAGTTACCATAAGACTTAGAGTAAAATCAGAAAATGGCAAAAAACACCAAGCCGCTGGAGAGGCTATTGACTGCATTAAACAAGAATGCTCTTGGTGCCCGTGTTTCTGCCTAACACACCCAAGTGTTATACTAAGGAGTGCGAGAAACGACCACCTAGAGACCGAATTGAGCCAAGTTATGAGTCTTTAATAGCTGGCCAGCGACCACCCCCTGCCCAGTTAGGGTACAGGTACAGAGGAATGGCCCTGAGCTGAAAAAACAGGAAGGTTTTATACTATCCTAAGTTAGAGCTACGTGACTTTAGGCACGGCGGTTGAAACAACATTATACCACCTACTCCGCAGCTGTGGGGTCCGGGACCAGCCTCGGGCCCCTGTTTCGGTTACAGTCTTTAAGCGAGCAGGTTTACAGAAACAGCACCAATTAAGGAACATTCTTTCAGGTGTTAAGCAAGCCCAATAAATTTTATGACAGGCAGCTGGAAAGTTTAAACAATTAGTTACAAGTTAATTGCTTTGTTTTATCTCTGCAAGGTACATATTTCCAAATACAGACATAGGTCAAGCGGACATCGGTCACCATAAGTTTTCAAGTGGGCCTTTACACCAAGCCCAATTTTAGGAGTGACTGTTTCCACCAAAAAGGGTTGAACAAATCCTTCTCCCTACCTTTGTGTCAACAAGGGACAGAATCTAAAGACACACCTAATCAAAGATATCTGGTCACAGGGCAGAACTGAGCTACAGCCTCCCACAAGCACAACCAGACTCCGCCATCCTCGCCAAGTAACCACCTGACAGCTGTCTGCACACCCTGTGGAGAGCAGCTGTCCTCCCGGGACGTGCCGCTGATGCAGACCCATCCCTCAGGTGACCTGAGAGCAGCAGTTCTCATCCTTGTCTGTGCACTGAAATCACTCGGGAGATTTATGAAATAAGGATGCCCCGAGATCCAGATTTAATTGGCCTTGGAGGTCATGGTGTGGGAATAGGGATTTTTAAAAACTCCCCCTGTGCTTTTAAAGTGCAGCCAAGGTTCAGAACCACTGCCTTAGGGCAATTACAGATATGAACTCTGACACCGCTCTGCAATTAGGAACAAGAGCCCTGAATTTGTATATGTTTTCTTTTTCTTTTCTTTTTTTTTTTTTGAGGCAGAGTCTTACTCTGTTGCCCGGGCCAGAGTGCCATGGTGTCACCCTAGCTCACAGCAACCTCAAACTCCCGGGCTTAAGCGAGCCTCCTGAGTAGCTGGGACTACAGGCATGCGCCACCATGCCCGGCTAATTTTTTCTACATATTTTTAGTTGTCCAGTTAATTTCTTTCTATTTTTAGTAGAGACAGGGTCTCGCTCTTGTTCAGGCTGGTCTCTAAC
Organism: Eulemur rufifrons; assembly: GCF_041146395.1. Lineage (NCBI taxonomy): Eukaryota > Metazoa > Chordata > Mammalia > Primates > Lemuridae > Eulemur > Eulemur rufifrons. The sequence continues at coordinate 31,960,034 of NC_091005.1, forward strand.
TCCTGACCTCGAGCGATCCTCCTGCTTCGGCCTCCCAGAGTGCTAGGATTACAGGCATGAGCCACCGCACCCAGCCTATATGTTTTCTTTTAACTTCTTATTATGAAAAGTTTAGAAGAAAAGAAAAGCCTTACCATAAGGAGATAAACTTAGCATTGAGAGCATGTGAGATAAAAGACAGTGTGAAACACAGAGGAATAGCAGCACAATTTGAACAAAACAGCATAAGACAAGGGTGAACTATGCCAGGTCAACTGTTTTCATTACTCCTTTAGTAAAAAGGAACTGTCAGTACATTGTAGTTTCCTAGGCATAATTGCATATGACAATTTTGGGTCAGGATTTAATATTTAACTTTAATAATTCTCAGCTAATTCATTTTGCTTCATCAGAGATTAAAGTTCAGGGAGGCTGAGGCTACTGGAATTTGCAGGGCAGAGAACCAGAAAAGAGAAAGGTACTGTTAATGGAAAAGAAGCCAAACTCTGAAATAATTTTAAAGAGATTTATTCTGAGCCAAATTGGAGGACCATGACCCAGAGCCACACCCAAGAAGCCTTGAGCAAGTGGACTCACTGTGGCTGGGTTACACTTTGGTTTTATACATTTCGGGGAGACAGGGGTTACAGGTAAAGTCATTAATCAATACATGGGAGGCTTACATTGGTTTGGGCCTAAAAGGTGGGCCACCAAGAAAGGGTGGGCTTATAGGTTATAGGTGGGTTTAAAGATTCTTTGACTTGCAATTGGCCAAAGAGACATGAAGCTTTTTCTTTTTTTTTTTGAGACAGAGTCTCACTCTTGTTGCCCAGGCTAGAGTGCCCTGGCATCGGCCTAGCTCACAGCAACCTCAAACTCCTGGGCTCAAGCGATCCTCCTGCCTCAGCCTCCCGAGTAGCTGGGACTACAGGCATGCACCACCATGCCTGGCTAATTTTTTCTATAGATTTTTAGTTGTCCAGCTAATTTCTTTCTGTGTTTTTAGTAGAGATGGGGTCTCGCTCTTGCTCAGGCTGGTCTCAGACTCCTGACCTCAAACGATCCACCCGCCTCGGCCTCCCAGAATGCTAGGATTACAGGCGTGAGCCACCATGTCTGGCCAAGACATGAAGCTTTGTCTAAAGGCTTGTAATGTTTTAAAATAAGGAGATATTTGTTGTGTAAATTGAGGACCTGCAGGTATGTCTTACACACCCTTAGCCTGCTAATGGGTTACAAAGGATGTCCCCAAGAAGGGAGGGGGGCATGATGACGCATGTCTGACCTCTGTCCTCGGGGCAAGCAATTTAGTTTTAGGATATCCCTGTGGCCAAGAAGGGGCCATTTCAGTCAGCCAGTGGCGGGAGATTCAAGGTTTTATTTTAGTTCACACCTTTCCTTTCTAGCTCATTAACAATCAGCTTTTAAAAACATGCCTGAACCTGGGTGGCACTTTCCCAGGAAGGGGCTTAGTCCGCATGTCTGAGCTCTCAGTGCTGACGCTGGGCCTGATGCACAGCCGCTCACAGGCTCACAGGTCACACAGTGGGGGTCCCTGTACCAGATGCGGTCCTCAGGTGGAAACATACACCTTGTACTGTGTTTAAAAAACATTTTAATTAAGTGTCAATATTTAAGAATCAGATTTCACATGAAAAAACAAACTTTTGGTTTCTTTTTGAAAAATCAGAAAAATTGGCCACCCTGGGTCTGCAATCTGCCTCGACAGAGTGCTAAGACTGAGTGTGTTTGTCCTTCTGATACCGGGGGATGACCTCCTGCCCACACTGCCTACTCCGCTCAGTATTCCTGTCTTCCTGGACTCTAGGCATTTGAACTGGGGACCATGACATCCCTACTAGTAAGGGCTGAATCGTGGCCCTTCCAAATTTATTTGTTAAAGTTCTAACCCCTCAGTACCTCAGAATATGACTTTATTTGACTAGGTTCTTTTTTTTTTTTTTTTTTTTTTTTTTGAGACAGAGTCTTGCTCTGTTGCCCGGGCTAGAGTGAGTGCCGTGGCGTCAGTCTAGCTCACAGCAACCTCAAACTCCTGGGCTTAAGTGATCCTACTGCCTCAGCCTCCCGAGTAGCTGGGACTACAGGCATGCGCCACCATGCCCGGCTAATTTTTTCTATATATATTTTAGTTGTCCATATAATTTCTTTCTATTTTTAGTAGAGACGGGGTCTCGCTCTTGCTCAGGCTGGTCTCGAACTCCTGACCTCGAGCAATCCTCCCACCTCGGCCTCCCAGAGTGCTAGGATTACAGGCGTGAGCCACTGGGCCCGGCCATGACTAGGTTCTTAAAAGAGGTAATTAAGGTAGAATGACCTTGGGTGGGTCCTAATCCAATGTGATTCGTGTCCTTTTAAGAAGAGGAGATGACAGACATCTACGAGGCAAGGAGAGACGCCTTGGAAGAAATCGACTCTGCCAGCGCCCTGATCCGACCCAGCCTTCAGCGCTACGGAAGGATCAGCACTCCGCTCCTTTGCTAGGGCGGCCGAGCAGGCCGCGGCCCCACCGCCACCGCCACCGCCACCGCCACCGCCACCGCCACCGCCACCGCGCGCCGCAGGGCGGAGGCTCCGCCTCATGGACCGCCACCATCACTGTCCGTGTCTTCCACACCCTGCTACCACCTCTGTCAGAAGATAAAAGTGCAAAAAATTTAGTTTAAAAATCTCAATCGACTTTCCTTTGTGATTCTAGAATCCAGCAACACGGGAGTGCTCCGATGGGCAGAGCGGAGGGGCCGGCTCCTAGACGGAAAGGGCCTCAGGAAAGAGGAAATGGAGCGGGAAGAGCGGGTTGGTCCTTCCAGAAGCTGCTTTCCTTGCAAAGATACAAGCAGAGGGGCTTCCTCGTCTCGCCGCCGGCAGGGCGCCCGTGGGGACGTGGCCCGACCGCTCTCCGGGTTCAGGGCAGGCCGAGGAGCGAGCTGTGGGCCGGCGGCCGTGCGAGCCGCTGCCCTTCGGGCCGGCCTGCTGGCTGTGTTTGGCCCTTGGTCTTTCTCAACCCGCCTGACGTACATTTTGTCAGAATGGCCTCGGAACAGGCCCGGAAGGCTACTGGTGCGTCCCTTCCCATTTCTTCCGACGGAGAAACTGAGGCCTGGGAACCGCAGGGCCGCCCCAGGTGGCTGGGCCCGCGCCGCCGCCCTCCGGCTCCTGCGCGCCCCGGAGGCCGACCCCGACGCCGCCGCGTCACACAGCGCCGGACTGCTCTGCCGCGTGGGGCCCCGACCCGGGGACAAGGTCAGGAAAGCTCGCCCTCTGACAGTGACCCACCCAACGGACTGTGCCCCAGGGCTGCGTGCAGACCTCTGGGGGGAGCGAAACGCCTTTGCTGAGGAAACAAGGTATTTCCCAAGTCCGCAGCCACAGGGCCAGGGTGCTCTGCTCCGGGGAATTTGCTTCTGGAAGGTGCGGGGAGGAAGTGGCGAGTGATGCTTGCAGGGGTCAGACAGCGCCTCCTGGTGGAAAGAAGTGGCCGGGAGTCCTGGGCCCTGAATCCTCACCCAGCTTTTTTTTTAATTGTATAAATTTAAGGTATACAACAGGAAGTTTTGACATGCATATCCACAGTGAAGTGATTACTACAGGCAACCATTTAACACATCCAGCACCTTACGTAGTTACTTTGTGTGTGTCTGAATGCCAAGAGCACCTACAGTCTACACTTTGAGCCCTTTTACAGCATACCGTACAATGTAACTATAGTCCTCCTTGAGATCTCTAGACTTATCCTACATAACTGCAACTTTGCAACCTTTGACCTACATCTCCCCGTTTCCTCCCCTCCCTGCCCCTGGTAGCCACCCTTCTACTCCATTTCTATGTATTCACCTTTTTTTCTTTCTTTTTTCAGACTCAACATATAAATGAGTTGATGCAGTATTTTTCTGTGTCTGGCTTATTTTCCTTGGGATAATATCCTTGCTCAGGCCAGCGGTCTAGACGGACAGCTGGTCGAGGCAGCCTGCTGGGTGCCCTCCCCCCAGCCACACCTGAGTCCCATGAGCTCTGGCCTCTTTTGGGGGACTCTGTTTCGTTCAATCTGTGAGCAGTGGAAGGAGGTGGTGCAGTGAGCCAGGAAAATGTTCCAGTGTTTGTGACTTGGAACTCTTGCATGCTGTGGTTGTTGGACACCTCTTGTGCCTGCCCCACATCTTGTCAGCCCGACCTCTGCCTCCAGCCATGACTTGGGCAAACACTTCTCTCGGCTTCCACCTGCACCACATGGACAGTGCCTCACCTCAAACATGTTCTCTTTTTCCGAAGGCTCTGGAAAGACAGAGCCAGAGGGTGTTCTACCCTGTGGGGTGCTGGAGGAGCTCCTTCTGCAGCTGCCCAGCGGGCCTGCTCAGGTGCCACTTCAACTCCCTGCTGCTCTTCGACTCTTCATCTTCAGGGCCCTTTCCCTTTGGGCTCCTGCCCAAATCTCTGCCTCATTTTATTTAGCAGAACTCCTGGCACTGCCTCTTTCATAGTTCACCCCGTTCTGGCCCCAAACTGCCTTCCGCTCTGGACTGCAAGCTCCATGAGGAAGCTTTAGCTAGGCCAGGGGTCCTTAACTTTGTTGTGCCCTGGTGCTTTGAGTGAAGTCAATGGACTCCTTCACTGAATGATATTTTTAAATGTATGGAGTAAAATACAGAGAATTAATAAAGAAAATGAATTATATTGAAGTATAATTATTGACCTATTAAAATGTGATATAATTATAAATATGCTTCTCTATTGATACATTACAGCAGTGGGTCTGATAGGCATCACCATTTCATCATGTGGTACCTGCAAGGATTGTGCTGTGACATATGCTGGTTCATATTAACGGCCGAGTCCAAGGTACCACTAATACTGCTAAGGAAATGGTACATTTCAGTTAGAGGATGGTGAACAAAAAAAGAGTAATTTTTCCATCCATGCTCACAGACTCACTGGATTCTGTCTATGGACCCCTTGATGGAGGGTCTTTGGACCCCAGGTTAAGCTCCCTGCTCAGGCCCTCCTGCCTCCCCCGTGCCCCCATCTCTCGCCACTCTCTCTGCTCACTCTGCCCCAGTCTCCTGGCCTTCTGGCAGTGCCTTTTTGCATGCGTGAAATTCTTCCTAAGTAAGGGTCTTCACACCTATTGTCCCTGCTACCTGGAATGTTCTTTCAGCCCTTCACCTGGTCCCCGACCCCTTACATCTCAGCTCACTTCCTCAGAGCAGCCTTCCCTAATGTCCCAGGCTAGATTTGATCTTTCCTGTTTTTCTTGCTACAAAATTTAATGCCTCATTTTCCTAGTACTTATTACAATTTATAACTGATCATCAAACAAATGAACACATAAATAAACATATATCCACCCATGAAAACTCTAAGCTCCATAAAGATAGAGACCATAAAGATAAAGCTCCATAAAGATAAACCACGTCTGGTTTGCTCTTTGCCATAAACCCAGAGTTGGCAATGTCTGTTGCCCAGCAGAGACCAGTAAATGCTTGAAGAATGGATGAAGGAATGAATGAATGAAGGATTAGGACAATGTCTAATTTGTCTTTGTACCTTCAGTGCTTAGCCCTATGCCTGGCACGTGTTGGTGTTCATTTAGTGATAGCTGCATGAATTCAAGGTTAGCTGGCTGGATAGAAGGTTGGGGGAGGTGAAGCCTCACAGATGTGTTTGGGGCCAGCCCCCAAACCTTGCTGAGACAGTGCCCAGCCCTTGGAATGCCTCCCAAGGTCCAGCTGTTTAATTGACTAGACATTTGTTTATTTATTTTATTTTTTATTTTTTTGGAGACAGAGTCTCGCTAGAGTGCCGTGGCATCAGTCTAGCTCACAGCAACCTCACACTCCTGGGCTTCAGTGATCCTACTGCCTCAGCCTCCCAAGTAGCTAGGACTACAGGCATGCACCACCATGCCCGGCTAATTTTTTCTATATATATTTTTAGTTGGCCAGATAATTTCTTTCTATTTTTAGTAGAGACAGGGGTCTCACTCTTGCTCAGGCTGGTCTCGAACTCCTGACCTCGAGCGATCCTCCTGCCTCGGCCTCCCAGAGTGCTAGGATTACAGGCGTGAGCCACCGCGCCCGGCCCATTTCTTTATTTTTGATTCTGTTTCCCTCTTCCTGCTTTCCAGTTTGAAACTGGCTGATTTTGGGGGTGAGTTTTGAGCACTCTACTGGTTGCTGGAGAAACCATCATCATCAGTGCCACCTCTCAGTGGGTCTGGAGTCTTGAGAAGATGCGGTTGGGCTGAGTCTTCTGAGCTGTAGACAGGAGCAGGAAGATCTGTCTCCACTCTGGAGATCTCAGTGCAAAACTCAGCTCTCCCCTGCAACTTGCTCATAGTTTATTTCTGAGTTCTTTTTTTGTTTTTTTTTTTTTTGAGACAGACTCTCACTCTGTTGCCCAGGCTAGAGTGAGTGCCGTGGCGTCAGCCTAGCTCACAGCAACCTCAAACTCCTGAGCTCAAGCAATCCTCCTGTCTCAGCCTCCCGAGTAGCTGGGACTACAGGGATGCACCACCATGCCCGGCTAATTTTTTCTATATATATTTTTAGCTGTCCATATAATTTCTTTCTATTTTTAGTAGAGATGGGGTCTCTCTCTTGCTCAGGCTGGTCTCGAACTCCTGAGCTCAAACAATCCGCCCACCTCGGCCTCCCAGAGTGCTAGGATTACAGGCGCGAGCCACCGCGCCCGGCCTATTTCTGAGTTCTTTTGGTGTACAAATACTTGTGCCTTTGACATGTCTTTGTGGGGGCAGAGGAACATGGAGAACTGGGAGCCAAGGAAAAGTGGGGCTGAAGGCCCAGTCCTCCGCCTGCATCACAATGTCTTCCTGCCCAGGGCAGGAGTTTTCCTGCTACTTTTTAGCAGCATTCACCTGATTGAGTCCTGACCTTTCCCTGCCAAGAAAAAAAGGTGTGCTGGTGCAATTAAGGCAGAAATCTAATATTCATGAAGTGCTGATTACCCATAAATAGGAGAGTGTCTTAATGTGTATGATGTCAGAATTGCAAAGGCTTTTGATAAATATGTATCCTTATGGCTCCAAACAGAAGTGGAATAAAGTCTAATTGCTGAATAATTCCACATGAAGATGTGAAATAGAGCCTGCCACAGCATGTGAAATAGAGCCTGCCACAGCCTGCGTGATGGGGTGCGGGTTTGGGTCAGGCACGATTGTCTAACATCGTTACACGTGCCATGCAGCACTCATGAAACCCAGCAGACATCCTTGGCAACCCAGGACAGGGGAGGGCTTTACTTTGAATCATGGCAAACTCCCAAATTATTAGCTTTTTGTAGTTCAAGTTTGAGCCACTTTTCATAGGTGCTAATTAGGGTTTTCAGAGAGCCTGCTGAGGGCTGGTCAGGCAGTCACTGGAATTAAAAGTTTTTCTTCCAGACGGCAAACGAACTAGATATTGTAAATCGCTTCACTCACATTTAGCTTGCACTGACTTTTTCTTCTTATTCAACGTTCTTTGGAGGAAGCATCAAGAAAATACATTTGAACAAACCCCCCATCCCAAATGTTTTCCCCTCATGAAACCAAAGGCATTTTACCAAAGTCCTTTCCATTAATTAAAAATGCATCTTGTATGAGTGAAGGAGAATTTAATCCACAAACTTTGTGTTAATTTCCTCTTCAGATATCCATATGTAATGTTTCTGAGAGTGGCTCTCTCTTCTGCTCTCAAATGCTTTTCTGTCAGTGCTTTTGGCCAAGGGCTAGGAGTTAGGCTGCTGCCATATTGGGACCAGCAAACAAATCAGAGAACTGGAGCTGCTTAGATTTTTTTCATTTTTGCTTTAAAGGAACATGTTGAGTTTGCAGAGAATGAGGGAGGGGAGGACTCCAAGCTCTCCCCAGGGCATGGAGTAGTCTCCAGGCATTCCAGCGTAATTCCTTCTCACAGCCTCCTCACTGGGTCCCTGACTCCAGTATTTGCCTCCTTTCAATTAAACCTACACAAAACTACTACATAGATTTATTTTTTTTAAGTGCAGCTTTTGTCATGTCCTTCTCCTTGCTTAAAACAAAACCCTTTCTGGATTAAAGTGTGAACTCTCCAAGGTCCTCGTCCTATTTTTTAGGGTGCTTTGGCCAAGCCCTCTGCTTCCTATGTAGAAACAGGCCTGGAAGATTATCCTCAGTGGCCTTGCGTGAACCCTCCACTACCCAGAAGTGGAGGGCCATCACCTCTGTCCTTCCCCAGATCCCAGTGCTCCATGGACCTTCCCCGGATCCTTGCTGTTGTTGGGGAGCAAACTTTACCTTGACCCTCACAGGGACTTTTGGCTGGGCCTGAGAATGATGTTGACATGAGACAGATCAACAGGAGAAAAGCACACAGATTTATTTAATGAAAATCTTACCTGACACAGAAGCTTTCATAAGTCAAATGAAGACCCGAAGATGCAGTTAGAGTGAAACATTTAAATACTGAACTGGACAAAGAGTCCAATTATGAAATGTAACAAGGCCAAGGGGTTTGGGCAGGGACAGTTACTTGTGTGAAGAAGTGGCCAGGGAGATAAGGGTAGTCTAACCAGGCTTGTTTGTACAGATTTCCCTTGGCCTCAACTTCCCATCCTTGATGATACGAATGATACTTTCTTCCATGTGCCTTTAACTCAAAATAGTCAATATGCTAAAGTGGCATTCTTGGGGGTAGCATGTTTGGAACTCTCTTACTATGGAATCCATTTCTTCTTAGTGTCAGTGTCTTCCAGTCAGAGACCACCAGGACACACCTGTAGTTGACAAGTTGGGTTTATTATTGACTCAGTGAAGGAGAATGTTCACCATGGGGAATAGTGGGACATCTCAATAAGAGGATATTAGATCAGACCTCTATTAGAGTTTGGGCTTTGGTTGGGTAATTCTGGGGAGGATCTAAGGAAGTAAATGTTTGCTATGCATTGAGAAAGCAGGAACAATTTTATGATTTGATATCTTAGTAAGTCTTATTGACAGGGAGAGCAGACTAGAGTGAGACCAAAGCCATAATTAGCAAAGTAGTAGTCACTAATTTTAGCCAAGAGAGGGAGATGTTAAGTGGGTTGCATAGTAAACCTTGTTACTGTCTAGTGACCTTTCCTGATGTTGGTGTTCTGTGAGATTGGGTATGTCTGACATAAGAACAACGTGGTCTCACTGTGAGTGTCAGAGCAGTTCCCAGATGTCAGGGGCCCACACTTTCTTTAGGGACCCTCGATCTCATGTTTTATGCAACAGTCCTTTATGCGATGACTTTTTTCTTCACCCAATTCTATGAGCTCCCTGAGGCCAAGGCTCAGCCTGATCCATGTCTGTCCCTTGCAGTGCCAAACCTGAGGTTCTTCCTCTTTAAAAGCAGATACAATGGAGCATCAAGTCAGAAAATGGGCCTGGCGCTGTGGCTCACACCTATAATGCCAGCACTTTGGGAGGATTTCTTGAGCTCAGAAGTTCGAGAACAGCCTGAGCAAGAGTGAGATCTTGTCTCTACAAAAAAATAGAAAAATTAGCAGGGCGTGGAGGCATGCACCTGTAGTCCCAGCTACTCGGGAGGCTGGGGATCCCTTGAGCCCAGGAGTTTGAGGTTACTGTGAGCTAGGCTGACGCCACTGCACTCTAGCCTGGTGACAAAGCAAGATCCTGTCTCAAAAAACAAACAAACAACAAAACCAAAAGCAGAAAATGGATGGAGGACACCTTTCAAAACTTTAAGGGCTATAGGAGTGAAAACCTCACTTCTCTCAATTGCACGTGGCCCTGAGGGTGGCACAGTCCACCTTATTGTTCCTCCACATGTTGACAAAAACGGGGTGAAGGGGAAGGGGGCAGGGTATTTATTGCCATGGCTTCCTCCCTGCCTGGCCACAGCTGGCAGCGGGTGTGTCTTGTGGGTAGTTTCCTCCTACAGCTCTGTCTTCAGGTTTCAGTAAACACTCCCTCTCCTTGCCCCTTGCTTTAACCCCGCGCACATTCTGCAAACAATCCTCTTGTTAAATTCTCCTTGAGAACTGCACGTGAGTGCCATCTATTTCCAGTATGTTTCTGGTATGTATCAGTATGCATTGATACTATTAGGTTTTTTTTTTTTTTTTTGAGACAGAGTCTCACTCTGTTGCCCAGGCTAGAGTGAGTGCCATGGCGTCAGCCTAGCTCACAGCAACCTCAAACTCCTGGGCTCAAGCGATCCTCCTGTCTCAGCCTCCTGAGTAGCTGGGACTACAGGCATGCGCCACCATGCCCGGCTAATTTTTTCTATATATATTTTTAGCTGTCCATATAATTTCTTTCTATTTTTAGTAGAGATGGGGTCTCGCTCTTGCTCAGGCTGGTCTCGAACTCCTGAGCTCAAACGATCCGCCCACCTCGGCCACCCAGAGTGCTAGGATTACAGGCGTGAGCCACCGCGCCCGGCCTGATACTATTAGGTTTTCATATCAACTCAGAGGAGAAGCCGCTGGTCCAGGTCACATAGCCCAATAGCAGTGACACTGGGACTTGAGTCTCCTGGTCTGTATTTTCATGACATTTTTCTTTGACTCTCCGCTTCGGAGTGGGGCTAGTTTATCTATCAATCAGCTAGAGTGGCTTCTTGTATTCTTTTTTTTTTTTTGAGACAGAGTCTCGCTCTGTTGCCCGGGCTAGAGTGAGTGCCGTGGCGTCAGCCTAGCTCACAGCAACCTCAAACTCCTGGGCTTAAGGGATCCTACTGCCTCAGCCTCCCAAGTAACTGGGACTACAGGCATGCGCCACCATGCCCGGCTAATTTTTTCTATATATATATTTTCAGTTGGCCAGATAATTTCTTTCTATTTTTAGTAGAGACGAGGTCTAGCTCTTGCTCAGGCTGGTCTCGAACTCCTGACCTTGATCGATCCACCTGCCTTGGCCTCCCGGTGTGCTAGGATTACAGGCGTGAGCCACTGGGCCCGGCCAGCTTCTTGTATTCTTTAGTGTTTTTCACACTGTGAAGTCTATGAAATTGATTTAGAGGGTCATGACCCACCATTAAAAAAAAAATAGAATAGAAATTATTAGAGTACATTCCACAGAGTACAGGTAAGTACTGTTTTATTAAACTTGGGCTTCAGCTTTTGTGTTTGTATGTGTGTGTGTGGTATCTGTATAGAGTTGCAGTGTGAAATGTATTTCTTACTGTGGGCCCTACACAGTCTGGAGAGTCGGAAAGCCGTTGTTCCAAAGAGAGCAGCAAAGGTCTCTGGAGACCTGAGCTGGTAACGAGGCTCCAGCCTGCACTGAGCTCCAGCATGCACGGCCTCCAAGGGTGCATGTATGCTGCAGGCTTCCTGAACACCTGGGACCAGAGAGGCTTCTTAATCTAAAGTGCATACCATGCCCCTCTATTCTGAGGACTGCACTTTGGAAATACTGCTTCTGGGGAAGGTGAATTGGAGAGGAAAGCAACGGCCTGCCCTTTGGGTGACCCTGTGCTGATGGAGTCAACTCAGGCCGGGGAGAAGGGGCAGGAGCAGAGAAGGAGTGTCCACCTGTGCAGTTAGCTCTGTCGGTGCTGGCTGCCTTACAGAGCTGTGGGATCCCAGAGTGTGATCTGGCATTTTATTCACCGTTACATCCCACACCAGCACAGTAGCTTGGCACTTAACAAATATCTGCTGAATGCACCAGCAATACCAGGCCACCGCTCCTGACCCTCCAGGGAGGCAGTACACTACCACGGAAAGAGAATGGGCTTTGGAGTCAGAACCACAAATCGCTTTGTTACTTTGGAATATGTTATTTAATCTCTCTGAGCTATAGTCAATGGAAATGATAATATCTTCCTTAGCATTTTTCTGGGTATTAAATGAAGTAATATATAAAGGCCAAGCAGAGTACCTGACACATAATTGATGCCTGAGCAATGTTATTTTTCTTCTCTCCCTTAAAGTTCTTCTCTTGCTTACATTCCGTCTATAATTTTATCACCTTTAAAATTATCTGTAAGCTTCTTGCATGCCTGCATGGACAAGGAGATCACTACCTCATATATTGGTTATTTCTAGTTTTTGGGCTAAAGATTATCTCCTTGTAGTCTGAGTTCATTGGTTCCTGGTTGTATTCACGTAGGCTTCTTTTACTGCTCCTTAAGGAGACTAAATATTGGGAAAGGGAGGAGAAGAGTGTGGAGTGAAGAGTTTTTACTTTTCTTTCAGGTCCCCATTTCCCCCTCAAATCAGCCTGTACTGTCGGTATCTGTATCTTCCAAGGTCCTGCGTGTTTTCTGGCTCCCTCTCCATCCCTTAGTGCTGACATGCGGCAGGGAGCCGACACCATTGTAGACCAGAGACTTCTCATTGGAACGTTGCAAGCATTACATGGTCCATTTGCGGTAATAATGTGAGATTTATCCGTCTGAGAAATGTGGGGCTTTCTTGAGGATGATAGTTAAGAGTGACAATCTTTATATTCATCTTTTTTTTTTTCTGAGAGAGTGGGAAAAAAATCATTAAATGTTTGGTGAGCATTAGGGGACTTCAGACCTGTAAAGGGTTTGAGGCAGTGCAGTTAATAGTTGTTTTTTTTTTTTTTTTTTTTTGGGGGGGCACTTCATTGCCCCAGGTAGACTGCAGTGGCGTCATCGTAGCTCACAGCAATCTCAAACTCCTGGGCTCAAGCAATCCTCCTGCCTCAGCCTCTCTAGTAGCTGGGACCACAGACATATGCCACCATGCCTGGTTAATTTTTCTATTTTTAGTAGAGATGGGATCTCACTCTTGCTCAGGCTGGTCTCAAACTCCTGAGCTCAAGCGATTGTCCTGCCTTGGCCTCCCAGAGTGCTGGGATTACAAGCGTGAGCCACTGCTCCCAGCCAGTGAATAGTTTTTACGGGAAAGCGTGAGTGACTGAATGGACCCAGAGCAGGGAAGAGGCATTAGGTGGGGCAAACAGGCTGAGTGCCTGGCTATCCCTGGGTTCTGCCTCCTAGTCCTCTCCTCCAGGCATTCCCAGGACTCAGGGTTGAGACCAAGCCTGGAGCCTCCCACAGAGGGACCAGAGTCAGGCATGGAGTCCAAGGCAGGGAAGCTTTAGTTGCTTATAATCTTATTGATTATGGATATGGAGCTTAAATGTGTTTCTTATCTTAAATTTGATGTTAGAGTAACAAGATTATAGAAAATGACATAATGTGATGAGGAGAAATCGTTTCATTAAATTGTAACATACCAAATTAAGTATCACCCAAAATTCTCTAAAAATCAGCACTGATTTCTGATTTGAAGTTTTGGGTTGATGGGAAAGAAAATTTGGAATAGGGCATACTTGGAAGATATTTCCTGGGTATGGATCCTCTACATTTCCCAGCCTCCTCGCGGTTAGGGGCTGTATGACTAGCTCTGACTGATGGGCTATAAGCAGAAATAACAAAGCATTTAGGAACGGATCCCCAACTCCCAGTTCTATACACTCTTGCTGTGGTGATCTGGAAGCCAACTTTTGAGATGGTGGCACCACAGTGTGAAGGTTCATGGATCATTGAGTCACTGCATGGAGAACGACTGCCCTGCAGAATTGTCTAGTCAGCATCATAATTTACATTAGCAAAAAAATCAACTTATAGATTTTTTTCTTTTTTTATTTCAGAATATTACGAGGGTAAAAATGTTTTGGTTTCATGGATTGCTTTTGTATTGCTTGAGTCAAGGTTATAAGTGTACCCATCACCCAGATAGTATACATTGTACCTGTTAGGTATGATTTCACCCATCCTCTCCTTTCCCCTATATAATTAATATATATTATTTATATATAATTAGCAATTATATATTAATTATATAACATATAACATAATTATTTATTATAATCATAATAATATTAACATTATTAATACTATGCATGATTTCTGTTGAGTTTTACTTCCATCTGTGCACATGAGTGCTGATCGGTTAGTTCCAATTTAATAGTGAGTACACATGGTGTTTATTTTTCCAAGTTTTAGATTTTTAAGCTGCTATTTCAGAGTTAAGTTGTTACTGAGAAATAGCCTAGGCTCTCCTGACTAATAATCTCATCATAGGGTTGTTGAGAGGAGCTGATGTCCTCTTTGTACAGTGCTTTGTAGTTTTCCAATGTAAAGAAAGAATTGCTCTTTCCAAAGGATGGCTGAGCCTGCAGTCAGGCAAAATGTCCCCTTAATGATTCCTGTGGACAGTCGAAATGGTTAATTGTAGGAGAACCAGTCCAGAATGTGTTTCTTTCAATGGCAGATTTTTGTATTTCCACTGGTCTTGAATAAGGTAGTTACTCACTTTGTGGAGGGGACACTGCAGTCCTGTGGTGTGGATGCCTTTGGCACTGAAGACCACCCTTGGAGGACATTAGTAGATTTGCAGCAAGAGGTCCTGGTCTCTTGGTCATTTCCCACACTCTTCCTCCTCTCAGCTGCCCCCGAGGTTATTACAGTTTCAGTGGCAAGAGAACTATGATGAGGTTCCAGGGCACTGGAGTGACCTGCCATCTTGGATAAGATATATGTGCCTGATCCAACTAGAGGCCCTTTCTTCCAAAATCTTTCTCAGAATCAACACTTTTTTTCATGTATAAATAATTTCGCTCACTACCCTCCCCAGTGAGGAACAGAAAAGCTGGTTGACTTCACCCCTGGGGAGCAGAAGATAATAAATCTGACTTCCCTTTGAATTCAAATGAGTTTGTTCCTAGTCCTATGTGTGTATGTGTTCTTGTCAACCTTCCCTCCAAGTCAGAGGCTTCTGAGGGGGTCTGATCGCAGCCTTTAGTAACTGTAAGAAAAATTAAAGTGTAGATTGCCTAAGTTATTTTAAAATTTTAATACCAGGCTTAGCCCATAATTTAATGTATTGCCATCATTAATACAGATATAAAGTTTTCTAGAACCAAAGAATTACTTTTGGAGGTAAATCAGTTGCTAGAACTACAAATTAAATGCTTTTTCGTTTTTCTGCCTTGTAATTAGTAGCCAAACTTAGAAAAATTTAGTAAGCAAAGTGTTATGGTGAAGAGTGTAAGCCCTGGAGTCTGAATGACTTCAAATCCAGGCCCTCCATTTACTGTGTGATCTTGGCCAAAAACTCAACCTTTTTGAGTCTCTACTCTCAACTATAAAACAGGGCTAATAAGAGAGGCTTCCTCAGAGAGATGTCATTAGAAGTCATGTTTATAATGTACTCAGAACTATACCTTAAAAAAATTTTTTTTTTTATTTCAGCATATTACGGGGGTACAAATGTTTAGGTTACGTATATTGCCCTTGCCCCACCCAAGTCAGAGCTTCAAACGTGTCCATCCCCCAGACAGTATGCACTGCACCCATTAAGTGTGTATATACCCAGCGCATCCTCCTCCCTCCCATCTGCCCAACACCCGATGAATGTTACTACCATATATATACTTAAGTGTTGGCCAGGCGTGGTGGCTCACGCCTGTAATCCTAGCACTCTGGGAGGCCAAGGTGGGCGGATCGTTTGATCTCAGGAGTTTGAGACCAGCCTGAGCAAGAGCGAGACCCCATCTCTACTAAAAATAGAAAGAAATTATATGGACAGCTAAAAATATATATAGAAAAAATTAGCCGGGCATGGTGGTGCATGCCTGTAGTCCCAGCTACTCGGGAGGCTGAGACAGGAGGATCGCTTGAGCTCAGGAGTTTGAGGTTGCTGTGAGCTAGGCTGACGCCACGGCACTCACTCTAGCCTGGGCAACAGAGTGAGACTCTGTCTCAAAATAAATAAATAAATAAATAAATAAGTGTTGATCAGTTAATACCAATTTGATGGTAAGTACATGTAGTACTTATTTTTCCATTCTTGGGATACTTCGCTTAGTAGAATGGGCTCCAGCTCTATCCAGGATAATACCAGAGGTGCTTCACCATTGCTTTTTGTGGCCGAGTAGAACTCCATGGTATACATATACCACATTTTATTAATCCACTCATGTATTGATGGGTACTTGGGTTGTTTCCACATCTTTGCAATTGTGAATTGTGATGCTATAAACATTCTAGTGCCGAAGTCTTTTTTATAGAATGTCTTTTGTTCTTTTGGGTAGATGCCCAGTAATGGGATTGCTGGATCTAATGGTAGTTCTACTTGGATCTCTTTGAGGTATCTCCATATTGCTTTCCACAGAGGTTGTACTAGTTTGCAGTCCCACCTGCAGTGTATGAGTGTTCCTATCTTTCAGCATCCATGCCAACATTTATTGTTTTAGGACTTTTTGATAAAGGCCATTCTCACTGGGGATAAGTGGTATTTAATTGTGGTTTTGATTTGCATTTCCCTGATGATTAGAGATGTTGAGCATTTTTTAATATGTTTGTTAGCCATTAGTCTATCTTCTTTTGAAAGTTTCTGTTCATGTTGTTTGCCCACTTTTTGATAGAGTTGTTTGATATTTTCTAGCTGATTTTCCTGAGTTCTATATAGATTCTAGTTATCAGCCCTTTATCGAATGTGTAACGTGAATATTTTCTCCAATTCTATAAGTTGTCTGTTTGTTCTCATGATAGTTTCCTTGGCTGTACAGAAGCTTTTCAGTTTGATCAGGTCCCATTTATTTATTTTTGTTGTTGCTGTGATTGCCTTTGGGGTCTTGTTCATAAATTTTTTGTCTAGGCCAATGTCTATAAGAGTTTTTCCAGGCTGGGCGTGGTGGCTCATGCCTGTAATCCTAGCACTCTGGGAGGCCGAGGCGGGTGGATCACTTGAGGTCAGGAGTTCAAGACTAGCCTGAACAAGAGCGAGACCCTGTCTCTACTAAAAATAGAAAGAAATTATCTGGCCAACTAAAGATATATATAGAAAAAATTAGCTGGGCATGGTGGTGCGTGCCTGTAGTCCCAGCTACTTGGGAGGCTGAGGCAGTAGGATCGCTTAAGCCCAGGAGTTTGAGATTGCTGTGAGCTAGGCTGACCCCACGGCACTCTAGCCCGGGCAACAAAGTGAGACTCTGTCTGAAAAAAAAAAAAATTAATTAATTAAAAAAAAAAGGGTTTTTCCAACGTTTTCTTCTAGAATTCTTATAGTTTCATGCCTTAGGTTTAAGTCTGTTATCCACCGTTGAGTTGATTTTTGTGAGAGGTGAAAGGTGCAGATCCTGTTTCAGTCTTCTCCATGTGGCTATCCAATTTTCCCAGCACCATTTATTGCATAAGGATTCTTTTCCCCAGTGTATGTTTTTGTCTGCTTTGTCAACGATTAGGTGGCTATATGAGGATAGTTTTATATCTGGGTTCTCAGTTCTGTTCCATTGGTCTATGTCTCTGTCCTAGTGCCAGTACCATGTTGTTTTAGTTGCTATAGCCTTGTAGTATAGCTTTAAGTCTGGTAAATTGATGCCTCCCAATTTTTTCTTTTTGCTTAAGATTGCTTTTTCTATACGGGGTCTTCTCTAATTCCACATGAAGCATAGAATTATTTTTTCTAGATCTGTGAAAAATGATGTTGGTATTTTAATAGTATTGCATTGAATCTGTAGATCACTTGGGGTAGTATAGACGTTTTAACAATGTTGATTCTGCTGACCCATGAGCATAGTATGGTTTATGGTTTTCCACCTGTTTATATCCTCTGCTATTTTTTTCCTCAGTGTTTTGTAGTTCTCCCTATAGAGGTCTTTTACCTCCTTAAATACATTCCTAGGTATTTTATTTTCTTTGTTGCTATTGTAAAGGTTATTGAGTCTTTGATTTGGTTCTCAGTTTGACTGTTGTTGGAGTATAGGAATGCTACTAATTTCTGTACATTGATTTTGTAACCTGAGACTTTGTTGAATTTGTTTATCAATTCCAGTAGTCTCATGGCAGAATCTTTGGGGTTTTCTAGATATGAGATCATATCATTAGCAAAGAGTGATAGTTTGACCTCTTCTGCCTCCATTTTTTTTTTATTTCAGCATATTATTGGGGTAGAAAAGTTTAGGTTACGTATATTGCCCTTCCCTCCCCCCAGTCAGAGCTTCAAGCATGTCTATTGCCTAGATGGTGCACATTGCACTCATTAGATATGTATACACCCATCCCCTCCCCGCCACCTGCCCGACACCTGATTAATATTATTCCTAAATGTGCTCTTAGGTGATGATCAGTGAAACCAATTTGATGGTGAGTACACATGGTGCTTATTTTTCCATTCTTGTCTGCTCCCATTTGGATGCCCTTGATTTCTTTCTCTTGTCTGACTGCTCTGGCTAGGACTTCCAGCACTATGAATAGAAGCAGTGATAAAGGGCAACCTTGTCTGGTTCCAGTTCTAAGTGGGAATGCTTTCAATTTTTCCCCATTCAGTATGATGTTGCCTGTGGGTTTGTCTTATATGGCTTATATCATTTTTAGGTAAGTCCCATCTATGCCTATTTTGTTAAGCGTTCTTATCATAAAAGGGTGTTGAATTTTGCCGAATGCTTTTTCTGCATCTATTGAGAGGATCATATGATCTTGGTTTTTGCTTCTATTTATGTGGTGAATTACATTTATAGATTTGCATATGTTGAACCATCCCTGCATCTTTGGGATGAAGCCCACTTGGACGTGATGGATTATTTTTTTGATAAGCACTTGAATTCGGTTTGCTAGGATTTTGTTGAGAATTTTTGCACGTATATTCATAAGGGATATTGGTCTGTAGTTTTCTTTTTTTTGTTGCATCATTTCCTGGTTTTGGTATAAGGGTGATGTTGGCTTCATAAAATGAGTTGGGGAGGATTCCTTCCTTCTCAATGTTGTGAAATAATTTGTGCAGGATAGGCACCAGTTCTTTGTAGGTCTGGTAAAAGTCAGGTGAGAAACCGTCTGGTCAGGGACTTTTCTTTTTAGAAAGGTTTTTTATTGCTGTTTCAATTTTGGTACTTGATATTGGTCTGTTCAGGAATTTTATTTCTTCCTGATTGAGCCTAGGGAGGCTGTGTGTATCTAAGAATTTGTCCATTTCTTCCACATTTTCCAGTTTATGTGCATATAGATTTTTATAGTATTCATAGATGATATTTTGTATTTCCATGGCATCAGTTGTAATTTCTCCTTTTTCATTCCTGTGGAGCTTATTAGAGTTCTTTCTTTTCTGCTTCTCATTAATCTAGCCAGAGGCATGTCAATTTTGTTTACTTTTTCAAAGAACCAACTTTTAGTTTTATTAATCTTCTGTATAGTTTTTTTTGCTATCAATTTCATTTAGTTCTGCTCTGATATTCATTATTTCTTTTCTTCTCCTGGGTTTGGGGTTGATTTGCTCATCCTTTCCCAGTTCTTTGAGATGATTCATTAGATTTTTTCTTTTTTTTGAGACAGAGTCTCGCTCTGTTACCCGGGGTTGAGTGAGTGGTGTGGCGTCAGCCTAGCTCACAGCAACCTCAAACTCCTGGGCTTAAGTGATCCTACTGAGCCTGAGCCTCCTGAGTAGCTGGGACTACAGGCATGCGCCACCATGCCTGGCTAATTTTTTCTATATATGTATTTTAGTTGGCCAGATAATTTCTTTCTATTTTTAGTAGAGACGGGGTTTTGCTCTTGCTCAGGCTGGTCTCGAACTCCTGACCTCAAGTGATCCACCAGCCTTGGCCTCCTAGAGTGCTAGGATTACAGGTGTGAACCACCGCACCCGGCTTAAGATTTCAATTTCTTTAGTGAATTTTTCTTCCAAGTCCTGGATTTTTTTTGTGGTTTCTTTGTGTTGTTTATTCATTTTTTCTTGCATATTATTGAGTTTTCTTAGAATCTATGTTTGAAACTCTTCTTCTGTCATTTTAGTGTTCTGAATTTGGTTGATGTTCGTGGCTAGAGAGCTGGTATTCCCCTTTAGGGGTGTGCTTTCTGTTTGATTCTTCATACTTCCAGAGTTCTTTTACTGATTTCTTCCCATCTGGATCAGCTGTTGCTTCTTACTTTCAGATTTTCACTTAAATAATGACATGCCTTGTTTAGTCTCTGAGCCAGTAGGCGGTGTTTGTGGGTGAGATTCGACCACACCCTGTATGATGAATCAGTAAATGCAGTAAAAGGGTGTGCAGAATGACCTCCCTGTCAGTAGGTGGCACTTGTGGGTGAGATTTGACCACACTCTATATCATGAGTCAGTAGATGCACTTAAAGGGTGTGCAAATTGACCTCCCTGCCAGTAGGTGGTGCTTGCTGGGAGGAGCAGGCTGCAGTGTTATTTTTGGGTCCTGTGACCAGTTCTAGTTCCTCTGGAGAGGGACTCTTAGTGCCTCAGCTGGGGGTTGGGGCCCTGGGACTTCCAGGTGTGTCCTATTCTCCACCTCAGTGGGGGCAGGTGGGGGAGTGAGGCTGGGCAGAGCTGGGTTGGCTGAGCCTGCCCTCAAGCTCCACAAATGCTGTTAGCAGAAGTCAAAGGTCTGTTCTCTCCTCTGGGCAAAGCTGCCAGAGACGGGCTGAAATGGCCCCACTCAGCCGAAAAGTCTGCGTGTGGGGGTGGGCCTGTCTGAGACCTGCAGTCTGGAGCAGGCCTCGCTCCTTTCCACTCTCCCCTATTCTGCGGTCTCTGCTAGCAGGCAGGACCTCAAGCCAGCGGATCTCCCCGGGCTGGGAGGGTCCCTGCCCACGATCACAGCCGGAGCTGGGCGCACGGCCCTCCTATGGGAGGAGGGTTGCCCCTCAAGCACGTTGATCTGCCCCTGAAAGCACACTCACACCTCAGTAGGGTCGTTCACAAATATCCCTTCTGTGCCCTGGGGCAATGCGATCGAGACCTGGGTGTATAGATCTGGCCTGCAGGCCTGTCCCCTGGACCCTGGGGATCAATCCTTGACCCTGCCAGGGAGAGGAGTGCTGGTCTCAAGTCACCCATGGGATGCCCAAGCTGGATTGATGTCTCTCTGCCTTGGGATTTGCCCTGCTCTGCTGGAGTCACCAGGCAAGCGGCACCTGGGAGGACCGGCGTGTAAGGAGCTCACAGTCCGAGTACCCCTCATTCTGCTGCAGGGCCCCAAAAAGAAAGGTCCTGTTCCCTGCAGATGCCTCCTGGTGGTGGCTAAATTGTCTCTCTTGGCAACCGTGAGTAGGGAAGGGGAGGGGAGAATGAAGCAACATGGCGCCTGCCCATTGGCTCGGATCTGCGGGCTGGGAGTTGCCCAAGGGAGCTGGGAGCTTGGTGTCCTGTCCACGAGAGGCTCACTGCTCACCAGTGGCAGCTGTCAACAGGTCTCTACAACCGCTCAGGAGCCCACCAGCAGTCCGAGATGCAAGGGAGGGGAAATTTAACTGCTCCATTCTGCCCTTGTCACTGGTCTCCAAGCCTCTCGGGGGCCTTTCTCCCTCCAGTTCTTCTCTGCAACTTCTTCCCGTGGAGTCTCCTGTAGTTTCAGGCACCCTTCCTTCCAACCCTCATCTAATCTGTGTTTGTCTGCCTGTTTGTTTTTTTTACTTTCTTCTAAAATCTGTGTTGCGGAGACACCCTGGCTGGCGGTTTTTCTCATCTACCAAGAGGCCTCTGGTCTTTAGAGAAGCATTGTGCATGGTCAGGGACCTGAGCAAATCATTGTGTCCTGATGGTTCTTCCCAACTGCTCCCTTCTGTGCTGTGGGCAGGAGAAAGGGTGGGCAAAACTGCCCACCTTCATTTTCCTTCATCGGCTCCACCTACTGGCATCATTTCTGCATTGATCTCAAAGTCGGTTAGACAATGCCACTGTCTGATGATGGAGTTTCTAGTCTGTCTTGTTCACTCCTTGTCTGACTCCTGTATGTCTATAAAAGTGCCTGCACTAAGTAGATGGTCTTTTTGTACCTATGCTCCAAAGAATGAACATCTTTTCCTCAAAGGTAGAGTCTAGCTGAGCCTAGAACCAAGTTTAAATTATTCTCACTGTGTGCATGCTTAAGAAAGTGTTTTCCTTGAGTGATTCTTCTTCTTCTTCTTTTTCTTTTTATTTATTTTTTTTTTTTTTGAGACAGAGTCTGACTCTGTTGCCCGGGCTAGAGTGCCATGGCATCAGCCTAGCTCACAGCAACCTCAAAGTCCTGGGCTTAAGCAATCCTTCTGCCTCAGCCTCCCGAGTCACTGGGACTATAGGCATGCGCCACCATGTCCGGCTAATTTTTTCTATATATTGTTAGTTGTCCAGATAATTTCTTTCTATTTTTTAGTAGAGATGGGGTCTCGCTGTTGCTCAGGCTGGTCTCAAACTCCTGAGCTCGAGCAATCCTCCCACCTCGGCCTCCCACAGTGCTAGGATTACAGGTGTGAGCCACCATGCCCAGCCTTCCTTGAGTGATTCTAAAGACCATTTCCACATGGAGAAGCTGCTGGAAGAAGCGTTGCTGCTGTTAGAGGCCACTGAGGAAGTGAGCTTGCTGGGACTGAAAGGAGGTCCACCAGAAGCTTATTTTGGCAATGCAAAGCTAGGAGGAAAAGTTAATGGAGTTTGTCCCCTAGGTCCCAAGAACACTGACCCTGGGCAATGGTGCTGGGAGGTGGCTGACTATTCCAGGAAAGTCCACTCAAAGCACACACAGTGAGAGGGTACTTTGCCTCTGTTTTCATGATGAAAGTGATCCATTTCAGTGAACTTTCTGCTATTTGCAAGCACGGCAAAAATACTTGCCATGTTTTCCCAATTCCCTGTTCTTTCTGACTCTTTGTTGCAGTTTCCATAACTCTGTTACCAGGTTGTAACAGAAGTTTTTGAACAGAGGAAGTTTCTCAGCCTCTCTGGCCCTCTGAGTCAGATGTCCGCACTGGGCAGTCAGGCCGTGTGTCTGAGGGAACCTTTTGTGTACTATCTCTGCTAGACATCAGGGACAGGGAACAAAGGACTGGTGTCTTGAGATTTTTCTTTTTTTTCCTCTCACTTTAAGCCACTTTTTTAAAAATAGAAAAACAGCTTTATTGCAAAACAATATTAGGGTAATAAAAAGAATATAAAGGCAAAAATTTTCCCCGTTCCTATCAACTAGTCAAATAAATGCTGTCCTTTGTCCCTGTGACTCTCTAGTGTTTCTCCATAGATCCGTGCAACCCATAGGGGTTATTCATGTTGAATGCACCACATCTGAACTCCCTTCCTTGTCGGGCTGTCCCCTACTTCATGAAACGGGGCCTGCGTGCTGCTGCAGGAACAATGAATTGGCATCTGCCTTTCCCTGTCCCCTTTGTCCTCAGTTCTGTCAATCAGAAGCTCCCACCCACAAACCAGGTGGCTCTGGGGGGCCTCCTCTCTGTGGGAGAATTGGCAGTTTTATGGAGAAGGGTTTCCAGAGGCAGCAATAGCAGCAGCGAGGGTGGTGATGTCTAGCGTCAGCAAGCCATTCTCTATGTGATTTGGGGCAGCATTTAGGCAGCCTCTAATCTTGGTTCTCTAAGCCCCTGAACATGTAAGTGAATTTCC
Organism: Eulemur rufifrons; assembly: GCF_041146395.1. Lineage (NCBI taxonomy): Eukaryota > Metazoa > Chordata > Mammalia > Primates > Lemuridae > Eulemur > Eulemur rufifrons. The sequence continues at coordinate 31,983,359 of NC_091005.1, forward strand.
AATTAAATTGTTTTTCTTTTTAAATTGGTCTGGCTGCTTGCAACTATGACGTGTCTGACTGCTACGCCTATTCATAATTTTTACTATTTTGTAGTGTTGGAATTGATAGAATTTTATATTCTACACTTTAACATTATACCATGTGTATTTTTCAGTTTAGCATAATCTTTTATCTTTCTATGATAGTGAGAATAATAATGGTAATAAATACCATTTGAATCCCCCTCCTCCCGTCGGTAACCTGTGTTAACAGCCTGGTGTGAGCTGTGGGTGCTGCTCCTCATCTTGTCCATTAGAGATGTCTTAGGAGCTCCTGTGTGACAGATGCTTGCAGCAGACTGGCCATGCTCAGTGTAGGGGACCAAGGGAGGGCCACCGATGCTAGAGCTGGAAGAGTCTTAGAGAGAGTCTAGTCCCCTTCTTCTGGGGACTTCAATTTGAGGCCAGGAGAGGGCAAGTGACTTAAGCAGGTAGCTCACCCAGAGAGCCAGTGTTGAAGGCAGGACCAAATCCAAGCCAGCTGGCTCTGGTCCCAGAGCTTCCTCCATCATGGCCCTGTGCCTCTGCAGAGCGATGTTAAACTTAGTGTGCTTTTCGGGTACTTGAGTGGTGAGCAGATGGTATCAGGTGTGTAATATTGGTGCTCAGACTGTGGTCCAAAGCTCTAAGAATAAGGTATAGTCATTCTGTAAATATTATTCAGGGACCAAAATGGTGCCTACTACATACTAGACACTTGATTAATCTGTGTTGAGTGAATGAAAGAAGGAATATGCTAGGCGTCATACCTATTAATAACATCATCATACCTAATGTAGAGTCTAAGAAGACTAATATTATGTGTTGCAACATGAAGTAGTGAGATGTGTTAGTAGTAAATAACATAATTAACACAATCTAGAAGCATAAATTTGATCTCCCACTAGCATAGTCTCCAATCAACAGAGTGACTCCTGTTCATGGCTCTGTCCCTGCCGTACGGAATACCTGGAATTAGCAGTAGTTCAAGGAGTCTCTGGCTTTGCAGGCCTCTTCTTTAGATACAGGCAGTCCATCTGCTGTGGTTTTTTGCCCCCTGAAAATTCTCTCCCCCAGAAGGCAGGCAGTCACCATTCCAGTATTTATTGAGCACCATTTATATGGCAGGATTTGTGTTAGGGAACTGGGTGAACAAAACAGACATGGTCTTTGCCTCAGAGTTTACAATCTGGTGAGGGAAACAGGAATTAAACAACTCAAATCCTTGGCATAAATTATGACTATGTGTGTTTCACAGGCCAAGCAGAAAGAATGTATGCTGTAAGAGAGTAGCAGAAGACCCCACATTAGATTGGGGGATCAGGAATGTCTTCTCTGAATATGTTGCTTTTAGGAAGATTGTCTCTGAGATTCAAGCGGAGCATGAATGAAAGTTTTTGATCATGTTGGTTGTACCATAGAGAAATAATCCCAAGGTTGCTTCATATTTAGTAAGTACTCAATATGTATCAGTAATTACTATGATAAACACTTTCATGTCTGTTATCCCCTGGCCTCATCACCATGCTGTAGACCCATGAGTAGACTTGGTGGGCACTGCTATTCCCATTGTATGGCTGAAGATTCACGAGTGAATTAGGTCTTTCACTAGTCAAAGACTCGTCTGAGATTGGAACCTAATTCTCCTTACTGCTACCTCAGTGCTCATTGCTCCAAAGCTATTTCGGAATGGAGCATGCAGTGATTAGGGTCTATGCATTATCTTCATGAGCATGTAAATTGCTTTGGAGCCTCTTTCCAAGTTCTGTTAAGACAGGAAAACCCTGTGCCAAGCTCTGGGCTGTTTCGTGTGCACCTTGTTAAATTCAAGGACAGTTGGGCCATTTGGGAAGCACATGGAGTTGGGCAGGATATGCCTCTTCCTTCTCCCCTCTGACTCTGTCATTTCTTAAAGATTCTCATAAAACTAATGACAGGATATGGCAAGAAATCACATTCCACTTTATAATGGTCTAATTAGGTAAATATGTTAAAGAGTTTCCCCCAGTGCCATTTCATGGTTGCACTGTTGGTAATCAATCAGCACTTGTCTTCCAAGTGTCAGAATCTCCAAAACCAAGCTGCTGTCTTTGCTGGGTTATGTCATACTAATGAAATGAGTTAAGTGGAGTACTGGCAATGCCCTGATGATTGCTCAAGTCCGTTGAAGGGATAGTTTGAGTCGACTAACGTACATACACTTCAGTCCTGGATTATCCTTTGAGCATTTAAGCAGGCACAAAAGCTTTTTAAGAGACCCCCCCGGGCTCCAATATAGAGTTTCTTTGCCAAGATGAAATGTTTCCAAGCTCAGGGGTCCAGGTGAGAGGCTTTTGGAGGTTGAAATGGGCTTCTCTGACTGGTTCTGGATCAACACATCATCCATAAACAGCAGGTACAGATATTGGGCATGCTAAGATCCAAAGTGGGGAGCCCTGCTTCCTCAAAAAAGGGGAAAACCTGTGGCACTGTTTGCCTTTGATGTGCTTCAGGCTGAAAACATAAATAGCCATGCTATTAATTTCTGTGTGACCAGACCATACTGGGGGAAGAATGGAAAAGAGAGTGAGGGAGTACTCGGAGCACATCCTGTGTTCAGAATGCACAGGGAGGGCTATCGGAGTTGTTCCTAGCTCATCCTTGCTACCGGCTAGGGTTCCTACATCGCAAACAACCACGTATGGCTAATTTATGCAAAAAGGTATTTATGGGATGTATGACATGGGTTGAAGAATCAGTTTGGGAATGAGAAGGACTGGGGAAGTTCCAGATGCCCAAGGATTGGAAACTGTAGTCCCTGACATGTGGCCAGGAACATCTGATTAACTGCTGCCACTGAAACGGACACCTTGCGTTATTCTGGATTTTAAATATTCCAAATCCTAGAAGGACCCATCTGATTAGGTCAGTTTGGCCACGTGCCTGTTTCCACAGGGTACGAAACTGTGCCCTATTACTTTGGAAGAGGGGATGGGGGTATAACTACATGATGAGTGCAATGCTCACTGTCTGGGGAATGGACACACTTGAAGTTCTGACTCGGGGGCATGGGCAGGACATGGGCAGTGCATGTGGCCTGAACTTTTGTGCCCCCATGATGAGAAGTTGAAAGAAAAAAAAAGAATAAAAAAAGAAAGAAAAATTCTGGGGTTTTTGCCTCCCGGAGACTACAAAAAAAGAGTTGGTCACCAAAGGAAATCAGGCAGCTTTTAGAAAGGGGAATGGATACTAGGCAACTGCAAAGTGACAAAAGACAAGTATGCCTGGTTGGGAACAGAATCTTGGGCCTCAGAGACCTTGGCACTGAGTGGGAGCCTGGTCCATGCTAGGATATCTTATAAAATTCAGCCAGTTCTCTACACAGCCTATGTGTTCCTGTGTTGTCCAATAAGGTGGCCACTAGCCACATGTGGCTATTTAAATTGAAATTAATTAAAATTAAATGTTCAGTTCCCCAATATAGCAGCTAGTAGCCATATTTCATGTGCTCTAGAGCCATAGGTGGCTAGTGGCTGCCACATTTGGCTAGTCTACATATAGAACATTTCTGCCATTTCAGAATGCTTTATTAGATAGTTCTAGAGGTTTGGTAGGTCACGCAGGCCTGTCTCCTTATCTTTATCTTATATGACATCAACTCCAAGGCCATTTTACTCCCTGTTTTTCCATGGAAAAAGATTGGGCATAGAATGTAGAAAAGGAGAAATGACTATTTACATATTTTCCCTTTTCTTTGTTTTTGTTGTGAGTGATATGACAACATGAATAAACACAGAAGTCACAATATAATATGTGCTATGATTACAATGAAATGAAATCAGATTAACTATGAACAGGAACCAAAACAGAAGACACACCAAAAGAAAATAATGGATTTGTTGGGTTGGTGGGACCATGGAGGTTTTCTTTTCATTTGATTTTCATTATTGCTATTAAAATGACTGGTTCTTAAATATAATTTTGCTTAAAGAAGAGTTGGTCATTTTGGCATAAATGAGGTTTAAGGGTCTTTTGTAGATAACGATAATCGTTAATCTCATTTTTGTTTTAGGGTTTAAAAGATTTTCATGAGCTCATTTGCTCCTCAAACACTCTTGTATGACTCAAAGCAGAGCTGAGATTTTAATCCCAAGGCCTCTTCTGGAACTAAGTAAGATACACATTTTAAAAAATGATTTTCAACTTAAACAAAAGGAAACAGGCTTAGGATGGTTAAATGAGCTGCTCTCCAACATCACACGGCTATCGAGGAGTAAGGCTCGAATTCAAACTTCCCACTTCTGTCTCTGGATTCAGTGCTGAATCCCATATCCCTCTATTCACTATGGTGGATTCTCTGTGAGTTTAGATTTTCTTTGGCCCCACCTTAAGGGTGTTGGGCTGTGGAGTATTACACCATGGAGTTGAGCTGCGGTGGTGAGACGACTAGGAACTTAAGCTGACCACAGAGAGAGTCAGAGCAGGTTTCAGTGCAGGACTGACAGGTCAGGGCTCAAAGGTGCAGGCCGGGCGCGGTGGCTCACGCCTGTAATCCTAGCACTCTGGGAGGCCGAGGTGGGCGGATCGTTTGAGCTCAGGAGTTCGAGACCAGCCTGAGCAAGAGTGAGACCCCATCTCTACTAAAAGTAGAAAGAAATTATATGGACAGCTAAAAATATATATAGAAAAAATTAGCCGGGCATGGTGGCGCATGCCTGTAGTCCCAGATACTCAGGAGGCTGAGACAGGAGGATCCCTTGAGCTCAGGAGTTTGAGGTTGCTGTGAGCTAGGCTGACGCCACGGCACTCACTCTAGCCTGGGCAACAAAGTGAGACTCTGTCTCAAAAAAAAAAAAAAAAAAAAAAAAGGGCTCAAAGGTGCTTGGTCTGTGAGGCAGGAGCCTCCAGGGTGGGAAGGGGCCAGGTCTGCTAGGTGAGGCCTTTCTTTACCTTAGCCTGTCTGATGGGGCTGATACCTCTTGCTCTAAACTCTTACAAGGTTGTCATGAAGTGAAAATGGATCATGATATGTAAGTCCTCTACCAAAGCTGAAAGCACAAGGTACAGATGGAAAGCATCATTACGATAGGGATGCTGTGTGGGGAGGGAGAGTATACTTGCATGCTTATTCCTCATTCCTAGAAATAAAATACAAAATACTACTCTGGGAATAGTGACAGAAATGACATTGTGTGGATAATACCTTCATTTACTGATTTGTTCAACATCACATGTCGCTGGTGATCTCGGCCCATGTCTTCATGTATGTTACTGGAAGGGAAGGGCTCTGCTGCTTCAGGTTGTACTCAGGATGATGCGCGACCACGTGCACACACACACACACACACACACAGAGCAGGTGCACTTCTCAGGCTAGGCTGGGGTACTGGAAAAGTTTCTCTGAAAGGGAATCCATTTAAAATAGGATCAACATTTTGTAAGCATAACAAAAAGACTTGATTAAAACTTGTTTATTTTTTCTTATATTTAATACAGTGTTTGAGTTTCAATCGTACTAAAGAACAAATCAGTTTTTCTGAAAATCTAATTAACAACTATTAATAACTAACTATAGTTCTAAGAGGATTAGCTCTGCCAAAATGTTTGAAGAGTTTTCAATTTTTCTTAGGGCTTCTGCAGACACCTTGTTTCTCTGAAGCTTGTACCTAGTGAAATCATTGCTTTGTGTTTTTCTTCTGCACTAACTGCCCTTACTCTGCCTTATCCTCATTTGTCGGTGACCTAAGTAGGATTCAAGGCATCCTCCCTTGTCACTTTTATTGACTTTGCAGATCTTGCAGAAGATGCAGGATTTTCCAGTCTCATTTGGCAGTCGGCTTGAACTGCATTTGCACTGTGCTGGCCGGCAGCTGCCGCGTCCGATAACCCAGGAGCTTCCCTAGGAAGCTCTGCCTGGAGTGGCTGGTCTGGGGTGTGAGCTTCTAAGTGGGGGCAGGAGATTTGAGTAGGACCAGGCTTAAAAGAGGGCAGATTATTAAACTTAGATAATTTATTTCCACCTAGAATCTTGTAACCACATAGATACAGACAACAAACACTCAGGAACATGGGCCTTCTGTACTTAGGTGCAGGACGCACCAGATGGAGAGGGTGGTGCCAGGCATGTCATCAGGGTGATGTCGGGATCGGTAAGCTCCTGAGTGCTAATTACGATACTCTAATTTCTCCTCTGTGACCTTGGGCAAATCCCTTTCTCTGGCCTCATGCGTAATTTTTTTTTTTTTTTTAGTTTCAAAAAGTTAGTTTATGAGGTTCATGTGTTTTTTGTTAGATGGACAAATTGTATCATGCTGAAGTCAGGGCTCTCAGTGAACCGATCACTAGAATAGTGTACATTGTACCTCATCAGTAGATTTTTATGCCTTACTCCCTGCCCCCTACCCCCTTCTTAGTTTTCAGTGTCTATTATACCACTTTGTGACCATATATATCCCTTGATTAGCTCCCACTTATAAGCAAGAACATGTGGTATTTGTTTTTCCATTCCTGAGATATCATGTGTAATATTTTTTAGGCTGTTGCCCGGGCTAGAGTGCCATGGCATCAGCCTAGCTCACAGCAACCTCAAACTCCTGGGCTCAAGCGATCTTCCTGCCTCAGCCTCCCAAGTAGCTGGGACTACAGGTGAGTACCACCCAGCCCCTGGCAACCACCATTCCACTCTCTGTCTCTGAATTTGACTAGGTACCTCATATAAATGGAATCATATCATGTTTGTCCTTTTGTGTCTGACATTTAACTTAGCATAATGTCTTCAAAATTCATGTATCAAAATTTCATTCCTTTTAAAGGCTAAGTAATATTCCATTGTATTTATATATTTCATTTTATTTAGCCATTCATCCTTCAGTCTGGGTTGTTTCCCCTTCTGCCCGCTGTGAACGACACTGCTGTGAACGCTGGCGTGCCAACGTGCTCAAACCAAACACAGGTTTGAATCTCTGTTTTCAGCTCTTTTGAGTTGGGTTTGTTTGTGTGAAGCATAAGTCCTAAACTGTCTGGTTTCTTTAATTTGAAAATGGCTTTTAAAAAATTGAGTATAAGCGGGCCTGGTGGCGCATGCCTGTAGTCTCAGCTACTGTGGAGGCTGAGGCAGGAGATCGCTTGATTCCAGGACTTTGAGGCTGCAGTGAGCTGTGATCATGCCACTGCATTGCAGCCTGGGCAAAAGAGTGAGACCCTGTTTGGAAAAAAGAAAAAGAAAAGGGGGAAGAAAAAGAAAGAAAAGAAAAAAAATTATTGAGTGTAAAGTGAGATTAATCTGATCATTTAAAAAAATCTTTTAGAGTCATGGAATTAGATTTCTTTGAAGAAAATACTTGAGAGTTCATGCAAACTGCCTTCATATATCTTGGGGAAGAAGAAACAAACTTAGTATTCTCGAGGCTTCAGAGGAAGGAGCACCAGGGGTATTGGGAGCCAGTTTTCAGCTAAATGTAAGGAGCAGCTTTTGAGGAATAAACATTACCCAACAAGGGTCTTAGTAATGGGGAACTGAACGATCTGTCCCACCTTGCCTGGTGTCAGAGGAATCTCTAAGCTGTCCCGTGACTAGTGTCCAGACATTGTCATCCATCCCTCCTCCATCTCTCCCTTTCCAGAAAGACTTCCTGCTCACACTAGTTCTTTTTGTACTTGATGACATGTCTGCTGTGTGTTGCCCTTATTACTTAATGTGTGTGAATCTTGACTCTCCAACAACATTTGGAAGGGCTTATATGCATGCTTTTCTTGTAAACCTTGTGAACTAGTCAATTTATTGAAATATTATATTGGAGATAAATAGAAAACATTATCCGAGAGAGATGGAGAGAGAGAGAGAGATACAGAGAGAGAGAGAGATGGGGAGATAAGAGAGAGTTTTAGGTTAAAACTCAAAGTGAAATCCTGGCTGAATGCTCTTTGAATGGAGTGGGATAGTCCTATTTCCTCTCTTTCTTTTTTCAGGAATTTTTGCTCTTCATCATCTTCTCTTATCCCCCCTTCCTCAGAGAAGAAAAGCTTGTAATTATTCACCTGCGATATTGGGAAATAGTTGCTAGTCTAAGTAGCTGCTCTTCAGTGCTTCCCCGTGTTAGGGGAGACTGTGCATATAAAACTCCCTAAATGACGTGGCTAGAACTCCCCCATGGACCCTGTTAGCAAGGAGAGGGCTTGTTTTGGAGAGTTGCCAGTGAAGCATTTCAAAGGTCATTGGCAAATGATGGCTTAGAGACAATACAAAAGAATGCATTGAATTTTTCTAGCTTAAGATTGGAAAGTCTCCTCTCTGCAAGGCAGCCCTGTGGAAAATTATATTTTCAAGTCCCTGATCTCTTACCTACTGGAGATTATGAAAGGACTGTCAGCCAGAAATAAGTAGCTTAGTGGAGTGCTTCTTTTTTCCCCCAAGAGAAAATTCATGTTGTTGCTTCTGCTGTTTTCGAAACAAAGCAAAGCCCTTGATGTGGGCCACAGATGCTGGGCAGAGTGTGGCAGCTGCGGCAGTACTGCACTTGCCCCGGCGCCGGGCCAGCGAGGAGTCAGAGGGCTCCGGCCATCGGAGCTGAGGAGACATGGCTGCGGTCAGCGGCCGCCAGGATGCTCATCTGCCTCAGGGCCAAGTACAGGGCGCAGCTTCACGCGGGAAGCACAAGTGAAGAACAGGAATTGATAGTAGGAATATGTGTGCTCTCTTTGATTCTAACTGATGCTATTCGCTTCTGTGACTATGCTTGCTTTTAGTTGTTTGATAAATATAGTTAATCAGAATGAAAAACAGGGAAAAGAGCAAAGGTAACTCCATGATAGGCTGGGCTTCCTGGATGTGAGAAGCCTAGTTCTGCTTCTGTATATATGGCTTGCTGGCTTGGTGCTTAGCGTAAGTGGAGCCATGGCAGGCTTCACTAAAGTAAAGGAAAACAAAGCCCCGGGGAGGTAACCGCAAGTTACTTCCTGATAAAGGGCTGGATAGTCCAGGTGCCCTCCAACCAACTAAGTAGATAAGAAGAGCAAGACATGATCAGCGCATGAACAGCTTGTGCAGGGCGTGTGTTCCCAGTATCACTTGTAACCAAAAACTAGAAGGTATGCAACAACAGCCCCCCGCCCCGTCGGAGACCCTCCTCTTCCCCTGGATGACGTTAACTACAACTGGCGCCAGCGCGAAAAGCCCAAAGCTTAGAGTCAACAAACCAGGAGCCAACGCGATCAGCCACTTCTAAAAAAAGGACAAATAAACTAAAGGGGGATGAAGAGCAGACTAGTATGCCATGTGCAGACTAACGTGTCTTGTGCAGACTAACGTGTCATGTGAAAACTAGCATACAGAAAAGTATAAAAGCTTAACCTTTACCCCAGGGCGGAGTCCTAGTTGGTGGAGAGGCCACTGCGTTGGTGCTCTGGAATTTGGACCCTAGCTTGGGCTAGCCAATAAACTCCTTTGCCTTTTTGCAGCCTCAATGACTCTGCCTCTCTGTTCCTGGGGCCAAGGGGAACCAGATCTAACAGCTTAAATTTGCATTTCCCTGATGACTAATGACATTGAGCACTTTTTGATACACATGAGAGCCATTCATAGTAAATGCTTGAATTTTTCCCTTTTATATTAGATTTTTAAAAAATCCATTTGAACATGTTCTTTAGGTACCTTGAACAAGTGCCTTCTGTTGAATATGGAGAGTGAATATTTTCTCCCAGTCTTTGGCTTGTGTTTTCATATTTTTAGTAATATCTTCTGGTGAGCAGAAGATTAATTTTGCTCAATCAAAATCAACAACTTTTTCTTTGGGGGGGAGGGCATGGTCTCTCTCTGTTTCCCAGGCTAGAGTGCAGTGGCATCATCATAGCTCACTGCAACCTCAAACTCCTGGGTTCAAGCCATCCTCCTGCCTCAGCCTCCCGAGTAGCTAGGACTACAGGTGCCTGCCCATATTTGGCTAATTTTTTTTTTTTTTTTAACTTTTTGTAGAGATGGGGTCTCACTATTGCCCAGGCTGGTCTTGAACTCCCACCTGGGCTTCCCAAAGTGCTGAGATTACATGTGTGAGCCACCAAATGTGGGAAATCAACAACTTTTTAATTAATGCCTTAGTGTTCTAGATAATAAATCTTTGCCCACCCCAAAATCATAAATACATTTTCCTATGTTTTCAGAAATGTGATATATTTGTTTTTCACATTTAGAAACATGACTCATCTTGCTTTTCTTATTGGATGTGGTGTGAGATACAGGTCTAGGCATTTATGTTCCTCTAGAAAAAAAAATACATTGTAAAATCTAGGTGTGCCAGTACCATTTATTGAATATGCCTTATGCTTTCTTTTCCACATTGAATTGAAATAGTGACCTTCTCAAAAATGAAGTGACCATTATACATGTAGCTCTCTTTCTGGACTCATAATTTGTTCCATTAATCTTTTTTTTTTTTTTTTTTTTTGAGACAGAGTCTCACTCTGTTGCCCAGGCTAGAGTGAGTGCCGTGGCGTCAGCCTAGCTCACAGCAACCTCAAACTCCTGGGCTCAAGCGATCCTCCTGTCTCAGCCTCCCGAGTAGCTGGGACTACAGGCATGCACCACCATGCCCGGCTAATTTTTTCTATATATATTTTTAGCTGTCCATATAATTTCTTTCTATTTTTAGTAGAGATGGGGTCTCGCTCTTGCTCAGGCTGGTCTCGAACTCCTGAGCTCAAACGATCCGCCCACCTCGGCCTCCCAGAGTGCTAGGATTACAGGCGTGAGCCACCGTGCCCGGCCTCCATTAATCTTTTAATCTGACATACTATACTGTCAATAGCTATAGCTTTACAATTCTTGAAATATATGTCATCTAACTTCTAGATTGTTTTCATTATTCTAGGTTCATTGCATTTCCATATTAACTTGCAATCAATTTGTCAACTTCTAAAAAAATTCTTCTGCAATTTCGATCATAACTGTGTTGAATCTACAGCTCCATTTGCAGAGAACAGGTCTCAGCAACGTTAAGTCTCTTGGTCTGTGTACATGGTATAGCTCTCCATTTATTTTAGTTCCTCCTTAATTTCATCAGTGTTTTATAATTTTTAATATAGAAGTCTTGCACATATTTTATTACCTTTAATCACCAAATATTTTATGTTTTTATAAATGGTAGGTATTATTTTACATTTTCATTTTACAATTGTTGCTAGAATATAGAAATATAGTTGAATTTTTTTTGTATATTGACCTCTGTAGCCTTCATCCTTACTAAATTGACTTATTAGTTCTAATAGTTTCTTTGTATATCTCCATTTTCTCTCTGTATATTATAATGTGACCTGTGAATAAAGACAGTTTTACCTCTTTTCCTTTATTGCACTGTCTAGGACCTCTGATAAATAAATATAAGGGGTAAGAGAACAAATTTATTGTTTTTGACAGAAATTATTCAGTATTTCAGTACCCAGTGTAATATTGGCTATAGGTTTTTGGGTTTTTCTTGTCGATAGCAATTATCAGATGAGGAAGTTTCCTACTATTCATGATTTGCTGAGAGCTTTTTGTCATGAATGGATTTTGAGTGTTAACAAATGTTATCAAAATTCTTTTTCTGCATCTATTGAAATGATCATGTGATTTTTCTCCATTATTCTTTTACTGTGGTGAATAACATTGATTGACTTACAAATTTTGAACTGCCCTCATCTTCCTGGGGTAAACTCCACTTGATCCAGATGTATTAGCTCTTTTTTTGCTTTGTAAAGAAATTAATTTAGCATATAATAGTCTGTGTATAAAAGGTATTGCTTTTTTTTCTTGGAATGTTCTTTTCAGGTTTTGGTATAAACATTATGCTGGCCCTGTGAAACAAACATACTGAGAAGTCTTCCCTCTTCCTCACTTCACTAAAGGAGTTAGTTAAGATTGAATTCCAGCTTTATTTCTATGTTAATTGATTGATGGAATTCAATGAAACCATCTATGCCTGCCATTTTCCTTGAGGGGAAAATTTAAATTACAGATTTAATTTCCTTAAGAGACAGGACTGTTCATATGATTTATTTCTTCCTGTATCCATTTTGAAAGGTTGTGGTTTTCAAGGAAATTATGTCCATCTGAGTTATAGAATTTATCAGATGAAGTTGTTTATTGTATAAGCAATATTTATTTTAATGTCTATATGTTGTGTAGTAATGTTTCCTTTATTGTTCATGACATTCATAATTTGTGTTTTCTCTTTTTCTTAGATAAGTTTTGTGAAGCATTTATAAATTTTATTAATCTTTTTAAAGAAACAACTTTTGGTTTTGTTTATTTTTATCTATTCATTGATTATTGTTTTGTTTACTTCTCCTTTTTCTATTTCCATCCTCCTTTCTTTGGGCTTAATTTTTCTGCCTTTTCTAGTTTCTTAAGATAGAACCTAAGATCATTGATTTTAAACCTTTCTTTTTTCCTAATATAAGCATTTAAAGCTATAAACTCTCTAAGCACTGTTTTAGCTGCATCCCGCACATTTTGATATGTGACATTTTCATAATCCTTTAGTTCAAAATAATTTCTTTCATTGTGATACATTCTTTCCCCCATGGATTATTTATAAGCATGTTACTTAATTTCCAAATATTAGGGAAGTTAATTATCTTTTTATTTTTAATTATACTGTAGTTAGAGCACATACTCTCAAGCATATTGAGGCTTCTGGCCATGATAGAGCAACACACCGGACAACAGGCAGTGATCTCTGTGATCTCTGAGAGAAAGGAAACATCCAACGTTAGCCCTATGGCAGCGTGGCTTCCTGCTTGGAAGCACCCTGAAGACCATGAAGCAAGGACAGATTTCAAGCAAAGCAGAGGTCTCCCTGAGTAAGGCAGAGATTGGAGTTCAGAAAGGCTAAGGCAGTTAGAAATTGTAAGGCAGTGTTCCTGAGAGAAGGGAATTATGTAGAAAAAGAGCTCCAGAAATCTGCAGGGAGACCCCCTTGATCTTTGACAGATACTAATGTGTATATTTGTAGTTAAAACTCCATGAAGCTATTTGTATGCTTTAACCTTAAAATAATGTACATTTCTTCTGCTCAGAGCACTCTGCCCAGAAGTAATCACCTGGCAAGGAGTTTTGAAAGTGTGCTGGGGACTATGGGGAGCAAAAAAAAGTTTTGAATCCCACTGTTGCTGCGATAATGTCTACTTTTTAATATTTCTCAGTTTTGTAAGGTTGCTAAATCATTTTCATAAATACTCTAAAATGCCTATTTCTGTTTATAAGTAAACTTAGTTAATATTCTAAAAACAGATCATTTAAATAGTTAATCTTTAAATCGAGAGATTTTACTTGTGTCACATAAGAACTGTATTTAAACCTTTAAAAGTAAGGATAATGGCAAGCTAAGTAATTAGACCTCCTACCCATTGAAGACAATTAAAAAACCTAGAAAAATATTTTTAAAATCTTTTGAAAAGCATCTAAGAACTGGCCAGATGAGGAGAAATTGCCAGGCCACAACCTAGGAAAGAATGGGAACCGCGAGAAGTAAGCCTAGCATTAGGAACAACTTTTGCCTTGAAAAGCATAGCCTACTCTCTTATAATTTAGAAGAAATAACAGAGAGTAGGCTCTGCTTTTGACAGCCTCCTGAAAATAAAGGACAAAAATCAGAGTCCTTGGTCTGTCAAAGGTGGGAGCCAGGTAATCTGCGCCTTCCAATGTGCTTACTAGGATGGGCTCCCAAAGGGCTGTGCCCTAGCATTAAAGACAACCAGTCCTTCCTCAGACTATAGTTATCTGAGTAGCCTAGAGAAATCTCAAATTTTGGTCAGAATAAAGGGATTTCAGATTACTAGTTCCCTGTGCCACCTGGCAGTAGCAAACAAAATTTCTCTCTGAGGAAAACTGACATCATCCTTGAGTTCAAATTATTTATGTGCAAAAATTATCAAATACAATGTCTAGCACTTAATCAAAACATAACCAGGAACCCAAAATAACATCATGAGCCAGAAAACAATAGACAATACAAACAGATCCACAGAGATTCCACTTACTGGAGTTATTAAATACAGACTGTAAAACAACTATATTTACTATCTTTTAGGAGAGAACAGCTAATGTTAAAAAATTTACCACAAACTAGACAACATTGAAAATGGCATAACAGACTTGGAAAAAACTGGGTAAAATTCTAGGACTGAAAAATTCAGGTAAACAAACTTAGGAACTTAATAGATGGATTCCACATCAGAATTAGTTACAACTGTACAAAGAATTTGTGAAATGGAAGGTAGGTTATAAGAAACTGTCCAGACTGAAGCATGGGGGAGACAAAAGGATGGAAGAATACAGAAGCAAAGAGATGTGACGGATATTGAAAAGGTCTAACATAGGTTTACCTGAAGTCCCATGAAGGAAATTACTTCTAAAAATCCTCAGTATTTTATAAACATGTTCCATGTCAGTAAATAAAGATCTATCTGTTTTGTTTTTATAAGCTACATGATAGGTATTCCATTATACTTATAAGAGTTAGGAGAATTTAAATTCTCATGATGTATGAATGTCCATTTCATCACCCTTAATAATACAACATATGATCAGTCTTTGCCAATTTGATAGGTAAAAAATCCATCCATTTTAATTTGCATTTTTGATAGTAATGTGGTTATACATCTTTTTAAAATATATTGACACTTCCGAGTCTTAGGAGTTGTCCAAACACCGATTTTATATATTTTTGGCATATTAGTTTGCAGGAACACTTTATGCATTCAGTCTGTTACCTCCTTGTTTGAAATAATTGTCCTTAGTTTAGCATTTTGTTTAATTTTATTCTTGGTTCTAATCGTTTCAAAGAAATTTTTAAATTTTTCTTGAACTCCCTTTCACATCTTCTTATTTCTTTATTTCCCTTTATAGCAAAAAATTGTGAATGGATTGTGTGTACTCACTGTCTCCAGCTCTTGTGAATCTACTCCCAACAGGCGTTCGTTCCCATCATTTGACCAAATCAGTTTTTGTAGGTTATAAATGACCCCTGTGCTGCCAAATTCCGTGATGAGTTCCAATTGTCATCTTACCCCACAATAATCATCCCCTCCTCCTTTACACACCCTCTTCTGTTGTCCTCCACTGTTCCATATCTACATCTACTGGTTTTTCCCCTGCTACACATATTCTTTCTTCTCAGTCTCCTTTGTTGGTTCCTTTTCATCTCTTCAACCTTTTTCTATTTTGGAGTGCCTCAGTGCTTAATCCTTGAGTCTCTTCTCTCTTTCTGCAGTCAGTAGGTGATTATATTCAATTCACAGATTTAAATCTCCATTCTAATGAATCCCAGATTTACATAACTAACTAGGTCAGTGTTATCTAGTGGAAGTAAAAGTAATATATGTGACTTTATATTTTCTAGTAGCCACATTTAAAAAGGTTAAAAGATATGGGTAGAATTAATTTTAATATGTTCTGTTTAATCCAGTATATCAAATATTATTTCAACATGTGATGAAATAAAAATGAGATTTTATATTTTTTTCATATTAACTCTTTGAAATCTGGTGTGTGTTTTACATTTACAGTACATCTCAATTCAGATTAGCCACGTTTCAAGTGCTTAATAGCCACATGTGGCTACTGGACAGTGCTTCTCTAGTCAACTTCACTGATTTCCAGACCTCTGTATCTGCATTTGAATGTCTACTATATATCTCAGAATTAATGTGTTTCTCGAAGTTCATATCCATTCCAACAAAAACAAATCCTTTCAGTTCTAACCTCAGTAGATCCAGGATCTAATCAGTTCTTACCTCCTCTGCTGCAGTCACTGTGGTCCTGGCCATTGCTATCTCTTGCCTAGATTATTACACTAGCCTCCTGACTGGTTAGATATCCACATGACTCTCTTCCTCTCCTCCTTCAGTTTTTTCAAGTCTCACCTTATCAGAGAAGTGTTCCTTGGCTACCTTGTTTGAAGTACAAACCTGGCTGGGCACAGTGGCTCATGCCTGTAATCCCAGCACTTTGGAAGGTCAAGGTGGGAGGATCACTTGAGACCAAGAGATTTGAGACCAGCCTGGGCAACAAAGCGAGACCCATCTCTGCAAAAAATTAAAAAAATTAGCTAGGTGTGGTGGCGTGCACCTGTAGTCCTAGCTACTTGGCAGGCTGAGCCAGGAGGATTGCTTGAGCCCATAAGTTTGAGGTTATAATGAGCTATCATGACGTCACTGCATTCTAGCTGAGGCAACAGAGTAAGACCCTGTCTCAAATAAATAAATAATAAAAAGTGAAAACCTCTTCTCCTTACACATATAAATACATACCCATGTAAATCGGTATTCTCCTCTCCCTTCAATGCTTTATTTATTTATTGTTTTAGGGTTATTGTTTTTGTGGCAGTTTCGAACTCCTGGGCTCAAACCTCAGCCTCCCTAGTAGCTGGGACTACAGGCACATGCCACCCTGCCCAGCTTAATTTTTTTTTTTTTTTTTTTTTTTTTGAGACAGAGTCTCACTCTGTTGCCCTGGCTAGAGTGAGTGCCGTGGCGTCAGCCTAGCTCACAGCAACCTCAAACTCCTGGGCTTAAGCGATCCTACTGCCTCAGCCTCCCGAGTAGCTGGGACTACAGGCATGCGCCACCATGCCCAGCTAATTTTTTGTGTATATATATTTTAGTTGTCCATATAATTTCTATTTTTAGTAGAGACGGGGTCTCGCTCTTGCTCAGGCTGGTCTCGAACTCCTGACCTCGAGTGATCCACCCGCCTCGGCCTCCCAGAGTGCTAGGATTACAGGCGTGAGCCACCGCGCCCGGCCAAGCTTAATTTTTAAGGTTGCCTGTCACCATTTCTCTTTGTTCAAAGAAGGTTTGATAAGAATTGTTACAGGATATATCTTTAGCCTTTTCAGTTCTTTCTATGGTTGATTCTCTGTTCACCTGTTTCTGAGTCTCTTTAAAAATGTGTTTCCTTAGAAAATTGTCTATTTTTTGTTAAGTTTTCAAGTTATCCATCAGGGGTGTATATGACAATCTTAGTTTTTAAAAGTACTTCTTTATCTCTTGTTAAATTACTCCTTTTCTCCTTTACTAATTTCTGTTTTAGTCCTCTCTTAGATTTGTCTGATATTTATCTACTTCTATTAGTCTTTTAAAAGAATAGTTCTTGATTTTAGGTACCATTTTTACTGTTTTTAAATTGGTCCCTTCTGTTTTTGTCTTTACTAATTGTATTCTCAATCTTTTTGGTTTATTTTTAGTTCTTTTCTAGATTCTTGAGTTGATGGCTTCATTCCAATTTTATTTAATAACAAGCCTCTAAATCTATGGCTTCTTATGATGATAACTTTGACCATGTCCCATAGGTTTTTGTAGTCTTTGTTCTTATTGTCATTAATTTTTTTTCAATTATCAAAATCCAACTGCTTATGCAGTACCAAAGTCAGGATTCAAAGCTAGATAGGCTGTCTGCATGGAATGAGATCTTCTGCTTTATAATGTCTTCTCATAGTATTATAGAACAGAGTGAACTTAGATGATTTTTTCAGGACTGTTTATTGAAATAGTTCATTGAGAATTAAAGTCAACTTTTTTTCCCCAAACTCATCAGGAACCTTTCTAATACCTGATCATCAGACTTCCATTTAAGACACCTCAGCTTTTTGGAAGTATGGACAGTAAAGATAAGTAGGGATGAGAGGCTTAAAATGATGTGAGTTGGCTGGACATCTTTCCTGTTGGTCTCCTTTGGAACTCTTCATGTGTCCATTGGAATGTCTTGGTTTTCCTTTTAGTGACTAGCTTGGGCTTTCTCATCTAAATAGCTTTATTGAGATATATTTTACTGATTTCAGTGATTTTTTTTTTAGTAACTTTATCAAGTGATACAACCATCACATAAAACCATAAATCAGTTTTAGGACATTTATATCACCCAAATAAGATCCCTCATATCCATTTATAATTAATTTCTCCACCACCCCCCTGCTCCTCCATCCCAGGCAGCCACTAATCTACTTTCTCTATAAATTTGCTTTTTCTGGACATTTTATTTAAATGGAATCATACAGCATGTAACCTCTTTTGGCTGGCTTCTTTCATTCAACATAGTGTTTTTGAGATTAATCCATGAGGCAATGTTTTGGTAGTTTGTTTCTTTATGTTGCTGAAAAATACTCCACCATGTGGACATATCATGTCATTGGTTTTTAATTGTACAATTTGTTTTGAAAATATTTTTGATCTAGGTTTGACATAAATATCACATTATAGTCTTTAAGATTCTGTTTTTGTTTTAGTTTTGGACTTTTTGGTGACTTAACACATTGGTAGTTTCTTAGATGTTCCTGAGAAATTTTAGAAGAATGCCTCTGTTCTCTATGTCACTGTCAATTCACGTTTTTTTTTTTTTTTTGGAGAGAGAGTCTTGTTCTGTTGCCCCGGCTAGAGTGAGTACCGTGGCATCAGCCTAGCTCACAGCAACCTCAAACTCCTGGGCTCAAGTGATCCTCCTGCCTCAGCCTCCTGAGTAGCTGGGACTACAGGCATGCGCCACCATGCCCAGCTAATTTTTTCTAAATATATATTTTAGTTGGCCAGATCATTTCTTTCTATTTTTTTAGTAGAGATGGGGTCTTGCTCTTGCTCAGGGTGGTCTCGAACTCCTGACCTTGAGCTATCCACCCACCTCGGCCTCCCAGAGTGCTAGGGTTACAGGCATGAGCCACCGCACCCAGCCAATTCATGCTGTTTTAAAAGTTACTAATACATTCTACCAGTTTTATTATTTATTAGCCCTCTGATACTAGAATCTTTGACTATAACTGCTGCTTTATCCTGTTCTTCTTGTATTTCTAATAGATTTTTAAAAATATAATGTCAAGTATAATAATGGTTCAATATTTATACCTTTTCTAGACTATATACCCTTGAGTGACGCAGGCCACTGCAGTGGTGGAGACAGCTTCTGGTAAAGGCTACCAGAGTAATGGAGGAAACCTCCAGAAAGGTGAGGGTTCAGGCCAGCTGCCTTTTTTATGGGTGGGAAGGGGTGACAAATGTAATTGTGTCAAACAATTCCCCTTCCAATGTTGGTACTTTTTAAGACTTCCTCCCATGAGGTAGTAAGATTCAGTGCGTTTTTAACTGGGCGAATTCACTGAGGTGATTTTTGGTGGATATGGGCAGTCTAGGCAAGACCTTTCAGGGAAATGGAAGATTTAGGGAGGGGAAGGGGAGCAGGAAGCAGGGTTTCTGTGCAGCCAGGCTTTCCAGAACTGTTGACAGGTACAGTTGCATTTGAGTAACAGGTGGAAAGTGGGCAGGTTGACTTCTGCTGCCTAACAAGTTATATATGTTTTTTCTTCCCACAAATCTGAAATTTCTTTTTGTTAATGGTAGAAAGAAAATAAGAAATAGTAAGAACATAGAAAGCAAGTGATTAGAGTTTATGTGCCCATGAATATATGTGGCTTAAACTCTTTCTTTTTTCTTTTTTGAGATGGTGTCTGCCTCTGACACCCAGGCTGGAGTGCAGTGGTGTGATCATAGCCTACTGCAGCTCAAGGGATCCTCCCGCCTCAGTATCTTGAGTATTTGGGAGTGTAGGCACACACCACTATGCCTGGCTTGTGGTTTAAAGTATTAAGAGAGATTATAGGTCAAAACAAAAAGCCCATCCTATATTGTTCATGAGATACATTTAAAACAGAAAATAAAGGTTTAAAATAAAAGAGTAGGCAAGTTAAGAAACAAATGAACTTAATATTTAATCTTAAGTATTAATATAGTATAATTGATGCAAAAACCATTATAAGAAGATAAAGAGGGTTTAAAAGTGATAAATTTAAAAGTGATAAATTATTAGATAATGAATATATTATACAATGAAGACATCAACCATGAACCGTAATGGAACAAACAGTGTACTTTCTATTCATACATTAAATGTTGGAATTAAGGAAAGGTTGCAAGAGATTGGACATGATAATGGTTCTCTCTCTTTCTGAGTAAATATCAATAGGAGTTTTCATCCAATTCAAAATGTTTCCCAAAAACATGAGTTTAAAAAATTAATTTGGTGGAGAGACTATACAATAAATAAAACAAAAAAGGAAGAAGTTTAACCTACCAGATACAAAAATATCCCATGATGCTATAATAATTAAAACAGTATAATGCTGTTACACAAAAGATAATAGATTAATGAAAGAGAATAACTAGAAGTAGACTCTTAGAAAATTATTAAACAGAAACAGATTGCAGGATATGATAAAGATGCTGTTTCAACAGAAGGAAAACAATGGATTATTCAGCAAATGGTTTTAGGACAATTGACCATCCACTTTGGAAGGAAATTAAGTTAGATTCCTACCTTATGCTAGAGAAAAAAATAAATTCTACATAATGTAGAAAGGCTAATTGTTAAACATACAGAAACACATAGAATTAGAATAAATTATGGGAGAATTCTTAAATAATTATTTGATAGGGAAGGCCAGACACAAAACCCAGTAGTCATAGAAGAAAAGACCAAATCATTAAACTAAATAATCTCAAAGACTTTGGTATAACAAAGTGCTATAAAAAGTTTAAGCCAAGTGCTATGGCACATGCCTGTAGCCCTAGCTGAGGCAAGAAGATAGCTTAAGCTGAAGAGTTGAAGTCCAACCTGAGCAACATAGCAAGACCTTATCTCTTAAAAAAAATTAAAAGATAATAATAAGCTAGGAAAATTGACTTATATTATACATTTTAGAAAATAAGAATTAGTATTTAGAATGTGTAAAGAGCTCCTAAACAGATCTCTTATCTCCAACCCCATATTTATAAAGCTTATTGGCCATTTACTTCTGGGTGTTCTATCATTAACCTCAAAGTTCACTTGTCTGGAATTGAACTCATTATCTTCTCCCTCCTCCTCACTTTTCCTCTTTACCCTCTATATCTGTTCTTCATAAAGTCTCTATCTCTTTAGCAATGAGTATTCCCATTAAACTGTAGTACCAAGTTGTAAACTATAGTATTATCTTAGAATGATTAAGCAGGTAGTGGCCAGTTGGTGAGTCATGAAATCAGTTTAGCTGATTGTGATCAGGTTTTTCTAATGGAATGAAATAAAATAGAAAATAACAAAACACATTGGAAATGGAGTAATTACTGTTTTGTAAAATTTTCATTTTACTTATATACACATATATTGTCAAATGGGTGTACTGATTCATGATACAAAATGTGTTCAAATTGTGATCTTAGTAAAAAAAAAATTGAAAACAACTGATATCTCTCTTCCTCTCACTGCCAATTCTAATCAGCCACCAAGACTTGGTCAGTCGTGGAACTTTTATACCAGTGTGTTTTTCAGCCTCACTTCTGCCCTCTTTTGGTCTGCCTGCCTTTACTCTCCTCCTGCAAGCCTTCATTCTGACTGTTGCCAGTATCCCAATTCCAGTCACATGATCACCCATTGAAGGAGCTGTCGGTGGTCTTCCATTGCCTTAGAATAAGAGTCCATACTCCTTAGCACATCAGAAAAGGCTTCTTTCAGTTCACAGGTCTTGTCACGCCCATCGAGCTCTTTCACTCCAGACAAGCTAACTTAGAATTTCCTGAAAATGCCATTTCCTTTCACACAGCTAACTGTACTTGCTCTTGGTTCTGCCTAAAATGATTTTGTCTATTTTGTTTCAAAACACTTTTTAAATAGAAAGTTTATCTGAAATCTACTTCTTTCTTCTCAAGCATTTTACCTGCTCTGTCAACACAACTCTGTCAGCACTTTTATCTTTAGTACGTTTTTGTGTGCTTATTTGTGACTCCTATGAAATCCATAAGCATTTGAGGGCAGCACTCATGTTTTATTTTCCTTTGTTTTTGCAATGCCTAGGGCTGGCAGTAGGAGTACTCAAAGATTTGTTAAATAATTTTATAAGGAAAAAGTTTCTTACTAGATGTGCCTACAAACAGAGTGGCTGCCCTATAAATAGTCAACTCCTTGCATTGAAAATTCAAGCAGAGG
This sequence comes from Eulemur rufifrons, assembly GCF_041146395.1. Lineage (NCBI taxonomy): Eukaryota > Metazoa > Chordata > Mammalia > Primates > Lemuridae > Eulemur > Eulemur rufifrons. Next base: position 32,005,332 of record NC_091005.1, read on the forward strand.
CTGGGCGAGGTGGCTCATGCCTGTAATCCTAGCACTCTGGGAGACTGAGGCGAGTGGATTGCTTGAGGTCAGGAGTTCGAGACCAATCTGAGCAAGAGCGAGACCCCGTCTCTACTAAAAATAGACAGAAACTATCTGGCCAACTAAAAATATATATAGAAAAAATTAGCTGGACATGGTGGCACATGCCTGTAGTCCCAGCTACTCGGGAGGCTGAGGCAGGAGGATTGCTTGAGCCCAGGAGTTTGAGGTTGCTGTGAGCTAGGCTGATGCCATGGCACTCACTCTAGCCTGGGCAACACAGTGAAACTCTGTCTCAACAAACAAACAAACAAACAAAAAAATTCAAGCAGAATCTTTGCTACTATCTTAGTCTTCTCAGGCAACCATAACAAAATACCATAGACTGAGTGGCTAAAACAACATAAGTTCATTTTCCCATAGTTCTGGAGGCTGGAAATCTGAGATCAAGGTGCCCCCATAGTCAGGTTCTGGTGAGAGATCTCTTCTTGGCTTGTAGATGGCTGACTTCTTGCCGTGTCCTTACATAAGAGAGGGGAAGAAAGCTGTCTCCTGTCCCTTATAAGAGTGCTAATCATCTGAACATAATTACCTCCCAAAGGCCTCACCTCCAAATACCATCTCATTATGGATTAGGGCTTCAATATATGAATTTGGGAATTGTGGGAGGACACAGTTCAGTCTGTAACAGCTACTATAAGGGGTATTTGTCATGGATGATATAAAAAGTATTTCTGTACTAGGAAAAGCTTGGACCAGATGGTATCTAAGGTTTTTTTAGTGTTTAAATTGTATAATGTTGGCACTGTTAACATTTTATCCCTTTTTTAAATCAGATAAACCTTCTAAAACTAAGAAAGAAAATTTGTTATCTTCCAATGGTTGTATTGAAGTCAACTTGACTTTTCCTGATGATGAATGGAATTCCTTGGCACTAGAGCAAAGAGCTAATGACAAAGAAATCAGCAACATTGACAAAATAGATTTATCAGAGCCATCTTTTTCAGTGAGTCAAGAAACTAACAGAGAGAGTACTCAGTCTCAGTCAAGTGAGTCTGAAGACAGTACTGACTATGCTTCCTTAAATGAAACATACTCTATTTATTATACAGAGTCAAAACTGAATCATGAAAGTCTTATTCTTTTAAGTTCAGAATTAGATCCTGAAATGCAGAAAAGAAAGGAGGTGTTTTTTGATATTTTGGAACATCAAGGTAATAAGACTGTTGACTTGGAAAGAATGTACAAGATTTCAGATGGTGAATATAAAGAAACTGCTGAAGATATGCAAAAGCATGATACAGATGAAGACTCACAGCAGGAATATAACAGTGCAGAAGAACAAGAATATATAAGTAACCATTCATCTTTTGATCATACAAAAATATTAAGTATATCTAATCTGGAAGTTGTTGAATTAAGAAATTCAGGTTGTGAAGTTAAATGTGCTAGCAATCTAGAAGATAATCATGTTAAATTGGAAAGTGGTTCTATCTTTTCTTTAGAGTCTCTTGATGTTTATGGAGAAGAAGATTCACCTCATGTCTCCAAATTTCAGAATTGTGTCATGTTAAGAGAATATTATGAAAAGTGTAAGGAACAAGAGACTAATTTAATGTACCACACAGTATTTGATGACAGTATACTAAGAAGCAGTTTTCTTGGAAACCAGGAATCTCAATCTCAGAGTGGTTTCTTGAACCCTCAAAAAGCATTAAAAACTAAAGTTTATACTAAAAAAATGAAATCTCAAATAACTGAAAGTAAAGATATTTGTGGAAATACAATTATAGAGAACAAAATATTCCACACCTTAAAAATTCTAGCACATTACCACAAGATAAAGCTTTGGCGACATTACTACAGCCCTGTAAAGATTGTCAGACTTCCTGGACATCTGTTTTTGATGATTCAGTAATTTCTGCCTGTGAATATTCACATTTTAAAAGCCTACAAAACACCCCTGACCCAGCCTTAGATTTTTCTAGTACACTACCAAGGGTTACAGTCAGAGATATTCAGGTGATAGAAGAAGGTAGCTCCCTAAAAGTTGCCGGTAGCAGTGCCACAGATAAAACATGCCTTCACAATATGAAAGGAATAAATCCTAAATCAGTGACAGATGCAACAAGTTGCACAGTCACAATTAATCAGACTGTGGATGTTAGCACTGATTTTAGGGCTTGTTTCACAACCAGCAGGGCAGCAAGTGCAAGATATTCTGTAGTACCTACATTAAGCAACACAGAGATTACAATGATGAATGAAAAATGGCCTGGCAAATGGCAAAGTGAGTAACAAAGAAGTGTGGCTTGTAATACAGAGTGGTCATAGGGTCAAGATTGTGTAGATATTCAAATGGCTGTGATAAAAAGGTCAGGAAAATCTCCCTCAGTTGACAGTTTAAAACCTAATGGAAATTTTCTTTTCTTTTCTTTTCTTTTTTTTTTTTTTTTGAGACAGAGTCTCACTGTGTTGCCCGGGCTAGAGTGCCGTAGTGTCAGCCTAGCTCACAGCAACCTCCAACTCCTGGGCTCAAGCAATCCTTCTGCCTCAGCCTCCCAAGCAGCTGGGACTACAGGCATGCACCACCATGCCCAGCTAATTTTTCTATATATTTTTAGTTGTCCAGCTAATTTCTTTCTATTTCTTTTAGTAGAGATGGGGTCTTGCTCTTGCTCAGGCTGGTGTCGAACTCCTGAGCTCAAATGATCCACCCGCCTCAGACTCCCAGAGTGCTAGCATTACAGCTGTGACCCATGGCACCCGGCCCTAATGGAAATTTTGTAAATAAGGTAAAATCAATATTATTATTAATAAAATTTTATTTGGCTTTATAAAGAGACAGTATATGTTAACAAAAGTTTTTGGTTCATTGATTATATTGAAGTTTTTGTGAGAAAATGCTAGATGAGGGGAAAGGGTACATAGATTATTACTAGCTCTATCTTCTCAGGGCTGCTATTGCCACAAAGTGCATTAGAAGTTGAATTTTACATTTTATTAATACTAGTTTGGAACTCCAGATAGACCATGTGTTATTTACCATATATTTATAATTTAATTTAAAATCATGTTTTCAGGGCTCCCTGGAATTAAGAAAAACATCTGATATCACAGACTTAAAGAAACATCCTGAGAGGTACGTCAAATGTATGAGCTTGCAGATACATGTGGGGAGAAATCGAAATAGTATTTGTTTTCTGTGTAGCATATTTCACCATGCAGAATAACAGCAAAAAGGGACCTTAAGAAATCATCTGCTTCGGCCATTTGCCTTCAAACAAATAAATAAAACAATACAGAATATTAAAGCTCTTCATTTATTGAGATTTCAGTCTCAATTTCATCAGAAACTGCTGGCACCTTACCTGTTCAACCCAAACTCATACTGATTTAATTTTCCATTTTCTTTCATTTTATTCCCCTATGGACAAAAATAAAAAATGTTTTTTGAAAGTGTCATAAATTTGAAGAAGCAAATAGCTACTTTCTCTGGTGCATTTTCATCTTGATTTTAATTTATTATATAATTTGCTTTGCATTTATTAAGATGCCCTTGTAATTCAGAGCACAATGATGAATGAGGAAGTGGGAAGGTAGAGAAACAGGGAGGTGTCTAAGAAGCCAAATTAGTTATAATGTCCTGAGGTCATTTACTTTTTCCTTCCTTCATTCATTCTTCTAATGAGTTTATTCTGGCATCTCAACTCCAGAAGCAGAAGTATTTAGAAGAGCTGAAAGTGGCAACTGGAAACAAGAGAAGACTTCCAATAACATCAACACTCAAAAAGACATAGTGACTTGGGGCTCTTCGATGGATATATGTAATAGCACAGCAAAACATTTGCTTATGTTAAGGAAAATGTAAATTATTTTATGTTAAAAAGATAATATGTTTAAGAACAATTTCCATCCAAAATGCTTACAACTTAAAAAAATCTTGGCCAAAGTTTGATTTAGGATGAAATGTACATTGATTCTGGATAAAGTTATTATGTTAGATTGGGATCCTTTTTTGTTAAAAGAAAGTATGAATTTGAGAATTGTTTACTTCCTTGACTTCTTATTTATTTATTTTTTTTAATTTTTTTTTTGAGACAGAGTCTCACTGTGTTGCCCGGGCTAGAGTGTCGTGGCATCAATGTAGCTCCCAGCAACCTCAAACTCCTGGGCTGAAGTGATCCTCCTGCTTCAGCCTCCCGAGTAGCTGGGACTACAGGCATGCGCCACCATGCCCGGCTAATTTTTTTCTATATATTTTTAGTTTTCCAGCTAATTTCTTTCTATTTTTTTTTTTTTAGTAGAGACGGGGCCTCGCTCTTGCCCAGGCTGGTGTCAGACTCCTGAGCTCAAAGGATCCGCCCGCCTCTGCCTCCCAGAGTGCTCCTATTACAGGCATGAGCCCCCACACCTGGCCTACTTCCTTGACTTCTAGAAAGAATGTATTTAGTCATAATTCTTGATGTCCTTGTTTTCTGAAGCTGTTATGTGTTCCTACAGCCTCTCTATTCTGAGTAGAATCGATTTAAACTTGACAGGGAAATGTAAGAAATTTAAAATGTTTCTAAAGGTCTGTCATTACTATAGAAAAATGTTTGGAATCTTAACCTAATCCTTTTTTTATTATTATTTTAAAGGGAATTTCTACTTTTTAAAGAGATGGAGAATTTGCCATCAGTGTGCTTTCAGAAAATAATGTAGAGGGCCATGAAAGCAGAGTTGCAACTATTAAATGTTCATTATCAGATGTGTCATCATCATTGCTGTGATATTTACAAACTTGGAATGGAAAATAGGAGGGATTAAATAGGTGTTTGTTGATTTTAAATCTGTATTTTTTAAGAAATGCATCACTACCTTTAAGTTTATTCTGGAAATTTTTTTTAATTTTCATTTTTGAAGGGTAGAATGAGGGGTAGATTGTAACTGGGCTTCTTAGCTGGCCTAGGGGTAATGGACTTTTCCTAGAAAAAGTAACATGATTGAACTTTATATAAAGTCCAAGTAAGAATGAAGTCAGGGTTTTTTTGCATGACATTCTACCATATTCTCTCTGGTTTATCTATTCAGAGATGTTTGCACTGCCCTTAGAAAGGCACATAAATTGTGGTTCACTTTCTTTTACTCAACATTTAAAAGAAGAAAAATTTAAGATCTAGAGAGTTAGAACTAATGGTATAATATGTTAATATTAGTGTTAAATGGATGACTTGGGCCAAAATAATTTCATTTTGTGAACTTAAATTTCGAACAGGAATTTTCAAGTAATTCTGCTAAGAAGGAATTAGGATCAGCACTACCATCTCTTTTGGGAGACTTAGAAGTTAGATATGTGAGTTTGAAAGAAAAAATACACAAGGGCATACCACTGGAAGAGCTGCCCCCACTGTCAGTAGAATCAAAATTGTTATCTACCTTCTCTACTTTTGCTTCTAGGGTATGTATATATGTTTTAGGAATAAAAATTTTACTTCATTTAGACAGAAAACATTTTAGACAGATTTTTCTTTTCTGTCTTTACAGCTGATGAAAGAAGAATCATATGTGTCAGTTGATTTCATCTAATTTAGAACTCATGAAAACTTTAAAATCACTTAATCCAGTTAACTTTAAATTTTCTGTTTTGGTCCCTATATAAAACATTGATGAATTTTTTTTTTTTTTTTTGAGACAGAGTCTCACTCTGTTGCCCCAGCTAGAGTGCCGTGGTGTCAGCCTAGCTCACAGCAACCTCAAACTCCTGGGCTCAAGCTTTGCTCCTGCCTCAGCCTCCCCAGTACCTGGGACTATAGGCATGTGCCACTGTGCCCGGCTAATTTTTCTATATATATTTTTAGCTGTCCATATCATTTCTTTCTATTTTTAGTAGAGACAGGGTCTCGCGCTTGCTCAGGCTGATCTCGAATTCCTGAGCTCAAACAATCCACCTGCCTTGGCCTCCCAGAGTGCTAGGATTATAGGCATGAGCCACCATGCCCGGCCTGATGAATTCTTTAATGAAGTGCTTATTATCTTTTTAATGATATGTAATATTTGTACATATTTATAGGGTACATGTAATATTTTGTTCCATGCATAGGATGTGTAATAATCAAGTTCAGGGCATTTAGGATACCCATCACTTCATATATTTAATATTTATTATTTCTGTGTTGGGAACATTTCAAGTCCTCTCTTCTAGCTATTTTGAAATATAAAATACATTAACTATAGTCTGCTATCAAACATTAGATCTTATTCCTTCTGAAGTGTTTATCTGTTTAGCTTTTCAGGAGAAGATTCTGAACTAGATGATCAAAGTGCGTGGGATGTTGATGTTTCTTCAAACCTAAAAAAGATACTCTCTCAAGATTTTTAGAAAGTTCATCTGTATAAATGTTTAATTTTATGGCTTAAGTAAACTATAATTTTCAGAGACTCGGACATCCTTCTTTTCACTCAACTAGCTTACTTTATATGTTACCATTTGAGAGATATAACTAATTAGGAGGAACATAATGGTGTATTTTAGCCTAATCAAGTATCAGCAATATATGTTGAATAGGGCAAGCATATAATTTGTCACCAAATCAGTAGACTTTTGAGGATGAAAGAGAGTAATGTTCATCCTTCACCACAGCAATAGGTATAAATCTGGACTGTCCCAGGCAAATCCATGATATACAGCCACGATCATGTTGCGTGAATGTAGTTAAAACTAATATCTTGCACCTTCATCTTGTGAGGTAGAATAAAGTAATGTTCCATTTATTTTAGGCAGGGCAAAGTTTTAATTTCTCCTTTGTTGAAATGATGAAAATAGTTTTTAAATGCCTCTCATAGTTTTCTCATTCTCTCTTGTTCCCCCAAGGGAATCTTGGTCAGATGACAATCAAGAAAGATGGTTTAATCTATATAAGAACATCCTGCAAATTATAAAGTGTTATAGTAACATAAGTTACATTCCATTATCAAGGGAGGAGGCAATGGGATAGGAAAGCTGAAGTTTATTTCTGCTTTTCTGACTTTGGTCTTAACCTTAAGGTTTCATTATTTGAGTGGTCTTAGGTAATCCACCAAGATGGATTCCCAAGTCCAAAGTGAAATATTTGATTAACATATGTTCCTTTCTACTAACACGAATGATAAAAATTGCTTTAACAAATTATTCTATTGTTAAATTATTTTTAAATAAAACTCAGTTATCCACAAAGAATTAGCAGATTAATAACTAGATTTTTATGTACTTAAATTTCTTACATATTAATACTTAGCTTAAACAATTTGTACATTTAGTACTATGTGATAATTCTTAAGGGTTTTATTTTCATTGTAATGGTACCAATGGTATAACCTCCTTATTTAGGGAGAAAATAAATTATTTTTAAAAGTACAAGATGCAGATGTAACATAATTTTTATAATCTTACTTTTGGCTATAAAACAATATCTATTTTAATTTGGGATTACATTTTAGTCCCTGTCTCATTAAATTAACTAGTTATGCATGAAAGCTAGTATAGTGTAGTATAGTATTTCTCAATTTCAGCTATTCATGTACCATCTTCACAATTTACCATAGCCATATATTACCTATAATGTTATTCTGTATTTTTCTTTTTTTTTTTTTTTTTTTTTTTTTTTAAGACAGAGTCTCACTCTGTTGCCCAGGCTAGAGTGAGTGCCGTGGCGTCAGCCTAGCTCACAGCAACCTCAAACTCCTGAGCTCAAGCGATCCTCCTGTCTCAGCCTCCCGAGTAGCTGGGACTACAGGCATGCACCACCATGCCCGGCTAATTTTTTCTATATATATTTTTAGCTGTCCATATAATTTCTTTCTATTTTTAGTAGAGGTGGGGTCTCGCTCTTGCTCAGGCTGGTCTCGAACTCCTGAGCTCAAACGATCCGCCCACCTCGGCCTCCCAGAGTGCTAGGATTACAGGCGTGAGCCACCGCGCCCGGCCTTGTATTTTTCTTTAAATGGTTCTTCTTTTTACAAAAATTTAAGTGTGAAGAATAATTCACTCTTACATATAGGAAAGAAATATTGTTTCTCATAAATAAAAGATATACATAAGCATACACTAAATTAAATATGTAACTGTTAAAGGTTAATGTTATCAATATTTATATATACCTCCAAAAATTATCTCAAATACTTCTAGTGTGTATATGCCACACTTCGCAAAATACTAGTGTTAACACATAGTAACTATACGCAGACTGGGTTCAAATCCTAATTCTTGTTAACTGTGACTTGGCGCAATCTTTCTTAGATTCAGTTTTCTCATCTGTGAAGTCAAGTTTATGGTTTTACTCTCATAGCCTTCATTATTGTAAGAGCTAAACAATGCCAGTGAAGAGTGCCTGTCACATAGTAAGAGCGCAATAATTGCTAGTCCTTATTATTGTTTTTATTATCTTAATCCTCAGATATCTTTGTTATCTGACAATAGATTAAGAAGTCAGAGACAAACCTTATGACAATTATGGTGAAAGGAGCTGCAAAAACTGGAAAATAATTCTGAACGTAGTGGTTATTTCAAAAGCTCTGCGGCATACTTCTTAGAACCAGCTAGTTACCTGGGCCCACGCTTAGAGGGGTCTAGAGAACCATGGTGGATTCCCAGCTGATGTATCAAAGGATTCTTAAAGGAACGGGCTGAAAAGTGCGGATCCTGTTTCACTCTAAGACTGAAACAGGATCCGTACTTTTCATCTGCCACACACATGCCCACTTCTCCTCTCTGGGCATAATAAAAACAAACCACCGGATTGACAGAGGGCCTGCCCCCGCCCCACCACCACTCCACACAAAAACCTCCCCTCCAACGACTCATTCTTAAGCTAAATGGTGAAAGGTGCTCTGCCTTTTAAAATAATGGAGAAAGGATGGTGGAATGATACTTAAAAGAATGGCTTCTTGCCAGTCTCCAGTACCAAGTATCAACAACACCAATTGAGCTAGGCCTGAGCATAGTTTTTTCCACGGCAGCCTACTTGGGTTTAAGGAGGCACAGATGAACCTTATCACAGTTATGGTGAAAGCTGCTGCAAAAACTGGCAAATAATTCTCAAAGTAGTGGTTATTTCAAAAGCTCTGTGGCATATTTCTTGGAACCAGCTAGTTACCTGGGCCCAAGCATAGAGGGGTCTAAAGAACCATGGTGGATTCCCAGCTGATGAGTCAAAGGATTCTTAAAGAAATGGGCTGAAATGTGCGGATCCTGTTTCAGTCTAAGACTGAAACAGGATCCGCACTTTTCATGTGCCACACACATGCCCACTTCTCCTCTCTGGGCATAATAAAAACAAACCACCAGACTTACAGAGGACCTGCTCCCCCAGCGTCTCTGACCCCACACAAAAACATCCCCTCCAGTGAATCATTCTTATGCTAACTGCAGAACGGTGCTCTGCCTTTTAAAATAATGGAGAAAGGACGGTGGAATGATACTTAAAAGACTGGCTTCTTGCTAGGCTCCAGTACCAAGAATGGGCAAAATCAATTGAGCTAGGCCTCAGCATAGTTTTTTCCATGGTAGCCATCTTGGGTTTAAGGAGGCAGAGACAAACCTTATCACAATTATGGTGAAAGGTGCTGCAAAAACTGGCAAATAATTCTCAACGTAGTGGTTATTTCAAAAGCTCTGCGGCATACTTCGTTTAACTAGCCAGTTACGTGGGCACACTCATAGAGGGGTCTAGAGAACCATGGTGTATTCCCAGGTTTTGAATCAAAGAATTCTTAAAGGACTGGGCTGAAAAGTGCGGATCCTGTTTCAGACTGAGACTGAAACAGTTTCCACGCTTATCACCTGCTACACACATGCCCACTTCTCCTCTCTAGGCATAATAAAAACAAACAACCGGACTGACAGAGGGCCTGCCTTCTCACACGGCCCCCGACCCCACACAAAATCTCCCTTCCAGCGACTCATTGTTATGCTAACTGGCAAAAGGTACTCTGCTTTTTAAAATAATGAAGAAAGCATGGTGGAATGATACTTAAAAGATTGGATTCTTGCCAGGCCAAAGTACCAAGTATCGGCAATACCAAGTGAGCTAGGCCTCAGTATAGTTTTGAACACGGCAGCCATCTTGGGTTGAAGGAAGCACAGATGAACCTTATCACAATTATGGTCAAAGGTGCTGCAAAAACTGGCCAAAAGTCCTCAAAGTAGTGGTTATTTCAAAAGCTCTGTGGCATACTTCTTTGAACAAGCCAGTTCCCTGGCCCACGCATAGAGGGGTCTAGAGAAAATGGTGGATTCCCAGCTGATGAATCAAACGATTCTTAAAGGAACGGGCTGAAAAGTGCGAATTCTCTTTCAGTCTAAGACTGAAAGAGGATCCGCACTTTTCACCTGCCACACAAATGCCCACTTCTCCTCTCTGGGTGTAATAAAAACAAACCAACGGACTGACGGAGGCTCTGCCCAACCACACACCACACAACCCCACACAAAAACGTCCCCTCTAGTGACTCATTCTTATGCTAACTGGCGAAACGTGCTCTGCCTTTTAAAATAATGGAGACAGAATGGTGCAATAACACTTAAAAGACTGGCTTCTTGCCAGGCTCCAGTACCAAGTATTGGCAACACCAAGTGAGCTAGGCCTCAGCATAGTTTTGTCCGTGGAAGGCATCTTGGGTTTAAGGAGGCACAGACGAACCTTATCACAATTATGGTGAAAGGTGCTACAAAAACTGGCAAATATTTCTGAACTTAGTGGTTATTTCAAAAGCTCTGCGGCATAATCCTTGGAACCAGCTAGATACCTGGGCCCACACAAAGAGGGGTCTACAGAACCATCGTGGATTCCCAGCTGATGAATCAAAGGATTCTTAAAGGATCGGGCTGAAAACTGCGGATCCTGTTTCAGTCTAAGACTGAAAAAGGATCTGCACTCTTCACTTGCCACACACATACCCACTTCTCCTCTCTGGGGAGAATAAAAACAAACCACTTGACTGAGAGAGGGCCTGCCCCCCCACACCCCACCCGACTCCACACAAAAACCTCCACTCCAGTGACTCATTCTTATGCTAACTGGTGAAAGGTGCTCTGCCTTTTAAAACAATGGAGAAAGGATGGCGGAATGATACTGAAAAGAATGGCTTCTTGCCAGGCTCCAGTACCAAGTATCAACAACACCAATTGAGCTAGGCCTGAGCATAGTTTTTTCCATGGCAGCCATCTTGGGTTTAAGGAGGCATAGACAAACCTTATCACAAATATGGTGAAAGGTACTGCAAAAACATGCAAATAATTCTGAACGTAGTGGTTATTTCAAAAGCTCTGCAGCATAATTCTTCAACTAGCCAGTTACCTGGGCCCACCGATAGAGGGGTCTAGAGAACCATGGTGGATTCCCAGCAGATGAATCAAAGGATTCTTAAAGGAGCTGCCTGAAAAGTGCGGATCCTGTTTCAGTCTAAGTATGAAACAGGAACTGCACATTTCACCTGCCACACACGTGCCCTCTTCTCCTAGCTGGGGATAATAAAAACAAACTACTGAACTGACAGAGGGCCTGCATCCCCAGCTCCCCCAACCACAAACAAAAACATCCCCTCCAGTTACTCATTCTTATGCTAACTGGTGAAAGGTGCTCTGCCTTTTAAAATAATGGAGAAAGAATGGTGGAATGATACTTAAAAGAATGGCTCCTTGCCAGGCTTCTCTACCAAGTATCAGCAACACCCAGTCAGCTAGGCCTCAGCATAGTTTTGTTCGTGGCAGCCAGCTTGGGTTTAAGGAGGCAGAGATGAACGTTATCACAATTATGGTGAAACGTGCTGCAAAAACTGGCAAATAATTCTCAACGTAGTGGTTAGTTCAAAAGCCCTGCGGCATACTTCTTGAAATTATCCAGTTACCTGGGCCCATGCATAGATGGGTGTGGAGAACCATGGTGGATTCCCAGCTGATGAATCAAAGGATTCTTAAAGGAGCGGGCTGAAAAGTGCAGATCCTGTTTCAGCCTAAGACTGAGACAGGACCCGCACTTTTCACCTGCCACACACATGCCGACTTCATCTCCCTGGGGATAATAAAAAGAAACCACCAGATTGACAGAGGTCCTGCCCCCCTCACCACCTACACCCCACACAAAAACGTCTCCTCCAGTGACTATCCTTATGATAACTGGCGAACGGTGCTCTGTCTTTTAAAATAATTGAGAAAGGATGAGGGAATGATACTTAAAAGAATGGTTTCTTGCCTGGCTCCTGTACCAAGGAGAGGCAACATCAATTCAGCTAGGCCTCAGCATACTTTTGTCTGCAGCAGCCATCTCGGCTATAAGGAGGCACAGACGAACCTTATCACAATTAAGGTGAAAGGTGCTGCAAAAACTGGCAAATAGTTGCCTACGTAGTGGTTATTTCAAAAGCTCTGTGGCATAATCCTTGGAACTAGCCAGTTACCTGGGCCCACGCATAGAGGTGTCTAGAGAACCATGGTGGATTCCCAGCTGATGAAGCAAAGGATTCTTAAAGGAACTGGCTGGATCCACACTTTTCACCTGCCACACACATGCCCATTTCTCCTCTTTTGGGATAATAAAAACAAACCACTGGACTGACAGAGGGCCTGCCCCCTCACCGCCCCCCGACCCAAGACAAAAACGTCCCCTCCCGGGACTCATTCTTATGCTAACTGGGAAAAGGTGCTCTGCCTATTAAAATAATGCAGAAAGGATGGTGGAATGATACTTAAAAGAATGGCTTCCTTCCAGGCTCCAGTAACAAGAATTGGCAACACCAATTGAGCTAGGCCTCAGCATAGTTATGTCCGGGGCAGTCATCTTACATTTAAGGAGGCACAGACAAGCCTTATCACAATTATGGTGAAAGGTGCTGCAAAAACTGGCAAATAATTCTCAACGTAGTGGTTATTTCAAAATCTCTGCAACATACTACTTGTAAGTAGCCAGTTACGTAGTCCCACGCATAGAGGGGTCTGGAGAACCATGGTGGATTCCCAGCTGATGAAGCAAAGGATTCTTAAAGAAATGGGGTGAAAAGTGCGGATCCTGTTTCAGTCTAAGACTGAAACAGGATCCGAACTTTTCACCTGCCACACACATGCCCACTTCTCCTCTCTGGACATAATAAAAACAAAGCACTGAACTGAGGGAGGGCCTCTTTCCCCACCCACACCGATCCCACAGAAAAAATGTCCCCTCCAGCGACTCATTCTTACGCTAACTGGCGAAAGGTGCTCTGCCTTTTAAAATAATGTAGAAAGGACGGTGGAATGATACTTGAAAGATTGGCTTCTTGCCAGGCTCCAGTACAAAGTATCGGCAACACGAAATGAGTTGGGCCTCAGCATAGTTTTGTCCGTGGCAGCCATCTTGGATTTAAGGAGGCACAGACGAACCTTATCACAATTATGGTGAAAGGTGCTGCAAAAACTTGCAAAAAATTCTCAACATAGTGGTAATTTCAAAAGCTCTGCGGCATACTCCTTGGAACCAGCCAGTTACCTGGGCCCAAGCATAGAGGGATCTAGAGAACCATGGTGGATTCCCAGCTGATGAATCAAAGGAATCTTAAAGGAACAGGCTGAAATGTGCGGATCCTGTTTCAGTGTAAGACTGAAACAGGATCAGCACTTTTCAACTGCCACACACGTGCTCTCTTCTCCACTCAGGGGATAATAAAAACAAACCACTTAACTGACAGAGGGCTTGCCCCACCAGGCCCCCAGACCAAACATGAAAACTTCCCTTCCAGCGACTCATTCTTATGCTAACTGCCGAAAGGTGCTCTGGCTTTTAAAATAATGGAGAAAGGATGGTGGAATGACACTTAAAAGAATGTCTTCTTGCCAGTCTCCAGTACCAAGTATCGGCCACACCAAGTGAGCTAGGCCTCAGCATAGTTTTGTCTATGGCAGCCATCTTGAGATTAAGAAGGAAGAGAAGAACCTTATGACATTTATGGTGAAAGGTGCTGCAAAAACTGGCAAATAATTCTCAACGTAGTGGTTATTTCAAAAGCTCTGTGGCATACTTCAACCTGCAACCGCACAGCCCTCAGGCGGCGACTTCTTCCATAGCGTAGAGGGGGCCGGCTCCGCAGAGACTAAGTGAAACGGGGACATCTGGTCGACCCAATGGAACATGGGGCCCCAGCACGGCACCGGCAGAGGTGGTGGCGGAGGTGGCGGCTGAGGCGTGAGCGAGCCAGCAGGCGGGGGTGGTGTTGGCTGGGGGGGAGAAAAAAAAATGTCCCACCTTCGGACTCGTAGTGAGGAACAGAGGGAGAGGGAGTTGAGAAGCCCGCAACCGCAGAGCCGTCTGGCGGCTACCCCCTCCATAGCGTCGACGGGCCGGCCCCACAGAGACTAAGTGTGACGGGGACATCTGGTCGACCTCATGGTACCTGGGGTCCCAGCATGGCACTGGCGGAGGTGGCAGCGGAGGCGTGAGAGAGCCAACAGGTGGGGGGTGGTCATGGATGGGGGTTGAAAAAACAAAGTCCCACCTTTGGACACATAGTGAAGTACAGAGGGAGAGGGAGTCAAGAAGCCTGCAACAGCACAGCCCTCTGGCGGTGACTGCCTCCATACTGTCGATAGGGCTGGCCCCACAGAGACTAAGTGTGACGGGGACATCTGGTCAACCCCATGGAACTTGGGGTCCCAGCCCAGCACCGGCGGAGGTGGCGGTGTAGGCGGAGGCGGAGGCGGAGGCGGAGGCGGAGGCGGAGGCGTGAGCGAGCCATCAGGCAGCGGGTGGTGGTGGACGGGTGAGAAAAAAAAAAAGTCCCACCTTCGGACACGTAGTGAGGTACGGAGGGAGAGGGATTCGAGAAGCCCGCAGCCGCAGAGACCTCTGGCGATGACGGTTCAGCAGAGAGTAACTGTGACGGGGACATTTGGTTGAACCCTAGGACCATGGGGTCTTGGCACGTCACCGGCGCAGGCGTGAGAGAGCCAGCGGGCGGGGGTTGGTGGTGGAGGGGGGCAGAAAAAAAAAGTCCCACCTTCGACACGTAGTGAGGTACGGAGGGAGAGGGATTTGAGAAGACCGCAGCTGCAGAGCCCTCTGGCAGCGATGGCCCCGCAGAGACTAAGTGTGACAGGGACATCTGGTTGACCCCAAGGGACTATTCCAAGACACAGAAAGCGGAAGCTGCCAGTGTCTTACGATCTAGGCCTAGAATCTGGCATGAGGTCACTTTCACTATATTCTTTAGTTAAGCTCTCAGAAGTCTGCACAGTTTCAAGGGGAGGGGACGTGGAGGCTGCCTCCCAAGTGGAGGACTGTCGAGGAATGCCAAAGAATTGGTGGCCATCCTCAGTCTGCCTGACCGAATCATCACAGTGGGGAACCGTGGTCTCTCATGAAGCTGAGTCACAGACCTGAGGTATGTTGGTTGCAGAGGATCCCAGATCCTCCCGAAGAAGTTCCCTGTGACGTGGCTTCAATGTATGCTGCAGTTTTCTTCCAGGTCTTCCCTAAAGAGACAGACATTCACTGGAGAAGGGGAGATATTCATCCTTCCAGTGTGCTACTTAATACTGGATTTTGAGTTAGCACATGTACTTGGATACTCAAAATGCCTTTGTTTCTCCTGCTTAAGGTAAGGGCTTCTGGATATTAGAGGACTGCGGGAGCTGTGGCCCAAGTCCTCACAGTGGGCTCAGCAGGTCTGCAGACATGCTAGTGGTTATCCCGCCATTCCTAAATGTGGCATTGGAATAGATGTCCTCAGCAACTGGCTCCTGCCATGTGGGGTGAGGGCTTTTATGGTTGGACAAACCTGGGGGAAACTTCTTCATTAAGTGAGTGAACCCAAAGCCACTCCCCATCCCTGAAGGGACGAGTCACCACCAGTGACTTGGAAAGTGAAGAGGCGCTGATTCTGATCACAGCCCCATTGACAGGTGCCTAAATAGCCTGTGAAGAAGGTAGCTGAGTCTTGGGGAAATCACTGAGGATTTACAATAATCAGGTTGTGGTTCCAACTGCAAGTGCTGTTATGGTAATTGTGGCATCTCTACTGGAGCAACTGGCACAGCTTCTGGCACCTGGCGTGCAGCTATTTGTCCAGAAAATGTTTTTTGTCTGTGACAATTTGCAAGGGGCAGGCACTATCAGCACTTTAGCTCTTTGCATGGCCTTGCAGAGGTTATCCTGATGTCCTAAGGAACGTCACCTGGTTCTTTGCAGAGATGACATCATGCTTTACAGACTGGGTTACAAAGATAGGAAAGTACTGTAGTTAACAGCTGAATACTCATATCGGATTGTTACAGAACTTTTCAAACAGAACCTGAACCTTCAAAAAACTTTTGTCCCCACACTTGTCTTAGTTGGCCTCTCTGCAGCCTCTCACACTCTTGGCCACTCCTGCATCATGAAGCATTCTCTCCCACTGTTCTCAGCACACTTGGCCCTGCTGGTTCGCTTCCTGGGATTCCAGGAGTCCTTTGTCATTCTCCTCCACAGATCAGTCTTCAATGTGGCAATTATATGTTGGGGTTCCTCAGTGCTTAGTCCTAAAGCTCCCAATCTTCTCCCCTTACTAATTTCTTCCAGGTCCATGACACAATGATCTTTGGCATACAAAATTTGCCAATAGTAGACATTTTATTTGCACACTTTTTGCACCCAGTTCTGTATTCTCTTCCTGAGTTTGTGGAATCCACCATCTTTGAGGCAGAAATGTCCTCTCCTATAGAAACTTAAAACCTTCTTTGTTTTTCCAGCCTTCCCTGCAGCCTAAGTATGGACACATGACCAAGGCACTGCCACATTTTTTTTTAAGCTTTTTTTGAGACGGTCTCCCTCTGTTGCCCAGGCTAGAGTGCCATGGCCTCAGCCTAGCTCACAGCAACCTCAAACTCCTGGGCTCAAGCGATCCTCCTGCCTCAGGCTCCTGAGTAACTGGGACTACAGGCATGCACCACCTTGCCTGGCTAATTTTTTTTTTCTATATATTTTTAGTTGTCCAGCTAATTTCTTTCTATTTTTTTTTGGTAGAGACAGGGTCTCGCTCTTGCTCAGGCTGGTCTCGAACTCCTGAGCTCAAACGATCCACCTGCCTTGGCCTCCCAGAGTGCTAGGATTACAGGCATGAGCCACCATGCCTGGCCCACTGCCATGTTTTTAACTGGCACATAGTGACTTACAAATCAGTACGTCACTCTGGAGTCCATCTGGTGAGCAACAATGGTGCTCACCAGATGGGCTGCTAACCCAGATGGCTAGATCACTTAATTGTGGAAGAATCATTTCCTCTTTATTCTGTTTAAGTAACAGGAAAAAATAATCTGATCAAAAATATTATCTTACTTAGAAGTAAGAACTGTGAAGTTCAAGCAGTTCTGGGGGGTATGTTTTGTGGTCATGGGAGGTTGTTCCTGAGATGAGTAAAGACTGAGCCAGAAAAATTCTATATTTAATACATTTTATTTTGTATTTTTTCAAATTTTAAAATGAGAAAATATATCTTGTATATAATTTACCTTTATCTATGTTAATAATTCCCTTGTTTTTCCATATAACTTTACCAACCATGTATGAGCCCTAATAAATGATTTTGTTTTGAAAAACTCAGTTCAGAGCACAAACCCAGCTACGTAGTGAATGAATGATATTGTCTCTATTATACAAAGATTTTCAGGAAAATAAAAGCTAGACAAGGTCTCTAAGTCATACCAGGATCTTCTTTTTCTAGCTTCTTAAGGTGAAAGCTTAGAAATGTTAGTGTTTTCTTTTCCTTCCTTTTTTTTTTTTTTTTTTTTTGCCAGGATGTTGCTATGTTGCCCAGGCTGGTCTTGAAGTCCTGGACTCTAATGATTCTCTGACCTCAGCCTCCCAAATATCTGGGATTACAGGCCTGTGTCTCCTTACCTGGCTACAAATATTACTTTTCTAATATAGTTGTTCAGTGCTCTAAATTTCTTTATAAAAATGCTGTAAATTTCTCTCAGCGTATTGCTGAGTCTGTATGCTACAGATTTTGATATGTTGTGTTTTCATTTTCATTTACTTAAAAATGTTTTCTAATTTTTTTTTAAAGACTTTGACTCATGGGTTGTTTGGAAGTAAGCTGTTTAATTTTCAAATAATTGGAGATTTTCCAGATATCTTTCTGTTATTGATTTTTTATTTAAATCTATTATGGTCAGAGGATAAACATACTTTGTATGATTTCAATTCTTGTATTTTATGGCCCAGAATATGATCTATCTTGGTGAATATTTTATGTGCACTTGAAAAAAATACATTTTTTTGGTGATTGGAATGATCCATAAATATCAATTGGATCCAATTGGTTGATGGTATCATTCAGTTTTTCTACATCTTTGCTGATTTTCCATCTACTTGTTCTATCAATTGCTGAAAGAAAAATATTGAAATGTCCAAATATAATTGTGAACTTAATTTTTTTCTTTCAAGTCTGTTAGCTTTTTTCTTTTTTCTTTTTTTTTTTTTTTTTTTGAGACAGAGTCTCACTCTGTTGCCCAGGCTAGAGTGAGTGCCGTGGCGTCAGCCTAGCTCACAGCAACCTCAAACTCCTGAGCTCAAGCGATCCTCCTGTCTCAGCCTCCCGAGTAGCTGG
This sequence comes from Eulemur rufifrons, assembly GCF_041146395.1. NCBI lineage: Eukaryota > Metazoa > Chordata > Mammalia > Primates > Lemuridae > Eulemur > Eulemur rufifrons. The sequence goes on from NC_091005.1 coordinate 32,023,923, forward strand.
GACTACAGGCATGCGCCACCATTCCCGGCTAATTTTTTCTATATATATTTTTAGCTGTCCATATAATTTCTTTCTATTTTTAGTAGAGGTGGGGTCTCGCTCTTGCTCAGGCTGGTCTCGAACTCCTGAGCTCAAACGATCCGCCCACCTCGGCCTCCCAGAGTGCTAGGATTACAGGCGTGAGCCACCGCGCCCGGCCAGCTTTTTTCTTTTTCTATTTTACGGTGGTTTTCATAGGTGCATATTTTCTTGGTGAATGAACACTTTTATCATTATGTATTGTTCCTTTGTGTCTGTGGTAATTTTCTTAGTTCTGAAGTCGACTTCGTCTGATGTGAATTTAGCCACCCTATATTTCTTCTGGTGAGTGTTTGATGGGTGTTTCTATGGTATATCTTTCCCATCCTTTACATATATCTCAGTCTTGTTTGGGTTTGCATTTGTCTTATGATGGCTGAGATTGAACATCTTTTTGCATATTTAAGGATCATATTTATATCTTTGTGTAAATTGCTAAACTTGTGTCATTTGTCTATTGTTTTTTAGGTTTTTGATCTTTTTTTCCTTCAGTCTTTAAATAGTGTTTTGTATGTGATGAAGATTAGCCCTTTGGCTGTGACATATACTATAATATAATATTTTCTTCCCATTTGCCAATTGTACTTTAAATTTTTTTTTTTTTTTTTTGAGACAGAGTCTCACTCTGTTGCCCGGGCTAGAGTGAGTGCCGTGGCGTCAGTCTAGCTCACAGCAACCTCAGACTCCTGGGCTTAAGCGATCCTACTGCCTCAGCCTCCCGAGTAGCTGGGACTACAGGCATGCGCCACCATGCCCGGCTAATTTCTTTGTATATATGTATTTTAGTTGTCCATATAATTTCTTTCTATTTTTAGTAGAGACGGGGTCTCACTCTTGCTCAGGCTGGTCTCGAACTCCTGACCTCGAGCGATCCACCTGCCTCGGCCTCCCAGAATGCTAGGATTACAGGCGTGAGCCACCGCGCCCGGCCTGTACTTTAAATTTAATTCCCCCTTGGTCATGGTGTATTATTTTCTTAATGTGGTGTTGAGTTCTGTTTATAAATATTTTATTTTGAAATTTTGCCTCAATTTTAATATGAAATATTGGTTTGTAGTTTTATTTTTCAATATTATACTTGCTTCCTAAAAGAATCAGGAAAATATCCTTCATTTGTTCTGGAACAATTTAGAGACTACCTTATCTTTGAAGTTTTGGTAGAATTTCCCTCTGAAACCATCTAGGCCTGGTGCATTTCATTTTATTTAATTTTCAAATTGATTTGCATAGAGGTCTTCAAAATAACCTCTTATGATAGCAGAGCATGTAAACAGGTGGAAAACCATACCATGCTCATGGATTGGAAGAATCAACATTGTTAAAATGTCTATACTACCCAAAGTGATCTACAGATTCAATGCAATTCCTTTTAAATTACCAACATCATTTTTCACAGATATAGAAAAAATAATTTTGCGCTTTGTATGGAACCAGAGAAGACCCCGTTTAGCAAAATCAATTTTAAGCAATAAGAACAAAATAGGAGATATTAATTTACCAGACTTCAAACTATACCACAAGGCTGTGGTTACTAAATCAGCTTGGTATTGGCACAAGAATAGAGACACAGACTAGTGGAACAGAACTGAGAATCCAGATATAAAACCATTCTCATATAGCCATCTAATCTTTGACAAAGCAGACAAAAACATACACTGGGGGAAAGATTCCTTATTCAATAAATGGTGCTGGGAAAATTGGATAGCCACATGTAGAAGACTGAAACAGGACCCACAGCTTTCACCTCTCACAAAAATCAAATCACGATGAATAACAGACTTAAACCTAAGGTGTGAAACTATTAGAATTCTAGAAGAAAATGTGCAAAAAACTCTTATAGACATTGGCCTAGACAAAGAATTTATGAGGAAGACCCCAAAGGCAATCACAGCAACAACAAAAATAAATAAATGGGACCTGATTAAATTAAAAAAGCTTCTGCACAACCAAAGAAACTGTCACAAGAGCAAACAGACAACCTACAGAATGGGAAAAAAATTTCGCATGCTACACATCCGATAAAGGACTGATAACTAGAATCTATTTAGAACTCAGGAAAATCAGCAAGAAGAAATCAAAAAGTGGGCAAAGGACATGAACAGAAACTTCAAAAGAAGACAGAAGAATGGCCAACAAACATATGAAAAAATGTTCAAGATCTCTAATCATCAGGGAAATGCAAATCAAAACCACAATGAGATATCACTTATCTCCAGTGAGAATGGCCTTTACCAAAAAGTCCTAAAACAATAAATGTTGGTGTGGATGTGGAGAGACAGGAACACTCATAGACTGCTGGTGGGACTGCAAACTAATGAAACCCCTGTGGAAAGCAATATGGAGATACCTTAAACAGATACAAGTAGACCTGTCATTTGATCCATTAATCCCATTATTGGGCATCTACCCAAAAGAACAAAAGACATTCTATAAAAAATACATTCTATAAAAAAGACATCTGCACTTGAATGTTTATAGCAGCACAATTCACAATTGCAAAGATGTGGAAACAACCCAAGTGCCCATCAATCCATGAGTGGATTAATAAAATGTGGTATATGCATACCATGGAGTACTACTTAGCTATAAGAAACAATGGTGATCTAGCACCTCTTGTATTTTCCTGGATAGAGCTGGAGCCCATTCTACTAAGTGAAGTATCCCAAGGATGGAAAAATAAGCACCACATGTAGTCACCATCAAATTGTTTTCACTGATTGTCCCTAAGACATATTTAGGAATAACATTGATCTGGTGTCGGGCAGATGTGGGGGGTGGGGATGGGTGTATACATACCTAATGAGTGTGATGTGCACTGTCTAGGGGATGCACACGCTTGAAGATCTGGCTTGGGGGAGGGGGCAAGGGCAATATACGTAACCTAAACTTTTGTACCCCATAATATGCTGAGATAAAAGAAAAAAAAGAATGGATGAACGAGTGGAGCACTAGGTTCTGCGGTTGCAGATCTGCCCCTCAACAGACTTACAGTCTGCGGGGAGGACAGACCTGTTTCTAGAAGCTGGTGCAGGAATAAGTGAAGGGAGGGGAGCGAAGAGGGGGACGGTCTCGGTGCAGAGGCACGGGCCGGCTAGGCCTGGGAGGAAAACCTCCAAGCAGAATTTTGGAAGAGGAATAGATTTTTTTATCAGAAAAACTTTGTAAAAATGACTCTGAATTATCCAGGAAGAGTTAGATGTTTTTTTCCTTAGCTGTTTAAAAGTCAAGGAAGCACAAGAGTCATTTTAGAAAAGTTTTCACACAAAAAGTTTATAATGAGGGAAAAACAAAGGTTTTGGTGTTAAGTTGGTAAGCTGCCATTTATCTGGAAGTTATTCCTCTGGTCTCCCTGCAGTGTTTTCCATGAGATGTACTGTGTTTTTAACTTTCACGTACTGATTCCTGGAGAGTAACCTACTACGTAATGAAGGCAACCGTCTAAAAATTTGTAGAAAACCGACTTCAGAAACTATTTGTGGAAAATGCATTGCTGGTCAAAGTCAGGCTCTTGTCCCCCCTCCTGCTCCCCCAGTGTGAATCAGCGCTTGTCTGACTGTCGCACCGCTGGGCAAGGTGGTAGCTCTCTTCTATTCTTTTTGGTCCTGATCTGAGAAACTAGCTTTGCAACTTGCTCGGACACCTGCCATGTTTTGCTTTTTTACGGAGGAAGGAGCACATTCCTCCTGTGGGCGGTTGGCATGGAAGCCTCCAGGGTTAAGTGGCTCCGTTGAGCTCCGTGAGCACAGACAGGTGGGAACACGGGCACGAGTGTGGGTTTCCCATGGAAGCCGACGAGCCGGGAGCAGAGGACCGCTCCGCTGGCTGAATCAAGAACTAGAAATCACTTCTTGAGCCTTTGGCTTTTCCTGTACCTTTGGCATAAGAGAAAGCAGTGTTGCTGAAATAGGAGTAGTTCGCTGAAAATTCTTCAGCTGAAAATTCTTCAGCCTTTTCACCCACGAGGTACTTGGAAAATCTTTTTCATTTTTTTTTTTTATTTTTATTTCTTTCTTCCAGGTTTTTGGAAAAATCTTTATACTTAAAAAGAAAAAAACAATCAGGTTGCAGCTAGACCAGAGGGATGCTATAGTCCAGGCTCTTGTCTCCACCCTTCCCTCCCCGAGCGGGGTCCTGCGCGGCGTCCCTTCCCCAGACCTGGCCAGCGCGTGCAAATGGCTCGGCCTTGGGCTGCGTGTCCCTGAGCGTGCGTTCCACCTGGTCTCATTGCCCATGTTATTGCATTATTTCAGCAAATATCTAAGGTTTCTGGTCAGGCACCGAGCGGGAGTGTTTAATTTCTGTTTTGCTTCCCAAGCTCCTTAGCCAGAATCGCAGGAGGCCTGGGGAGCCAGGTTCCCAAAGCCCAGTCAGAAGGGTTGGCCTTGAGCTTGCCTGTTTCCTGGTGATGCAACCCCAGATTCCAGGGCACGGCCAAGGGTGACGGCCGTCCAACAGTGGGGTGCGGCTACCCGAGGGGCCGTCCATACTGGTCTCAGTTTTGTACTTCTTCATTTGAGGCCCTCTGAGAAACAGAGAGAGCATAATTGAAACACAGAGCCTCAAATGAAGAAAGTATATTTAAATAAGAGAAATACAAATTTCCTTTATATCTAGAGAAAAAAGCCAGGGATGGAGAATATTGTACATGTAAATATACTTAGTAAATAATCAGAGTATGCCAATTGAGTAATAAAAAACATGAGTAGCATTTAACTTTTTCTTGCCATTGGGAAATTGTAAACGACTTGATACTTGAGGATGGTTGGCACCCAGAGCTATAAATTTTAAATAGGAATGAGATGATGTAAATATTTTCCTATAAAAGAGAGTTTTTTTGTTTGTTTGTTTTCTTTGTTTTTTGAGACACAGTCTCACTCTGTTGCCCGGGCTAGAGTGCCGTGGCGTCAGCCTAGCTCACAGCAACCTCACACTCCTGGGCTTAAGCGATCCTACTGCCTCAGCCTCCTGCGTACCTGGGACTACAGGTGTGCGCCACCATGCCTGGCCCCTTTAAAAGAGTTGGGTGAAAGTATTCAGTTAGCTGAATCTGGTGCTGCAAGGAACTATAGGATGTTTGCTATAAAGAGATGCTGATTTGGAGACCAACATTTCTCTGTTCACAACCAAATCCCCTCGCCTGCCACTGTGCGTGTCTGGGTGGTTTTCAGTGCATGTGTTAAACACATGACTGCAGGACAGCATTCGACAGCAGGGAGGTTGCTTTATTTATAATCAATTCTAACTTATTTGATCCATTGCTCTATACTGTAAGGATAGGGTGGATGTGCCTGTTCTCTGGTTCTTTATCTGTCCACAGCACACTGTGTGGAGGCTGCAGGTTTTGGCAGCGATAAACAGAGAAGAAAGGAAGTGAGAGAAAATGAAGGAAGGAGAGAGAAAGAGAAGATACAGACAGAATGAGAATGTGTTAGGCCGGGCGCGGTGGCTCACACCTGTAATCCTAGCACTCTGGGAGGCCAAGGCGGGAGGATCGCTCAAGGTCAGGAGTTCGAGACCAGCCTCAGCAAGGGCGAGATCCCATCTCTACTAAAAAATAGAAAGAAAATAGGCAGACAACTAAAAATATATAGAAAAAATTAGCCGGGCATGGTGGTGCATGCCTGTAGTCCCAGCTACCCGGGAGGCTGAGGCAGGAGGATTGCTTGAGCCCAGGAGTTTGAGGTTGCTGTGAGCTAGGCTGATGCCACAGCACTCACTCTAGCCTGGGCAACAGAGCAAGACTCTGTCTCAAAAACAAAAAAAAGAATGTGTTAACGACTGTCTGTAAGTGACATTGAGAGGCACAAGTCTTCTGAGTTGCTCACAACAGTGGCCGAATAAAGGTCCTCAATTCCATTTCTGGGTCTATCTTTGTGTCTGATTAACATTACTCTGCACTAAGTGGGCACAGGGTGGGCAAGGTGTGTGCACAGTGCAGGGGGGTGGCGGGGGGATGGAATTGGCGTCCCAGCTGTTGTGGGGGAGGGTAAGACATCCACAGAGAGAGGAGCTATGTCAATAGACTGGGGTCAGATTGGAGTCTTAAGGGGTCGGTGTGGCTGCAGTCTGAATTTTAGAGTAGCTAAGTACCAACAGTTGAGAGTAAGTCTGGGTTACACTGGGTTGAAGGCTAGATAAAGTGAATTTTATTTCTAGAACCTATGAGCTTGAAGTACTCTTTCTATGGTAAGTTGCAAGCAGGTCGTGAGTATTGATGGGAATGCCGAACACATTTGGCAACGCTGGCCCCCTGCTGGCCCTGGAAGCAGACGGCTGCTTCTAGTACCTGCCAGAACTGTTCATGAAAAATGTTAAGAAGTTCTTTTTACTGATAAAAATTTATTTGAAAAGTAACTTTTGGGTGCTTTGCTTGGTTGCTTGGTTGCAGGATGAGTTTGACAAGCTGAGGCCTCTCTGCTCCACCAACACAGACATTTGCCTGCTGTGCTTTAGTGTCAGGAGCCCCTCATCCTTCCAGAATGTCAGTGAGAAACGGGTGCCGGAGATTCGGTGCCACTGGCCCAAAGCTCCCATCATCCTAGTTGGAACGCAGTTGGATCTCAGGGAAGGTATCAAAGTCCTCATTGAGTAGGACAATTGCAAGAGAAGCCAGTGCCTGAACAGGTGGCTAAGCCGTGCACTGAGGAAATCAAAGCTGCCTCCTACATTCAGTGTTTGGCCTTGACTCAAAAAAGACCTCAAAGAGGTCTTTGACGCAGCCATCATCGCTGGCATTCAATACTCAGACACTCAGCAACAGCCAAAGAAGTCTAAAAGCAGGACTCCAGACAAAGTGAAAAACCTCTCCAAGTCCTGGTGGAAGAAGTACTGCTGTTTGCTATGATGCTGGCAAGATGCTCAGAAAGACTATATTCCAATGAAACAGTTACGGGAAGCTACATTAGCTGAAATGACTCCTTTTTGTGTGTTGAACCTGTGTAGAGAACATGTGGGCACTTGGATTATAGGAGGAGCTCTCAGTTTATGTATTCTTTCTTGCCTTTCATTTTTTTGTTGTTTGTTTGAACCTGGGGATAGAAACTTATGCAAGCTATTTTTGAAGTTAGTTAAAAATGTTTCAAAGCTCTGGAAATTTAGAGCTTGAGACCTCTTGATTAATTGATATGTAATATGAAGAAGACAGTTCAAATCTGGATATGTCAAGAATGAAATTTTGCTACATTATAATGTACAGAAGAACAAAAGGGAGAATTCTCTCTTGATTAAGGGCTACTTAATGCACAGTGTATTATGTACGTGGTCAACCATGGTAAGAATAATTCTTAGCTTTGCAACTCCATGCAAACCATACCTTTTGTTTTTAAAGAGAAAAAATCTAAGAAAAAATGAGAGATCTCTGCATACAAACCCTCAGACCAGTCACTTTTGTTATTTACTAACACCCAGTTGCTTAAGACTTAAAAACAACCAACAGAAACATCCCACTGACTATATGGCAGAAAAGAAAACTTGTTTATGGCATTTTTCACTGTTAGCCCAGTTGCGTCGACACTGTGTGAACATAACCAAAGTGCCATGCAGAGGAAAGGAAGTGCTGGTCAATAGTTCTGATATTTTTCTTTAGGGAGTGATTCATGTTGGGATCAGAATGTAAGATTTGCTTTCAGTACTCTAATGTGTGCACCAACCTGCCTAAATTCCAGGTTTAGTGGGATTCTCTCAGGAGCACCTCTCTGAAATTTTTTTTTTTTTTTTTTTGAGGCAGAGTCCCACTCTGTCACCCTGGCTAGAGTGCCATGGCATCAGCCTAGCTCACACCAACCTCACACTCCTGGGCTCAAGCAATCTTACTGCCTCAGCCTCCCAATTAGGTGGGACTACAGGCATGCGCCACCATGCCCGGCTAACTTTTTGTATATATTTTTAGTTGTCTGGATAATTTCTTTCTATTTTTTAGCAGAGATGGGGTTCTCGCTCCAGCTCAGGCTGGTCTCGAACTCCTGAGCTCAAATGATCTGCCTGCCTCGGCCTCCCAGAGTGCTAGGATTATAGGTGTGAGCCACTGTGCCGGCCCTGAATTGTGTTTAACCTTCCATATCCAAGTTGTCCCATCTGCAGGGAAGAGCACTCTTGCAAGGCTGACAGCAAATGTTTGTGGGACACAAAAGATATCTTTTTTTTTCTTGACATGTCAGCCCAAATGTACTTCCATGCATACGCACCCATACGCACGCACACACGTGCACACACGTATGTATGGGTGTACTTGCTGCTGATTCAGGTTTTGAAACAGCTAATGGGAAAAAGCATGGCCCCAAATCAGATGTTAAGGAAGATTCGCTGCTTTTTCTCATTGACACGTTTTTGAACAGCAGACATCTTATTGATTTTCCCCAGATGTGATTTTAAGTGTATCTTTTTTTTTTTTTTTAGACAGAGTCTCACTCTGTTGCCCAGGCTAGAGTGAGTGCCGTGGCGTCAGCCTAGCTCACAGCAACCTCAAACTCCTGGGCTCAAGTGGTCCTCCTGCCTCAGCCTCCTGAGTAGCTGAGACTACAGGCATGTGCCACCATGGCTGGCTAATTTTTTATATATATTTGTAGTTGTCCAGATAATTTCTTTCTATTTTTAGTAGAGATGGGGTCTCGCTCTTGCTCAGTGTGGTCTTGAACTCCTGACCTCAAGCCTCGGCCTCCCAGAGTGCTAGGATTGCAGGGGTGAGTCACCATGCCCAGCCTAAGTATATCTTAATATACACACTTGTGAGACCATTTTATTTTTATTTTATTATTTTTTTAAGATAGTTAAAAAGTTTATTTTATCCTTTAGAAGGACAGAGAGAATGAGAGAGAGAGAGAGAGAGAGAGAGAGAGAAATGGGGGAGAAGAGGGCAGGGAGACGGCATGAGATCCAAAGAAAGAGAAGGAAGATGCCAGCAGTGATGCCAAGTGGCTCCATGATTTTAAGGGGGACAAAGAGAAAAAAAATAGTGATGGCCGTCACTTGGTAACAAAAGAAGCAGCAGGTAGATAACAAAAAACTGCAAGGATGTCAAAGTCCAAGACTCGGTTTCCTGCCTTTCCTTGGAGAAGGAATTGTCGTAGACGATGTGACTCTGTCCTCATGATATGGTTTAGACTGTAGCTCATTTTCTCCTGCTGTTTACTCAGTAACTCTGTAAAAACAGATTCTCAAAAAACAATTTTGAAAGAGAGAGATTTACATCTCTTTTCTGCCCATTCAGGTTTCTTCAGAGGTTGTGCAAAACAGAACTCCTGCAGGGTGCCTGTTAGTGAGAAAACGCACAGGACTGATCCTTAACTGTTACCAGGATGTTGTGGGATTAGGTATTTTCCTGTCATTTTTGCAAGGCCACCCCTTTCCCACACACTCTGTGATATTCCCAGCATGTGTTAAAGGATTAGCTGAGCAGGGAGGGCCCTCTGTTTGCCTAAGCACAAAGAATCCTGAAGTGGAGACTGAGGCCCCGACCAGAGTGTGGCCTGCCCAAGGTTAAACTCCAAGTCAGTGTCCACCCCCACACTAGAACCCAGGGCTCTTGCCCTTCAGTCCCGCACTGCGTTCTCAGCGCTTCTAGTCTGGGGCCCCAAGGTGGGGGCAGGGCTGACGGGTGGTTGTGGTGGGGTCACAGCTGGACTGAGATCTTCAGGTGAGACTAGGAAGATGAGCAGGAGGCTTACAGAGTGATGTAGGTCACAGGGAGAGGAAGAGTTCTGGCTCCAGAAGCAGCTACCGCAAGAGAGACTACAGACTGAACAGATGGGGTCTACTTTGTGAGTCCCTATCCCCAACACAGGGCGCTGGCTGCCCCCATGAGAGCCCGTGCATGGCAAAGGCACAGGGGGTGAAAGCCAAAGGAGCTCTGGCCTAGACTTAGGTGGTCCCTGCTCTGTGACTTGGGGCATGCCCTCAATCTGTGCCAAACTGATTCCGTATAGATTACACTGGCTCCATTTCAAAACAAAACAGAAAATAAAATGAACATTTCTTGGAACCTGTTAAAACAGCCAGTTAAATCCACAGATGGGGCCGGGTGCGGTGGCTCATGCCTGTAATCCTAGCACTCTGGGAGGCCAAGGCGAGTGGATCACTCCAGGTCAGGAGTTCAATACCAGCCTGAGCAAGAGCAAGACCTCGTCTCTACTAAAAACAGTTGCTGGGATTACAGGCATAAGCCACTGCGCCTGGACCCTAACCACTATTAAATGCTTATTCAATGTGGGTTTTTGAGAATTCTAGGATCACTGTCTGATGACAACCATTTTCTGACTCTGCATTCCTAACAGATCATGTGCTGGTGTCCCAATGTGTTGGAAGGAGCACTGTTCTTGGAGCCAGAAGTTCAGGCTCAGAGAAGCACTAGTGTGGAATGAAACAGACTGGCTGGGTGCAGTGGCTCAAGCCTGTAATCCTAGCACCTTGGGAAGCCAAGGGGGAAGGATTGCTTGAGGTGAGGAGTTTGAGACTGGCCTGGTCACTATAGCAAGACTCCTGTCTCTACCAAAAATAAGAAAACTTACCTGGGCATGAGATGCACACCTGTAGTCCCAGTTACTCAGGAAGCTGGGGCAGAAGGATCATTTGAGCCCAGGAATTTGAGGCTACAGTGAGCTAAGATCGCACCACCGCACTCTAGTCTGGGAGACAGTAGACTCTATCTCAAAAAAATTAAAAAATGAAAGAAACTGGGATGGCCAGAGATCGGAGCCCAGTTCCCCCTGTGTAAACAGTTCTGCCTTTCTCCCCAGGCCGTGTAAATCCTGAGCGATCCAGGATCTGTAAATCACCATGAATGGGGATAGGAGTCAAAGGCACCAGGAGCCCCATGTGATTTCTTCAGGTTCCTTGAAGTGAGTCTTATTAGGTGACCAGCATGCAGACTTTGTATCAGGGACTCCGGGGAATGGGACCCGGGGAGATGACCATTCGGAGGGGCTGGAAGACTTCCTGCTCTCACCCTCCAGCCTCAAGACCATCTAGTGAAGGATGGACCCAGCCATTTTGTTCCCTATTACACCAACAGAGGCCAGGCTACAACTTTCCTGAGCATCCATTGGACATTCAGCCCCAGTGGGTGGAAATACTGTGCGGATAGCAACTAAAACTACTGGACTGCTTAATGCCACACGTGGTGGGAGGCATGACAGCCTGCTGGCTTCCCGGCCTCCATGGAGCAGCTGCTGTACCCCAGAGGGACTCAGAGGCTTCTCTTCACCCAGCCCCAACCTGCCATGTCCCGGCCAGGCCTGCCCAGGACACATCAGCAGAGCGCCCAGTCCCTGTGCTCACTGGAGTGTTTACAGGACCCAAAGGAGTGAGGGATTGAGAAGCGTCTGGGAGAAAAGTGTTCTAAAAGGAAAGAAGGTTTGAGGGCCATGAGGCAGAGGGTGTGTGGTGTGTCCTGGAGGCCAGTCTGGATAGGACAGGGGTACAGGGAGAAGCAGGAGGACGTGGAGAACGTGACAGTGTGGAGGGGATGGTGGCAGTGGCAGGGAGGGCAGGGGAGGCTGGGCTCTGGAGTCAGGAGGTTTGGGCTTGAATCCCAGCTCTGCCACTCACTGGTGGTGATTCCTTGAGCTACTTAACCTCTAACCCCTTTCTGTGTAAGCTTTCCGACCCCTGAAGGGGAAAAGCTTGACACCTGCCCCAGTGGACTGAAGACAGGATCCAATGAGGTTATGAATGGAAAGTGCTAGTATACAGTAAGTGCTCAGTCAATGCTCACTCTGCTTGGTCTTCTTATAGACCTGGTCAAGGACTCCTTTTTTTTTGTATTTATTTATTTATTTATTTATTGGTTTTTATTTTGTATTTTTTAGTTGCCCAGCTAATTTCTTTCCTTTTTTTTTTTTTTTTTTTTTTTTAGTAGAGACAGGGGTCTGGTTGTTGCTGAGGCTGGTCTTGAACTCCTGACCTCAACGATCCATCCACCTTGGCCTCCCAGAGTGCTAGGATTACAGGCATGAGCCACCACACCTGGCTCAAGGACTTCTTTAATTTCCTTCACAGCAGGATCCCCAGTGGGTCAGCTCAGGTCCCTGAGAACATCCCACTGAGGTGACAATTGGCTTCTAATAGTTTCCATCTTCATCTCTATTAAATTTTACGAGGCTTACACTTTTTTATGGGTAGTAGCCCATTCATGTCTTCATTTCCACTCATTTTTATAAAATTAGAGCAAAATTATATAGATTACTTGAGTAGTTGCACGGGCTGGCTCTGTGGAGCAGAGCGGCTGCTGCCCGGTGGGACCGTGGGGCAGGCCAGCCTTCTGAACACCCACGAGCTGATCCTGCAGGGGGTGAAGCAGCCAAGCCTGAATTCAGTGTACAAAAAGGGAGTCGGTGGGCAAGGTAGCAGTGCTGGCATTACGTGGAAGTTGAGAATCTCCTGGGTTCCCCAGCCCTCTATATTGGGGTGTCCTTGACGCCTGTCATGCAAGAAGCTCTTGCTGCAGACTAGCACATTTTTACCCTTTTCCGGTTGTTTTTTAACAGGCTGAGTCACCCAACCACAGGTTCCCCTGTTGTCCAGCACAATGTCCAATCCTAACGGTAAAACCAAGTCTCGAAGAGGCGCAGCATGCGTATGAAAAAGGCGAGTCGTCAGGAACCTGGTATCTATCTTTAAAAAGAGAACATTCTGGAGCAGAATATCCCATTTCCCTTTGGTGCTCTCCTCCTGAATGTCCCATGGTACTTCAGACTTAACTTACTGTATTAGTTTCCTGTGCCTGCTGGAACAAATTACTACCAATAGCAGCTGAAAACAACACAGATGTATTACTTTATAGTCTGGAGATGAGAAATCTGACATGGGTCTCACTGCACTAAAATCAAAGTGTCAGCAGGGCTGTGTTGCTTTCTGGAATCTCTGCGGGGGGGATTCTGTTTTCTTGCCTTGAATTTGTGTACCAAAAATGCCTGGATTTGCACAAGATGGAAACATTTTCCATATGGCTTTTTTTTTTTTTAAACATTTCCTGTCAGTTAGCTAGAGGTGTAATAGCAATTCGGCATAAACTTGTTGTTACTATGAAAAGTATTCCCCTAAAGGTGTGTATTCTTAAAGTCCAAACTTAAAGCACAAATAAAACTTAGACATTCTAGTATATCCCTTAGTACACAGACTTTTAGAGAGATCACGTGCATCAATCTCTCTTTGACAGATGTTGCATAATAGTCAGTTTGGGCTTCAAGACAAGAACCAAATTGTTATGTAGCTGGTGGAAAAGAGTCACGTGCTTCAGGAGCAAATAGAAAAACTGACATCTTACCATGAAAATCAGAAAGGCTGACTGCTATTTGCTCTCCAATTTGTCATGGACTTAGACTATACAAAACCCAGCCGGCCAGTCCAGGGTTCCATTTTGCATCTGCTCACGTGTCTCGAGAGGCTCTCAATAGGAACTTAGAACTCTGTGACGTCTGTGACGTCATCAACCACAGCAATAACAACTGCAATAGTTAGATTGGCTTGACTCATTTATTTATCAAAAGTTATTGGTAAAAAAACAAAACAAAAGAAAAAAAAACCCACAGAACCGCCTTCCCCCAAGTCATCCAGAATCTCCAAACTTCTTCCTCCCACTCTGATCCTCTTCCCCTGTGTGCTTCCCTCTCTTGGATCCTCTGGGGTTCCCAATGGTCATTCTGAAATGAAATCTCAGGCCAGAGCACAAAGTTAGGAGGCCCGCACACGGGTTATTATTGCACAGTAATGATCTAAAACCAGACACACCCACACACAGTCACTGATAAGTGGATTTTCAATGCACTTGATTTATCTACACAATTTACCTCTTTGAAAAGGAAACCCATATACACTGTTGGAGGGAATGTAAACTAGTACAGCCACTATGGAAAGCACAACAGAGATATCTCAAAAAACTAAAAATAGGCCAGAGATGGTGGCTCACGCCTGTAATCCTAGCACTCTAGGAGGCCGAGGTAGGTGGATTGTTTGAGCTCAGGAGTTCGAGACCAGCCTGAACAAGAGTGAGACCCCGTCTCTACCAAAAAAAAAAAAAAAAAAACCAGAAAGAAATTAGCTGGACATCTAAAAATATATAGAAAAAATTAGCTGGGCTTGGTGGCGATGCCTGTAGTCCCAGCTACTCGGGAGGCTGAGGCAGGAGGATTGCTTGAGCCCAGGAGTTTGAGGTTGCTGTGAGCTAGGCTGATGCCATGGTACTCTAGCCCGGACAACAGAGTGAGACTCTGTATCAACAACAACAAAAAAATTAAAAATAGAATTATCATTTTATTCAGCAATCTCACTACTGGGTACCTCCCCACAGGAAAAGAAATCAATGTATCATAGGGACACCTGCTCTCACACGCTTTTTGCAGCACTATTCACAACAGCAAGGATATGGAATCAATGTAAGTGTCCATCAATGAATGAATGGATAGAGAAAATGTGGTGTATGTGTACACAACACAATACTATTCAGTCATAAAAAGAAGGAAATCGTGTCATTTGCAGCAACATGGATGGAATGGAAGTCATTATCTTAAGTGAAATAAGCCAGGCACAAAAAGACAAATATTACGTGTTCTCACTTATAGGTGGGAGATAAAAATTTTGAATACATGCAGGTAGTGAGTAGAAAAATAGACAACAGACTCCAAGCGCTGGAGGGGGATGGGGAAGGGTGAAGAGCAGTGAGTTAAAGGACACTAACGTACAGTAAGATAGAAGGCATAAATTCAGTGTTTGATGGCAGATTAGGATGACTATACTCAACAAAAGTGTACTGTCCTTGGATGACACACACCCTGAATACCCTGACTTGATTATTACATGTTATGTACATGTCACAAAATTTCTCGTGTACCCCATAACTTTGCACGAATAAAAAATCTATCTTCATTGTCGCTTTATTTCAGTCTAAGGGGTGGGAATGAGAGCAGGGTTATTATATGAGTAGTTCTTACTTTTGTGACAACCTTGAATAATTTTTATGGTGGGCCCCGTGTGCCCGAGAGCCCACCCAAAGTTAGACAGTCCACTGCGGCCTGGCCACATGGTTACTTGGTCCAGATCTCCAACTCAGCCCCCCTTTCTTTACCCTTGCCCCTTGTCTAAATCGCCTCACCTTCACCTCCAAAACTGATCAGGTACTGCTGAAAGCCAAGTGTTTCTATTTCAAAGTGTAAAAAGTTGAAGGTGATCAATCATTAATTAGGCTAATAATTATTTAGGTAAAACAATACAAATGTTGCTTATAAAAATGTTGGTAGAGAAGACTAGGAAAAAGAGAGAGTTGATAGGTGGAGAAAATATATTGGTAAATATTGTACTATCTGAAATTTATGAACCACCTTCACTTATGGGGCATGAAAAATATTTCATCTATTGCCTTAACCTGCCTAGTTCTGAATAACAAGCCCCCCAACATGTAGCGGCTTCGAGCAGCACCTATTTATTCCTTCTTGTGATCCTGTGGGGAGACCAGGCTCTGCCAGGCAGTTCTTTTGCCCCGTGTGTACGTGTGTGGTTGAGGGATGTGTAGCGGGGAGTCTGACTCTGGTGGGCCCTTTGAAGGCTCCCACCTTTAGGTCTCTCTCTCTGGGGCTCTGTGCCTGTGCACCCTCATCTTCAGTAGTCTAGACCGACTTTCCTTGCAGCGTGGAGACTAGCCAGACCTCACCGGGGAGTGTGCCCAGAGAGACAGCTCCGGTGTGCGAGGGCTTCCCAAGCCTCTGTTTGCATCCCACTTGGTAACGTCCGTGGGGCAAAGCAAGCCCAGAGACAATGTTTGTGGGTGGGGGAAGGCGTTGCACAGGTCCGTGAGCACGGGGAGGTGGTTTGCTTGGGGCCTGCCGACTAGATTAATGTGAGACCGGGAGGCGGGGGCTGCTAGGGCTGACACAGCCCATTGCTCGTGTCTATTTTGGGTAAAGAGATGGAGCATATACACTATTGTGTAGGTGGGAAACACAACAGGTTTAGCAGCCAGGGATTCTGGTGGTAAAATGTACGGTAGTGGCAGTAACCTATACTATTTTTGCCAGTGTCTGACTATGCACAGGGTGAGATAAGATGTTGCCTAGACTCTCCCCTGGGTCTTGCTGCGCTGGGGAGAGAGGGTGCTTCCACTGAGGGAAACGGTGCCTTGCTCATGCACAGAGGCAGCTGGCTGAGCTAGAGGCTGGATGTCCCTTTGATGGCAGACTTACGTTGTTTCCACCTGCTCCCTTTTCTAGCAAAATTAACAGAATTCAGGTTGCATTTGGACAATTGGAACAATATAGAGCACAGGGTACAGGAAGCTATTTTTAAAACCTTGCGTTAAAATCATTACGATGATCAGCGTGGCCCTCAGTAGTGGTGTTCCACATAGAACTCAAACTACTCTGAGCCATTTCCCAAAGCAGTAGAATGGGTTCCCAGAATGTGATTTCATTCCCCACTCTGTCCCTCTCCCTCCCCAAAGGCATTTTCGTGGGTAGTTGTGCCCCAGGATGCCATAAGACACTCTCTAATTTTGACTTTCATTGTTCTTCTGACATGCACTGTCTGTCCATACTTTTGAGACATTTCCTTTTCTCTTGCATACAATTTGTGATATGCCCACATCTGGGATTTCAACGAGAGTGGTTGCTCTAGGGCAGTGTGTGTTGGCAATGCCACCAGGAGGGGCTGCATGGCACAGAGCCGAGAGGAACACCTAGTATCACCAGGGTCCCAGAACTGTGAATCCTCACCCTGCCTTTGCCAGGACCCACTGTGTACATTTGGAGGATGAGTTTAATTTCTTTGGCTTTGAATTTTTTCAACCTCTCCAGGAGCTGAAACCAAGAAATCTCTACTGTCTCGTTTCTCTATAATTTTAAGATAATCAAAATTCTCTTCACTGTTTGTTGACCTTTACAGGCTTAGGATTTTTTATTTTAACCAAAATCAATAGGAGGTTAAGAAATTCACAGTTCTCACCAAACTCCAAGTAGAGAAAGTTATGTCTTGAGACCGTGGGGCTGGGCGTGAGTCTGGAGGCCTGACCTGGGCGAGCCCGTGTCCTCCTGGCCAGCAGCCGCTCAGCCGCGTCCGCGCAGAGACGAGGAAAGAAGAGGCAGCTCTGGTGCCTGAGCGTGGCGGCCAAGTCCATCGTAAATAAAGCGTTTCCACGAGGATAGAAAATCTCTCACTTTCTGACACACGGGCAGTTCAGCGAGTGAAATCCTTGCTAATCAAAACCCCGTTAATGTGAAAAAGAAAAAAGAAAGCAGAGAAGAGAAATGAAGATGATTCAAATAGTACAAAATAGAGAAAATAATGAAGCTGATTAAAGTGAGTTTGTGCCACGAGAGTTTGTAGGTTTTTATCTGTATCAACAAAAGATTTTATTATGCCCCTGTGTGTGCATGCCAGTGTCATGGTCACTGCACGGAATTCTTGCCTCCCAAGGACTTACCCTGCTGCTCCTGGAAAGTCACCTAGAGACAAGAATGTGCTTCTCCTTGCAGCGGGGACTCTGCTGACACTTCCCAGTTTAATCAGTTTCTCTGCTGGAGCCAGAGTTATCTCTTATTGACTCAGTAACAATTAACTTTTTAACATAAGCGTAGCCTTCAACCACAAATTTGCCACAGTTTCAACACGTGATGTGTCAGCCCTTGAGTACTTGTTAACTAGGGACTTTTATCTTGCCAGGCCTCCCAAGAGCTTAACAATTCAGTGCATAACAAATATCAGAAAATTTATTACTGTGCATTTGGCTTTTGTGGATGGCGAATAAAGAATGGGTCATGGGAACGACACGTCTCAGGGTAAGTTACATCTGGAAACCACCATTAACAACCATTTATTTTAATACTTTCTAATCGTAAAATTAATATATTCTCATTATAAGAATATTGGAAAAACTGGAAAACTAGAAAAGAGAAAAACAATCACAGTTCCCTTATCCAATGGCAGAGACTATTATATTTCAGTATTTTCACCCCAGCATTTGCATTTGTGCAATTATACCTCCTCCTCACTGCCCTCCCCTTCCTTGCCTAGTTATTGTTAGGCATTGTTACTTATTCTATGTGTGTTATCCAGATAAAGCTGGGTCACTCTGTCCTGCTCTTTGTGACTTTGATAAAATCAACTCAAAACTTCTCTTCCTACATCCTATGGGAAGTTCAGGGACCTCTTCAGAATTTCTGGCTTGGACTTCTCACTTCTACTGAAATGTCAGTTTCAACTTTTTGTCTTGTGAATGTTTTTTAATCTTTCACACTACTTTGATCTAAGCGAGAGACTAAACGCCTCTCCGCAGTTCTCTTTGTGTGTGAACATCTGTCTAGTCGTTCCTCTGTAGAGCAGGAACAGTGTGGTTTTGGGAATTGACTCCAGATCCAGCCTAAGCCAGTCAGATAATTCCATTCCTCTGCTAGGAATTATTTTAGGAACCCAGGTTTAAGCCAATCAGTGTGTAGCATTTCCCTAGTGACAGTTCTTAGTTCAGGGACAAGTACAGACACTAAATGATTCCAATCAGAATGAAGAGGGGAGTTTCATTTCACAGTTAGATAAGAGACTTTCTCTCCCACTTGTCATGACTATTGTCTGAGTTGGCAGCTCCCTGCATCTGTAAGAATAAAGCTCTCCAAAGGAGAGGACAGAGTGCGAAAATCGCAAAGCCCAAACTTCTGCATCAATAAAGCCAATAAAATCCTTTACAGTTTAAGACCTCTTGAGACAAACTTTCTGTTACTTGCTGCCAAAAGCATATTAACTCTTATGTCATCTTTCCTTCCCTGTCCCCACCCCCAGCAATATTCACACAAGTTAGCTAGGTACTAGAAATTTTCTCGAGCTGGGGGGTTTATATCTCAGAAACATGAAGCACAAAATTTGACCTTGAATATTGGATATAACACTGTTCTGTAGTCAATTCTGTCCACATTTTTGGTTATTTCCTAAGATGGAAGTCAGTTGATGATTTTAAGCGATCTTTGCTTCAAAGTGCCCGCTGACGACAGCGTGGAGAGGAGATGCCAGGGGTGTTGCGGGGCGGGATCCGGACATGGAGAAGCTGCATATGGAAAAGCCCTGTCGGGCAACAGTCCTGGGGACAAGACGCAGAGGGAGCAGTGAGCCTGTAGGCGCGTGTGGCTCAGAGTCCCCAGGGTCCACAAGCTCCGAGTGGCTGTGTGAGATGGGGGAGATGGTTTGATTTCATGTTGCGGCCTTACTATATTCCAGATACCACAGGAAGCTTGGGGACACAATATTGCAGGTTTACGGTCGCCACCGCTCTGGAGAGGTTCATGGCTGAGGTGAGTGGCAGACACCAGGTGTGTGATCTCCGGGCCTCCCAGCACCCCCCCCCCACCCCCATCAGTCTCAGCCAGGGGTCAGCAGCCATCTGGTGTGTTAAAACCCCTTCGGCCCTGGCGTCACGTGGGATTTTTCTGAGTCCTGTTCGCTCTGCTTAAGATCCACATTTATCCTGGGTTACAATGATTCCGAGATGAGTCAGAGCCACCCCCGATGCCCCACCCCTGCTTGTCTGCAGTAGGTCACGGTAGACACCTGCTGGGTTGTCACTTTCCTGCTTAAAGCCCTTCAGTGACGCCCTTCCTCTCCCTCACCCCACACAACCATGGGGGGTAAAGTCCGTGGGTTCAAGTGTTTTGTGTCGCTCCTCCCTGACCCTGGAATTCTGCAGACCCCACCCCTCTCTCAGCTTCCCCCTCCTGTGACCTCTCAGGCCACCCCCTGCCCTGCCCTTGACTGTGGTGCTGGAGGAAGTGACCTGCTCCTGCCTGGTGACCCTCTGTGTTTCTTTTGCACAAATCATATCCCACTGGCTGTGCTCGCTGTGTCGTGTTTGTGTGCTTGAGCTATTCTTCCAGGCAACGAATATCTTTTTTATCCGCCCCTGTGAATGTGCGCTGGGGCTGGGTGGGGGACAGAAACAGAGAGTAAGGGAGGGACAACTAGAACGCCTGTGAGGGAGAAGAATGCGACACACAGCAGGGGACAGAGCCCGTGGACTTGGAGAAACAATGGAGTGAGGGAGAGACCCAGTGTGAGAAGCAGGAGAAAAGAAAACGGAGAAAAGGGAGCTGTCCAGAGAGGAAGGGCGGGGAATAGGGAGAGGGGTGCGGCGGCCAGAAGCAGAAGTCGTCCAGCACCGGGGAGATGCTGCAGACTGAGAGTGGGGGGTTAAAGAGTGACAGGAGCAGAGGGGGGCCCAGAGCAGGCAAGGAGCTCAGCAGGCTGAGGGAGGCCGAGTTCAGGGGACGGCAGAGCAGGGGAAGAGGGACCGGGACAGGGAAAGCACAGGGGGACAGAGACAGGGAAGAGAGAAGCAGAAACACACGGAGTTAGCGGACAATTCAAACTTGGGAAGAAGGGATGACAGGAAGTGGGACAGACGCTGCAACAGAGCGGGGGCCGGACACCCCGTAGGAGAAAGAGAACGATGAGCGGACGTGGGGAGTGGGAAAACGCAGAAATGGAGAAAGGGAGCGAAGGAGAGAGAGACATATAAGGACAGAAAAAGGAAAAGAAACAAACTGGACAACGTACACGTGGACTCCAGCAAGATTCAGATAAGGCCTGAGAGCAGATCCCCAGCGGTGAGGAGTTCACATCTTTGCAGGGCGCTGAGCAGACGCTATTTCACCATGAAGCTCTGGGGACATCACTCAGGCGCTGAGATGTGTGCCATCCAGCCCGTGGGCATGGGGACAGGAAGGACCCTACACCGAGCTTCTCTTTCACCCCAACTACTGAAGAGGGGCTTGGGCTGTGCATCCCTGGTCTGAGGAGTGACCGTCTCCAACACTGGAAATGATAATTGATGACGCGTGGAGCTCCCTGTGGGAAGGACTGGTTTGGTGCTACCTACCCTCTGTCCTGCTAGGGGCCTCCAGCACTTCTCTCCTGAGCTGCACCCCAGCTGATAGGAAAGGTGCTCCTGGGCATGCTTTAGAGGCCAGAAAACAGAGGCTGGAGACTAAAAACTTTACCCACAGTGATGCGGATTATCAGTGGGAGAGTGAGATTCTAAAACAACATCTATTGAACTCTCAAATGTACGCCTTTTCCAGTAGATTCCTACTGCTGCCCAGTTATACGGTAAAGAGGGGTAAATAAAATGTGAAGCTGGATAAGAAGAGAACCTCAAAAGCAATTTGAGAAGTGAGAATAGAATGAGTAAGGAAAGGTGAAGCTTGGACCAGATGGGTCTCTGACTAAGGATTTGTGTCGGTAGGGAACAGAAGCCACTTTATGTCTGTTACTCGGAAAGGGACTTAATACAGGGAATTACATGCTCACACAATCGTTAGGAGGTTTGGAGGGGTGAGGGCCAGCCCAGGGGTTCAGGAATGACTCTCAGCACTTCACAGAATGGACTCATTTTTAGGCAGCCATTGGAGCCAGAACTTTAATCCCCAAATCAGGGGTTTGCTGCCACCTCCCAAACTACCCCTCAACTCCTCAAAGTGGGAGAATTAACACTGGAACACACAGTCTTAAAGCTGCTTCCGCTTCAACTGCCTCTGAAATCCCAGGAACTTAGAGAGTACTAGCTGCAGGGGACTCCAGGCAATGCAGATTTTAGTCTTCCAGACTCTCCTGTATGGGAAGACCCTCCGGAAGGATGTAGCCAGCCAGTCAGCCCCACCCACCACTGGCCAGTCCCAGGTACTCGTGTAAACAGTTGAGGGCATTTGCATTTATTCCAGAGGCAAAACCTGCTGACTGTCTGCCATGTTCTCTCTCAAATTCTTCCTCTTTGTGCCATTTTAAAGTTATTCTGCTTATATAGGGGAGAAACCTGCTCTTCTGTTCCTCAAGTGCTTTCTTTGGAAATTAAGAACCTTCTTTTATAGCAAAAAGGCTATGTCCTGGGCTTGAAGTCTGGTTCAAGGTCTTGGGGAACAGGGAAGAATCAGGGTTGGTGAGGCCCTAGAAAGCTAGACCCTGCTGAGCCCTAGCGCAGGTGGTCCGTGGCCACGGAAGACGCCATCAGGCCAAGGGGAAGCTCCAGCATCTGCACTTAGGTCTTGGAGGTTGTTCCCGGAAGAACTTTACACAGGTTTCTGGCCTCTCCTCTTCACTCCACATTTTGCCAGGATCCCTGGAGGAGAAATGACTTCCATTCCATGTTCCATGAAGTGACTTTGTCACAAGCAACTCCTGCCAGCTCTCCTCCCCATCTCCAATGCCCCCAGGGCTCACAGGACCAAGGTCCCCCATGGCCTGTCTATCCGTGGTGTCAATCCTATTGTACAAACAATTGACAAACATAGGACATTTTATCAGACCCCATTTCCTTATTTCCAGTAGTATAAGAAAATTGAAGTCAAGGCTAGTTTCTGCATAGACAGGATGAACTTTAGGCAGGTGGATTTTGTGAGGCTCCATCTCACGAGGCTAAGCTTTCACTGGACACTGCTTCACAGAGGCCCTGAGCAGGAGAGAATGCATTTACTGGGATGGAGGGAGCATACGTTTGCCAACCCTAAAGGTTTGTAACCTATTAGGCTGTGGTTGTGCTGAGAATAAAACACAGCTTCAGTTCCATATAGAGCTGGCAAAACATTCAGGAAGCACAGTTTTCCAAGGGCTGAACTAATTATGCAACTGCGGCGCAGCTCAGTTCGAGCATCCTGTGGTCGTGGAGAAATGGACCGTCAGAAGCAGAACATTTTGTGACGGTTGGGGGTTGGCAGCAGAGTGGGCAGCTAGCAGGAGGTGGGTCGTGACCCTTCAGCACAATCTGCTGAACAGGCTACATGAGCAACAGCAAAGAGAGTTAATCATGAGATGGCCTGTTAATCATGAGATGATTCTGGCTAGACTTGTATCTGCAGATACTTTCGAGAGGGATATGGGAGCTGGGAGATCATGACTCCAAAAGTTTACAAGAGCAGAAGACTCTGTGCCCGTGTGATCCATAGACGGGGCGCACAGGACGCAGCTGATGATGGGCAGAGCTGACAAAGGGAGGAGCAGCTCTAGCGGGGGTTTCCTGATTCTGCGGCCAGTCCCCCTAGAGTTGCAGGCACTGCAGTGGTTTGGGGGATCAGTTCTGCCGCGTGGCTCTAGCTCTCATTCCTAGAAGCTAAGCCTTGAATCTGTGTCCTCGGCTCTCCCAACAATTCTGTAAATTATTTAAAATCCTAAACAAATCCTTCTCTGCATAAACTAGTGAGAGTGTATTGTTGTCTCTGCAACTCAAGCCCGATCAATCAAGAGTACGAAACGGATTGGCCATGCTCACTCCACAATGACTAGCTTGGCATGGAGGCCCAAGGTAACCTTGGTAAATCGCTAAATTTAAGTAGACTGTGAATGATAAAGGAGGGTTTGCCCCATTTTCAACCTTCCCAGTTTCATAAATTCTCACTAATCTCAATATTTATCCCATTCGAGACCCAGGGGGACTCTTTCCCACATTTTAAACTATGCTGCAAGTATGAGCCACGCTGAGCTGAGTACATCTGTTTGGAGGGAAACATCCTTGGGGACCAACAGGGTCTGGACACTGGTGTACAGAAGGACAACCCTTGTCACTGACGTAGGTTCTCGACGCTCAGCACTCCCTGAGGAGAATTCTCTTGTGGCCGTCCCCTGTGTGTTGTGCTTGGGTCAGGAAGCAGCTCAAGGCTGACGCTCTCTTCTGCATGATCTGGCTGGTCCCCATCTTACCAAGACCATGGTAGGCAGAATAATGCTCCCCAAAGAGAGCTGTGTCCCAATCCCTCGATCCTGCGACTGTGCTGCTATTTTACATGGCAAAGAGGACGAGGTTGCTCACACACTGACCCCAAGGCAGGCGGATGGTCTTAGACTCTCCAGGTGGGACCAATGCCCTCCTTTAAGACTAAGGGTTCTTAAACGTGGCAAAGGGAGGCAGAAGAGGAGAGTCAGAGGGAGATGTCACTACAGACGGTGATCAGAGAGAGGTGACGTTGCTGGCTTTGAAGAGGCAAGAAGGCGATTGTGAGCCAAGGAAGGCGGCTGCCGTTGGACCCCAGAAACGTGAAGGAAGGATTCTCCCTAGAGCCTCCGAGAGGGGGGCAGCCTTGCTGAAACCCTGAACTTGCCCAGTGAGAGCCGTGTCAGACTTTCGGACTCTAGAACTGTGAGATGATAAATTTGTATCGCTTAAGCCACCACGTTTGAAGTGACTTGATACGGCAGCGATAGAAAACTAATACACAGACCTTAAGCCTTTCATTCACGTGACTATCGAATTCCAAGGGAGTTCATGGCAGAGAAAGCTGTTTTGGGGTTATGGCTGCTGGAGAGGAAGAGTCTGCAAATAAATTTTCTATTCCTAACAAGACTGGCCAGTGGAAAAACCATGCTTCCCTTTTCTAATCAGAAATGGTAATTTTTAATAACCTCAGTTGCATAGAAACAATGTGTAAATGATAGTAAAAGCAAATTTCTCAAAATTTATGACAGATGTATTACATGGTTCTATACAAAGCAGTCTAGTCTGCGATCCTATTTCCCTGATTAGACAAAAAGATAAACTGTCCTATGTTGAAAAATCAAAGCCTGTATCAACCATAAAGGGGAAAAAACTACAGTTGAAATGCCGTTATGAATCACTTTGACCAGACCTACCAATACATTATTAAAACTTCAATGTGCTTCTCAAACACGCCCCAGGGCTTCGCAAAACCCTTCGTGCAGCCACCGCTGTTCTCGTGGCTCCCTGTGCGTCCAGGAACGTTCCTGAAGGACTGGGCACGTCGTGTCAGCTCTGCAGGGTCCCTTTGGGGGCTCTTTTCATGGGGCCCAAGAGAGAAACTTAAGAAATATTTGTTGGCCAAAACGCACTCTGTCCGTGACTACCCTTGATAAAATGACGGGTGGCAGACACCAGACGTCCCGGAGCAGGTCTTCATCTGCCACTTTTTGTGTCCGTTTTAAACTGTAGCCCAGTTGGCCGTCTGCAGCCACAGGCTCCATATCTGCAGACTCAACTAACCACGGATCGAAAATGGTCAGAATAAATAAATAAATAAATAATAACACAACAGCAAAAAAGAACACAAGTTTTTAAAACCACAGTACAAAAACTACTTACTTAACATTTACATTGCGTGGGGTAGTGTGAATAATCTAGCGCTGACTTAATGTGTGCAGGAGGCTGTGTGCGGTTGTGTGCAAATGTTGTGCCAGTTTATGTCAGAGACTTGAGCATCTGCAGAGGTTGGTACCCAAGGGGGTCCTGGAACCAGTCCCCTGTGGATACTGAGGGACGACTGTAGGTACTTGTTCACATTTTAACATCCTGCAGTAGGGCCGTATCTTACAGTTGATGGCATTTTATGATCACAGTCATTGCCTGGAAAGAGATGAGCATGATTGTCATTCGTGGAGGCAGGAATGGACCACTGCAGCTCTTTCACGTTTCAATCAACAAACAAGGAAATGAGTCCTTGTTGTTATCTAAAACCTTTACATGGAACTGAATTTCAGTGGAAAACCTGTTACGAACCAGCCCTTTCTGGTAAGGCAGTGGAAGCACCAGAATCAAGACTTGTGGAGTGGAGATTAGGGCCTCGGGAGACAATCCTGGGTTGTCCTCCTGTGCACAGTAAATAAACCTCTTCCTCTTATTAATCTGCCTTAATTGTGAGTTGAGACCCTGTCTCAAAAAATAAATAAATAAATAAATATAAGAAATAAAATAATATAAACCTAAAACAACTCTTCAGTGAGTGCAAACTAAAATTTCTAATTAAAAAACCATTGTACCACAGCTTCCTTTAATTGATAAGATTTTTTTCCCTAGTGTTCATAAAACAATGATGTATCTTGTAATCAATGGTGTCTTAGATTTTATGAAATACAGTAATTATTTCTTTAGTTGTGTTAATCTATTATTAAACCCATCAGAGGAATTTTAACTTTTAGGCATTGTATTTTTATTTTTAGAAGCTCTATTTGTGCTTTTCCAAATATACTGGGTCACTTTTTACAGATTCCTGTTCCCTGCAGCTACTTTTAAGCCTGTTTTATGTCTTTAAACAGGATGAGCATTGTTATTTGACTTTGTCTGATAATTTCAATATCTCAATAATAAGGACATATTTGTTCTGTTTATTCTTTCAGTTGTTTTTCACCTATGATGCCTTGTTTCCTTGTGTGCTTGGTTATTTTTTTACTATGTACTGTTGATTATCCTTGAAAAAGTATTTATGAGCTCATGTTGAGGAAACTTCTATCCATAAATGAATTTGGGATTCATTATCCCGGGCACCTGGGGCACCACCAGCCTGGGACTATTGTAAAATAAATTCCTAGCTCAAGGTCTTCTGTGCCACCCAGGCCATGCAATCCCAGGACAACGTCCTTAGGAGAGAGAGGTCACAATCACAGCTTCATAAGGGCTGACACTGGTTTCCCTTTACTTTTTTCTCTGTTCCACATATCACCGAGAGACTCTTACCTGCAGTCTCCCAGAGGTGAGAAGTTGGGGGTGACTTTATTTCCAGTTCGTCGTCACCGTGAGGCTGTGGACCTCTGGAGCCAGCTCTGGAGAAGGGACCTGTTCGAGCCCCTCCTCGGGCCGGCGCTGGGGGCTGGTGTCCGGCCTCGGACCCCTCCAGCTGCCGGAACAGAAGCCCGGGCTTGCCTATCGTGGCAAAGGACCTCAGGCAGAAGTGGCCTTGGCTTTCCTTTTATTTATTTGAATTTCCCCTCACTGTAGGCTTCGCCCTAATTGCCCCTTACTATTTTGTTAGCTATTTAATATCGTTAAGGAGACATTTTGAATGCTTAATCTAGAACTTTGGTTGTTTCCATGAGGAGGGTTGGGTTCAAATAACTTGGGTGAAATTTCTATAAGGAAAAATTTCCTTTTTTAAATATTTTTTTCCAGTCCCTAGTTCAGAGGTACTGAGGCCTTCCACACGTGGGGTGAGCAGCAAAGGCAGACAGCAAACTTACCACAGGGGAGGAGCAGAGAGAAAGGGCAGGCCCCTTACAGGGTGGATGTCACCAGAGGGATTAATGCAACAAGCCTGGGGACCTACATGTTCCTGTGAAGACAGTTGCCTCACTATGTCAGGGGAAACAGGACCGGGCATTTCCCCCACCTGGGAATCTGGTCCCATGACCCTGGTGTCGATTACACCAATGTGGTGTCCAGTCACATAAGCCGTGGATCCCGTGACCACACTGCGACTCTTGGAGAGGGGGACCACCCTCTTCCCCTTGGTGTGCTGGTTGTTTCAGACCTACTGAGCTGTGTATTTAAGATGAATGCATTTTTCTCTACGCATCTTCTATCTCAATTAAAAACTTCAAAGTTATAAGACATTGTTGAATATTGAATATTTTTTCTCTCTCTAGTAACAGTCGTTTCTATTTAATTTTTGGATATAGAAAAGTGCAAAGTCCTTCTCCAGGTAGCTTTTGGGCTCTCCCTCTCTGGGAGTTAACACTGGGGTAAAGTAACCCCGATTCTGACAATCAGCACGGGGCCCCTGTCCCTGGGAGACGCAGCCATTCCAGAGCTGTGGGAGCGAACACACCCGTTTACAAACCCGCCAGAGACTCGGTCGCTATTGCACTTTGCCAAAGTGAGTCCAGTCATGTTTTATTCATCACAAATATAGGGATTTTTTGTTTGCCCTTTCCGCTCTCTAAGGCAGTAATTACGGTGATCTGTCACCAAAGTCCAGCCCCCATCCCTCAGGGGGGCTTTGTCTCCCTCCCCCTACCAGCATTTGATCCGGGCCAGCTCTCTTCGGGGCTCCGCAAGAGTCCAACTGCTGGGACGCAGCTAGCAGGGCCAAGGGGAAGGGGCTTTTGTTCCCCATTATCCAACGGGGTGGGTCTGGGTAGAAGGATGGTGTCAAAAGCGAGGAAAAGTGCATTAAAAATGCACGTGGGTTACCCAGTGGTTTGCTGCCCAGACCCAATTTCTCTCTGTGCAGAACAACCTGACTTGCCCCCTGGTCCCCACTGTCATGAGCAGCACAGGCGTTTCCCTACAAGTGTGTGAAGGACAAGGACGGGGAGGGTGCCCCAGGCTGGCTCCCTCCCCAGGCTGTCAGGCCAGGGTAGGAAGCACCACTAGAATTGGGGTGATTTCAGGGAAAACTAAGCAAAATTCAACAATCCAATAGCAGATTCTCATCTCAACTGAGGCACTTGTCTCAATTTTCTGTTTCATTTCTGCTGAGCAAGCCTGTTTTTAAAAAACGCTTTATAAACATCAGGAAGATTTGGGAAAGGAAATGAGTGTATGAAGGGTGTGGGGAGAGAGGCAACCATGGCCTTGAGGGCAGACGCTCCCCCGTTTGTGAGAGGAAAAGGCCTTCAGAAATCCCCTCTGAAAAGGCGGCCCCAGCCCCGAGCTTCCCAGCTCAGTCCCGACTCACGGGCAAATTCAGGGCTCGGAGGGCCTGATACTTATAAAATTTGGGGGCTCCTCATTAAGAAAAATAATACAAAATTACAATTTTAAAGTTGCTAGGGTCCCTTTCAGGGCCTTGGAAAGGGTTTGAGTGAGTGAGGGACCCGGGAGATGTAGTGTTGTTAGCTTCATGGCAACACCTTTGTCCACAGATCGCTCACTTTGTAAACGCGGAAACGTCTGTCCCGCGCCACAGGGCGGACGGCTGTGTGCGGCGTGCCCGGCTGCACGTGACGGCGGGACACGCCGGGTAACACGACAGGTGGTGACATACGGAAAGCAGGACAAACATAAGAAATGTAACCAATCCACACCCAAGTCCGCCCGTTTAGAAAACAGCAGAACACAAAGAAGTACCGGGGTAAAAAGAAGACTCTCAGCAGCCGCAGTGGAGGCCTCCAAACCCAGTCACGTGATGCGAGCCCAGAGCCTGGGGGTGAACTGCTCCGCGAAGCACCTGCCGAGGGTCGAGGCTCACGGGGAGCCCCGTCAGTCTCACGGTGACTGATTCGGATAAGCGAGGAGGATCTCTGTCCCCTGTGCCCACAGACAGCTTCGATCGCATCCTCTCGCCCGGACTCCCCGTCAGCTGACAGCCCTGAGGTCGCCCCGAGGACCTCCCACCCCCAAATGCCTCAGACCCACCTGCCCTCTCCCTCCTCAGTCCTCTCACAGCCTTGGTTCAGGCCCTTCTCACAGCTCGGCTCGATTATTTAAAGAACTTCCCAACTGGGGTCCAGGTTTGTATCTTGCTCTGGTGGCTTCTGCTGGCGGAGAAACAAAAGGAGGATTTCTTGGGCAGTTAGATATAAAATCCAAAGACATTGTCCCTCCCCTCCCTCCCGTTCCCTTCCCTGAGACAGGACCTCGCTCTGTCGCCCAGGCTGGAGTGCAGCAGCATCATCACAGCTCACAGCAGCCTCAACCTCCTGGGCTCAAGCGATCCTCCTGCCTCAGCCTCCAGAGTCCAGCTGGGACTACAGGCATGCGCCACCACGACGGGGTAATTTTTTTAAAGTTGTTTTAAATTATTAATATTACTCTAACTCCTACACAATTTGAGTTTTACCTTTTTTCCAAAATCAAAATGCAAGAAAACCGTAATTTTCCTAATGCATATTAAGTATTATTGGAACAAAATTTTCTGAAATTTTTATTCAAAAGGAAATAAGGCTCATGGGAAATAAATTTAAAACAGCGGGAGAAGCAACTCAGGAGTCTATCAACAAATGGATGGATAAACACAACGTGGTCTATCTACACAATGGAATATTACTGAGCCTTATAAAGTGAGGAAATTCTGACACATGCCACTTGATGAACCTTGAAGATATTATGCTAACTGAAATAAGACAGTCACATAAGGACAAATACTGTACAATTCGACTTCTATGAGGTCCCTTCATAGAGACAGAAAGCAGAACAGTGGTCACAGCCTCTGGGGGCGAGGGGAGGGTAGTTAGTGTTTAACGGGTCCAGAGTTTCTATTCACGAGGATAAAAAGAGTTCTAGAGATGAACGCCAGTGACGGCAGCACAGCAATGTGGATGTACTTAATGCCACAGAACTGTACATTTAAAAATGGTTAAACGGTGAATTTTACATTTTATGTATTTTGCCACAATTCTTTAAATTGCAAAAGAGATTTGTAGCTATAATTCCTACTTCTTCCATGCTGAGAGAGACTTCGCAAAAGCAATTGCTTGCAATCTCAGACCTTTCCAAGTACAACATCCTCAAACATGAAAAATTTCAGAAGGTTGCATTTTCATCTGATTTGGGAACATCGAAATGCGGTAAACCTTGTCTAAATTGAAAAAAAAAAATCAAAAGACTTTTTCTTCCAAATGATTAAGAAGTAACACAACACCAGAATTAGAGTTAGCCTCCCAGGCATACACATAATCCTGAGTAAGGAGCTGCACTTCTGCATGAATAATCCGAGCCGGCTGGCAGGGAAGCCATGCGGCTCGCAGGACGCAGCTGTGAGCACCGGGATGTGAAAGGTAGGCTGAATAGTTCTTTCTTTGCTGTTAGTGGTGGTAGAGTGACCCAGGTCAAGCCATTTAACCTGCCAGGATGGCCACTTCCTTCTCCCCAACCTCAACTATAAATCTGGGTAGGGGCTAATTGCACCTGCCCTCCAGCTCCCTCGGGGGATTTGGATTTGGGGCAGGTGGATGACTAATGGGTGGGGAGGCAGCAAGCCCACCGGCAGGGGCGGATGGCGCACACGCATTTCTGCAGTACCCAGCAGCCGGGCTCCGCTGTGGTCACGTCCCAGGTTTGGAAAATAACCACAAAAAGACTGAACAGCCGTAGGCAGGAAAGAGTGAGAATTAAAAACTCCAGTCATCAAGGAACAGGCAGCTTCCTGTGCTAATGCTTCTCCCAGGGCAGAGTGTCCCAGCTTCGGGGCATCTGCTGTTCTAGAGCAGCAGCGGCTCCACACGGGCTCCCTCCTGGGAAACGGGCTCCCTCCTGGGAAACGGGGCCGGTTTCCATACTGCTCAAAGTTACGACTTCCATTTAAAATGTATTGGTGAGAGACCGTTATGAAAGCCATCAAATATACGTATTTATGATACATATAGCCATTCATATACATTTATATATATGATTTATAATATACATTTTATTGTAAAAATAAGAATAGCTTTGTAAACAATGTAAAAATATTTACTACTATAGGTCAAGGTTGATTTTTGGGTTGGTTTTGGTCTTTTCTTTCATTAAACAAAATAGACACACACGCAAATACACATTGGTTTCTGTTTGTTTAACTCACTTGCTCACCACCAAGTCTGGTGGCAAAATAAATAAAACCTTTGTTATTTCTCCAGCACAGAATGACTTTATATGGAGAATTAAATTGAGAATTAGAATCATGGGATTTCTTTTAGAACTCAAGAGAAGTCATTGTAGCCTCCTCATCCCCGTTTCACAGACGAGTGCATCAGGGCTAAAGGGAATGAAGTCACTCACCAAAGGCCCAGCGCACACCTGGCAGAGCCGGGATGGAACGGGGCCTCCCGCTCTCGGCCCCGGCTCTGCGCCCGTCTGTGCTCTTCCTACAGCTCAGGGCTGGCTGACCAAACTGTTCTCACACGACTTTGCATCCTGTTTCTACTTCCAGCCCCAGCCCAAGCCCACCGCCCACTGCACTTTTGAACATTTCAACCATGGAGAAAATGAAAGTGGGAGGCAGGAGCACATTACGGCTTAAAAAACAGATATTGAAATGACCGATAAGGCTCAGAGTTTGAAGACGACCATATTGCTGCACTCCTCATTATTTTAAGTAACCAAATTGGCTCATTTCGTATCTCACCTATGTCCCTAAGATAATGACAGTTAACATTCACGGAGCAGTTATTAGGTGCCAGTTTCAGACACTGATATACGTGTTTTATTAACTCATTTAACTCTCACAACCACGACCAGGATACAGGTATGATCACCATCATGCCTATTTTACAGACGAGAAAACTGAGGCACAAAGGGGTCAACTCACTCCTTCTTTCCCTACCCATCCCCTCCCAACAGTACCGCTTTCACTGTCTCGGTCCACCTGCCCAGTGGAAAGCCATCCAGGCAAAGGCACTCAGCGCACGGGGGCAGGCTCCGTGGGGACAGAGGTGATCCGGCAGCACTTCCAGCCTCAAAGCCCAGACCACCCAGTGGAGGAGAGGCAGCCACAGTGGAGCTAGACTGAGAAGGCCTAGGAGCAGGGACGCGTTCTTGTGGGGCCACGGAGGAGGTGGCGACCACCTGCGGGGAGGCGGGAGGGAGCTGTCACACAGAGGGTGCGGTTTCAAGGTTTCAACTGGGTACTGAAATGAAATAGGACTTACACAGACAAGAGGGCCCCTGCCAGCCAGGAGGTAAAAAGGGCATTTCTGGCAGATAACACAGCATATGCAAAGGCTGGGAATCCGGGAGGAACATGCGAGTCATTTAGGTCCCACAATGCACTCTTGTCTGTATGGCAGTGGTTGCTGCTTTAAGTGACACTGCAGAGAAGAAAGAGAAGGAGTATGTGGGTCATTCTCTCTCGGTGCCATTTCTCCCCACTCTGTCCTTGGCCTCCTTCGTGTGGGGAGCTGGAGGACTGGGAGGGACTGTGAAGGGAAGGATGACCTCCTGGAAAGCTTGCAATGACAGAGAGCAATGCCACGTGGAGCTGAGCTGGTCAAAACTGGATTGAGTCATGTCAATGTTCCTTCTCAGTAGGAAAGTCACAGGTCAGAATGCTGGGGACGGGCCCCCAGTCCCGGACACGCTGTCCCAGCCTGTGACTAGGGGAAGGACTGAGACAAGCTGCCATTTGAGACTCTCTGAAAAAAGACTAGTTTAAAGATTGTAAGTTCTACTGTGGCTGTTTTGTTGCCATTGTCGCTGTTGTTATATTTTAAAAACAAAAGATTTTAACTGCAAGGACACCATCCTTGAAAAGGTGGGAGGAACAGCCAGGCAGCATCTCAGAATGACCATTGCATTAGTCCGACGTGGCTTTGAGTTCTGGCTTTTGAAAATCTGTGTGCCCTGGGGAGCTACTGAAAGAAACACTTTGCCGTTGATTGTGCGATTGTGAAAATATTTGCTGCCCTTTCCCACAGAGTCGTCCCTGGGTAGAGACCACACTCCTTGTCCTGCTGACATGAGGCTGGTCGGGGAGACAGTGGTGGGAGGGGCACGTGCGCCTTCTGCAAGAAGCTTGGTTTCCATCTTACTGTCTGCCAGGGGGACGGTGACAGCTCAGAGAGGGCTGCCCCTCCGGCTGGGGTTCGGATGCATGAGGAACAAACATGGGGGCTGTCTGTTAACGCAGCGTAACAGAACCCCAGCCGACTGGTGTGCTCTTAACCTCAGTCTCCTCATCTGCGAAAACGAATATAGAAGAATCTGTGTTGGGAGATGGTGGTGATGATGATGATGGTGACGCTCCTTGTGAAAATAGCTAACACTTGGGATGTAGCAGGTGTGATTCTAAGGGCTGTCCAGGTAGGAGCTCATGTGCTCCTCACCCAACAAACCCACTAGGTGGACGCTACGATTATCCATGCTTTGCAGAGGGGGAAACAGGCACAGAGAGGCAAACGTGGCGGAGACTGGATTTCACAACAGGAAATCAGCAAGTGCCGACGTCCCTAACCTTTCTACTTTTGCTCCTTTCTTCCAACACCTACATCCCCAGCTCCCAGTCCTCTGCTTGGCAAAAACTGTCACAGGTCTGAGGGTGACTCATGAAATTGCTGGAGAGTCCCTCAGCTGCAGGCCGCGGGGAGATGTCACTTCTGTGGGTCTGCCCACACGGTGCCCTGGGCCTCACGGGACACTGCCCGGGCTGGGGCCGGGCGTTGCGTCTTCTATCCTGGGACTAACTTCCATAGAGCGAGGAGCTAAAATCTATGGTGTCATAAGTAACTTCAGCTACCATTGTCCCATAATTTCATATATGGCCCTATTGTTCCCATGGTTGATTTTAATAGAATGAAATTTCCTTATCACAGAGGCAAATCCCAACCATTTTCAAAGGACATAATCTGGGAGTTTTGAGTTGTGACTTTTCCTTTGTAACATCCTAGGATAGTAGTTAACACAAGGATCTTCACCCAGAACAGCTGTTTCGTGTAAATATCGCCAGAGCCCAGCGTGAATTAAAAAGTCAGCTCAGATGTTAGATCTCCCCTTCCTGAAAAATCATGAGAATTACCTGTCACTTCACAGTGCTTTGAAGGTTAAAAATTCATGTAGTCCGGTATTACTCCCTCCCTCCCTCCTGGGTCCTGCGAGGGTGAGGGCTGCGTGGTGGAGCTGGGCAGCCGGAGGACACGCAGGATTGTCAGATGTATTTCCTGCTCCCTGATGCACGGTGTCTTGTTTGGAAGAAAGCACGGGCACATTCTGGAAGGTGAAGCAGTCGCACTGCCATCTGAGTGGCAGCAATTGTCAAGATGATTACAGTGAACCCCAGGAGGAAACCTAGAGTCCCCACTCCCCTAAAGTTCATCTGCCCGAAACTGAGCTGGGATCATTCCTCACAAACACGCTCCTTTCTTCTCTTCCCCACCTTGGAAAATGACACCTCGACTCAACAGTCTGAAATCTGGGAGTCTTTCCTGACATCATTTTCTACCCCCTCCACACCCAGCCCCCGACCACGTCCTGTCCATCCTGTTCATTCCACCTCGAGGACATTTCATCCATCTCCTGCTCTCCATCGGGTCCAACCCACATCTGCTCTTGCCTTGCTTATCACGACAGCCTCCCAAAGTCTCCCGGCTTCCAGGCCACCCTCTTTCCAGCAGGAAGCAGATCTACAATGCTCATCACAGTCCAGAAGGCTCCGTGTGGTCGAACCCTGCTTCTCCGTCCAGGCTCACCTTTCTCCCTCTGCCTCGATTGCCGACACTCCGGCCCCAGGTGTGTGTCAGTCCTCCCACACGCCAAGGGCTTCGCCAGCTCTCTCTCATCAGTCCTTCCCTGGCCAACTCCTACTCATTCTCCAAGTGTCAGCTTAAATGTCACTTCCTGAAAAAGTCTCCCCAGTCCTCACCGTCCTTCAAAATCTGTTCCTCTGTCATAATCTTTCACTGCATCTTTTATTAACTTCATTGAAAGCACTGTCATTATTTGCAATTGAGTGATTATTTGTTCAATATTCTCCCACCACCCTAGACTGTGAGCACAGGACCAAAGCCATAGCTCACTGTCCATCGCCATGTTACCCCAAAAGGACGGGTTAAGAAGTGGGGTGTGTACGTGAGAAGGCGTTTTCTCACCCTGCAGGTGACGGGGCAGCCCTGAAGCTTCTGAGGATGGAAAGGACGTGCAGAAACGCCCAGGGAAAGACGAGGTGAGCCGCGTGGACATGATGGAGAGGAGAGTCGGGCCAGTTAGGAAACCAGCGCAGTTTTAGCGAATGGTAAGGAAGACCCGGAAGAGGGGCCACAGGGCACGTTTCACACGTGTTGAGTGAAGACGACAGTGAGCTCTTCACGGGGACATGCCCTGGACACAGAGAAATGGGAAGTTACGTGTGCAAAAGAAGACAAAATGGGAGATATAGAAATTAAATGATTTTAAAAATCACTGTAAGGTTACATTTTTTTCATGAATTCGGAAACTTTTGCAATACCATTAAAGACAACCTTCCCATTACTTTGGTTTTCCTTTAAAGTTTCACGTCATAACTTATCACATGGTGTTTTCCCTTCTGCATGACACCAGTGAAAACACACAGCCCAGAGAGAGCCAGGGTGACGCCGGAGCAGACACTGTCTGCTGAGGTCTCCGCCAGCTGCAGTACCCTTGCAGCCCCTCCCTGGTCCTCGCAGGTCCTCGCCGGTCCCCATCTGTCCCCATTAGCTGCCGCACAAGCTCCTGGCTCTCTAAGTGTCTCCGTCTCCCTGAGCCCTGCAGACGCCACAGATGGGCCCTTCTCTGAGCCCTGGGTGGCGGCCATGCCCCGCTCCCTTGTGACATCGCTCGCCTGACAGCCACAGCCGGCTTCTACACCTATAGCCCATGTATATTAGCCGTGTGGCCTGAGTGACAATCCGTCCGGTTTCCAGTTCTGCACCCTCCTAGTCAGGCTGATCCCTGCCCTTTGGCCCTGGGGAATTAAATCCTGTCCAGTCTGGGCACCAGCACTGACTGTATTTGTCTGATGGTCAGAACTACTCTCCGAAAACTCCCGCCCGTCCCCACTGCCTCCTGGCCTTGCACGGCTGAGGCCCCGGGGATTTCTGTTCTCGGCACGGAGAGCCAGTGTCTCTTCCCACCTTCTCTCTTCTTCCTTTGTCCCCGTGTCTGTTACAAGCACTCATCGTGTCACCCACCCCTCTTGCCGACTGCCCGACTGCTCACACCGACGGCTCCTCCCTTCCCAGACTCTCCTCACAATGCGCTTCATACCTGCTGGCGCGTTGGGTGGAACACGTGTGTGCATGTAAAGAACGCTTATGTTTTCCAGGGACGTTCATATGAATTTCCAATGATATGTTAAAAATACTTGTGAACACTTTGCATTTTATTCCTGAAATTTTTCACATTGCTTCATCTTCCATTCTACAGAAATCGCTGTTGAAGAGAAGGAAGAAATAGAGAGAAAACAACTGTTTGATATGGTCACGTGCTAGACTCATTTATTCATTTATTCAGTAAATATCTATTGAGCTCCTAACATGTGCCAGATACTATTCTAAGGGCTGGAAGCATCACTGTACACAAAATGAGCGAAATGGCTGCCTTTGCAGAGTCTATGCTTTACTGGGGGAGGCAGACAATAGGCACATTTGCAAACACAATACATTAGTGGCAGGAAGTGCCATGGGCAACTGTAAAGCGGGGAGGTGGGGATGGAGGGTAGGAGGGCAGCCCTGCTAGGCCACACTTGAGCAGAGCGATGGAGGAAGTGAGGGAGCCGGATGGACGTGTGAAGTGAGAGATTGCAAAGTAGCCAGTGCAAGGGTCCTGAGGCAGAACGGCCAGCCGACAAGGAGGCCATGGGCAAGGGAAGGTGATAGGTAAGAGATGGGCTCAGCGGGGTAGCGAGCATCTAATCTTGCGGAGCTTTTTAGGTCATGGTGCACACATTCGATTTTACCCTGAGTCAGACTGAAGACCATCTGAAGGTTTTTGGCAGGTGGGTGACACAGTCCTGGTTTTAAAGAGCCTCCTGGCTGCTGTATGGAGACAGACTTCAGGAGTGGAAGCCGGGCCTCGGAGGAGGTGACTGCAGTGGCCCAGCAAAGAAAGGCAGGCACATCTGTCCTTCGCAGTATTATTGCTCACAACTTTGCGCTCAGTGTTCTTATCATTGGCCAATGAGGAACGGAGGCTTAGAGAGGCAAGGCATCTTGTCACGGTCACGCAGCTGCCAGAGAGGGCCCCACTCACAGGACTGGCATCTGGCTCCATCTGGTTCTAAGCCCCCCACTATTCCATTCTGGCACACAGCTTCTGGGAAGCATGCGGCCCGGGGAGCCACCCTCCTCCCCTCCCGTGGGCGTGTCTCTGGGATCAGAGTCATTTCTGCGGAAAGCCGGGGAGCCCGGACCCAGACTAGGGCCACGCACTCACAGCTGAGGGTCTCTCTGGGAGAAACACGCCAGAGGGCGACTCTGCCCTGCTCAGAAGTGGGTGCTCAGGGCCAAGCGGAAACTGCCCTGCTGGTGCCTCCAGGAAGGGAGGTTTGGTGGCAAAGGGAAGGTGTTTTGGTTTTTTGGGTTGTTTTTTATCAGGGAGAAAACTCCCTGTGGTAACACACAACCAAAACGTTCATCTTTTCCTGAAAGAACTCAAGAGAATCTAGAAAGGCCCTGACCCACCAGCAGTGGAGAGAAGACAGGGTCCCCCGGCCGCTGCCCCTGCCTGACGTGAGCTGGTGCAGCGGGGGCGGCTGACGGAGACTCTCCTTAAAGCCCGCGACAACCCGGCTGCCCCTCTGGTCCTGCCTGTGACTGCTTGGTATGGCCCAGAGCGGAAGTGGAAACAGAAAAGGTCTCCAAAGACAAGAGGCAAGCAATAAAGAAGGCCTGGGCAGGCAGGGACAGGGAGCTTCCCTCCAGCCCATCTGGCTGAGTCGCCAGTGCCAGTAGGGCGGGATTCAAAATAATCCAGCTGTGGGTTATACGCAGCTTTCGTATGTCATTTATACTTAGTGTTGAACAAACGGTACGTGTCTCATTGCCGAGCGCGCTTCAGCTGCTCCCAGGAAGACTTTCTTGCTTATATGTTATAGTGAGTTAAATGCAAAACATCTATCTCACAAAGAACTTGGATCTGGGATGTATAAGGAACTCTTAACACTCAATTACAGGAAGGAGAACGATCCAATTTTTAAAATTGGGCCAAAGATTTAGACACACACAGTTCCCCAAATAAGATAAATGAAAGGTATAATGAGCACATGAAAAAATGCTCAACATTATTAGTTATTAGGGAAATGCAAATTAAAACCATAAGGAGATACCCACACAACTAGCAGCACGATAACATTTAAGAATTGCACCTGACCATGTGTTGGCAAGGATGTGAAGGAACTGGAAGTCTCCTATACTGCCGGTGGGAAGGTAAAATGGTACAATTACTTTGGAAAATAGTCTGACAAACTCTTAAAAGCTAAATATAACCCACTATATGATCCAGCCATTCCACTTCCAGGTATTTACTCAGAGAAATGAAAGCGCACAGTCACACAGAGGCTCGTGCGTGAACGCTCCTAGCAGCTTCATTGTGACGGCCCCAAGCTGGAAACAACCTGATGTCTCTCAACAGGTGAATGGATAAACCAATCATGGTATTTGCAAACAATGGAGCACTACTCAGAAATCAAAGGAATAAACTATAGATACATCCAGCAATATGGGCAAATTTCAAAATAATTGTGCTGATTAAAAGAAGCCAGATAAAAAGAGTATGTGCTGTATGACTCCATTGATATAAAATTCTAGAAAATGCAAACTAATGCCTAGTGGAGAAAACAGATCCGTGATCCCCCGGGAGGGTGGGCAGTGTGGGAGATGGGGAAGTAGGAGGAAACTTAGGACTGATGGAGATGTTCATTATCTTGATTATGGTGACAGTTTCACACTTGCACACAAATGTCAAAAGTCACCAAATTGTGCGCTAAATATGAGCTGTTTATTTTATGTTAATTATACATCAATCAATTTTTCTTTTTTTTTTTTTTCTGACAAAGCATGTATAAAATCTGGAGGAAAAACAGTACTCAAGTGGAATGAGGTAAACAGGTATTTGTCCTCAGGGTCCTGATGCCCCAGGTACATGGGGAGCCTGGTTAAGCGGCACCTTGCAGGACGCGTCTGAGCGCAGCCATTCCTTCCAGGCTGCCCATGGCGCGCTCTCCTCAGGTCCTAAATGCTCTGGTGTGTGTAGTGCTCCCATCAGTCACCTTAAACTTGTGTTTCCATGCACAGCGTGACTTTGGTTTCCCTGCGTGCTGCGGCAGGAGCAGGGCTAGAGCGTTTGACACTCTTTATGAATATGTGTTCTGTGGGGTCAGTCCTTGCACCATGAGGACGTCCAGCTGGGCCACAGGTTTGTCAGCAGCAGGGAGGATGAACGCAGGCAAAAGTGTTCCGAAGAAGGGGTGGCAGGGATCCAGTCCCTACTGGGTATTTCTATAAACGGTCCATGTTGGTGCAGTGAAGCGTGGAGAGGACAGACGCCCAGGAGCTTTGCACTGAGGTGGGTTTGCTGGTGAAAGAGAATTGCTGCAAGAGCGGGGAGCGAGGGCTGATTCCAGCCCTGGGTTCTGCCCGCTGCTGTTGGAGAAGAAGTAAATGTATTTACGCCCCGAGCCTCAGTTCCTCCATCTGTAAGACAGCCACAGTGATATCATACAGGGTTGGTGGAAGACTACAAAAGAAAATGGCTACAAACGGTTTTCTTTTTTTAATATTTTAACTGTTCTTTGCAAACGTTAGGTGTTTCCAGGGGAATGTATTAGTTTGCTGGGGTGTCCATAGCAAAGCAGCGCAGACTGGGGGCTAAAGAAGAGAATTTCTTTCTCACGGTCCTGGGGGCTGGAAGTCTGAGATCAAGGTGTCAGTGGGGTGGGTTTCCTCTGAGCCCTCTCTCCTGGGCTTGCGGATGGCCGTCCTCTCCTGTGCCTTCACATGGCCTTCCCTCTGTGTGTCTGTGGCCTAATTTCCTCTTCTTATGAGGACACTGTCACATGGAATTAGGACCAACCATATGACTTCATTTTACCTTAATCACCTCTTTAAAGACCCTATCTCCAAACAGTCACGTTCTGAGCGGCTGGGGGTTAGGACCCTAACACGTGAATCCGGGGCAGGCTGGGGACACAACTCAGCCCCTAACAGGGAGACAGGCAGGGGGGATGGGCATCGGATCGCAATATTTTTTCAAGTCACCAATCGTGTTGGAAAACAAACAGCATCAGATACAGCAAAGCCAGCGCGATGTGCCGAAGAGGAGGAGGCCGTCCATCACCACGTCTCTCTCACTCCATCTCCGTTCCTATTTGCGCCTCTGTCCTTTCCTGTGGAGCCACCGAAGCCATGGCGAAGGGCAGAGGCAAGTCTGATACCACCTACAAGGACACTTTTGACTAAGCAATATCTCAGTCCCTGGAGACTTTGTCCCTGCCTCGCCAGCCTGTCTTCCTGAGGAGCAGCAGGCGGCAGCAGGAGTGACGCGGAGGGGCTGTGGGCAGCAGGAGTGGGTGCAGGTGCAGGGCCATCAGCCTTCCCTTGAGGGAAATCAGTGTCGTGCAAGCCAGGGAGTGGTTTTATCTGTTGAGGTTTTTTTACACTCTGAGGGGCAGTGAGTGTTTTAGGAGGGGGCTGCTCCAGTTCAGGCTCTGCCCCATCCAGAGAATGTGGCAAAAACCCATCTGTCCACAGGCACCTGCAGGAGCGCAGCCTGGCGTCTGCAGACAGGACAGGTGAGGAAAGCCAGGAAGTGGCCGGCTGCGTGATCCTCTAGGGTGAGTGCCCCGATCGTGGGGGTAAAATGACTGGGGTGCATAGGGGAGTCAGGGGCCCAGGCCAAACTCCATGCTGGATGTGCGAAGTACAATTGCAAACTGTCCATAATAAGAACACCACACGGTCAGTCGTGTTGACGGAAGCTGTCTAGTGATGTCACAGGCAGTCAGCAAGGAAGGCCAGGCTCCCGCTGTCTCGCCGCCTGCTGTAGAAGAAAGCAGTGAAATTTCTTGACTCTCACGAGTCTCCCTTTTCTTCTTCCTCCCTCCATTCACACATGCCCGCTGCTCCATTTTGAGCTGGAAATCCACTTCATTCTATTTAGAGAAAAAAGTCTCTGGTGGATGCTGGTCATTGAATTCATGTGCCACTAAAGCTCAGGAGACACG
This sequence comes from Eulemur rufifrons, assembly GCF_041146395.1. Classification (NCBI taxonomy): domain Eukaryota; kingdom Metazoa; phylum Chordata; class Mammalia; order Primates; family Lemuridae; genus Eulemur; species Eulemur rufifrons. Next base: position 32,065,256 of record NC_091005.1, read on the forward strand.
AATGAATAGGAATCCCTCTGTAGGGAAGTTTAAACTTTCCCTCTGAAGGTTTGAGTCTCGGTCTGCAGAAATGAATTGGCAATAGACCTGTTAATAGGAAAAAAAGACATACAAATTTGTCAGCACACGCACGGACGTGGGAGTCCTGCGCATTTGAGACTCACGGCAGGGCCAAGTGGTTGAGGTTCATACATGCTCTGCTCGGCGAGAGGGCACTGTGGGAAGTGTCGGCAACCGAGGGCTGTAAGCGATTACCAGGGGAGTTGAACAGACCCGAAGTTCCTGGGAACAATCGCGGAGCACTCTGGGTAATGCTGCATCTCAATACTGGGTGAAGAAACACAGACAAAACTCTGAGTCAAAAATGACTTAGAAGAATCAGACTCTGGCTGCGAAGGAAGTTTTAGGAACATTTTATTTTAGTTTAGTTTAGTTTTCTTGAGAATGTCATTGATATCTTGATAGGGATTGCATTGAATCTGTAGATTATTTGGGGCAGTATCAATATTTTAAAAATATTAATTCTTCCAATAAATTACCCATTTTCAGGTATTCTGTTATAAGCAACTTTCCCTCTGAAGGTTTGAGTCTCAGTCTGCAGAAATAAATTGACAATAGACATGAAACAGGAAAAAAAGACATACAAATTTGTCAGCACACGCATGGACGTGGGAGTCCCGTGCATTTGAGACTCACGGCAGGGCCAGGTGGTTGAGGTTCATACACCCTCTGCTTGGGGAGAGGCTGCTGTGGGAAGTGTGGGCAACGCTAGGGCTGTAAGGGATTACCAGGGGAGTTGAACAGAGGGGAGGTAGACAGTACCTGGCAAACGCTTCTCATGGGAATGAGGGGGGCTGGCCAACTAGGGAGAGATGAGGGGCAAAGGGCGCTGCAACAGAGGCTGTCTTGTCACGTGGATGATCTCTAGGTGCTGCCCTGGGAAGAAGAGAGAAAAGTCTAGTAGGATGGAGATGACTTTCTGTCTCTTCTCTTCTCCTTAGTCAGACAGGGAAATCCCAAAGAGAGTCCCTCCCTGTGCTGAGGGCCGTGGGACTGGGGGAGGCGAGAGAAGACTGGAAAGTCCTGGGTTCTGCCAGGCGGCTTCCGAGGCCTTCCCACTTCTCCCAGTCCGAAGCGCTCAGCGTGTCAGAGCACCATACTTTGGGGTCTTGTTGTCTGTGCCCAAACCCCCTGACCCCCAAATTTGATATTTTCGTGTAGGTGAATTTGTTTCTATTTTTCTTCTCAGAATTTTAGCTTTAGTATCCACTAAATCCACAAGTCATTCCCGCTGGGGATTACTGAAAGTACGAGGGCCTGGGAGATAGGGAGGGGTTGAAGAGGGAGACAAGGTAAGGAAATGGGTTTGGCAGTGAAATTTAAGGACAGAGACAGGGGACTGAGGAGGGTAGGGCCAGCCTTGAAATCCCCCTCAGCCTCTGATGGGGGCCAGGGTGGCGGGGAGCAGCCCCTAGGGCAGCTTTTGGGCGAAGGGAAGGCAAAGAAAGCTCAGCCAGACACCCCGGCACTGGGGAGAGGCCCTGAGAAACACCCTCGCCCTGGCTCAGTGGCGGCCGGGAAGGGCCAGAGCTGGCTCCTTGGATGTCCTCTCTGCTGTTTCTCTGGCTCCACGTGGTCGGAATGAGTCGGGACTTAACAACTCTGAGCCACAGTCAGGGAGCTGTGGACCCGCACAGGCTGACTGAGCAACAGACAAGGAGGGGGGAGGGAGGGAGGGAGATTTCCTGTCCTGCCCTGATCTGGAACAAGGCAAACTGAATATAAATATCAATATAGAAACACGCTGCTACTAAAGGAAAGAAAAGCCTGAAAGTTTTTAACAGATAAAACACGATAAATGGGGAAAAGTCATGATAAATGGAAATTAATTATAAAATAAGTATTTCTTATAATAAAGTTATGAAACATTATTTGTAGACTCTCTTTCTTACCCATAATATGTGTGTGTTAATTTTAGTGAATGTTAAAAAAGAAAACACGTTCTCTTTCTGCCTCGGGCTCTCGGGCTGTGACCAAGGCCGCGGGTGCTGGGCACAGAGAGCTGGGACAGCCCAGCCCCGTCCTCACCGAGCCCCCCCCAGTCCTCACCGAGCCCCCGTCCTCACCAAGCAACGGTCGGGCGGCCCGCATGGCCGGCTTCAGAGCTGCCGTGTGACCGCCAACACCGTGGGCCCCGCTCGCTGGCCCGCATGGCCGGCTTCAGAGCCGCCCTGTAACTGCCCACACCGCGGGGCCCCGCTAGGGTGGGCCGCATGGCCCGCTTAAGCCGCCCTGTGACCGCACACATTTTTTAAAATATCAAAATTATTCTACCACGTAAGTATAAGTATAGTCTCATACTAGCTAACAACTGGGAAGGTGGAAAAAATGTGTACCTCAGACTTAGTACAGACTAAAAAAAAATAATCGAGAAGTTCGAGTGGTGAATTCAAATATACTTAATGTATTTTGCCAAAGGCTTCTGCTTACATAGCCAAAGACACCTAATAGTTCATTAAAACAGAGAGGTTTGCAAATTCATCAATAACATCCTGCATGTAATTGTTTGTGTATGAGAAAGAAATGGATAAGATATATGGACTCTCTTCTCAGAGCAAATTATATGCCCCGCCTGTGACCAGTGACATGTTTATCCCAGCCATAGTTCCGAGCTGCATTTCCATGTTAGGGCATTACAAAATGATGACCCTGGGTCATTGAAACAAAGTCAGAGGGCAGCCAGCATGCGTTGCTTATTGTAACACACTTCCCAGCTTTCTTAGCTAGCAGACCTCTATTTTTTTAGTTCATGTATGGACTACTTTTGCTTAGTTGTTTATTTTAAATTACTTTATTTAGTTTTTTTAGTAATTAAATAAGAATTTATTAGCCCACCGTACAAAACAAAAGCTAGTTTTACTGTGAGCTACATTTTGCTATATGATTTCCCCATCTACCTGCTTGCTGCATCCCAAGTTAATCAGCATCTTGAATTTTCCTGCTTATCATTGCCTTGCTTTTTTTTTTTTTTTTAAAGCATTTCATTGTAAGTTCTGTATATAAAATAGGTATCACACCAAAGATAATCTCTTAGGAGATTTTCACTCAGTGTTATGTTGTGAAGATTCATCCGTACAGTTATTTGCTTGTTGCTGTAGTTCACTCACACTGACTGCTATGAATACGCTGCAGTTTATTCTTCCACTCTGCCTGAGTTGGCTGTATGTGCTTGAGACAGTACTGACACTGCTTCACAATGAGTCTTGATATCTGCTTTTTTGTTGTTGCGTAGATATTTTTGGCTGCTACTCATATATTCAAATTTTATAATCACATTATCAAATCCCACTTTAAAAAAGCTCTGTTGGAAATAGCACAGCATTTTAGAGATCTTGACACCAAGAAACACTGAAGATGTCCTTACTTAAAGAAAATTTTAGGCACTTTGTATAATTGCCCATTGCCACAATAATATTGCAAAACAAACTACCTCAAAATATAAAGGTTTAAAGCAGCAACCCAACAGCTGTTTATTGTTCCCCCAAGTTCATGTGTCAGTGGGTGCTTCTGCTGCTCTGGGCTGGATTAACTGTTCTCAGCTGGCTCAGGCAAGTGTCTGTGGTCAACTGCTGGGTTGCCTGGGATTAGTGGGTCTAGGCTCTACTCATCCTGGACTACCCACTTCATCCTCTAAGCAGACAAGCCCAGGCTTCTTTATGAGCAAGCACTTTTTTACGCTTCTGCTGTGTCAAGTTTCCTGTTCCCATTGGCCAGAGCAAAAGTGACTGGAAGAGGGGTGCACCACAAAAAGTGTGGTTACAGAGAGGCTTAAAAAACTGCAGCCAGCAATGCAATCTGCTACACAGTCTTTATCAAGTATTAGTTCTCATTTACCTTGTGCATATGTCAATTAAAAATAAATCATTTCCCCCAGGGGTTTTAGAAAGTTGACTCAGATTCTAGAGATGAGCAAAAACAGAATAATATGTAGTCCCTAGATGTAACAGCCAACTCACCCATGTGGTCAATGGTGTTTTGATTCACAACTTATGGTAATGATCAGTATGATTTCAGCCAAAAGTGTATATGAGCATTTCTGTACCAATGCTCATAATGTCATACACTTAAGGGTCCTAAAGCAAAATGCAGTTTACAGGTGTGTTTTATAATTCCAGATAGAGTGATACAAAACCTTCAGTAGAGTCAACAGGTGTAACATAAATTATCCTAAAGTACCTCAGGAAAATTTAGGGGACAAAATTTGTTTGCACACCAAAAGTTGCTTTTCTTTATAATATTACAATATTCTGTTTTTCATTTATTCTCAGAATATAAATGAAGGAGTTACAAATAAGTGTAGAAATTGGCATTTCTCTCCTAGCAAACCCAAAATACACTTACATTCAAAGAAGTTTCTTTTTTTAAACTTTACATAAAATAAATAATGCGACGATGATTCCTTATTGGTGTTCTTCAGTTGGATTATCTATACAAAACTTAGGTTAACTGCAATCCTGTTTGTGTACTTTTTTTAATTGCAGTTACTTACAACTATTTACTATGTACAAGCCTTTTCATTGTATTTTTTAATTGCAATACTGATAGTGCCAGAAAATTATTAGCATGAACTGTCTTCAGCTGCAGCTTATATAGTAGAATGAATCCCTTTTTATGCTAATTTGTGAGGATAAAACTAATACTGGATTATAGAGTAATCACATTATATTATCTCGTTATGCTTCCCCAAACATGATTTCACATATAGGATGTACAAACATTTGTAAAAGCCAATGTTGTGATATACTTTTTCTATACCTATTATTCTTTGATTTGAAAGAAAAAGAGTTGGAGCTTTAAAGAAAAAGATAAGGAATTAATATATTTTTATTTTCATGTATTATGCAACTTGTGAACAGAATATCAAGTGAATTTCAAAGATGCTTTTGTATTAGCTATTTGTATGCATATCTCATCCAAACACATACATTTCTGAAAGAGGAAATACATATTTCTAATCTCTAAATATCCTGGTAAAGCTTTGGACAAAATTCAACACCTGTTTGAGGAAAACAGAACTCAAAATAGAAATTAGTGAGCACACTATGTGATAATATATATATATAAACTGCATTAGCAAAACAGAATTTTACTTGATGGGTAAACACACTAGAGGTATTTTCACTAATATCAGAAATAAGTCAAGAAATTTCCTCCTATATCTACTATCCTTCAACATTGTTCTAGGGGTTTTCTTTGATGCAATTTGAAAGAGAAATCAATGTTGGGCGTAAGAACTTGAAAAGAAGAAGTAAAACTATTTCTATTTGTAGATGATGATTGTATGCCTAGAACCTTAGATCATCAATGATAAAGCTAACTCCAATAATAAAAGAATTCAATAAAACAGCAGTCTATAAAATTAACATACAGGAATCAATATCTTAATGTATACAAACAATACTTAGAGAATATAATTGCAGGAAAACTCCATTTATAATAGCAGAAAAATAAAATACACAGGAAAAAGTTTAACAAGGAATGTGCAAAAAAGTTAATTGTGGTAAATTTTAATACACTACTGAAGCACATAAAAGCAGACATAATAAATGAAAAGATATAACTTGTTTTGGTATAGGATACTCAGTGACAGGTGTCAGTTCACACTAAGTTAATTTGTCCATTTTTTATGTTTTGTAAATGTAATGAATCTCCAAAATCAATATTAAATGTATTTGGTGGAATTAAACAAGCTGATATCAAATGTCATATGGCAAAATAAGCATGCAAAAGGAGAAAAAAAATTCCAAAATCCAAATAGTAAAACATACAAAGGGGAGATAACCCTAGCAGACATTAAAATATATTATAAAGTCTCTATAATTAAAACAGTATGGTACTGACACATGAATGTAAATATAGACTAATGGAATAGAGGAGGAAATCTGGAAATGGACTCAAGCACATATGAATGTATAATAAAGGTACCATCTCAAATCACTAGAGTAAAGATGAACCCTTTTAATAAATGGGGCTGGAGACCCTGGAAAAAGTTAAAAAAAAAAATGAAAGCATACAATACTAGATAAAAACATGAATGAATTCCTTTTTAACTTGAATTTTTAGGGAAAAGCTTTATAACTATGACTCAAAATCCAGATTTAATAAATGCAAAGATAGACAAATTTGATTGCCTACATGTAAAAATATTTTTATTGTTTGCATCTCAAAAGTGATTTAAATAAAGTCAAAAGACAACTGGGAGAAAATACTTGCAATATTTATCAAAGATAAAGTGGTACTATTAAAAATATATCAGAAATGTTTAATAAATGAGGCAAAAGGATTTTTTAAAACCTGAGAGAAAAATGGGCAAAAGGCATGAACAACTTATATATATGTGTGTATCAATATACATACACATATGTACATATAATACATATACACATATGTATATTTACAATATTTACATTTGTTTCTTAAAAACATATAAAGATATTGAGTGCAACTTATAGGAAGGGAATTTAGCAATATCCAACATATCTACATATTATGTAAAGATGTTCAGTTTAACTTATAGGAAAAGACTTATTAATAGTAATATCTAACATATCTACATATGCATTGCATTTGCCCTTTTACTCAGCAGTTTCTTTTTCAGGAATTTATTCTGAAAATACACCTTTAACAATAATGCAAATGTATACACACATGTTATTCATTTCAACATTATTTGTAATTCCATAACATTGGAGAGATCTAAGATGTCCATATATATGCAGGTGGTTGAATAAACTATGACATATTCATAGAATTGAGTTCTGTGCACCTGTAAAAAAAAAAAAAAGAAGAAGAAGGATGATGTCTATGAACTGATATGAAGTTATTTTCAGAATATATTATTATATTAACTAAAAAATTAAAGTACATAAAGGATATCTATAGTATTCTACTTTTTTAATAAGAAAGAAGAAGAAAAAAGAAAATATAGATGTATTTCCTCATATGAATAAAGAGAAACATAGGAAGAAAACATAAGAGACTAATGAAGTTACCTAGAAAGAATGAGTGAACATGAGATGGACAGTTTTAAATGAAGAAGTGAGGGATGAGATTGTATCCTCTTCGAATATACCTTTGTGTATAGTCTTGACTTTTGGAACCGTGTTAATATTTTATCCCTAAAAATAAATGAAAAACAAAGAATGGTAGAAAATTTTGAACTGAATATAAGGAGAAAAAAAATAGATGCAATCATTTTATAAATGAATAGCATGATTTCACCAAAGACAAAACAAGCAATCAACCCAAGTAATCTTGAACACAGTATTTGCTCTTTTTCCTTTGGGGGGGAAAAAAAAAAGCTCTAAATGTGTGTTGAACTCTAGTAATTCTTTTAGAATTACTAGATGGGTCGGTAATTCTGAAACTATCTTCTATTCATTCTGTGATTAAGACATTATATCCATATCTCTTGTGGATAATGGGAGCCAGGTTTCTCACTGTTGGAGAAGACAGTTACAGATACAGAAACAGGGAAGGATAGAATGACCCTTCAGATGTTGGATTTGTATTTGATGTGCTGGTATGAACTAAGGGTTTGAAATATAGATAGCTAGATACAATCTCTTCCCTAGCTCTACTCTCTGATGTCTAGCATCCATGACACTGTATTAGGAATACACTTAGTACCTAGATTTTGGTTACTAAATACCATTCTCTGCTAAAAGGACCAAGACTTCTTGGAGAAATGGCTGATTTCAGGGCTGGGACAGGGAAAGTCCAAGATTATCCTGTATGCTAAGGAAAACTTTTTGTGCTGAAAGATGAGAAAGTGTTCAAAGAATGATGGGGACATGTCAAAAGGACACAGGGGACAGCATGTAGGGGCTTCCACTGGCCAAATCTTCGATAACATGAACATCAAAATTATGATAGCAGAAGATTATAACTATTGAGTAAGGTTAGAATGCATGAGCCCATAGTGGGAAAGCTGTTTCAGCAGAAAGTCATCTGATAAATGTAGAAGGAACGATGGAATTAGAAAAGCACCGTTTGCCAGCCGTTGTCCTAACAGTTGATTCAGGCAAGAAATATAAATGGATGCTAAAAGAAATGGGTGAAAGTTTAAGAAGTAACAGAATACTCTCTTTGTTCAGAGATCTCTTTAACAAGTTATTTATTAATTAAATAAGGTAAAATAATTTTAAAGTGGAAAAACATGGCAGATACCACCCTAACCAAATAATAAAAAATAACTGCCAGTTGACAGCATGTGCCTCGTGATAACGATGTGTTGAAGAGGACACAGTAGTACTTCTGGGGTATTCCTTCCAAAAGTGCACAAACTGGATCTAATCATGAAGAAACATCAGACAAACCCAAATTGATGGCCTTTATAGAAAATATTATAATAGGCCTTTACTCTTCAAAGATGTCAGTGTCATGAAAGAGAAAGACTCGGAAACTATTTCAAAATAAAAGGGGCTAAGGAGACATGACAGTGCATCTCATGAATACAATGCATGACCTTGGGTTTTCATTTGCTCTTAAAGACATTATTGGGGCAACTTAAAAACTGCCTAAGTTTTGTAACATCTGTGGATTAGATAACAGTATTGTATCAAGGTCAGTTTCTTGATTTTAATGATTGCATCTACGTTATATAAGAGAATTCCTTGCTTTTAGAAAATACACATTGAAATGTTTAGGTAAGAGAATATCATGTCTGCAACTTACTCTGAAAGAATTCAGGAAAAAAATACACACACACAGGCATATGGGAGAAAGGGAAAGAGAGAAAAATAAAAACCAATGTTATAAAATGTCAAAATCTTGGTAAAATGTATTTATAAATTCTTTGTACTATTCTTACAATTTTTAAATTTTATCCAAATATTTATAAAATAATAGATCCACAAATACACAAATAGATATTTGGTCACATTGCTCATCAATATCTTTAATGAATTAATTAGTATTGGTCAATCCTAATTTAAAACCATATGAAATGAAGAACCTATGTATATAATAGCTGTGATAGCTATTTACTAATCACCAGCAATATTAAACTGGCTGTACATAGTGAAATCTTGAGACATCTCTTTTAAACCTAAATTACAAAAGCTACAGCAAAAAAGGTAGTCACAGCAAAAGAAGAAAATAATCATTATTGTTTTATGTTTTAATGAAAATGTATTTCCTCATTTGAGGTTAAGCATGTGTCCACTGCCTGCACAAAGTAGTCAAGAAACAAAGCAGTTTGGTGGTTAGTTACAATAACTCTGGAGCTCGACAGATTTTGGTGCCAATCCTGATTCTGTACTTAATTTTTGAAATGTAGACATTGATCTCCACCACATGGGGTATGGGTGTGGTTTAACAAGATAACTTAAGGAAGTACAGGGTTGCCATTCTTGTTATTCCTTCAGTTTTCTACATATAGAAGTGATACAGCCCAACCAGCTGCTTTCTGATCTCATATGTTAAAAACAATTACAAAGGAAAGAAATTTACTCTTTAATGTGTTAACATTTTAAGTGAGTGATAATGTGCTATTCTCTTTCACTTAATTGAAATGTTCATGGCAGTTTCACACATATAATTCTCTCTCCCCTGCAATCTTATTAGCATTATTCCCATGAAACAACCAGAGAAATAAAGCAAAAGCATTTTAGTTAACTGAGCTTTAATACCTTTTCCTTATCTGCCGTTGCTGCAAATACCAGACGAGCATAACTGCTCTATGTATTCAAAATCTTTTAGTTGATTAAAGAAAGGAGTCTGCAGGAAATCCAAGACTAGAAATTCATTTAGTTCTAGTTAGATCATAAGCATGAACAGAGGCCATTTATCCTGCAACATATCTTAAAATTTCTGGTTTTCTACTTGAATCTAATAATTTTTAGAATTTGCCTGGCTTGCTAAAGGAAACAAATGCACTTGGCCAACCTCATTGTTTTCTTCCAGTCTTGTTCTCTTACTAAAGGGAGATCAGGAGATTCTTTATGGTAAATTTGGAGATACTTTGACTAGACTTTAAATGTATGTGTATATGTTCATGTGTGCTTAATATGATTGAATTCTAATAAAAGATTTTCAAATTTGAGGTACCTTTGCTTGTTTCTTCATATATATGAAACAAGAAAAAATAGTCAATACATTTTTAAATGACTATTTAATAAGGTCAGAATAGTTATTCAATCCATTAATAAAGAGTTAGCAGTTATCTACTCTTTGAAAAGAAATGAGTTTCAAAGTGTAATTCAGAAACACCACAAGGTCTTGATTGACCTTGTCTCAAAAAATATGTCACACTCCCCAGAATGTCCACAGACGGAAATAGCTCCTTTAGTATTTACATGGATACTCTACTTACCTGGCAGGGAAGATGCCATGGTCACGAGGGTTTCCCAGGGCAAGGCTTATCCATTGCACTCTGGGTGTGCTGACCCCTCTGCTGTCCCCAAATGTGGAAAACTCGACTGCTTAATTTTTGGTAGTGTGGGAACTGCGTTCCAACTTTCCCCTGTGCTTTAAATTTAAAAAAAAAGTAATAATAATAATTAATAAATAAATAAAAATATGCAGATACTGAGAGTAGGTATATAATCATGGGAGCTGACTTGACACGAAAACATACATTGTATTTCATTTACAAATAACGTATATATTTAGCATATCTAGGGAGAAGACTAAATGAATGCTACAGTGCTTTCCTTCAGAGTCTTGAGACCTGTCATCTTCATACTATACTCACCTGTGTCCACCAGCGCCTAGCACAATGGCTGGCCCATATTTGGTCCACCGTTACTATGGGAAGAATTGAAATATATGATTTAGGGTGGAGAGTAAATATTTGGAGATGTACAAACCAAATTCTCCAGGAATTTGGTCATCTAAGTACTTTTACTTTAAGACTTCAAGGAAGAATAATATTGGAGCTAATTCTCAAAGGGCGGGTGTGATTTGATCATGTGATTTGTTCATATGAACTATGTCAATACTATCTGGGCTCGATCAGTAATGCTGACTGAGCCCAGAGCTGTAGACAGTGACACCAGGGGATTTTCTATCATTACCTTCTAAAATATGTTTATGAATGTGCTCAAAATACCCTCAGGATTCTTTTATAAACTCCTAAAATTATAACAGGTATTAATTTATCGTAACACTTTTTTTATACTGGGTTATCTCTGGGTGTTAGGTCAGGGAATTTATTCCCTACTGTGTAAAATGTTATTTCTCATTACTTGTCTGAAAGCTACTAAGACAGCGTTACATCGTCTCACTTGGAGCTTTACTGAGTTCTCACTTCTCAGATTTTACAGTAATGAGACCAGACCCACCATAGATCCCTGAAAGAAATACATTGTTAGCACTTCTTTATCCCTTAAAGTATCTCATCATTTCTAACCTCTCTGACTATATATGAAAAAGCATTCCATCCAACTTAATTCAACTGTGTTTTTTGGTATTTTTTAAATTTATTTTTAAGTTTTTGTTATAGAGCCCCAGAAAAAGGATTTTTAGTGATTTTTAACAAATCATGGCTTATAATTCCCATCAGAGTATATCAAAAGCTCTTGAAGATGAGGAAAGTATGGCATTGCTTTATAAAATTTGGTCATTTTCCTCCATTTTTACTAGGCCATGTTGCTGCTGCTTCTTTATGTTTCAACAATAAACATACCTGCAACTTTATATCTCTTCAGTCCATGCGAATTTTTATATAGGACACTAAATTTTCCAAGTAAAAATTAAAATATCTTAGTTAACCAACCAGATATTTTATCCATAATGATTGGAACAATTCAGGTAACTGTATTTTTACCCTTTTACTTTGAAAGTGTAGTTCATCCGGGATGTTTATCAGCACTTCCACTGGATTGCCTTGTAAGCCCGGTCGAGGTATTCATCACCTGGTAATTTAATGAATAAACCCAGCACACCAACATAGGTTTAGGTGATGTCTGTGAAGTGTTTGAGCTCAGTGGGAAAGGACACGCTGTAAAGACAACACTATTTTATTTTCTACCTTATGAACACATTGTGAAATTGACCCTAAAGGGTCTATTTTTGGATCCTATGCATGTCCTTGTACTTCGATCACTGACTTCATGTGCAAGATCTCAGAGTCACGGTCTGCATGGGGTAGGTTCACAGTGAAGCCTTTGAAGCTCAGTGGGTTGGACCCCCAAATCCAGACTCTGCTACTTACCATAAAACCCTGAATGAGTTCCTCACATTTTCTGAAGTTGTCTGCTTCTTTCTTCATTCTTCTCCCTCCTTGCATTGGTCCTCCACTCTCCTCTTTCTCTGCCTTTTGAGGTAACATAGAATTTTTGATGGGGTTGCATTTAGTGATTTTTTAAAAAGTTACTCTCTAATTTTTAGGATGAGGAGTCTGTGATTCAATGATGTTCCCAGAATCACTTGTTTGATTATTACAGAACCCAGATTCATTACTTTCCCCCTCTGCTTGTTTATCAAAATAAGTATTCTCTCTCTCTCTATCTCCCTCCCTGCCTTTCTCCCTACCTCCCTCTCTCTCTCTTTCTCTCTCTCTCTCTCTCTCTCTCTCACACACACACACACATATCTACAACAGCATCATAGAGGGGAAGATGAATCATTAAAGGACTCTTCCATAAAGGACTCTTCAAGAGGTTTCCTGTTTTACCTTAATATTGATGATAATGGTGTATTGCCTGAGTATGTGTATTTGTAGAAAGTTCTCAAGGTCTTTTGCTTTAGGAGAAAACTACCTTTCTTACCTCAAACGCCTGTCTTCATTCTGTAATATTTAGCAGCATAATTGAATGGATGTCTGTTAGTCCTTTCCAAAGCTTGGAGCCTGGGGCAATTGCCCTAGTTTGCTGGATCTCAGGGGAAGCTCCTCAAAGTATTTATATAACCCAAAAACTTCAAAATTAGAGCGTTTGTTAATTTTATTTTGTTGTAGTTTAGAGGAAATAGACATTCACAAAGTTTCTAAAGAATCAAATTAATAGCACTGACAGATACTCTGTTTGTATCTCTACAGAATGTTGCATATCTAATAAGTAAATTCATTAGCATATCTGTTGTGGATAATGGTGATTAATCTTGTTAAAGATATGTTTGTTTTCTCCCCTTAACATGAATTTTTCAAACATGCCCCCTTGTCAGTAGGAAGTAGCTTTGAATTTACTTTTCTTTTCTTTCTTTTCTTTTTTCTTTTCTTTTTTCTTTTTTTTTCCTTTTTTTTTACTGCAGCCATTTAGAGGATGTTTGTAAGAACATAATAATCTATTCTCCTTGTGTGTCAATTCTCAATTGGTTAGTATTGTAGTAAATTGAAGATTTAAGTGGGTGGATAAGCATATTTAATTAATATCAGTTATTATTTCTAAGACATTCTGAGGTATTGAGCTGCCACCTGGATATTTTTACAGCCTAACAAAGATAATTTATTTTTTTTTATTTCAGCTTATTATGGCGGTACAAAAGTTCAGATTACATACATTGCCCATGTACCGCCTATCCCCCCGAGTCAGAGCTCCAAGCGTGACCATTCCCCAGACGGTGGGCAACGCACTCCTCATGTAGGCATACACCCATCCCCTCCCCCCACCCCCATCTCAGTCTGATATCCAATTGGTATCATTTCCAAATGTGCATTTAGGTGATGATCAGGGAAACCAATTTTCTGGAGAGTACATGTGATGCTTGTTTTTCTATGCTTGGGATACTTCACTTAATATAATGGCTTCCAAGTCTCTCCAGGAGAACCATAGAGATGTCATATCTATGTTATTTCTTATAGCTGAGTAATACTCCATGGTATACATATACCACAGTTTACTAATCCATTCATGAATTAATGGGCATTTGGGTTGTTTCCATATCTTTGCGATTGTGAATTGTGCTGCTATAAACATTTGGGTCCAGGTGTCTTTGTCATAGAATGACCTTTGTTCCTTTGGGTAGATGCCCAGTAATGGGATTGCTGGATCGAATAGTAGGTCTACTTCAATCTGTTTAAGGTATCTCCATATTGCTTTCCACAGGGGTTGCACTAGTTTGCAGGCCCACCAGCAGTGTATGAGTGTTCCTATCTCTCCGCATCCACGCCAACATTTACTGTTATGGGACTTTTTGATAAAGGCCATTCTCACTGGAGTTAAATGATATCTCATTGTGATTTTGATTTGCATTTCCCTGATGATTAGAGATGCTGAGCATTTTTTCATATGTTTGTTAGCCATTCTTATATCTTCTTTTGAAAAATTTCTATTCATGTCCTTTGCCCACTTTTTGATAGTGTTGTGCGATTTTTTCTTACTGATTTTCCACCAGTTTTAGAGAAGAGTGAGGAACGTGGAAAGTGTCGGAGTAGAAAGGGTGGGAAGTGGCACTGACAGTGAGGAAGGCTGGAAAGCCCAGGTCACGCCCAAGTCTGGGTTCGTTCCTACTCCGGTGATGTGAGCTCTGACAGGGTAAACTGAAAGGCATACAGGGGGCCTCTGTCCTGTCTTTGTAACTTTTCTATAAATCTAGAACTATTCAAAATACGAAGTTTATTGAAATTAAAAAAAAAAAAAAACTCTCTTAGTGGCACAGTAAGGTTAGAATCTGGCAGAGGGATAAAAATGAGTCCTGAAGATATCAAAAGGTAACACAACCTGGGCTAAAACCTTTTTTCCAAGTCCCCCAGAGGGGTGCACACAGGGGTAGCGTGGGGAGGCTGCTGAGCTGGAGTGAAACGTCTGGAGGAGTCCAGGGCTCAGGATTCTTTCACCCAACAGAACCTCAGGTCGCTAACCGCAGCCTGGGTGCTCCCAGCTGAAAATGCCTCCTACGAAATGCCCCAGGCCAAAGCACAAGGCGTCAGAAACCGAGTTCCCATGTCCCCCAGCAAGGACCTGAGGCCTCCCAGGGCTGGCTTGGCTTCCTCGGGGGCTCTGGGATCCTCCCGCTTGTCCTCTGGGCCTCCTCCCAGATGGCCAGGATCAGGGCCACCTGAGAAGCTGCGACTCAGGACACACTTGTTCCCCTATCCATGGCAGTCTGGACTCAGTTTACCCCCTTGCCTCCTCCTTCCGGCCCAATCCGGAAGTAGAGGAGCATAGTGCTGATAAGTCTCAAAATTGAATTAAAATGAGAAGGAACTGAAGTAACAACACAGCCCAGGGCACATGGCAGCTCCACAGAAGCACAGTCCCTAGTCCGGCCTCTGGGGCCCACTGTGTGTCTTTAAGTTTCTCCGTTTGGAAAACCCTAACAAGGCAGCGGCCTTCAGGTGCCGAGGTGAAAACACAGAGTGTCTTACTAGAAGGAGGATCACTGGAACCCAGGAGTTCGAGGCTGCAGGGAGCTATGATTGCACCACTGCACTCCAGCCTGGGTGACAGAAGGAGACCCTGTCTTTAAAAAAAGTAAAAACTAAAATAAATAAAAATTTGTAAGAAGTGGTCCCATAAGGTGGAGCCAGCCCGGAAAAGAGAAGGCTGCGGAGGGAATGTCTTCAGTCCACCAGGGACCCTCCCCACAGTGCTTCTCACCAGAAGCACAACCCGTGTGTTGACTTGCGCGCGCGCGCGCACACACACACACACACACACGCGCGCGCGTGCACGCCCCTGCTCACTGCCGGCTCAGTGTGCACGAGCCGACCGTGCTGGCCATGCAGAGAGAGGCCGGCCAGCCCGGGGCCTCCCCTCCTCCGCCCCGTGGAGGTGCTGCACGCGTGCACGGCCCACAGGCTGCACCTCCAGGGCCCCCCGCTGCTCACCAGGTGTTTGCCTTCCCGTTTCTCGGAACCGGAAGGGAGTGCAGCGCTCTTCAGCTGCAGTCTGTGCTTCCTTCTTCCGTCTGACCGGGGGGCTCCCTGGGTACCCCGTGCCCAGCAGTGCTCGCTGGGAAGCAGTCAGGGACTCTGAGCAGGCGTGCAGAAGCCCGCCATGCAGGGAGGCTGCCTGCGGGTGATCCCAGCAAACAGGCCCACCTGATTTCACAACAGTGGGATGGGGACAAACCACTCAACTCAGCCAAGAGCCTGGCGAGTGGCCACCCGCCATCTGCTGGTCGGGGCACGGGCAGCCAGTGGAAACGTTCTCAGACTGGGCACTTTAGGAGCCAGCGGGTTGGTCAAGACCCACAGAACCAACCCAGTGGGCCCTGTCCTGCTGCCCTCGCCCCTGCATTGTCACGTTGGGGACACACTAGTATTAGTGCCTCACTGTCTGCATTTTCCCTCAGCACCGCGCCTCTCACCAGCTACAGTTCTGTCTTCCCCAGTACTAACCGAAGCTTTTCCTCTCTCGCTGCCAGCAACATCTTTCATCTGCCTATCTTCCTGCTTCTGAAGCCACCAAATAGTGAATTTATCCTGTGCAATGTATGAGGGTCCCTTGTGGACTGAAGAGACTCCGTCCACAGCCTTCTCTTCTCCAGCCTGGCTCCACCTTATGGGACCACTTTTTAAAAAGTTTTAAATATTTATTTTTTATTTTTTTAGAGACAGGGGTTCGTTCTGTCACTCAGGCTGGAGTGCAGTGGTGCAATCATAGTTCCCTGCAGCCTCAAACTCTTCCCAAGTAGCTGGGATGACAGGTGTCAGCCACCATGCCCAGCTCTGTGACCACTTTGTTTACCTGCTCTGGATGCTTTGATTTATCAACATCCCTTAAAATTAAGAACTCTGTTCTTAGAGCACAGTTTGGAGTTTAGAATAGGATTAATGCCAAGGTAATTGATCTATCCCATTGCTATAGTTTGGACATTTGTCCCCTCCAAATACCATGTTGAAATTTGATCCCCAATGTTGGAGGTGGGGCCTGATGGGAGGGGTTTGATTCACAAGGGCAGATACTTCCAGAATAGATTAATGCCCTTCCTTGAGGGTGAGTGAGTTCCTCAGAGAGCTGGTTGTTAAAAAGAGGCTGACACCTCCCCGCTCTCTCCCTTTGTCTCTCACCTTGTGATCTCTGCACACGCCACTCCCCTTCACCTTCCCCCAAGAAGCAGCCTGAGACCCTCACAGATGCCTGTTCAGTGCTTCATGTATACCCTGCAGAAACAGGAGCCAAATACCCCTCTTTAAAATATATATATATATATATATATATATGTATATATATATTTTAGGTATTCCTGTATAGCAACACAAATGAACTAAGATACCCATTCTGACTTTTTTATTTTTATTTTTTGAGACAGAGTCTCACTCTGTTGGCCAGGCTAGAGTGCCATGTCATCAGCCTAGCCCACAGCAACCTCAAACTCCTGGACTCAAGAGATCCTCCTGTCTCAGCCTGCCAAGTAGCTGGGACTACAGGCATGTGCCAGCATGCCCAGCTAAATTTTTCTATATATATTTTTAGTTGTCCATATAATTTCTTTCTATTTTTTAAGTAGAGATAGGGTCTTGCTCTTGCTCAGGCTGGTCTCGAACTCCTGAGCTCAAACAATCCACCCGCCTCAGCCTCCCAGAGTGCTAGGATTACAGGTGTGAGCCACCGCGCCTGGCCTGACTTTTCCCTTTTTTTTTTTTTTTTTTTTGAGAAAGAGTCTTGTTTTGTCATCACAGCTAGAATGCAGTGACATCATCATAGCTTACTCCAACCTCAGATTCCTGAGCTCAAGTAAACCTCCTGCCTAAGCCTCCCAAGTAGTTGGGACTACAGGTGTGCGCCACAACACCCAGCTAATTTTATTTTAGTAGAGATGAGGTCTGTCTCTTGCTCAGGCTGGTCTTCAACTCCTGAGCTCAAGTGATCCTTCTGCCTCAGTCTCCCTGTGCTAGGACTACAGGTGTGAGCCACGGTGCCTGGCCATTTTAATGCTTCTTGATAAT
The DNA here is from genome assembly GCF_041146395.1 of Eulemur rufifrons. NCBI lineage: Eukaryota > Metazoa > Chordata > Mammalia > Primates > Lemuridae > Eulemur > Eulemur rufifrons. Next base: position 32,083,092 of record NC_091005.1, read on the forward strand.
GATTTCCTTAGAAATTTCAAATCAATGATTTTTCTAATTCTATCATTCCTTCTACATTTATTGCCTGGCATTCTTCTGTAAAGCTGAGCTTTCCTTTATCAGCTGAAGTTATTGGGCTACCATGAAATATATTTCCTATTGGAAGGGTAAGATAATGATTATGCTTTAATGAATTTCAAATAAGTTGATTATTGCTGCAAAAAATAGTGAAAATGGAGGACTTTCTTCTTTGCTCTCTTTTAATCATTAGGAATTCATAGATTTTTTCCATTTTACAGATTAAAGACATAAAGCTAAGACATAGCTTCCTTTTCTTACTGTTATGCAGCTAATAAGTGGCAGAGCTGGGACCAGGACCCAGGCCAGGCTAATACCAAGGCCAGTCTCCTAACCATGATACCTTACTGTTTCCCTATGGCCCACGTTTTTTTTTTTTTTTTTTTAAGTTTGCAAATACTGAGTTTGATAGTACAAATTCTTGCAGTTCACTTGGTTAATACTAGGCCCAAGGCTTATGGGATTATAACAAAATATCTAATATTCATGTCATCAGAGTTTTGGAAAGAAAGAAGGAAAAGGGCAGGATGGAAAAAGTACTCAGAAAAAATAATGGCTGCAAAATTCCCAAATTTGGCAAGAGACATAAACCTACAGATTCAAGAAGCTGAATAAACTCCAAGTAGGATAAAAACAATGAAATCTACACCAAGACACACTGTAATTAAATTTCTGAAAACTAAAGATTATACGTAAAACAAATGACAACAAATTTGTAATTAGAAACCAAGGAGGTCAAAAGGGAGTGGCACAATATTTTTCAAATGCTGAAAGAAAATCAGAATAAAGAATCCCCAGCAAAAAAAAAAAAAAATCCCTAACCAAACAAACAAAAACACCCATCAAGATTAAAGAAAAAATCAAGACACTGTCAGATGAAGGAAAACTAAGAGAATTTTTCACCAGCAGACCTATTCTAAAAGAATGGCCAAGGTTGTTCTCTAAATATAAAGAAAACAATAAAAGAAGAATCTTTGGAACATCAGGAAGGATGAAAGAACACAGTAAGCAAAAATGTAGATTTTCCTCCCCTCTTGAGTTTTCTGAATAATGTTTGACAATTGAAACAAAAATTATAGCACTGTTTGATGCGACTCTCAATGTATGTATAGAAATATTTAAGACAATTATATGACAAAGGGCTGGGGAAGGAAAGTAAAGGGAGGTAAGGTATTTATGCTTCACTCAAGCCAGCAAAATGATGACGCCAACAGACTATGATAAGTCATATATATGTAAATGTAATATCTAGAGAAACCATTAAGAGCTAGACAAAGAAATACACTCAAAAACACTATAGATACATCACAATGAAATTCTAAAAAATGCTCCAGTAATCTACAAGAAGGCAGGAAAGAAAAAATAGAGAAAAGAGAAGCAGGGAGAACAAACAGAAGACAAAAAATAAAATGACAGACTTAAGCCCTAACATATCAATAATTACTTTAAACACAGATGACCTAAAGTTACACTAATTAAAAGACAGAGATTGACAAGTTGGATTAGAAAACATTACCCAAATATAGGTTTCCTACAAGACATTCCCTTCTAATGTAGTGATATAGGCAGATTGAAAGTAAAGGAATGAAAATGTATCATATAAACATTGACCAAAGGAAAGCAAGGGTGGTTATATTAATATCAGACAAAATAGACTACAAAGCAAAGATGATTACCAGAGACAGAAGGGGAAATTATATAATGTTAAAAAGGTAAGTCCACCAAGAAGACATAGCAACCTATATGTAAACACACCAAACAACGGAGCTGCAAAATACAAGAAGCAAAAACTAACAGAACTGAGAAGAGAAATAGACAAATACACAATTACAATTGAAGACTTCAACATCCCTCTCTCAACAATTTGACATAAAATTAGCAAGGCTCTAGAAGAATTCAATAGGATCTAACTGACATTTATAGAACACTCCCTGTGTGATGGCTAACATTAGATGTCAACGTGACTAGACTCAGGGATGCCCAGATGGTTGGGGAAGCGTTGTTGCTGGGTGTGTCTGTGAAGGTGTTTCGGGGAGACTGGCGTGTGAGTCAGTGGACTGAGGGAGGAAGCCTGCCCTCAGTGTGGGTGGCACCATCCCACCGGCTGGGGCTGGGACAAAGCAGGAGGGAGAAGGGAGATAGATATTCAGCTTCCTCTTGCCTCCTCTCGCTCTCTCTTCCAGAGCCAGATGCTTTTTCTCCTCCGCCTTTGGACATCAGACTGCAGGTTCCTTGGCTTCTGGACTTTGACACTCGTGCCACAGCCTCCCCGTGGTCTGCTGGGGGCTCTCCTGCCTTCAGCCTCAGCCTCAGACTGGGGGCTGCACTGGTAGCTTCCCTGGTTCTGGGGCTTTGGAACTTGGGCTGAGCCAGGCTACCAGCTTCTCTGGGAGTGACACCACCAGCTCCTTTCATCTGCCAGCTTGCAGATGGCCTGCTGTAGGACTTTGCCGTGGTAATCATGTGAGCCAATTTCCCCTAGAAATTTCCTTTCATATCTATATATTATTTATTCTGTTCTTCTGGAGAACCTCCACTCTCCGGCAGCATCAGAATGCACATCCTCCCCAAGCATCCGTGGAACATACACCAATATGGACTATATCCTGGGCCATAAAACAGCCTCAGCCAACTTAAAAGAGTTGAAATAACACAGAGCATGTTTTCTTACCACAATGAAATCAAACTGACAATCAATAATGGAAAGATAACAAGGAAATCTCCAAGCACTTGGAAACTAAACAACACACTCCTAAATAATCCACCGTTCAAAGAGGAAGTCGAAAGAAATATTTTTAAAAATGCATTGAACTGAGTGAACAATAAAATACACCAAAATCTGTGGGGCACAGCTACAGTAGTGCTGAGAAGGCAAATTCACAGCACTAAATGTGCACATTAGAAAAACAGGAAAGTCTCAAATCAATAATCTAAGTTCCCAAAATTCAACACCCTTTTATGATAAGAACGCTTAACAAAATAGGCATAGACGGGGCCTACCTAAAAATGATACAAGCCATATATGACAAACCCACAGCCAACATCATACTGAATGGGGAAAAATTGAAAGCATTCCCACTTAGAACTGGAACCAGACAAGGCTGCCCGGTGTCCCCATTACTTTTCAACATAGTATTGGAAGTCCTTGCGAGAGCTATCAGGCAAGAGAGCAGAATCAAGGGAGTCCAAATAGGGAAAGAAGAGATCAAACTCTCACTTTTTGCTGATGATATGATGTTATATCTGGAAAATCCCAAGGATTCAACCAAGAGACTCCTGGAATTGATTAATGAATTCAGTAAAGTCTCAGGTTACAAAATCAATACACACAAATCAGACTGAAACAGGACCCACAGCTTTCACTTCTCACAAAAATCAAATCACGGTGGATAACAGACTTAAACCTTAGGTCGGAAACTATTAGAATTCTAGAAGAAAATGTAGGAAAGACTCTTACAGACATTGGCCTAGGCAAAGAATTTATGAAGAAGACCACTAAGGCAATCACAGCAACAACAAAAATAAATGAATGGGATCTGATTAAATTAAAAAGCTTCTGCACAGCCAAAGAAACAGTCATGAGAATAAACAGACAACCTACAGAATAGGAATGGGAAAGAGAGTAGCAAAATAAACCCAAAGCCAGCACAAGAAGGGAAATAATAGAAATAATAACAGAAATTAGTGAAACTCAAAACAGAATAGTAATGGGGAAAATAAATGGAACAGAGATCTGGTTATTTGAAAAGATCAATAAAATTAGCAAACCTCTAGCAAGACCAACAAGGAAAAAAAGAGAGAGGATGCAAATTACTAATATCAGGAATAAAACAAGGTATATCACTATAGACCTCAAAGATACCAACAAGATAGGGGAATACTATGAACAACTCTACACACATAAATTTGACAACTTGAGAAAATGGACCAATTCCTCAAAAAATACAAACTACCACAACTCATCCAATATAAAATATATAATTTGAATGACCCTATCACTATTAGGGAAATTGAATTTATAGTTCAAAACCTCTCAAACCAAAAAATATCTCAGCACAGATTATTTCACTGGAGATTCTACTAAAAGTTTATAGAAAATTAACAACAATTCTCCACAGTTTGTTCCAGAAAATAGAAGTGGAGAGATCACTTTCTAATTCATTTTTTGAAGCTAATATTATCTTGGTTTCAAAAGACAAGTACAAAAAGACAGTACAAAAGAAAGGAAACTACATACCAACATCATTCATCAATATAGAAGCGAACATCCTGAACAAAATATTAGCAAATAGAATTCAGCAATATATTAAAAAAAATGTATATACGCCATGACCAAGTGGGCTTTATTCTAGGAATGCAGGGATATTTCCATATTTGAAAATCAGTCAATATTAACATAAACATATGAACTGGCTAAGAAGAAAATCACAGGATGTATAATAAAAATTTTGTCTGGTCTTTGTCCCTGGTTCCTGGGAGGGAGCGTCTATCCCCAGTGGTAAGAATGTCTTTGTTATTAATTGTGGGCCCATGCCTGCGTGTATGCTAATGAGGTAACCCATAGTGAGCCCCTGGATAGTTTCAGGATGGGGGCTGGCCATGCCAGAAAGACAAACCATTTGGTTAGAGAGTTGGAGCTTTGAGATATTTGATATCCAGCCCAACCTCCCAATGTCCAGGGAGGGAAGGGAAACTGGAGGTTGATTTCAGTCCCATGGCAAGTAATTCCATCAGTCATGCCCATATAATGAAACATGGACACCAAAGCTTGGATGAACTTCTTGGTTAGTGAACATATTGATTCCCTGTGTTGAGGACACAGAAGGTCTGTGCTAAGAACCCTCCCAGACCTTGCATTCATTGGCTAGTCCTAATATGTATCTCTTATAATAAAATTTTAATCATAAGTATAGCACTTTCTTGAGTTCTTTGAGTTGTTCTAGTGACTTATCAAACCCGAGGGAGTAGTGGGAAACCCAAAGTTTATAGTCAATTGGTCAGAAGTATGACTGGTTTGGGAAACCCAGAACTTGTGGCTGGCATGTGAAGTGAGGACAGTCTTATTGGGGACTGTGCCATAAACCTATGACGTTTACGCTAACTCTAGGTAATTAGTGTCAGAAATGCATTGTAATATTGCACGTGATCATATCAATTGATGCTGAAAAAGCATTTGACAAAATTTAACGCCTTTCATGATACTCTTTGAAAAACAGAAGTAGAGAGAACTTCCTCAACTTGATAAAAAGCATCTACAAAAAAAGAAAAAAACAAAATAAAAATGCTATAGCTAACATAATACCTAATGGTGAAAGATTGAATGCTTTTCCTTTAAGACTGGGACTAAAGCCAAGATGTACATTTCTACTACCCATATTTAATATTGTGTTAGAAATTCTAGCCAGGGAAGTAAGTCAAGCAAAAGGTATACAGTTAAAAAAAGGAAGAAATAAAATAATACCTATTTGTAGATAATATAGTTGTTTATGTAGAAAATTTGAATGACTCTACATACACACACAGAAAACAACTCCTAGAGTAAGTGATTTCAGCAAACTTGCAGGATACAAGATACATACAAAAATTAATTTTATTTTTACATAGTAGCAATGAACACATAAACACTCGAATTAAATATATAATACCATTTACAATGACTCCAAAAATGAAATCTTAGGTGTAAATGTAACAAAATATGTACAGGACTTATATACTAAAAACTAAACAATGCTGATGAAAGTAATCAAAGTTGATCTACATAAATGGAGAGACATACCATGTTCATGGATTAAAAGCCTAAACACAGTAAAGATGTCAGTTCTCCACAAATTGATATACAGGTTTAACATGATTCCTATCAAGATCCCAACCAAATGTTTTGTAGGTTTAGACAAGATTATTCTAAAATTTATATGGAAATGGGAAGGAACTGAAATAGTTAAAAGAATTTTCAAAGTGAATAAAGTGGTAGAAATCAGTCTATCTGATTTCACAACTGTGAGGTATAGTCAGGGGTGTAGCTCAGTGATAGACCATGCACCCCTCATGTCAGAGGGGTAGACACATACATCAGTGGAACAGAATAGAGAACTCAGATATAGACCCACAGGAAAATATGCTTAACTGGTTTTGACAACGGTGGAAAAGTGATTCAATGAAGGAAAGATAGCTCTCTCAACAAATGGTGCTGGAACAATTGGACATTGTAGGCAAATAAATGAACCTCAACTAAATTCTCACACCTTATACAAAAATTAACTTAAAGTTAAGTATTACTTAAGTTTAACACATTGACTGCCATGTGAGTTGTATTTAACTCAGGCTCATTTTGAGCCCCTGTGCCTCATGAAGCAAAACCCTGCAACTGGTTCATGCAACTCTTACTTGTTGATATTCTTATTGTTGCAATTAATATTGATAGTTTAATTCTAAAAATGTGTATTACATTGCATATAAGTCATGCACAGTAAACAATAAAAATTAGAAAGGATCCTTTTGCTTTAATAAAACACCACAGCCCCAGGGGGAAAACAATTTTTCTAGTGTGGCAGTCAATGTGTTAAAACATGAAACTATAAAACTTTGAGGAAAACAACTAGAAAAAACTCAGATCTAGGGCTACACAAAGAGTTCCTGGATGTGATGCTGAAACCACAGTCCATAAGAGAAAACATGGATAAACTGGGCTTATGCTCTGGAAAAAAACCTTGTCGTGATAAAAAGACAAGCTATGGAGTAGGAGACAACATTGGCAAAGCACATATATATAGCAAAGGCCTAGAATCTGGAGTAAAAAAATTCTCAAAACTCAATAGTAAAAACAAACAATCCAGTGAGAAAATAGGGAAAAGATGTAAAGAGCAGCCATGTTGAGGTCGCCTGCCCAGGTTTGCCCTATGGGCTGTGAGCAGAGCTGACACATCTCTTGCAGTCAGAGGAGTTAGGAGTAGCCATGTGGGTTCTCATGTTTCCCCTCTTCCCCTTCCTGGAAACCACATACTGGGATGACAGAGTAGAGTCGCCTGGATCCCCGATTCACTACAAGAACAGATAATCTGGTGAGTTGCCCAACGTAACACTGGATGTGAGTGAGTGACAGATAAGGTCATAGCATTAGGGGGCTGCAATTTCTAGAGTCATTTGTTACCAAAACCATAACCCATTCTATTGCATGCAGTGGATAAACTATTATATGATAGATCAATTTAATAAACATTTCTGTATTGTTGGGCAATTACGTGATTTTCAGTTTTTCACAATTATTTATAATTAATGATGTTGAAACGACTCTTCATTTATGCTACACATTTAGTGCGGGTGTTCTTTGGAGAAACACATTACTGCATCTACCACAAAGCAGGAATGGAAATTATTTCTTTAGAAGATTCCTAAAAGCAGTATTGCTGGGGAAAGAGAATAAAGGTTTTTATTATTCTGCATATCGGTGCCTTTCATAGCATCCGGTACACAGAATTTGGTCATCAGAACTTTGTTCAATGAATTCTTTCTAATATTTGTCACCACCACGCTTGCCAACTGGTACTATTACCATGTTTTTGGCAAAGTTAGTGAGCAGAAAGTGATTTTCTTCCTGATATTTTCATTTGCATGGCCTTGGTTAGAAGTGAGGTTGAGCATTTCTTTATGTTTGTTTGCTAATTGTGATTCTTCCTTTATGAATTTCCAGAAGAGAAGGTTTATAGTTGAAGAGCAAAGCAGTAGGTTGTCCTGATGACGTTGCTTCTCTTTGTTGGCTTCCCCCAAGTAGCGCCCACTCCTACTGAAAGGGAAAAGCAGAGAATCACTTTCTCTAACTATGATTCCTGACCTGGAACGAAGCCAGCTCTTTCAGCTGAGGTTAGCTTTATGTAACCCTTTCAGCTGAGAGTCTCCAACGTTCTCTCATTGTGTTCATCCGATTGTTTAATTAACTGTGGTGATGATTAGTTAATAGACACCATTTCTGCCATCTGGAACATGCTCCCTCTACCTCCTGGCCTTCTCACTTCTCCACTTCAGTCACAGTCTCTGTGAATGCATTTGTCTTCTTTCTCATCCAAACATCTTATTTTTCTTCCTCTTTTCTTTTTAATGTTTAATGCTTGAGAGAACTCAAGGGAGGCAAGCTGCTGTCCAGGAGGAGCCTAGAGAGAATTCAAGTGGATTCTACACTTGAATGTATGTGCATCAATGCTACATCAATGCTACCAAGTTTTGTTACCTCACAGGGTGGGCCAATACTTGTTGCCAAGTCCCCAAAGTCATACATTTGCTCCTGCTGTCTACGAAGCCACAGGAAAGTGTTCATCTGCAGACGTGAAGGCCCGCACAAGACCAGTGAGGCCCTTCTGGCCCCGGCGGCTGTCTGCTTTCCCAGCACTTCCGAACACCGCGTTCCTGTCCGGCCAAAGCTGCCGGCACTTCCCAGCCTGGACCTGACCTTGCATCACCATGTGCCTTTGTGTAAGCTGGTCCCTCTGCCTATAACCCTCCTGGAGATTTTGTTCCCAGCATCCATCATGGTGCAGAGTGAGGGCTTTCCTGCCCCTCCCCGCCCCGGGGCCCAGAGCTCCTCACTTCCTGTAGGACGTGCTACCGCTGTGGCATCTTCCTCGTGGCATGGCTCTCTCTTCCTCCAGATTACAAGTCACCGAGAACTTACCTTCTGTCTCTTTTTGTTCCTAGCATCTACCACAGTGCAGAGTAAAAACAGCAGGTTTTTGTTCAATGCATGGCACTAAGTCAAACCAGTTAGCAAAATTTTTTGCTTCCAACTTCTGACTGGGCCCTAAGAAGTCATCAAAAACAAAACTGGAGGGACACTTTTGAAGCCAAATCATCTCAAAAAGCATCAGAAAGCAAGGGCCAAATTATAATGCTTCAACTTGGGGCTCAGTATCAGCATTCTTGCAAATTCTTGCAAAACTTGAATAACTTTCCAAAACCTGAGGAAATTCTTATGCATGTATAGCGTGGAATACACAATTGGTCTTTTCAGTTAAAATCGTATGTGCTGGTAAGGTTTTAATAATCTGTAGTATTTCCCTCAGATTCATTTGGCTGATGTTGTTTTAGCTCTGTCACAGTTGGAAGCATGTGATGTGACCTGTGCTGGGGGCGAGGCTTACTGAGGGTCCCCGTGCTGCCTGTTTGAATAGGACAGTTATAAAATGCTGCTCTTTTTAGCTCATTAACTGCTTAGACTCCTGGTTAGACTGAAAAGGGACTGGAGGAAGGGAAAAAGAAAGAAGAGAGAAATTTAGCCCCTTTGCAGGAAGCAAGGCTCTACCTAGAAACAGACGTGAGGGTAAGATTAATAGGGGCAAATTGCCACTCACAGTCTCACCCAGAAGACCAGTGCCTTAACGTCCTTGGCTGGAGTTTCAAAATCTCCTCTGTACAAATGGAAAGCTTCAGCGACGATGATGATGATACTGCCCTTAAGTGGCCCGCGCCCCAGCAGGAGACTGCAGGGAGCACGGTGTCTCTCAGCCCAAACGAGGGGACTGAGTCGCACTCGCTGTCTCATCCCCCGTCACCTTTCAACAGCCTGGGTCGCGAGCAGCGAGACTTCCCACAAGCCTCTTGCCAGAAACGGGGTGCGTTACGTTTCAGGCGATTCAGGTCAATCTGATGGACTGTTATGTTTTTGTTTAAAGATGAGTGGGGACGAGTGAGTAACGCCCTTCATCCAGAAAGTTCTCAGAACGCAGAGGGCATTTAGAGCAGCCACTGCCTCGTGCGAGAAACCGCTCCGCTGGAGACGGTGTCGCCGCTGACTCTGGGCTCTGACGTACCCGACGGTCACGCTGATGAGACGACGTATTGAAAGAAACATGGAACTTGAGATGAGGAAACTTTACGAAAGTAACAAAAATTTTAAGAGTTCACTGGCAACAGGATGTCCAATTAGCAAAGGTAATTTTAAGTGTCACTTTGTAAGAATAGAGTCAAATAATAGAACAGCACTGAGCAAATGTGAGAGAATCTGAGCATTTGGGATGGATTAGAACATTCGATGACCCGACTGTATCACTACTGAAATCTCAGGCGTTTGAGTACTAAATAAAAAATGCAACAACAGAATCGCAGATTATTTCCGTCCTAAACAAATCAATCATCTATCAAGTTATTATAGAGCAGTAGGGTGTGACTGCACACACCTGCTGTAAACCTTCTCGCTCACCTGGAATCCCCAGGGACCCTCAGACCTTACCCGGCCTGACCTGGGCCCCTTGCAGCTACTCACCCAGCGGCGTGGGTAAAGGCCTGCCCAGGAAGGACAAGGGTGACAGCTGGGGTTCTGCTGCTGACTCAGGTCAATGACTTTCCTGTCTAGTGTGACAGGAAGCAGAGTTGTAAGTTACCATCTTTCACCCGTGGAGCTGACAGCAGCTTCTCCATTCGTCTCCACACGCTTTTCTGAGGCTCAGAAGTTAGAGGTGCCCCTGGCTGTGATTTACAGAGGGTCTAGAGAGACGGGGGAGGTTTGGGGCCAAAGTCTCTTAACAAAGCAGGGGGAAAAAAGCAGGAAAGACAAGAAGTGGTTCAGTTCACTTTTGGTTTGCAGCTCAGAGAGCCCAGCTGCTCTTTTTGTTTTAAGCAGGCACTGAGTCAGGGGCCAGCCCAGCAGAGTAAACCAAAGCAAGTAAGGACTCTGCAGTGCCATCCTCCTCCTGGCGTGCCCTGACTCCATGGAGCACAACTGCCCAGGGCTGGGAGGAAAGAAGAAAAAAGGATGAAGCCATTCATTCCACATAAGCAGATGAGGAGAAGACCAGGGACTGTGGCCTGAATGTGTACGTTCCTCCAAAAGTCGTATGTCGAATCCTCACCCTCCAAGTGGTGGTATTAGGAGGTGGGGCCTTTGAGAGGGAATTAGGTCATGAGGGTGGGGCCCTCATGAATGGGATTAGTGCCCTTATAGAAGAGGCCCTGGAGAACTCACTCACTCCTAGCATGTGAGCTCACAGCAAGAAAACGCCATCTATGAACCAAGAAACTGGGCCTGAACAGACACTGAATGTTTCAGTGCCTTGATCTTGGACTTCCCAGCCTCCAGCACTGTGAGCAATAAATGTGTGTTGTTTATAAGCCACCCAGTCTATAGTATTTTGTTATCGCTAGTAAGCCTATGTGTCAAGGACCATATCAAAAAATATAAAATATGTATATGATTTCTTTCAATTTCCAAAAGAATAATATATTTCTTTGAGAAACAGATAACACTATCTCCATTGTATAGATGAGAAAACTGAGGTTTAAATAGATGAAGTGACTCACCCAAGGTCATGGAACAGCTCTGTTCTCCCACAGTTATGCACTATTAAGCATTTATTAGGAGCTTCTGTATGCAGAGGTGGTGTGGTGGCTGTGGTCACTGACAGCCACCTTGCCCTTTTATGGCTGTTCCTAATAAAGCCCATGGGGATCAATAAAATATTATTTTACTTTCCTTTCTTATGCAGAGATGTATTAGAGTTTTCCAGAGACATGAAACCAACAGGGTATACGTGAATATACAGAGCCTTATTTTAAGTAATTGGCTCCCATGCTTGTGGGGCTGGTCAGTTTGGATCTGCAGGGCAGGGGCAGGCTAGAGATTCCACCAGCAGTCAACATTGCAGTCTTACGCCCAAAGGCATTCTGGAGGCAGAATTCCTGCTTCTTTGGAGGACCTCAGTCTTTGCTCCTAAGACCTTCAACTAATTGGATGAGGCCTACACACACTAGGAGGGTGTCTGCTTTTCTCACAGTCTACTGATTTAAATATTAATATCATCTCATAAGTACCCTCACAAGCAACATCTAGGTGGGTGTTTGACCAAATATCTGGGTACCATGGCCCAACCACGTTGATGCATAGAATTACCCACCACCGAAGGCTGAAGTTAAAACAGAACCAGCCATCTGGGGAGCTCTAAGTGGAAAGGGAGCACTTTGGCGAGACCTGAACCCCACCTGCAGCTCTCTCTGCAGTCCGGCTGAGCCCTGGCACCGCCTCGCCACCTACGTGAGAGAAACCTTGGCACAAATCAAGCTGTCTCTTCCTCCAGCTGGTGCATACAGCTGGGGCCGGGAGCTCTCACAGGTCAGCCAGTAACTTTGTGATTTGAGGAACCGCGTCTGGCTCAGACTTACCTTGTCTACCGATCACCAAACCACTCCAGAATCCGTGGGCACAATCACACCATGTTTTCTTAGCTTCTAGTGAGGCAGCCCCTGGTTTCCTTTCAATAAATTAGTAAATGACAATGTGAAATTTGATGAGTAGAAGGAGCTGTGAGAGAAAAAAGAAAAAAAAAACTTGAACTCTTCTAGGATAGGATTCCAGCTCAGCTGCCACCAGCATGGGAACTGCCACCAGTTAAATGGTGATACCTGATCCTAGTCCAGTTATGAATAACTGAGACAAGCAGAGTTATTAACTGACTATTTCATTTCCTGCTTGTCAATTGGCTAGAAACTGTAGGCTTCTTCTGTCCACTTCTTAGAAACTGCCCAATACAGGAGACATCCTTGTCCAGAAAAGGCTCACATTATCTTTTGTTAGGATTAGGTTAGCTTTGTATAATGGAAAGCCAAATATAATAGTGACTTTAACATACAGTGATATATTCTGCCATGCAGAATTCTGGACAAGGGAGCCCAAAGCTGGTACAGTGATTTCAAGAAGTCATCAGGTACTTTCTTTCCCATAATACTCAGCACTTAACTTCCATCTTCAGCGTTACTGCAAGGTCCAAGGTGGCTGCTGGGGCTCTTGCCATCAAATCGACCTTTGCAAAAATGAAATATAAGAGGGAGACTCCTATGGGAGTCTTCTCTAAATTGCTGCTCCCCGTTGAAGAAGGCTTCCTAGAAGTCCTTCTCAACAACTTTCACTTATACAGTGTTGGCCAGAACTTAGTCACATGTCTACAACTAGCTGGGAGGCAGGCTGGGTATATTGCCACCTGAGTGATGCAGGACTTGTGGCATGGATATTGGGGAGCAGGTTGCAGTCTTGGTTGTACTTTTCTTCATCCTCTCTGACCCAACACATCCTGTCTCCTGGGCCCACTGTACTAACTTACATTTCCACAACTTGAACCATCCTGTTAGTGAAATATTAAGGGTGAAATTATATGATGCCAGAGATTTGGTTCAAAATAAACAGCTGAGGCTGGTTGTAGTGCACAGAAGCCACAAGAATCGTGATCTAAGCGTATCACGGGGCCTTATCTTACTTCTCCCTATTTTGTATATGTTTGAAATTTTCCATAATAAGGAGTTTTTTCAAAATCACACACCTGCCAAGTTTTCTTGCTTTTATTCAGGCTCCACAACACTGCAAACTCCTACGCTACATAGAACCAAGTTCCCATCTGGTTTTGCTCCCTTTTTACCGTAGATATTTGTGCAGTGAATGAAGGGATGCTCTTTCTTCTTCCTGGAAGTCCTCCGCCTTCTTGCCCTGCTGAAATTCCTCATCCTCTAAGGCCGGGTGCAAAAATCGCCGCATCTGTGCAGTCCTATCCCATATTCCTCCCTCCTCTTTGCTGGCCTGGCATGTTGTTATATGTTGCTATGGGGTTTGTCACGTGGATTGTCATCGTTAAGTCATTTGCTCATCACTGATAGTCATTGATTGTGGTTGGATTGCCGTGGTGAAATCCCTCTCCCCAGAAAGCCTGTGAATGCCTGGAGGGTGAACCCTGCTTGTCAGCCACGTCTGTGCCTCCTCCGCCCGCACGGTGCCCGGCACACGCAGACATCCATGCATAAACACCTTCTTTAAAACCGGCTTGAAAGCAAAAGCTCAGGCTTAACTGGGCTTTAAGATCGCTTTGTCCCATTGGCGATGTGTATTAACAGTGAAATTCAGAATTACAGTGCGGGGCCCAAGCCTCGCTGGTTTAGTTATAGACACTGAAATGACACTGAAAGTCAGTCACCGGAAGGAAGGGAAGCGGCCAGGGAGAGTGGCGGCCGCCGAGCACACACAAGCCGGTAGAGGAAGGGCTCTCGGCGTTCTGGGAGGGGATGATACAGCGAGTGAAGACAGAGAGAGACAAAGCGTCTCTTGATTGTTTCGGGAATGCTCTGTGCCTGAGTGTTCCAGGAAAGTGCACACAGGAGACTGGAGGGGTCCCGAGGCCTGACCTGCTCACTCTGCGCCTTGCAGGAAGCAACCTCGTCACCTCGTCACCAGTGGTGCTGCTGGTTGGGGGCGGTCAGCTCCTTAGGGCCTCTGCACCGACACCAGCCTGCGGTGCGAGAGACTCGGAGGGGCGCCTTCTTCTCAGTGACAAGGCTCTTGGCTCACCGGGACAGGTGGAGGAAGAGGAAGACAAGACGGCAGCCCAGTATCCAGCTCCTGGCTCGGTGCCTTCCTCCCTCCTCCCTCCCTCCACCCAAGACTGGAAAACTGACCTCTGCAGTGGGTCTGGCTCTTCTGAGGTCAAGACAGTGGGGGCTCAGGGGGACCTGGTGGGACGTGAGCAGCCACAGTGGGCACTGAGGTGAAGAACGGGAAGGGGGACGAGGAGGAGAAGAGGCCACCACGGCCTTGCACCTGGCTGGGTAGGACCGTGCAGGAGCCTAGGAGCGAGGGGACGAGGCAGCGTGTGCAGCCCCAGCTGCGGGAGAAGCGCCTCCGCCCTCCACACTCTCCACCCGCCCCGTCTCTCCTCACCCTCAAGTCCGGCTGCCAAGCTTTTAGCCCCAGAATGGGGGCAATTAGCTACCCATTAGCTTACTTTGCATTTATGTCAATATTATTATAAATCATGTGTACACACACACACAATGGAATACTATTCAGCCATAAAAGGGAATGAAATCCTGTCATTTGCAGCAGTATGGGTGGAACGGGAGGGCATTACGTTAAGTAGAGTAAGCCAGGCACAGAAAGACAGACAGTGCACGTTCTCACTCATACGTGGGAGCTGAAAACATGGATCCCGTGGAGACGGCGAGGAGGGGGCGGCGCAGACACCTGCAGGGGAGGGGTGTGAAGGGAAGGTGGTCAAGGGCTGCGAAACACAGCTAGGTAGAAGGAGCGAGTTCTAGCAGGATTCGACAGCACAGGAGGGGAATTACAGTTTAAAATAATTTATTGCGTGTTTCCAAATAGCTAGAAGAGAAGAATTATAATGTTCCCACCACAAATAAAAGACTAATGTATGAAGTGATGGATATCCCAATTACCATGATTTGATTATTATACACTGTATACATGTATCAAAATATCACATGAATCTCCCAAATATGTACAACAATGATATGCTAATTTTTTAACACTCCACCCCAAATACATGTATTAAATATCAGAGGAGGCGCTGAGGCAGATGAGTCTTACTATGCTCATCCACAGGAGTAGGCGTTTCGGGGAAGAGACACTGAATTGGACCAAGGAAGTGGCGTGAGAAAGCCGCCTTCTTCCTGAGCATTAAGGACTTTGCAGTTTTCCTGTGTCAAGACACACGGTTCTGCTTTTGGAAAGGACCCAAGTTCTGAAGATCGCTGTATCTAAGGACAAGCTGTCAAAGAAAAGACGGGCTGTGGATGGGTAAGGTGTGGTGTGCTAAGTCACTGTCTTGTAATGCCAGCTCCAGCGGCCGCAGCCAGACCGCCAGGAGGAGGGCACCCTCTGCCATGGAGGGTCCCCCGCACAGCCGGGCCCTGGCTCTTGGGCCGCAGCTTTGCGGAGAGCACGAGAGCAGAGCTGGAGGGTGGAAGGAGGTACAGGATAAAAATCCGCATTGCTTCTCCTCTCCAGAAAGTAATCACTTCATCGCTTTCATTCCTCCCAAGAGAGTACAAATCAAGATGTAGTTCTAATCACCTGGTGTTTACTCTAGCTTGGCAACGGAAAGCCGAGTTTGGTGGGGGCGGGGAGGCAAGGCCTCCGTCCTTACCAGGGAGTGGCCCAGCTCCAAAATCAGGGATCCCAGAGGATCTGGGAACTCACGGACGTGCAAAAAACACTGTTCAAAGTGTTCCTTGCTGTGTGGATGTGAGGGCCAGGGACGGAGGGAGCTGTCTTGGCTGCTGGTGGGATGATAATCCCATGTGCCAAAGTCTGAGCTCAATAGAGGAAAAAGGCTTCAAAGCAGTTTCTGGACGGGATTCTCCTGGCAAGAAGCAGAGCTGTGCTTCTCCATCGACTGATCCTCTGAGGAGGCGAGGCCTGCCCCTTGGCTTTCTGATTCCATGTCTGATGGGAGGTGTTTATTACAATTCAAAGCCAGAGGCACAAAACCCTATGTGGGGGACAAACTGGTCAAGCGGCTCGATTGTCCCTTAAGGGCAGCTGCTCCGACCTCAGCCTGAGGCCCAGAGGCTGGTGGGTGGACGTGAGAGTGTGCGGCAGCCGTTTCCCCTCCAAAAATGAGGTTCATGTTTCATCAGCAGATAGAATATTTATTCCTGTAAGTAAACAAAATGTTACATTTTGAGAATGATTCCCAAGTTGGGTATAAGGAAACTGATGTCCTTTGTTGAATCAAATCTGAAGTTTTCTTTTGTTGTACAGGAGAGACAAGGAATCCCTGACTCCCTTACTGTCTGAGGGCGTTGGCTCACTCCCCCCAGCGCAACTCCTGACGAGGGGTTCTGCTCGACTGCTTTTCTCTGGGTTGGACACGATCTCAAACGGAGCTCTAGACAGCTGCCTGTGAACCAGGGAGCAGGCCTTCACCAGACACTGACTCTGCCGGGCCTTGATCTTGGACTTGCAGCCTACAGAGCTGTGAGCCATAAATGTTTGCTGTTTGAGCCATCAGTTCATGGTCATGAGCTACAGCAGCCTGAGCTGGCTGAGACAAGAGAGAGTAATAGTATCCACATACAGGATTGTGGGGACAGTTAAATGGAATAATGGTGCACATGCAACCCACATACCAGTGGGCCTATTCTCATCTTTCTTCTCCTTCTGACCAGTCTCAACAGGTTGTCACAGATGAAGAAAACACACACATGTTAAGAGAAGAGGAGGCTACTTCCTTAAAATCCTCTTTAATCTAAATTTCTCTCTTCCTGACAATGGCTACATCTCTTTCCACAGCCCTCTTCTCCAACCTCCTCTTTTCCCAGCAGTGAAAAACAGACTAAACGACTAAAGAAGTACAGAAGTTGATGTTGCCTGGCTGGTTCCAGAGCAACTGCAACCTGTTGATCCAGCAGGGACGGTTTGCTGGGATGGCCTGAGGCAGGAAAGGAGTGGATAAAAAGAAGTGGACAAATCTCAAAGACTTAAAGGATGTAGCTGGGCGTGGCGGCACATGGCCACTGTCCCAGCTACTTGGGAGACTGAGGCCAGAGGATCGCTTGAGCCCAGGAGCTTGAGGCTACAGTGAACTCTGATCACACCACTGCACTTCAGCCTGGATGACAGAGTGAAACCTCATCTTGAAAAAAAAAAGGATATAAAATTAATAGGGCTGGTGGTTGGGAATGGGATTAAATATATAGTGATCTTAATTGTTTCTAGATTTTGTATTTGCAAATTCATTTGTTCACTAAAATTTACTTGTGACCCTGAAGTCTGTACTCACGGTGCTTTCATGGCCATTCATGGAAATACACACAGCTGTGAAAAATCAGATTCACCTGCCGCTCACATTCCCAGATGAGGTGGTACAAGGTGACACCCTGCCTCATACTGTGTCAAGTACCCTTTTCATGGTCTATTTAGTTACACTTTTTTTGCTTTTTTGCCTTTTGCTGTATAGAGTGGCCTCCAAGAGCACAGCTGAAGTGCTGTCTATTGTTCCAAAGTGCGACAGGCTGTGATACCTTGGGGAGAAAATACCTGTGTTAGGTAAGCTTCCTTCTGCTCAGGTTACAGTGCAGTGAGTTCAATGTTAATGAATATACATGGAATAGGGTGTCTTTAAACAGAAACAAATACACAACAAGGTTATGTATGGATCAATTGATAAAAATGTTGTGACGCGTTGCTTACAGGAACTTAACCCTGCAGCCCTTAAGCAATGGTTCAACATTCACTGAGTCAGCATTCCCGGTGGCATCACAGAATGTAACTGCCATGAAGAAGGAAGAGTCATGCAACTCCCAGCAGGTTCTGGCTGGAGCAAGTGGGTGGACGGTGGTGTCATTTGCTGAACAAGAGTTCACTGGGGGAGGACAAGATTAGACAGGAGCACATGATAAAATCCTGAAATTGTCCTCTTCTCCTAAGACTCCTGGGCATTATTTTGGTATGGTGAGCACCCTTGTGGCTGGACGAGTCCCACCCTATTCTGTGATGGTACCTGTAAATTGAAAGACCATTTAAGACACAGTAGTTTCCCGTATCTACAGCAGATAGATTCCAAGGCCCCCAGTGGATGCCTGAAACCTCAGATGTACAAAACCCTACATATATATATGTATACACACACATGTATACACATACACATACATACCTATGATAAAATTTAATTTATAAATTAGTCATAACATACATAATAAGACATTAACAATAATAAAATAGAACAATTATAACAATATACTGTAATAAAATTTATGTGAATGTGGTCTCTCTCTCAAAATATCTTATGTGCTCACTTATTTTTGGACCAAGGTTGACCGTGGACAACTGAAACCACAGATAAGGGGGTATTGCTATACTTTATTTGGTTCAATAGCTAATATTTGCCCCCATGCCTTCCATCTCTTTGAGCTCCCCAATTTAATCCTCCAAACTCAAAAGGATGTAAACTGTAGGGAGATGCTCTCAGCAAAATGGGAACTTTGCACATAGAATTTCATAATGAGCCCAGAGTTTATCAACAGCAAATAGAACAATGATGTGTTAGAGAGAGGAGGTGACAGAAATGTGTAGAAGACTGTTGAGAAAGACGATAAAAATGAAACTGTCAGCCAGGCCAGCATATTATGGAAATTAACCCAGGCTGAGTGCCTGGAAGATAGACTAAGAGAAAGGATTCCAGGAAAAGTGAGCATGAATTTGAGATATTAAGGAAAAACTAAGGGAGGAGAGAGGGAGACGGAGAAAAAGAAAGAATAAGAAAGGACTTACAAAGAGACTCAAACCTGCCTGTCACGCCGGGTGCAGTTTTGTGGTGAATCCAAGCCTTGCCCGATCCGTGTCCAGTTCCTCACCCTGGGCTTTCTTTCCATGCTGCGATAAAATAGGCCAAGTGCTGGACCAAAGCCACTGGCCGAACCTGGCCCACCTGCCTTCAGCTTCTGTGTGGCCCAGCAGCTAAGAATGTATTTTACACTTTTAATGTTTGAAAAAAAAGTCAAATGAAGAATAATATTTCAGGATATGTGAAAATGGTGTGAAATGTAAGTTTCAGTGTGCCTAAGTGAAGCTTTATTGGAAACAGCCACGTTCATTCGTTTATGTATTGTCTGTGGCTGCTTTTGTGCCACAAAGTGGAGTTGAGAAGTTCAGACAGAAACTATGTGGCCTGAGAAGCCTGAAACATTTACTATCTGGCCCTTTCCAGAAAACATTTGCCGACCCTGAAACCGGACCTTGCCTTTTAAGCAGGGCACGCAGCGGTGCTTTGGATGCTGTGCACAGGAGAGGACGGGACAGGCCAGGAGGGCCCCGGTGGGAGCTGAGGGCCCCATACACAGTTTGAAGTTGGGATCGCCCTGTGATTCCTTAGGTATCGGCCACAGAGTCAACACTGACTATACGATCTGGTGTCTTTGCCTTTGTTATGACCAAATGTTATTGTTTTTTAAAAAGCCACAAAATAAAATAGAATCTCAGGACTCCGTGCAACATGATAGAATAGACACCCATCTCTAAAAGTCCCTTATTAATTGCTCTTTTAAAGAAAACTGTTCATCATTCTTTAATAAACCCAGGTGGGAAAGCCGAGACCCCTGCCGAATGTCCAGTCAGGAAGTTGTCTTTCCCCCAGACTTCCCTGGAGGGCAGGCTGGCCCTGCCTGGTGGCAGCCGACTGGCTCGGCCCGGGCTGCTCCAGAGGAAGGACTGCACTGAGCCGGAGCCCTGCGGCCCAGGCAGGCTCACTCTCACCGTCCCGCACTCACCACCTGCCCGGGACCTGCTCTCCGTGCTGCTTTGACCCTCCTTTCCTTGTTGTGGAGGTCACAGGCTCATCTGAATTCATGCTCATTCTCAGGCAAATAGAAAGCCTAGCAGTGTCTCCTACAAGCTCCCCCTCTGTCCTGTCAGTCCCTGCTTACAGAGGTGGCCACACAGTCCCCTTTGATTTTCTGTCTTGTTCCTTTTTGTCATGGGGTTAACTTTATCTGGCATCTATCAACTTTCCAGGCCTTCCCTGGTTTCTTTCACATGTTCCTGTAGCCCACGCTCATATGCAGCACTTGTAATTTGTGGATTTCCCTCTTTTGGGAGCTGTGCCTACACAGGTTGTAGTTTTACAAAATGAGCCTCCAACCTGGAGCACTACCAGGGTAGTGATGATTTTATCTGCCTGTGCAGGTGTGTGTATCCACATACACCGAGAGTCCATGTGTGCTGGGATGCCCACACATGCATGTCCGTGTGCAATAAAGTCACACGGGTACAGCTCACCTGTTGGATCAGCATGTGGGACAGACAGTCTCAGCGGCCAGGCCCAGCTCTACCTGCCCATGATACAGGTTTATGATTGATTTGTACACATGGGAAAAAGAAACCTTAAAATTACCTTATAGTTTTCTTTTTTTTTTTTTTTTTTTTTTTTTTTGAGTCAGAGTCTCGCTCTGTTGCCCAGGCTAGAGTGAGTGCCGTGGCATCAGCCTAGCTCACAGCAACCTCAAACTCCTGGGCTCAAGTGATCCTACTGCCTCAGCCTCCCGAGTAGCTGGGACTACAGGCATGCGCCACCATGCCCGGCTAATTTTTTCTATATATGTTTTTTTTAGTTGTCCATATAATTTCTTTCTATTTTTAGTAGAGACGGGGTCTCGCTCTTGCTCAGGCTGGTCTCGAACTCCTGACCTCGAGCGATCCACCCGCCTCGGCCTCCCAGAGTGCTAGGATTACAGGCGTGAGCCACCACGCCCGGCCAGTTTTCATATTTTTATAATAAAAATTACATTTTTAAAATGATATGATAGCAAAACTCCCAGACTGGTTGGCAGCATTGGTGTCCTTCTTTACCTTCAAAAAGAACAGAAGGAATTACATAAAGCAGAGGTCCAAATCAACCACTTTAGCTCCTCAGAGCTGCAAAGCACAATAAGAATATTCCTTTCTAGACCTATGTTTTCTTAGTGGCTAACAGCTCGTACACGAGTAGAAGCCCACATACAAAGAACGTCTCCTGCAGCTAGCATCGCAGTGCGCACAGCTGTAAGTAAGCGCAGCAGTGCAAGTGCACACGCCCTGGGACAGCCAAGGCGCATTTCTTGTGCTTTGAGTCTGTTCTGCTAACCAGCACGGACCCGGAAGCTGGTGCACTGCCTGACGAATGGGGAGAGCGCATAGGAAAGTTTTTAGAATGCATAGTGCGCAGTGTTGGCCTTGGAATCAACCCAGTCTAAGGGAGGTCTCACAGAAACCAGTTTGCGTGAAGGCTTTTTGCTGGTGAAATAGGGTGTAAGGGATGGTGGGAAGGGGGATTTGTACCCCCTAGCAACAGGTGGGGAGCTGGGAGGGGGAGGAAGCCTGGCATCTGTTCAGACATTGGTCCCCTGGCCCTGTGCCCTGAGCTTAGGTCTCAGCCCCACAGGGAGACGGGCTGCAGGCAGGGAGAGAAGCCACCGAGTCTACCCGGTGTGGGTGTGGTGCCAAGGGACGTGGCGTGAGGGCTCCCGCACCAGACAGAGCCTGCCCTGCACCCGAAGGGCCTGAGGCAGACGGTGCCTCAGAGGAGCCGGCCTGTTTGGGAGGACAGCGGGCCAGCCAGCTGGCAGGCAGAGCAGGGGAGGCAGCACCCCCGGGAGACAGCATCAGCTGGGACTCGGGGGCAGAAGTCCAGCACCAGACAGGACCAGATGGTTATTCATGTGACCCCCTCTGGTATGCAGAAGCCAATGAACCCACAGAAACTCAGCTGTCCCATGCCTGTGGGTCATGGAGATGCAATTCTGCATGGCTTTAAGTGCAAATGACACAGCTTCATCAGGCCCTGAGGTTACTGCTTGGCCCCCTGAGGTAGGAAGTCTGGTATTTGGACTTCTCTACTGCCCAGGAATTACTGGACTCCTAGAGTGTCTTGCGGGGCAGGGTTCCCTGCAGTTCAGTCCTGGCCTGCGGCACTGGCTGGAGGGTTTGGTGAGTCCTGGTCACCTGAACACGGAAAAAGCAGCGTTTGCAGAGGGCTGCTCCGCCACTCCCACCTGGAAAGTAACTTTGGGATCCAAATCACCTATTTCCGGGCCTATATACAAGCAAATTTCTTAGATGGGATTTTTTAAGGCTCAAAATTTCAAGGAATTTTTAGCCAATTAATATCTTTTGCTTATCCACTCAATGGTTTCCAGTTGCACTGATAGAGCGAAAACATCTCAACCTACAGTGATTTCTTCAAGGATGCTCAGGAGTTGGGGAATCTGTATCTCCGCCTGCTTTTCCTTTCTGGCACTGTTTTCGAAGTTCCATCCCACACTACCGAACACATGCAGGCTCGTCATTGCTTTTGACAACTAGCCCAGTATCCAGCGGATGATCAGAAAGCAGTGAAATCCCCCATCGTTTTCAACCCGTGTGTTTGGGCTTCTGTCCCCAGAACCCCACTGAGACATCAAGAACCACCCGGCCCATCTGACATTTTCCACTCAGATCTTACTCTCTCCCCAGCTCCAATGCTCCATACTGCAGGCCTCGGTCACCTCTCACCTGTACGTCTTCAGGGATCTCGAAAGTGACAATATCTGACTCTAGTGTGGCTCTCCAACCCATTCTGCCTTCCCCTCCCAGGCAGGTGTTCCTAAATGCCAACACAGCCAGTTTACATTCCTGATTCCAGTGGCCTGAATAATTGCCCCCAGAGATTCCAAGTCCTAAGCCCTGAAACCTGTGGATCTCACCGTATATGGAAACAGGTGCTTTGCAGATGTGATTAAGTGACAATCTTGGGATGAGGAGATTATCTTGGATCATCCAGATGGGTCCTAAACACCGTCACAAGCGTCCTTAAGAGAGGGAGGCAGCGGGAGACCACGGTGACGGACAAGGGTAGGTGATGTGGCCGCAGAGGCAGAGACTGGAGTGACGCGGCCACAGCCAAGGCCACCGGAAGCTGGGAGAGGCAAGAAGCAGAGTCTTCCCTAGAGGGTCCGGAGGGTGTGCAGCCCTGCTGACAGCTCAGACTTCTGGCCTCCAGAGTTGTGAGAGAATACATTTCCCTCATTTTAAGTCACCCCATTTGTGATTTGGCACAGGAAACTCAGACACTGATCAAAACCCTGTTGCTCCAAATTGTAAAGCCCTAGTAGTCTGGGGCTACTCACTGCCCCTTGTTTCCGCCTGCCCCACAGCCACGCACACCGGCAGCGCTGCGGGAGCTCGGCCTCCTCCACCCGCAGCTCTGCTTGTCCGCCTGGGGCAATCTGCACATGGCTCCCGTGTGGCCTGGAATGCCATCTCCGCTCTGAAGCCGGGACAGTCTGTTTCACCAGTTCTGCAGATGCGGCGTGAGCTCCCTGCGCACCCGGCCCTTCAGTCCGCTTTTCTATTCGTGCCTCGCTCTTCCGATGGTCCTCGTGTGCAGGGACTGAGCTTCATTCACTTCTGGTCACTGCTGTTCTTGGCATAGTGTTTGTCACGTAGTGGAAGGCTGATAAATGTTGTAATGTCTAATATTTAAGTAAAATTACTTCTGCACGACAATCTTATACTGATGCTCATTCCTCCTTCTTCAAATGTCCCTCTGCTGACTCTGCCATATCACCTTTCCTTGATCGACAGTGACCTCTGTGACTGCCTCTCCTTGTTCTCGCTCCCTGGCTTTTCAAGCCTGAGCCACCTCATGCCAGCAGTCTTCAGTCTTCCTTCTCTTTTTTGCTCTCCTGCTTGTGTCTTTCTGAGTGATTTTCATCGTTATTCTATGTTGTTGGCTTCTAAACTTAGCTCTCTCCTCCCCTGAACTCTTTCCCACCCACCGACTGGAAATCTCTGCACAGACGTCCCACAGACACTCGGAGCCTAACATGTCAGAAAGAGTTCTCTTCTCTTCTTCCCTGCCTATTAATCTGGATGAGCAGAGCCCATGGGCTCGGGTTCTGGAAGCCAAAAGTGCAACACAAGGAAGAGAAGGATGGGACCAAGCAGGGGCTGGAGGCCTTGAAATCAAGGACATCCAGTGTCCATGTCCATGAGGATGTTGGAATGAAATTTCTCTTTGAAAGGCCCTGGCAGAGATGCCCAAACCAGGCACGAGGCCACAGCCAAGATGTCAAACCGGGCCAGCAGGGAGGCGCGCCTGGGAAGGAGGCCGTGCGCGGACATGTTCTGCAGGCACAGGAGTCTGGGTCCTCTAAGGGGCGCTCCGGGATGTCAGTCTGGGTAACACCCACCTCCACATTTGCTTTTTCCTCTCACGCAGTTGTCCACACTGGAACTCTCAAAGTCATTCTGGATCCTACCTCTCCTTTAACCCACCCCCGTCAGCAGGTTTTGTTGAAGGGAGCCCCTAGTGTCTGCCTTTGGACTCTTCCTCCCCACCCTCGTTGCCTCTTGCTGTCTCCTGCCTGGGGCGCTTCAAAGACCTCCAAAGTCCCCTGCCCCCTGCCTGTTCCTGCATCCGTCACTTCCAACACTGCCAGGATTCAAGTGCACGTTAAAATCGTTGGTGGTGTCCTGTTGCTTCTGGGACAAAATCTGAACTCCTAGTTCAGGTCCCCAAATCCTTCACACACACCAGCCCTCTCCTCTCTTCAGCCTACTCTGCTGCCAGTCTCTGGCTGGACCTGAACCCAGCCCTGTCTGGCAGCTCTCTGGTCCCCAGTGTGCGGCCCCGTTTCACACACTGGAGCACACGCCCCTGGCCTCTCCTACCTGCACTTCCCCGCTCCAGTGTCGCTCATCCTCACAGCCCTCCCAAGGGCCTCCTGGTCCGGCTCCATTTTCTGGGCTCCCGGATTTCAGTCACCTCCAATTACTCACCACACTCTTCAGGGACACTTGTTTCCACACCTACCTGCCCTATTAACCAGTGGGCTTCTGGAAAACAAGGATAGCTTCTTAGAAACTCTCAAATTCTTACTAATTAGCTTGGAACCCAGCACATGTGGATATGTCAATAAATACTTGTTAAATGAACTAACAGGATGTAAGCAATGACCACGACAACTAAGAACAGGAAGGAAAAAAGCACGCCATTATGAAGCAGGCCCTGGTGGCTCTGTGCCTTCCCGAGAGCTCCCACTCATGTCCGCACTCAGGTAGAAAAGTTTTCGTGCTAGCACTCTGGGAGGCGGAGGAGGGTGGATCATTTGAGCTCAGGAGTTCGAGACCAGCCTGAGCAAGAGCGAGACCCTGTCTCTATTAAAAATAGAAAGAAAATTAGCTGGACGACTAAAAAAATATATATAGAAAAAATGAGCCGAGCATGGTGGCACATGCCTATAGTCCCAGGTACTTGGGAGGCCGAGGCAGGAGGATTCTTTGAGCCCAGGAGTTTGAAGTTGCTGTGAGCTAGGCTGATGCCATGGCACTCTAGCCTGGGCAACAGAGTGAGATTCTGTCTCAAAAGAAAAAAAAAAAAGAGACTAAAATATTTAAAAAAAAAAAAAAAAAAAAAAGAAGAAGAAAGAAAAGTTTTTGTGGCTTGTCCTAGGAGCAGAATAAGAGGTCAGGGAGTGAGTGACTCCCGTGATTTATCCAGAGCTGGACACCAGGGAGGGTGCCAGAGAGACTGGCGAAGGGTCAGCGGGGAATGTGAGTCTGGGTCTCAGCACATCACAGCTGGGAAAGTCTTAGCGCTCACCCCCCTTAACGTGCAGCAGAGAAGACAAGGTGCGGGAAGCCACGCAACTTGCCCTGCCACGTGACAAGGCCAGAGGACAGAGCTAAGAAGGCAGCTGCTGGAGAGGGGAGTGGATGGAGGGATGGAGCCAAAAGGAAAATGAAGTGGATTTAAGCAAATCTGAAGCCCCTGAGTCCTCTTTCCTCTCTTTGGTAGATTCAGGTTCCCCATGCACACATATATTAAATTGTGGGTCTGTGCTTCTTTATAGTTTTTTCATACGTATATTCAGTAAACAAACGTTTATCTGTCTCTGACCAGATTAAGAGTTCCGGAGGAAGGCGGCTTCTCTGTTCTCAGGGTTCCCATCTCACTACTCTACATGCCCCTGTGAGACGCACGTGGCCACACGGGCTCCTAATGTTGGGCCTGTTTTGGCATCTACAAACACAAGGTCGACTTATGGATGACTGTCACTGCCAGCTTGGAGTAACCGTCTAATCCTGCCTAGTCAAAGGAGTTTTCTTCTGTTCCTCTCCTAACTCTGGTTCTGCTGTCCCGACTCACCTAATCAGCCTGCTGTGGCCCCGCCCCCATTCCCTGGCTTCCATTTTGAAGCAAATTTCCCCTGCCCCCACCCAGGTCTTCTGTCAAGTCTTCCAATGTTGCCTTAGAACAACGATGCTTTTCCAACCACTCTTCCAATAAAGGATGGCATCGCCACTGCCTGGGCTTAGATAACCATTCCTGGGTTCCCAAATTTTCTTGTCCCCATTACTGGGGGGAACTTCTACAAAACAGATAAGCTCTGCGGCCAAGAGCTGGCACCGCACTGGCCTGGGGTGCATTTGTTTGCCTTTTGCTCTCGGATTCATTCCTCATCCTTCTCCTGCCAGCTCCCCCTCTCAGGGAATTGAGCAGATAACTTAGAGGGTTTTTGTGTGTGTTTTGTTTTTTTGTTCGTTTGTTTTGAGATAGAGTCTTGCTGTCACCCAGGCTGGATGCAGTAGTCTCGTCATAGCTCACTGCAACCTCGAATTCCTGGGCTCAAGCGATCCTCCTCCCTCAGCCTCCCAGAGTACTAGGATTACAGGCATGAACCATTGCACCTGGCCTGTAGAGGTTTTTTTATGCCTACAGAGGATATAGCATAACCCGGGCACTAAGCCTTCTTGGAAGATATTGAGAGCCATAAGCAGCTGTTTCATGGCTCATGGATCCGGTAAAACATGTGGCTGAGGCCAATGTGCCCCCTAAGAAATCACTCAGCTTCTTCAGTCATGCAGCCTTCTGGGCCTCTGGACAGTCTGGACACAGACGTCCTTTCTCTCCCCTACTCTAGACTAGAGGGACACGAATAGTGGCAACCTCCCCAAACAGTGACCAGATCAGCAGACCACACCCTGCCAGTGCAACTCCACATGGATTCCAAGATCTTCATCACACAGGTGAGTTTCCTGGGGGATAACCACACCATCCGCATGGCTGGCACTAGTTACCTTCTGTGGACACCCGGCTGGAGCCACTCAGCCCCCCGCATCAGACCTCTTCAGCACCTCTTTACAGGGGGAAAGTCAAAGGATGCTCCCTGGATTGTGCAGGTGTTCTGGATCAGCAATCAAGGTGAACAAGTACGCACTCTGTGAGATTCATACCTGCCTAGCAGGTGTGAAGAGAGTCCCCTGCCCTTCCTTTGCCATTCTAGTCAACCTTTGCCCCAGCACGAGGGGAAACTCACGTCACCATGTTTTAAAAGAATTGGAAAATGGGGAAGGAGGATGCCGCCCCAGAGGATGGAAGTGGAGATTCCATCTTACATTTGCATAATACCAAATAGCTTACAGAGGGCTTGTGCACACACTATTTAATATAAGCTTCCCCATAACCTGTGAATAAGCTAGGCCAGTCCCGTTACCCCCACCGGGTACGTGAGAATGCCAGAGCCCAGAGGAGGATGCGACTCGCTGAGAGCACTGCTCGCTTCCGCAGCAGCTCAGCAAACGTGTGGCGAAGGCGCCCTAAGTACAGCTGACCCTTGAACAACACAGGTTTGAACTGTGAGGGTCCACTTATATGCAGATTTTTCCCCATAAATGTATTAAAAAAATTTTGGGGAAATTTTCAACAATTTGAAAAAAATTACAGGCAAACCACATGGCCTAGAAATATTGAAAAAATTAAGAAAGTTAAGTATGTCATGAATGCATAAAATATATGTGTTAATTGACTGTTTAAGTTATCTGCAAGGCTTCCAGTCAACAGTGGCTATTAGTAGTTAAGTGTTTGGAGAATCAAAAGTTATACTTAGGCCGGGCGTGGTAGCTCAAGCCTGTAATCCTAGCACTCTGGGAGGCCGAGGTGGGAGGATTGCTCAAGGTCAGGAGTTCGACACCAGCCTGAGCAAGAGCGAGACTCTGTTTTTACTAAAAATAGAAAGAGATTATCTGGACAACTAAAAATATGTAGAAAAAATTAGCCAGGCATGGTGGCGCATGCCTGTAATCCCAGCTACTCGGGAGTCTGAGGCAGAAGTATTGCTTGAGCCCAGGAGTTTGAGGTTGCTGTGAGCTAGGCTGACGCCATGGCACTCTAGCCCTGGCAACAGAGTGAGACTCTGTCTCAAAAAAAAAAAAAGTTATACTTAGATTTTCAACTATGCAGAGGGTCGGCGTCCTAAACCCCACTTTTTTCAAGGGTCAACTACACTCGAAGTACTGGGAGGCAAGGATGCATAAAACAAGGTCCCCTTGCCCCACTGGTATTTATAGTCCAGTCTGGAAGACACACAAGTAAATAGAGCATTTGGCTATTGGGCTGCAGGTGCCGGGAGAGAGGCCAAGCTGGGTAGGGGGCCAAGGATCCTCCCTGGAAAAGAGGACTCCAGGACCCAACCTAAAGGACCAAGGAGGTGAGTGGACAAGGAGGGCCCAAAAACACCAGGTGCAGGAGGCACAAAATCCAGACCGAGGGGATCAGAGAGGGCACTGCTGTGCCCTGTGGAATCGGGACCCTAAGCAGTTGTCTGTCCCCAGCGCAGTGGAGTGCAGAGAGCAGAGGGCAGCTGGAGAAGGCAAATTGGCACAAGGCAGGGGCTCTTAGAGGTCACGGTAAAATGTTTGCTGAGGACCAACTTTAAGGCTTTCAGCCAGGGAGTAACTTGGTAGATTTTATTTGGGATACAGCCACCATCACTCAGATAACTGTTTGGAAAATGGATTTTGAAAGAGAGCAAATCGAGAGATAGACTAGTTAGGAGGCAAGAGGGAGGGAAGGAAGGAGGGACAGGAATAGCAGATAGTTAGAAGGTAAAGAGTGAATGTGAGGAGCAAGAACAGCGCATGGTCCAAGATCACCCGCGTTTGTGATGTGGAGCTGCCTTTGATGGAAGAAGCGCGTCATGGGAAAATGGGGCTTGGGTTTTAAACACGCTGCCCTTGGGTCTGGGGGACATGTAAGGGGTTCCGGATGCAGCTAGAGGAAAGTATGAAACTCAGAGAAGAAACAGCACAGACAGAAACCCAGAGATGGACAGTGAAACGGAACATGAGCACCGGGACCCTCGGAGACCGCACCGTGAGCAGAGTTCGGGCCACACCCGCGACCTGGGAGAAAGGGCGGAAGCGCAGCCGCAGAGGCGGAGGGGACGGCGAGGCCGGGGGAGGAGGGAGGGCCATGGAAGCGGAGGACTCAGAGGCGGCCCCCGACTGGCCAGCAGGGAGGTCACTGCTGAGCTGGCACAAGCAGGGTCGGGGCAGGCGCTGAGCGGACTGTGGGTGGGTGGGTGGGTGGCTGGGTGGGCCCTGAGCTGGGGGTGATGAAGAGGAGGGAGCAAGGGTAGAGTAGTTGTTCTCAATGCTTGGTAGGAAAGGTGAGTCCACAAATGGGACAGGAGCAGCGGGGACACCTCTGTGCTGCTACTTGTAGGATAAGAGAAATTTGAGCATGTCATACCCTGAAAAAAGCTAGAGCCAGGAATGAGTGGTAAGGTTAGGGCTAAAAATCCAAACCCGCATCTCCCCCACCCGGTTTCCGGGAGGGAGCAGCGTGCCGGGCGGAGGTGGGGAGGGGAACAGGCGGGCAGGCTCCCACCGGAAGGGGCAGGCAGACTCCGACCGGAAGCAGGCTGCATGGCCATAGTCACATCCGGAGCAAAAGCGAGGCTGCGCCATGCTCCGAAAACATTGACGGGGGTCTGGATCTGGGTTCTCAAAGAGTGGGTGGTGCCTACCTCCGACAGAGGCTACCTCCGTGGAGAAACCAGTGGCAGTCTGGTTTCTCATGCCAGGATCAAGAACTCGCTGGCCTCGCCCCGTGCCCACTCGCTGGTACAGAGTGCGACCTCCCGGCCACCCCATCCGCCAGGGTGTTGATCTGACTATGTCAGAATGGGGATAACTTTAAAAAAGATTTTTTTCCCTAATACTGATTGTCTTTCCTTCCGCTACCATGCCCTCTGTCCCTCACCCCCGGGGGGAATGTCTTCGTGTGGTGCCCCATAAGAACAAGCAGTGCGACATGGTGTCTGCGTGCCTGTGTCCGGGAGCGGGAACCGCCCTTCTGCACCCTGGGCAGGGGCGCAGGCAAAGCACGGAAGCCTCCTGTGCCCTCCCCGGGGATCGCTGACACCGCTACATGGAGAGTACCTGGGACACTGTCTGGGTTAGGGCTCGGAGGAAGTGCTGTGTCTGTACTGGTCTGTCATCCTCTGGATGTCATTCAGTCCCTGCCTGCCCTTCCAACCTACACCTGGTTAAAGGAGAAATCAGATAGCAATGTTCTACTCTGCTTTGATTTCCTAGTACGGACATTGTCCTAGAACTGAGATGCTGGTAGGTGAAATATAACCAGACTCCTCCACAATTAGGCTCAATTATTATACCACTTTTCTGGGTAATGAAATTATTTTTTGTCCTTATGGTTTTTACTGACAGTAGTTAAAAATTATCTTTGGACTTATTGGGAAAATTCTTGGAGTTTCATCATAGGAATAAAATTAATTCCCAAGACTAACTAAAATTAATTCATTATCTCAATACTTTACATGTTTTTATGCTGGGGGCTATGAAATTATTGTTATTTGACCATTTCTGGCCTACAAAATGAATATTTCATGTGGTTCAAACTAGTATTTCGAAGCATTGATGGAACTCCTATTTATGTGGGCAGAGTAGAGGAAGTGAGTTATTTACTGTCTAAGGAAACAATAGAATTCCTCTTGGGGAGGGAACTATTTTTTTCTTTAGGGAAATATCTTAGTGGGCATTTGGATTTTGCAGAAGATTAAGATGAGAGAAAACTAAAGGGAGCTGAAATTGCTCTGCTTGATCAATAATAAAGCTCTCAGGGGGTTTTGTTTTGCTTTTGTTTTGTTTTTTGGTGAGGAGGGGCCGAACAGTGACGCGTGCGTGGCATGACAGAGGCACGGAGGTGGCCAGGCCGGGAAACCCCAGAGCGGCAGCAGCCCCCACACACTTGATTGGAAGCTGAGTTGTGCCCTCTGCCATTTCCACACATACCCAGCTTTGCTTACTGAACTTGTATTCGTTGTGTCTGGCGGGTGTTAGTGCCAGAGCACCGTCCACGCTGAGCCAGGAGAACGGGCCCCTCCCTGGACAGGGGACAAGAGCGGAGGCTGGAGAAGCAGAGGTTCACACTCAAATGCACGTGGTCCTTGGGACCTCTCAGAAATGTTGGCTGACTAGGCAGGCATTGGCCATCCTGTAGCTCCGAGTATGGTTCTAGGAGTCTGGAGGATCTGGGGGCACCTGGAATCGATCATTCTGCAAACTCAAATCATCTGCACCCTCAGTGCCTACTACAATATCTACATTAATATGACTTTGCTCCTACGGGAAACTTGTCCAGGAAAATTAAAGCTGCAAATGACTTTGTTTCACTAATTTTCCAGAAAAATCCATTCAAATGAAAGTTAAACTATTAGACTTTTCAATAAATAGCATCAACACTATTCATATCTCAAGGCCCTTTTAATCCCTTGCCTAAAAACCCCCCACTGCTCTGTCTGCCAATCCTAATGATGCCACGAGCCCCACCCAGTCCTAACTAAACCCCCCACCCCTGCAGCATCGAATGACCTCCAAATCCCAACCCCAAGGCCTCGTAAGTGCCCCAACTTGGACGACCCCTCTGAGATGCTGCCATTTGGACTGTCAGGGCAGGGCTCTCCCCGACCACACAGTAAACAACAAACGGCTTTGGCTTATCGACAGCTTGTGTGTGTGGGGGGGAGTATTTTCAGGGAGCCGGATTCTGCTCCCGGTAGGTATCGCCAGTGCCAGGGACACACAGGTGAGCAGATCCAAGTCCCTGACTTTGTGGAGCTGATCTTACGATGCAACAGGCATGCATGAAATCACTCATCACAAGGAAGGTTTTCAATAACAGATTTAATTATTTAAACACCATTGTGGTACGTGCTACACAAAACAAAAAGGACAGAGCGCCAGGGGAGTGCAGCCCTGCCTGGTGCAGCGGGAGGCAGGGGCTTAGGGAGGAGCACCAGGGCCTGGGGCTGCACCTCGGTCCTGCACTGCGGCACCACCCCTGTGGGGCAGCAGGGGGGCCTTAGGCTTACTGCAAGGGAGCCTGAGTTTATAACGTGGGAAGGGCACTGCCCCAGCCCACAGGGAGGGGATTGCAAAATCTGGACCGTGCACGGGAGTGCTTCGAACAGGAGTGTGGTGTGCAGACACAGAATGGCTGGGGGATGAGGCCGCTGCTGAAGGACTCGGCAGAGGTGAGCCATTAAGTGCTTACCTGGTCAGGGGGGTGGGGTTCTGGGGCCAAGTGAGAATTCATGTGGGCCTGGGCTGTGGGAGGAGAGCTTGTGGAGGGAATGTAGAGCAATCACCACATGGTGCCCTGGGAGGAGGCGGGAGGTGACAGCAAGGGAGGGTGTGGTTTCAAGTGGCCTGAAGTCACGTCTGGATTCTAGACTCGAGGAGATCATAAAGGCAGCGCCTGGTGCCCTGAGATACGAGAGAATATGGCGAATTCCTGCCGAGGGTGCAAGATTGGTCTCAGAAATGCAGGGACAGCCCATGAGTAGCACTGGACTGTCCGGTCTCGGCTGACTTGGATACAGCAAGGGCGAAAACCCCGTGCCGAAGGTGGGTTGTGGGGTAGTTAGAGTTGAGGGGGGAAACGTGCTGGGGCTGGAGGAGGAGACAGCGCCACACCTGTCTGTGGACCACAGCATTGGGGTAGGTAAGGGGCACATGACAGGCCATGTCTGGCAGGGGTGGCCTGATGTGTGAGGCGCCTCTGGTCTTCCCAGGCTGAGATGAATCAGATCTGCCACAGGGCAGTGGTCACGGGGGACTGGGACAGGCAGGAGGCGACCCCATCACAAGCTGATCCCTCGAGTTCCCCAGCAGTGCAGAGGGTGTGAAGGAGAAGAGGGGCCACAGAGGCCACATGTAGAGCCTGGGTGGCCAGGAAAGTAGAGGTACTGATGACAGAACAGGAAGCCCTAGGGAAGCCAGCTTGGGGACTTTATGATGTCCTCGGCTCAGGATGTGCCAAGTGTGAGGTGGAGGGTGTGAAGTCCAGGTGGGGATGGATCATACTGAGGCCCAGAGACGTAACTGCTTCTCCACTGGAACAGATGCTGGTGGAGACCCAACACTGGCTGGCCTGCTTCCTGGTTGCCCCGCACCTGTTCAGTGTCCAGTGGCCTCAGTCAACTTCGAAGTGTGGCATTGGATGTCCAAAGGCAGCTGGAGAGGTAATCACAGCAATGTGGTTCCACCCGCCACACTAGCCACGCGCGCATGTGATCCTCACACTGACGCTGGGAAGTCAGCACTTCCGGGCAAGCCCACTTACAGACCAGGGGCTAAGCAGCTTTCTGGCCAGCAAGTAGCAGAATCGGACTTTGAACCCACTCCCGCTGCTGATGCCCGAGGCTGCTCCTGACTCAGTTTCCTGGGCTCTGTGGACAGAGCAGAGACTGCAGGCTGTAAACCACCAGGCGAGTGGCGGAGAGAGGGAGGCCAGACTGGCCCACTCATGGAGGTGGGGAACAGAGTCGAGAGGCCTCCGCACATCCCCCTCCCCGTCACAGGCAGCAGAATCGGGAGAAAGTGGGGTTCGTTCCTTCCCCGCCCCGCCCTGCAGCTACGGGACAGGACTGAGCGCCCTACCTTCCTCTTAGGAATTCGATCCTTAAGGGGCCCAGAAACTTGGAAGCGGTTACTGCGTTCTTATCCCAGGTGACTCATGTGGACTCTAACGACAGTCAGAAGTCCAAGGTGCTGAATGCTAATTCATCGCTGAGCCCCGAAATGAACCACAACACAGCGTTATTCCTATGGAGGTGACCTTCCAAAACCTCTCTCTCTCCCCCTCCCCACACACCACACACACCACACCCACACCCACACCACACCCACACACCACACCCACACACCACACACCCACACACCCCACACCCACACCCACACCACACCACACCACACCCACACCACACCACACCCACACACCACACCCACACCACACCACACCCACACCACACCACACCCACACACCACACCCACACAGCACACCCCCACACACACTACACCCACCCACACACGCCACCCCCCCCACACACCACACCCCCCCCCCCCACACACACACCACACACACACCCCCATCCCCATCTGAAAGAATTCTGGGAGTAACTAATAGCCTCCTCGTCTCTGGAAGCCGGCTTCTGTCTCTGAAACATAAGCTTGATTTCAAGATTTCTAATCAGCCCTATGTTTTCCTCTTCCAAGAGACACTGTGTCATTAGGCAATTGTCTGATGACCTGCACCTACCTCCGAAACAGAAACCCGCTGCCACCATCAGCAGCACATAAACATTTAGATGTAGGGGGATTTCCCACGAGCAGGGAGATTAAGCAGGGTTGTGGGGGGGGCGTGGACCACACCCCATCAGAAGAAAAGGTGAATATAAAATGTGTCTAACTCTCCTTTCCTCCCCCTCCGTGCTGCTGGAATCACAGCACAGAAGCACACGTAGAACTCGGCAGGGGCTGTCCCCAGGGTCCTCACTGTCACCCTGTCAGGCTGTGCACCTTCTCACCATGCGGCTGTGGCAGCGGTAGGAGGGCTCCATCTTACACAGCCTGCCCCTGCCCTGGTGGGGACATCCTGGGTGAGTCGACAATCTTAAAGAGTAGAGAAGCTCACTTGATCAGATTAGTTTACGCAGAAGAAAAGGGAGACTTCGGAGACCAGTAGGATTTCATTGAGACAAAGAGCTTTTTTCTTCTTTGTAATTTGACTCTATAATTTGGTTATTATTTTTGTTTAATTCTACAAGCAGCCGGTGACAGGAACTGACTCTACACAGGGTCATCTTGTCAATGTTAGCAACTCCCTTATTTATTTGCCTTTGAGAATCTTCCTCCCGTTTTGATATACACCATCAGAATCATGGCTTATGTTTGCCTGGCTGCTGCCTGAGGCCTTACCCAGTCAGAGAGGCACTTGTCCTGAGGCCTCCCCAGGCAGGGTCTGCACCGTGAGTTGGGGACACCAAGGCACAGGACCAGGTTCCACATTGAGCAGGCGCAGCTGTACTGGCATGAACCTCCCCTTCCCACCATGCCCTTTCTTCTCAGGACATCCTGAGTCCTGGACACCGGACGGTCACAGTCCCACCTGCTGTGTCATTTTTTTAGCTGTTTCCTCCATCTGATCCCTCTGCGCGCACTTGAAACACCCATGCAGCTGTGTAAAAAGACCTGCTTCCTCTCTGCTCACTTTCTACTCTTCCTTATTCAGCTTGTCTGCTTCACTGTGCTTTTGGCTCCCACTTTGGTCTTGCTCCTTTGAGTGGGCCACCCAACCTGGACCTCAGTTCCCTGAGGACTCCGCACTTCCTTGGACACCTGGTCAGTCCCTAACTGGACTCCATCCTGGGCAGTGGGAGGGGGATTTTTGAAACACGTAATTTAGTCTAGTAATAGATTTTTCAGTCATTCACGAAGAGGAAAATGTTCCATGCTGAAGACACAGAACGAAGCGCCAGGTTTTCCTTGAATGCGTATGAAAATGCAGATTCCTGGGCCACAGGCCAGACTCCCTGAATCAGGGTCCCTTGGGCGTGAAGCCAGGGGATCTGCGTTTTATGACCTTCCCAAATATGTCTTACGCCTTCTGATGTTTGAGAACCACAACGTCTAGATTTTAGAGAAAGTGATTTCTCAATTTTATGTCACATAGGATTTATGTCATATACTTAACAATGCCAGCAAAGCCTTGATCAAGCTTAGGACTGTCCTCACAACATTATTGCGGGGCCTGTCTCTAGTTATTTCTCTAAATAATGATGAATAATTTTTGAACAGTTAACATGTCAGACGGTTAAATGCCAAATCCAATCTTCCCGACAACACTATGACATCAGTAAAAGAAACTAAAGCTGCAAGGGGTCGAATGGCTTGCCCAAGCTCGCAGAGCTAGTTAATCATTCAGTTAATCAAAACTAGATGCTGCCACACGCAAATACAGGAAGGTCGGATCAAGTGGGTAGCCTGGCTTAGGCCAGCCTCTGGGTCTGTAAATACACAGAATTCTGATTGATAACGTGACACAGACTTAGCACAGAATTCAAAGCCAGGGAGTGACAGAGAGGCAAAGGACAGCCTCAAAAGCATGCTCATTTGGACTCAAAGCCACTGAGCAGACAGATACAGTGTGAGTTCTCTGATGAACAAAAAGGACTCAAGTCCTTCTACACGTGGGCTAGATTCAGGCTGGGCTAGGGGCTAACTCCATGACCAACCTCTTAAATTGGACTAAAAGGCAGGGAGAAGTAAATGTCCAGCGATGTCTAGCAAATTTGATTAGGGTAGACACCAAAATCAGAAAATTCATTTCAAATAACTGCCCCTGCCATTAAAATATTCCATATTTTGTACCCGAATGATTCAGTTATTCAGGTAGTCAGTCCACAGTATTTAATGACCTCAGTGTATATCCCTTTGGCTCTCAATACACATCTAAGCCACTCTTTTCCAGCAACCCAGTGAAAAACAAAGTAGACAGGAGAAGAAAAAGGTGGCCTCAAAGAAGTGCTCAGGGAAGCTGGAAGGAAAGTGTGAGCTTCTGTTTGGCCTTACACTTGACCATCCCCGGGAGACCCATAGGTCTACTTTGTAATGTCACCAGCGGATCTCCATTATGCATGTCTGATCTACATTTGGGACTGAGACACAGCTGCTATATGCACAGGAGAAAAAACTTTAATGTTCTTTTAAGTTTTTTAATTTGTATTTTTATCAAAGCAATACACCTATAAATGTTTTTTACATTCAAATGTACCAGAAATTCCTGGAAAGGAAAAAAGAAGTCTTTTGCCACCTTTTCTTTGATTCTGAGTCCCAACTCCCAGAGGCAACTCTCTTAACTTTCCTTCTGGAAATTTCCTCTGTATTTTTGAATGATACACTTTTATGGCTTTTTTTTTATTTTACAATTTTAAACATCATCTACTGATTTCCTGTGACACAATATTAGAAGCTGGCTCTCTTATGCCAGAATAGCCCTCTCCCACCCCCACACAGACTTTCTCACTCCTGTTCTTTTAATACAGCTATGTCATCATTTTTTGCCCAGTCAGTATGTAATGTTTACATTGTTAAGAGCATGTGAACATGGCTCAAGGTTGAGCGGTAAAATACGCTATGATTACATTTTATTTCTAGAGCAACGATGGTTTTCTGGAAATAATAAGTACATTCTCTTTATTTACATAGTTTTCTGTGTACCTATTACTTAGTCTAATTCTCCAAACAAAGCTACAAAACTCCTCTCAGTATAGACAAAGACATCAGATATTGGACCAATATTTTTTCCTTGGAAATGCTCCTCCTGCAGGGGCAGTTCCCAGGCCTGTCCCACACGCCTGGGCTCCTTCTGCCACAACCCAGAAGCCCCCTGTAACTCTCACCTGTGTGGGACCTGAATCCCAAATCATTTTTCTCAATTGACTACTTCTTTCAATTAAGTTTATTAAGAAAGGGTACACGGCAAATGCATGTTTTTGAGAGAATGCCCGTCTGCACCCGTCTTCATGATGCCATCTGACTGCACCCAGGCACCTGCACATGGAGTCCTAGGATAGAAATCATTTTCTCTCAGGATTCTGAGGACTTGCTACTGAGTTTTCTAGCTTCCAACAGGACTGTCGAAAAGTCCAATAGCATTTGAATTTTCATTCTCTGTATGTGAGCTATTTCCCTCCTATAGAGTCTTTTTATCCCAACCTCTGAAAACGCATGCCCACAAACCTTGGTGAGGGGTTCTCATTTGTCACGTGTTGGTGCGTGGGAGGCCCCAGGGCCTCCTGTCTTCTAATTTTGAGATTTTGAGTTAAATGACACCTTTGACAAACTTCTCCCTCCATTGCTCTCATTCTCCCCTGGAATTCCTGTTAGGGAGATGTGAGGCCTTGTAGATGGATCGTTTCATTTTCTTGTCCTTTTCTCATATTTTTAAAATTTCTTTTTTTGTTTTTTTCCAGTTCCTGGGAAGCTTTCTCATCTTTATCCTATAGTATTTCTTTTTTCCCCCACATTAAATTTTGTTTTAATGGTCTTAAAATTCTGAGACCAATCTTTGGTCAAGTTGTTTCCATTTTAAAATCTAAAAACTTAAAATTGCCAAAAAAAACTAGACCACTGAGCATTCTTTTCCTTTCGAAGCTTTTTTTTAAAAATTTCAGAATATTATAAGGGTACAAACATTTTGGTTACATAAATTGCTTTTGTGCCGTTTGAGTCAAAGTTGTAAGTGCGCCCATCCCCCAGACAGTGAGTATTACACCTGTTAGATGTGAATTTCCCCGTCGGCTCCTCCCCTCCCTCCTGCTTGGTGCCCCAGGAGCGTTATTTCCAAGTGTGCACACGAGTGCTGCTCGACTAGTTCCCATGTAACAGTGAGTGCGTGCGGTGTTTGCTGGCTCTCACCGTGCATTGCTGTCAGTAGCCAGTCTTCTCCTCTCCAGCACAGATAACTCAGATGCTCTATCGGGACAAACAGCGCCAAGTCAGTTCCACCGCAGACTGAGATTGGGGGCGTGTGTGGGACAGAATATTCTTTTAGCCTCTGAGATTTCTGGGCAGACATTTTGCCTTGCTGCCCTCATTCGCCTTCTCGTGAACTGTCTTGCTGACTCTCACATGCTGGACAGCAGAACCATCCCAGGTCTGAGAAGCTCTTGACCCAAGTGACCCGCTAGGAACCACAGGAGCTGCAGTATCACAGCCAGATTTCCAGACTTGGTGCCTCTTGCAGCTTCTTGCCAGATCAAACTTCTCACACATGCCGGCGCGGCCTGGCCACCCAGCCCCGGGCTCGGCCGCGCTGACTGGCCTGGAGGGACCGGGCTTATCGCCTAGGCGACAAAACGTGTGGCTTCCGGGGAAGTGGGGGTGGCCTTTTCTGCGGCGATGAGCACCTCTGATGGGCAGGTTTTTGAGGTTGAAGCTCTGTCGTGAGGCAGAACTGTTTTTAAGAGAAGCATTCCAACATAAGCTGCCTCAGGTGTTTCGATTGGACAGAGGTGACCACCATGTCTGTCTTAGAATACCAGTCACCGCCTGACGCACAGGGACAGACCGGCAGCCCCGGAGGAGCCCACAGAGGCCCCGCCAGTCGTGCCGCCAGCAGCGCCGTCCCACTCCGACCGCCGTCCCCACGAGCACGCGGCTCCTGCATGCTGTCACCTGAAAGTGACGCAGATGCTAGTGTGTGGGTTTTGGCAACTATTTAAAAATGTACATTTGACTGCGTTAGTGACTTCCTCGTATCTCCCCTGACTCAGCAGAATCTGTGTTTTAACACCGACAATCAGTCGTTTCACAGCGCAGGGCGGAGGCGAAGAGCGCGCGTGCAGCCCGGCTGCGAATCCCTCAACACGGCGGCAACGCGCGGAGAGTCCGCCTGACGCGCGGGTGCGATCATGCTTGGAGTAAAGGCCATCATGCTTGGGGTAAAGGCCATCATGCTTGGGGTAAAGGCGAAGTCGCCTTTGGTATTTGGTTCTGAGGTGTGGTCGGCCAAATAGCCCCCAAAGATGTCCGCACCCTGGCCCCTGGGACCTGTGAATATGTCACATTACACAGCAAAGGGACTCGGCAGATGTCGTTAAGGTTATGGATCTTAAAATGGGGAGATTATCCTGAATTATGCAGGAGGGCACAATCTAAACAGTAGAGAACCCTGGCTGACGTCAGAGAGAGGAGATGGGAGAAGAGGCAGGAGAGATTCCAAGCACGAAAGGGACTCAATTCCTTTTTGCAGGCTTTGAAGATGGGGGAAGTAGCCAAAGTCAGGGATGGCCTCTAGAAGCTGGGAATGGTCCCCAACCAACAGCCAGCAAGGAAATAGAAACCTTGGTCCTACAATCACAAAGAACTGAATTCTGCCAACAACCTGAATGCTAAAAAACAAACAAACAAAAACAACAAATGGATTCTACACTCCAGCTCTAGAAAGTAATGCAGTCCTGCAGACACCTTGATTTCAGCCCAGTGAGACCTGTGTAGAACACATTTAAGCTAACATACATTTGCAGCCGGGCACATGGGCTCACACTTATAATCCCAGCTGCTCAGGCAACTGTGGTGGGAGGATCACTGG
The DNA here is from genome assembly GCF_041146395.1 of Eulemur rufifrons. Taxonomy (NCBI): domain Eukaryota; kingdom Metazoa; phylum Chordata; class Mammalia; order Primates; family Lemuridae; genus Eulemur; species Eulemur rufifrons. The sequence continues at coordinate 32,123,660 of NC_091005.1, forward strand.
AGCCCAGGAGTTCGAGTCCATCCTGGGCAACATAGCAAGACCCTGTCTATAAAAAAAGAGGGAAAACTGTAAAAGATAATATCTTAGTGTTGGTCTAAGCCACCAAGTGTGGTAATTTCTTACACTAGTGATAGAAAACTGATACACAAGGCATCAGTGGCCGTCACGTAATACTTACTGGTTTCAGACTCCCACAAGGAGCCATCTGTAGGGACCTACTTTCCTGCTTAGCCTTTAGTTTATCTGCAGCCCAACTTGCGTTTGAGAAGCTCTTTGCACGTGAGCAGCCTTGCCGGGCCTTACTGGCTTGGAAACTATGCACCGCAGGCCTGGCTTTTCCTCATTAATGGGAGCGTGGGGGGCTGTGCGTGACCCTCATTTCTCGGCTGCGTCACACTCAGTGCCAGGACTATGGCTTCATCCAGCTCCCCTGGCTTCGCTGGCACGTCACGATGGGTGACCCCACCGGCAGGTGGTGGGGTGCAAGGGAGGGGTCACACAGAAGACAGGTGGGCCAGAGGCTCTAAGTTCTCCAAGACCCCCAGCGCCTCGGGGGCAGGGTCCTCACATCACACATGCCTCCGTCACAGGTTGTTGTGAGGAAATGAAATGAAATAAGTTATGTGAACAGTCTCTCTCTCTCTCTCTCTCTCTCGTGTGTGGGGTGGGGGTTATTCCCTTTTTATTCATTTGTTTAACTTTTTTTATTGAAGTATGAACTATTTACAAAAAAATACACAACTTGTAATGACCTAATTCAAAGTGAATAGACCCAGGATCGGAAATAGGACAGTGTCAGCACCTCAAATGTCCCCTTCGTGCCCCCCATCGTACCCCAAATATAACCACTCTCTGGTCTTCTAACACCATAGGTTAATTTTGCCTATTTTTAATTTAAGTAATTATTATATAAATAGAAAAATATAGTATATAATCTGTTGGGTCTAGATTCTTTTGCTCAATGTTGTATTTGTGAGATTCATCCATGTTGTCTATAGCTGTCATTCTGAATGTTTTAAAACTATAAAACAGTAAATAAAATTAAGTTTTATCTGTACAGTTCAAATGCCATTTACAGCTATCATTTCTACTTGTCTTAAAAGCTACCAGCAGGAGCAAGGAATTATTTGTATGTTAAACATATTCATGTAATGGGTCTAAAATCTCTCCTTTCTGCAAAAGAAATGGCAAGGGAACCATGATTTGTCTATATCATCCCAGCCTGGCAAATGCTCCAGGTGCCTAATGGGGTTTTGTTGGAATGTCTCTTGCCTGCTGCACCCCCTCAGATCCTGGGGGCCCTTGCTAGGGCCAGCCCCTCCCCACAAAGAAACATCCTCTAACTGCCCTAAGAACAGACAAGAGAAATGACAAGATCCAATCTTAGATGCTGTTTTTTTTACCTATATTTACGTGTCTGTGTGAACTAGCAGGGCCATGCTGTCCATCTCCAGGGAAAACAAAGATTAAACTAAACGAGATCAGTGCTAACTACCCGCTCACACCAGAGTTTACCAGCCAGTATAATTATGAGGTCACTAAAATTAATGAAACTTTTATTTAGCTAATGAAATAGCCTATGGCAGATCAAATACCAACAAAATTCATTAACTGCTAATCTCAGGAGCAGGAGAAACAGATCAAATTTTATGTGCTAATGTTTTCGGAAACAAAGCAAAATCAAACCACAGCAAAAGAAATGAGAGATATTTGGAAATTCATCAGCAGGTAGCTGATATTTCCTTTGTCTTTACCCTCGCATCATGTGCTGTTTCTGGCTCTGTACACAGTCATGTTCTCTGTTAGCAAAGGGCCCCCACAGACGTGACAGAAATCTCTGTAAAGGAGTGCGGTGCCTCGAGCAGTGATGTGGTTAGTACCTAGACAGCAATTCATGGAAACAGCAGACAGTTTTCAGCAGAGCAGATCGATGACAGCTTGGATGAGCACAGTCCACAGATTCTGTGTTGGGGTACCCAGGAGAACAGAGGCAGCCACCACTGCCCCTAAGCACTGGTTACTTTATTACCCAATTTCTACTTGCCCTTAAACATATTTGCTCTAGAAGTCAATGTGCTCTTATGGCAATGAAGCCAACTCAATGCTTTTCTTTCATGAAACAAAACTTCCCATCAGGGGCAGTACGTGAGGAAATGAGAATGTAATGACACTGATTGCAGACCCGGTGCAGAGAACACAGGAGGCAGAGCGAGTGCCCGCTGGGGCGCCGGCCCCACAACAGGTAATTCAGCCCGGCAGACCCAACAAGGCCATTGTCAACACCGAATTGCATGATCTTGGCTCCTAGCCCAGTCACTGATTTGTCAAAGGCAGAAGTGACCTCGTGAGCCATTCAAAGATGCAGGTTACTTTGAGAGGAGAAGAAGTGGAAATAAAACCTATAAAGTGCTCCATAAAAAAATCAGATGAGAAAGAAAGAAAATCAATATCCTGTAGCGGTTTATTTATAAACAAAACATCTCCACCAGTGCCTCTGGGGACTCGCTTTCTCACGCGTCTCAACAGCAGATAGTGTACCGCAGATAAGTGCAGTTTGGAGTTGAAACTGACAACTTCCATCTTATGCCTTTGAACTTCTTTTTATTGTTTTCCATTCCAGAATGTTCAAGGTAATTTGAATGAATGTGAGTTACATTATTCAGATTACAATTTCTAACTAGTCCGCCATGATCCTTCCTGAGCTCTGTTATCAGATTCCTCTACCAAGAACGAGGAGCCCAGTGCCCAACACTTCCTTGTGGACGCGCTCCACACAGCAAAGTGCAAGTTCCTCTGCTGAGCACACGGGGCCCTTCGCGATCCGACACCCCATCTCCCGCTCCTGTGCCGGCCCAGTGCTTTCCAAAGCGAGCCCTCCAGTCCAGCCAGCCAGGCCCTTCCGTGTCCCCTACAGGCCATACTTTGTCCCAGGTTTATTCAGCTCTGCTCTCCCTACCTGCCTCGATTCTGTTGAATTCTGATGACCTTCCTGTTGCATCTCAGAAGTGATTATCTCTGTCCAGTGCACTCCTGGAGCCAAGAAGATGTGGCAGAAACACAATACATGAAAAGGGACTTTGTGTTCTGGGGTGATCCAGGGACCAAACTGGACCAAGGGAAATGTTCACCCAGGGGCAGAAAAGGAAATCCAAATGCAGCCAACGAGGAGCACAAGATCGTAGGAGCCTGGGAAGTGTCTCTAAGCATCTGTGGTCCAGAGGGTCCACAGTGACAAATAGCCTGGACGCATGTTAGAACATGCTGGTTAGGTGTGGCCACAAGCCAATGAGATGAGAGTAAAAGAGATCATCCTGAATAAGTATTATTTCTCTCTACTGTTTTGCTTTGTTTGACAGAACATTGGCATAAACCATTTCACTTGATTTCCTTTCTCTCTCTAATTGCAGTTGGTCAATTTATTTTGTATTTGGTCACCGTGGCCACAAGCTATCACAACTGAAATACAGACTTTATTTTTGTAATCTCGTAATGAGATTGAGTGACAGTACGTGGGAGGCAGAGTCTGGCAGGAGCCGGGAGCTCTGAGTCCTTGGGTCACTCATTTGGTGAGTGAAATGGCATGAGCCTCTTTTTTTTTTTTTTTTTTTTCTTGAGACAGAGCCTTGCTCTGTTGCCCGGGCTACAGTGTCATGGCATCATCAGCCTAGCTCACTGCAACCTCAAACCCGAGTTCAAGCAATCCTTCTGCCTCCGCCTCCCAAGTAGCTGGGACAACAGGCATGTGCCACAGTGCCCGGCTAATTTTTTTCTATATATATTTCTAGCTGTCCAGATCATTTCTTTCTATTTTAGTAGAGATGGGGTCTCACTCTTGCTCAGGCTGGTCTCGAACTCCTGACCTCGAGCGATCCACCCGCCTTGGCCTCCCAGAGTGCTAGGATTACAGGCGTGAGCCACCGCGCCTGGCCATCTCTTTTTTTTCTTAAGAATACTTTCCACTTACAGAGAAGTTTCAAGGACAGTACATAGAGTTCCCACACACCCCTTTCCCAGTCCCTCTGTGGTAACATCTTTCATTACCAGGCTACCTTTGTCATACTTAAGGGACCAACCTTACTTAACATCACTATTAACTAAATTCCACACATTATCTGAATGATTTCACTAGTTTTCACCTTATGTCCTTTTTCTGTCCAGGATTCCACAGAGTCCCTTGCATATCACATTTGGTTGTCATCTCTTCTTAGCCTCCTCTGTTCTGTGACAGTTTCTCAGGCTTTCCTTGTTTTTGGTGACCTTGGCAGTTTTGAGGAGTCCCGGGCGAGCATGTTGTAGAATGTGCTTCCGTCTGATGTTCCCGTGAGTAGGCGAGGGCTGTGGGTTTGTGGGGGAGACCACAGAGGTCAGACGCCCTTCTTGTGACGTCCTCTCAGGGTCGCACTCCTGACATAGCTGATCACTGATGCCTTTGCCTTGATCACTGGGTCAGTGTAGCATTTGCCAGGTTTCTCTGCTGCAGAGGGCTCCCGTGCTCCTGGGAAGGAACACGGGAAGGGGACAGCAGCTGTGAGGGCTGGGGGGTCAAGACTGCCTCCTCACACACACCGTCGGGACTGCGTCCACACAGCCAGTGCCTCTTTCCCCTTGGGCCTCTCTGGGACGAAAGTTTCAAGTGCCCCGGGGGCTTTGCCAAGCTTTCTCTTCCCTGTGCCGTGATGACTGTGAACAGTGGCTCCGTGGCCAGGACCCAGAGGAAGGAAAATGACGACAAGGACGTGTCATGTGAACAAGAAATGAACCGTCACTGTTTTGAGCCATTGAGATTTGGGGGTGTTTGTTACTGCACCATAACAGAGCCTATTCTGTCTGAGGGAAAGCATCGTTGTAAGAAGAGATGACAGCCAAATGTGGCATGTGGGAACTCAAGGGCAGAAGTCAGCAGGGTTGGGGCCACGGAAGCCCAGTGTGTCCCTTAGTGGTTTACAACTCAGCCTGGGACAGAGCCAGACATGGGAGGTCTGCTCTGATGTGATGTGGCCTCCATGGATTGAAGCAGGGGGAAGATACCATTAAATCCCCGTCACAGGGTGAAGCTCTCCCTTCTAGATCTCTCCTAATCACTGCAACACACATTGATTTTGTCATACATCTCATCTCAAGTCAAATCATCACCTCCCCTCAACCATAGCCAAGACCTGCTCCCGACTTTGTATTTCTGACCCTGGTATAGTCCTCTTCTCTTTACCAACTCGAAATCATAGTATTACTTTTGGGCACAGCTTCTGCTGTGGTCAATCACTTGTAGAGGTTCTACGCACAATGTTACACTGACTTTCAACTTTTCAATCCTATGGCTCCCTGTCCACTTCAGAGCCTCCTCCCCTTCTGTCTGCACCATTGTGATAGATGCTAGTTAACTTCCTACTCTCTCTTCACCCATCCCTTCCTCCCTTCCTGGTGTCTGTCTCTAATCTAAAGACCTGATCAATTCTTTCTACTATGTGAACTCCCTTCGTGGTCGACCATTGGTCTTCCACAGTCCGGTTTCAATCTACCTGCCGAACTCGTCTCCCGTTAGCCCTGCGCCTCAAACTCACAGTCCAGACAGCCTGCTGGGCCCGTTTTCCAAGTGCGTGTGGTTCTTTGTGAAAAGGTCACTCTTCCTCTTATGCTTTAACCTCTTTTCTCCTTCTCCAAGTGACAGATTCTGGCAACCCCTCAAGGCTTGGCTCAATTGTCATCTCTTCTGTGAAATCTTGATTCTTTTCCTATTCTGGACAGAATTAATCATTCCCTCTTCCTTTTCCAGTTTGGAAAAATCATATTTGCTCTTTGGTGTTTGACTCAGGAATTACCTCTTATTTTCCTTCTTTCTGTATTAGTTTACTAGAGCTGCCATAACATGGACCAAATGGGTTAAACAACAGAAATTTATTGTATCACAGTACTGGAGGCTAGAAGTTTGAGATCAAGGTGTTAGCAGGCTTGGTTTCTTCTGAGGTCTGTCTGTTTCCTTTGCTTGTAGATGTCCATCTTCCCTGTGTCTTCACATGGTCATCCCTCTGTGTGTGTCTGTGTTCTGATTGCCTTTTCCTATTGGGACATCAGTCATATTGGATTAGGGCCCACCTTTATGACCTCTTTCATCTTAATTACCTCTTTAAGGATTCTATTCCCAAATAGAGTCACATTCTGAGATACCTGGGGTTAAGACTTCAACATATGAATTTTGGGAATACACAATTTAGCAAATAACATCCTTCCTTCCTTCCTTCCTTCCTTCTTCTTCTTCTTCTCTCTCTCTCTCTCTTTCTCCCTCTGTCTCTTTCTTTCTTTTCTATAAAAAAGATAAGTTGAGCCCTGTACTTTCAGTAGGAATAAAAAGCAATGAATATATGGTCCTTGTCTTCAAGCAGTATCTAGTCTCTTAAAGGGGACAGACATGTAAGCAAATAAGACCAAGCTCCCTTCAGAAGGAATCATCAGCCTCCTTTGGTGCTCTGTCAGAACTCTGTATACCAGGCTTCAGCTAAAGAACTCCCGGATTGTTCTAGAATGCCTTGTCTAGCTTCCCATCTCAGGAAGAAATGGTGAGCTTCTTAAGGACAGAGCCACTTCAGTCATCTCTGAATTTACAGAGCCCAGAATTGTGCCTAATACATAATAAATGATCAACAAGTACTGGTTGAATTGAACCTAAATAAATTGATGTTGTATTTTTATTCTTGAAGGGTTATGGATGAACTTTTTCAAGACTTAAAAAAGGGACAAGCTTCCTGGTTAAAGTCATGTCAAAGGTGGGCAATTACATCATATTTTGCTTTCAAACTGATAAAAATATGGATTCGTATCTAAAAGAAGCTATGTTTCTACAATATGGGAGGGACGACCTCAGAGTTTTCTTCTATTTAGAAATCGCTCAGGTCTTTTCCATTGCAATGAGTTATGTATCTAAACATGATAAGTGCAATGATAAATTAATATTAGCTACTTTTTGACATGAACCAAAAATAAAAATAAGCTTCATGCTCTGTGAAAATGACCAAAAAGTTAATCAGAATCTTACAACGCCTTGAAAACATTTTGAGGAAATACAAAAGTACAAAATTAGAAATGTCTGACTTAATTATTAAATAACTAAGCTGAAACAACTAATTTATAGCTTGAACAGTCGGGCTAGTTTAAAGTTACCGGTGACAGTGTTTGTAACCAGCGGTTGCGTGGGATCGAGGGCACGCCATGACTGCCCGACACAGAGTCGCACTCTCTGTTTTTATTTAGAGACTGATGGTGATTTCCCCTCAGTCTCACTCAGTCATCTGCCCAGGAGGCGGCTTCTGCGGGAGAATCCCGTGTGGCCATCTGGGGCTATTTGCACCCGTCGCACCCGGGCGGCGGAGCTGCAGCGGCCCCACCGCACCTGCAGCCCGGCCAGGCGGACGGGCAGAAACTGAGAGCCGGGCAGGCCACGCCTCTGAAGCTCCTGCTTGGTCGCAGCCTTTTCAGCAGCGTCCTGCTCTTCCTCTTCCATCTTTTCGGGGTCTCTGTAGAAGTAGAGACCAGAGGTGACTTCCCACAGGGATAGAGGTAGTGACAGCCAATACATACCACCCCTGGGAAGGGAAAGGCTGGGGGTGGTCGTGCTGTTGGCGAGTGCAGCGCAGCCACTGCTGGAGGAGTGACACTTGACCCGCTGCAACTAGAACTGTGATGTGACAAGATGTCATAGAAGTAGAACAACGACAACAACAATACTACCAGCAGGCACTTACATGGCACTTCCTATAAGCCAGGCTGTGTTCTGCCACCGTTATATATGTGAACACACTGTACGTTATTTTTTGTTTAATATCACAAACACATTATATGCAAAAGACTCTCAACTCCTATGAATTTCTGGCAAGATGCCATTTCCCATTAAGTCCCTTAACGGATGACAAAAAAAAAAAAAAAAAATAGCAAGCCTTACATTAAGAGAAGCTATGGACCACCCAGCAAACCTTTTTAAAAAGCTACTTATGCCATGTAATTGAGCTCATAGAATTTTCTTTTAATTATCGACTAGGTTATGTGACCAAAATCCAAAGTGATTCTTATGAACAAACAACACATAGCTAAACTGGAAAATTATTATTGGACCTCACACTATTACAAAGTTTTCCCTCACACAGAAGCAAAATCTTCTTCCCCAGAACATCCTTCTTTATTCTTGATGAGATCTCTTACTGCAGCTCAAAACATGCTTGGTCCTCTGAGAAATCTCTGAGTAAACACAACAGCCATTTGTCTTGGGTAGTAGCTTTCTTCCTTGCTAAACCTAATAAATTCTTTTAGCTCTTCTTTATGTGAGATGTATGTAATGCATATGTGCATATAAAAGATACATTTACAAAAATGTGTGCACAGTGTGGTTTTGCAGTGGATACTCTTTGCATGGCTACAGGAGTACACGATACGTTGATAAATCATGCACACGAAGTCCTTTTGGGATGGACCCTGGTCAGTGCAATGGGAACACACTATGTAGCTGACCAATACAATACAAGTAGCTTGAACAATACAAGTTTGAACTGTGTGGCTCCACTTCTACACAGATTCTTCTCGATAAAAGTTACCCTGACTGAACCTGCCTCTCCTGCCTCTTCTTCCACCTCCACCTCTTCCACAGTAAATATATTTTCTCTTCCTTATGATTTTCTTAGCAACATTTTTTTTTTTTTAGAAATGGGTTCTTGCTCTCTTGCCCAGGCTGGAGTGCAGTGGCACAATCATAGCTCACTGTAACCTCTGAACTCCCGCGCTCAAGCGATCCTCCTGCCTCAGTCTCCTGAGTAGCTGGGACCACAGGTGCACAATGCTACACCAGGCTCTGATTTTCTTAATAATATTTTCTTTTCTCTAGCTTACTTTATTGTAAGAATACAGTATATAATGCATATAGCATACAAAATATGTGTTAATTGACTGTTTATGTCATTGGTAAGGCTTCCAGGCAACAGTAGGCTATTAGTAGTTAAATTCTGGGAGAGTCAAAAGTTATATGTGGACATTCAACTGCATGGGGTCAGTACCCCCAACCTCCATGTTGTTCAAAAGTCCATTGTACTGACACTGCCAGCCTCTTTTTTCCTTGGTGCGCAGTCAGCATGCATGTCAATTGCAGTTTTAGTTTCTTTCTTTCGTCCTCTCTTTTTTTTTTTTTGGAGACAGAGTTTCACTCTGTCACCCTGGGTAAAGTGCAGTGGCATCATCACAGCTCACTGCAACCTCAAACTCCTGGGCTCAAGCCATCCTCCTCTCTGAGCCTCCCAAGTAGCTGGGGACTACAGGCACATGCCACCATGCCTGGCTAATTTTTTCTATTTTGGGTAAAGATGGGGTCTCGAACTCCTGATCTCAAGTGATCCTCCCATCTGGGCCTCCCAGAGTGCTAGGATTACAGGTATGAGCTACCACTCCTGGCCTGTAGTTTTACTTTCTCCTAAGCGTATTTCATTGCTTCGGTGTTTTTGTCTTTGGATCAAATTTATTTATTCTTTTGGTCAAAATTTATGGACAATCTGCAAAGCAGTAGCCATAGGAGGGATTGCCATGCTCGCATTAGTCAGGGTCCCAGCTGGAAAGAGATGATGCATTCAAAGGGGTCTCTGACAAGACTTAAATTGACAGACTATCTAGAAAAGCCAGAACAGGATTAAGGAGACCATCAAGCCATAGCAAAACCCTGGGGATCAGCGACAAGCAGAGGCCCTTATCACCCCTAAGCCTGTTGGGGACCAGGAGATGGGGACACTTACGGGAACTCAGGGCTCTGGCTGTGGAGAGGGGCTGCCGACAGAACCTGAGGCTCTAGAGGGGGAGTGAATGTCCTGAGAGAGTGCACAGGCAGGAAAGCCCAGCCTCTCTCCACCCTGCTACGGACCAAACCCAGTGAAAAGCAGAGATCCCAGAAGATGACAGGGGAACAGGTTGGTCTTCCAGGCCACATAACAGGGTTGGTGGGCTCTGGAGGGACAAAGGAAAAATCCAGCCCTACACAAAAGGCAGGAAGAGAAGGACAGGTGCCCGGAAGGCGAGGACTATGCACACGGCATCTTTCCATGACCAAGTCCAGTGTCTCGTGCAGGGCTTGACTCACACATGCTCAACAAGGGTCTCAATGAACCTGTGAATAGATTAGAAGTCAGGTGCTCCTGAAATACAAGACATTGTAACTAATAGGAGAGTACTCATGAATTCTGGCTTTTTTAGACAACCAACATGCCACATATTACTATTATTCAAAACGTCCTCTTCGAAAACAATGTCTTTCTTTTATTAATCAACAAATATTAAAGGAGAATCAGATAAGTCTGGTTTTTCGACTTGTCCCCAATCTGTGCATGGAGGAATTGTCTTCAGAGGGGAGTTTCTGATGTCATTAAGCACCTAAAATTTTTATAAGTAAATAAAAGCGCAAAGCCGTCCTAAAGAGAGAACCAAGACAGCAAGGTGCAGCGGCAGGAGGCGGACTACGGTTCAAACCCTCACTCCACAGCTGGTGTTTCCGGAGTGGGTCACCCGCACTCCGAGTGCCTCAGTTTCCTCACTCATTCAGTAGAGAATTGACTGGCTTAAAAAATATACAAAATAAAATAAAAATAAGAGTAACAATAGTACCTCTTAGACACTGCTTTCTGGCAACTGTCCCACCCTCATCAAATGCCATCATACTGCACAGTGCGTGTTCCCATCAGTCAATAACTTCTATTGCTTCCGACAACTCAAAATCTCTTCCTTTAATCTGCCATTGTTTGTTCTCTCCAGCTGACCCCATCACTTGGTCACTGGACTCTGCCTTACTGTCTAGCTCAGACATCAATAAATGGGTACCTTAGCTCTGCTCTGCAGTTCTGGAGACCCTGCTTAGAGTAGGGCTGCCAGAGAAGATACAGAGTTTTCAAATGTAAGTAAATACGGATGATGTATAGATAAAATGCAAAGTAAAAAATTTGAATTTCAGACAGACAACCAATTTTTTTTTAGTATAAGTATGTCACAAATATTGCACGACAACCCCAGTTTGGAAGTCACCTTTCAAATCAACCTTGAGTTCCGAGGTGCTGAGAAACACTGCTCAGCTCGTCCATTGTCGCATTGTCCCTCTTTCCCTGGGGTCTCAGCACTGTCAGAGGCGACCCTGTCTCCCTCTGGGGAGCAGCGTGCGGTGCAGCAGGACGAGCTCAGGGAGCGGACAGCTGCCGGGCAGCCACGCGAGCCCAGGCCATGCTCTTCCCAGGCAGCCCCAGCCAGTCCAGCAACCCAGCTCTTCTGGGAAGGATGTTTAAACAAATACCTTCCACTTGGAAGAAAGAGATCGTGGTGTCTATGGGTTCTCAGTATTGGGTGTGTACCAAAGCTGTGTGAAATCATGTGAAGAGATTAAAATTTTAATGATCACCCTTTGCACTCTAAGTATCTATCAAAATTCCACCTTGAACTTCCTGAGAAACTGCCTTTTCCATCTCTTGTCGCTAAACTGAAATGGGTTCTGTTTGCTTTGTAAATGTATGAAAAAGGGCTGGCCTTTCAGTTCCTGGTTTGATAAGGACTGCTGAGAATCTGAAAGTCCTTGGCCAGGTTAATGAAATGGAATTCTGAGGACACTACTCGGAATCTTATAAAATTCAAAGTGAACTATAAATTTTTATCACTTTTTGAAACCCAAGTGCGAGCCCAACTAACCCGGAGGTAGAATTGGGCCTGTCCACCTGGATGGGGAATGGAGGCAGAGGCTGCAATGTGCCCCATTGTTGAGCCTAAGAATACTGAATTATAGAAATGCCCCCTGTATTTCTGGAGACAAGATTTGATTTCAGAAGTCAAATAAGGCTTTGCCTTAAGGAAAAGATAAATGTGTTAGTTCAAGAGCTGACTCGTCTCAGGAGGGCGTCTTGCTGGTCAGTAGAAGCTGCATCTCAAGGAGACAGCTGTAAACTGGGCCTTTGGTTCTCACCTGTTTTGAAAGACAAGGCAGGCCTCCCTTAGGACCAAAGGTTGCTGGTGCTGCTGACAGGTGGACCCCTGGAGATGAGAGCTAATCAGATAGATATGCTAATGCCCAAGCCGGGCCCAGATGGAACCATGCGGTTCAAGTAATTAACACAAAGCACAGCCCATGTTGACTTCTGGGATCATCTCTGTCTCCAAGAACACAATCACCGGAGCCAAGATGTCTCTGTTTGTTGCTAAAGTAATAGCCTTATCATAAAACTTAGAAGTTTGCCCCAAGACGATTTTATAACCCATTGTTCCCCTAGTTAGAGTTAAAGGATCTGTAGTAGCCTTTTAGGAGACTTTGACCCTAAAGCAAACTGCCTGTTAGTATGCAAATCCCGTTGCCCTTGGCAACGGGGAAGCCTGTATGTATCCTATATAATACCTGTGTGGAGTTTCAGTCGGGGAAATATTTGATGCGGGTAAAATATTTCCATCCGGATACCCTCCTTTATCTATTTTCATAAACTTTCACTTTATAAACTATATCTTTGGCTCTGTGTATTATTATTGCCATTACTTATACTTTTATTTCTGTTTCCTACTATATTTTTCATCCTTTGCGATGACCCCTGCCTGAGAGACCTGATCGGAAGAAAAAACCTCTTTGCAGGGAGCCTAGCTAACTCCCTGCAAACTGGCGTAGTCAACTTAGAGATCTGATCAGAGCAAAGAGAAAAGGACCTCTTTGCGGGGAGCGTAGCTAACTCCCCGCAAACTGGCGTAGCCGGCAGGATACTCCGATAGGGTCTTGAAGGCAAAAGGCTTTGCTCGAGCGAAGAGTTCCCGAATTGCATCGCAAGGGACCTGGAGTGGATTGAAAGTCGCGCGCGTGTCTTACCTAGTGAGAGGTAAGTGAACATCTCCAGGGCAAAGTAAATTATTATTCTGTCCGGATTAAAATAATGAGGAAGACTATCTTTTCTGAGTATGTGGAATTGTTGAGAGCTTATTAAAGAGTACTAGAGTAATTGCCAAAAAGAAAAATCTCGAGAAATTGTTAATTTAATTTCCAAGCACTGTGATTGGTTCCCACCTCCGGGTGAGTTCAAGCTACAGCAAAAGTAGTTGGCGCTGAAAACATTATGAAAAGCGCTCCAAAAATAAATAAATAAATAAATAAATAAATTAAATTCCTCTATGTATTTAAAAGCTCTGCTCTTTAATTTCTCAAGCTCTACAGCTGTTTCATTCTAACTCAGAATTCTCTTTTAGCGAGACGGAGGATATCCGTCCTAAAATAAGCTTAGTAAAAGATCTGGAGCCTGTTTTTAGCAGAAAAGAGAAGGTCAATTGGGACCTTCCGTCTGCATTGGGCCAGGACAAGACAAAGCCAATAAAAGTAGGTACCAACCCTCTTCTTGGGTCTATAGAAAATATAGAAAAGAGAAAAAGAAAGAATTCTAAAGGAGAACTTTCACTTTAAGAGCTCTCTGCGCGGCTCAAGTCAGCCGCTTTAAGCTTGGGAACTGCTACTTTCTAATACAAATGATTCCCAGAAGCATGATCCACCCTTGAGAGAGGCTGTTAAAAAAAAAAAAAACTTTTAAAGAACAAACTAAGAGCTTAGAAAAGATGATCAGGTTATTGCTCAAATTCAACAGTGCTGTATTAGAACATAAGAGAAGATAGCTTCTCCTAAACGGTCTGTGTTTTCTTGTGTAAGATGTTAAAGAAAATGTTAATGAAACTTATGTAGATTTTATCACTAGATTACAAGATGTGCAAAAAACGGTTAGTCCGCCTGACTTAAAAAAATTAATATTACATATATTGGCTTTTAATAATACTAATTCAAAATGTTAGCGGCTTTTACATCCGCCGCTCAAAAAAAAAAAAAAAAGGGTTTCGCCGAAAAGTTAAATCAGAGGCTTTTAAAATACAAATGTTGGCTGAGGCTAGCAGTGGGAAAGGCATTCCCAAAAAGCAAAAAACTGTCGTAAAATGTCTCGATTACGTCCGTAAAGGACATTTTGGGAAAAAAAAAAAATTATAAACAACTTTCCGGAGCTTTTATCACTGACCGGAGCTCTCTTACCTTAAAAGGGATTTCAGTACATTTGGGTATAGTTGATTCAGATTACTCAGAAAAAATTTCAGTTATGATGAGTTCCAATTTTGATTATCTTATTCAGGCTAGAGACCGTATTGCACAACTTCTATTATTACCTTATATACAGATGTTCTAAGGCAAGGAGGTTTTGGGAGTACTGGAACTAAAGTATATTGGCAAACTTTTATTAATGACCAAAGACCTCAATTAGAAATTAAGTTAAATGGCAAATCTTTTGTTGGAATTGTAGATACTGGGGCTGATGTTACAATTATTTCTAAAAGTTTTTGGCCAAAGGCTTGGCCTTTACAGCAAGTTCCTACTGTTCTTACCGGAATAGGAACGATGACTGACATATTTCAAAGTCGACAAATTTTAAATTGTTCAGGCCCTGATGGACAGACAGCCACTTTAAAACCTTACGTGGCTAACATCACTATTAATTTGTGGGGAAAAGATTTGTTACAACAATGGGGAGCATACATCAATATACCTAATATATCTGCTTCTGCTAAACAGATTATGTTAAATATGAATTTTAACCCTTGTTTTGGTTTGGGTAAAAGGAGCCAAGGGCCTAAGACTTTTGAGGCACCAAAAGCACATTACTGGCATTCCTTATAATCCTCAAGGACAAGGTATTATAGAACGTACACATCAAACTTTAAAAAACATGTTATTAAAACAAAAAGGGGGAGGTACACAGTCTCCCAAAGACAGAATAAATCAAGCCTTATTTACCTAAAATTTTTTGAATATTCGTAAGGAAGATAAATTAACAGCAATAGAAAAGCATTGGAATGGGAGTCCACAATCAGACTCTTTCCCTCACCAGCCTATCTGGTGGAAAGATAATGTAGAAAATAAATGGAAAAAAGGATGGGCAAAGGTGTGGGGGAGAGTTTTTGCTTGTGTTTTGACAGATGACAGACCAACAGTCTGGATTCCAAGCAGAAGAATCAAACCCAGAGTGGAAACTCGAGGGGAAAAAGCAGAAGACACGTCAGGCACAGACCATGATGTGGGGACAGCTGAAGAGAACATACAAAGAAGCAGACAAGATATTGAACCGGACATCTGTATCTAAAACGTCTGTAAATCTTTTTCTTGCCATGATCTGCGTGGTGAGCATGGTGGTAAGAGTGTCTGGCAACCAGACACATCACTATTGGGCATTCTAAAATTGCACCCACAGATATACCCCTTTGTAAGAAAGTAATAATTTCTGATCCTAAAACTTGGGTACAATGGGACAATTGTAGAGCTTCACACGGGGCGCATTCTTGCTGGGTCCACATCTTATGGTATTGTCCTAGACTGGAGTCCCTATGGACATCCTGCCTCCTCTCACAATCTTAAAAAGCTTCATTGGAATAAAACTGCCACCTCGATGTCTGTAAAAGACACTGACCTTAAAAGTCATATTACATGGCTCGATGATGGTATGAGCTCTCCAGCTCCTCATATTTTAGATGGCCCTATTCATGATCAATTGTGGAAAATATCAGCTGCTTTGCACCCTTTGCAGGCATGGATTAGCACACACACACTGGATACAAACAATAGCCGAGAATGGACTTTTAATTTAAATTCTACTCATTATATTCAAGTTTGTGTTAGACTGCCTTACTTATTTATGATTGGACATGCTGTTTATAAAGAACCTTCTTTCCTAGTGACCTGTGACAACTGTTCTTATTATACTTGTATTAAGAATTCTATAAAGTTCAACCCTTATAAAGAAACACTTTATATTTTCAAAGCCAGAACAGGACTGTGGTTACCTGTTAAAATGAATAGAGTCTGGCAAGAAACACCAGCAATGTTCCTTTTGGATAAACTACTTAACCACATTCTTAAACATACAAAAAGATTTACTGGTCTCTTAATAGCAGCTATTTTGGAAATTATTGCTGTCACTGCTTCTGCGGCCACCGCAGGTGTGGCTCTACATCAGACCGTTCAGACCACTGAATTTGTTCAAAATTGGCACCATGATTCAAATCAATTATGGTCTACCCAAAATCAAATTGACTCTAAATTAGCTACTCAAGTGACTGACTTACAGCAAGCAGTCACCTTGTTGGGAGACTAGGTTATAAGTCTACAAAAGCAACTTAGACTTCGTTGTGATTGGAATATCACTCAATTTTGTGTTACACCTCATATATATAATCAAACTCGGTTTCCTTGGGAAAACATCAAAAAACATCTACTTAATCAAGGAAATCTGACTGAAGAGATTAAAAATTTACAACAAGAAATATTAAGTACCTTCAGTCACAAACTTAAATTGCTTTCTAAAGCTGACATTATTAATGACATCTCTTCTGGTTTGGAGTCAGCTGATCCACTTTATCATCTTAAGATCTATGGGAGTTCCACTATTGTAACTTTTGGCATTATTTTAATCCTTTGCTTGTGTTTATTTATAGTCTGGAGAAAACTCCAAAGCAGACAAGAATCCAGAGACCAACGCCTCGCTGTGATGGCTGTCCAACTCCATCAACTTTCTTCAAAAAATAAAAAAGGGGGAGATGTTGAGCCTAAGAATACTGAATTATAGAAATGCCCCCTGTATTTCTGGAGACAAGATTTGATTTCAGAAGTCAAATAAGGCTTTGCCTTAAGGAAAAGATAAATGTGTTAGTTCAAGAGCTGACTCGTCTCAGGAGGGCGTCTTGCTGGTCAGTAGAAGCTGCATCTCAAGGAGACAGCTGTAAACTGGGCCTTTGGTTCTCACCTGTTTTGAAAGACAAGGCAGGCCTCCCTTAGGACCAAAGGTTGCTGGTGCTGCTGACAGGTGGACCCCCGGAGATGAGAGCTAATCAGATAGATATGCTAATGCCCAAGCCGGGCCCAGATGGAACCATGCGGTTCAAGTAATTAACACAAAGCACAGCCCATGTTGACTTCTGGGATCATCTCTGTCTCCAAGAACACAATCACCGGAGCCAAGATGTCTCTGTTTGTTGCTAAAGTAATAGCCTTATCATAAAACTTAGAAGTTTGCCCCAAGACGATTTTATAACCCATTGTTCCCCTAGTTAGAGTTAAAGGATCTGTAGTAGCCTTTTAGGAGACTTTGACCCTAAAGCAAACTGCCTGTTAGTATGCAAATCCCGTTGCCCTTGGCAACGGGGAAGCCTGTATGTATCCTATATAATACCTGTGTGGAGTTTCAGTCGGGGAAATATTTGATGCGGGTAAAATATTTCCATCCGGATACCCTCCTTTATCTATTTTCATAAACTTTCACTTTATAAACTATATCTTTGGCTCTGTGTATTATTATTGCCATTACTTATACTTTTATTTCTGTTTCCTACTATATTTTTCATCCTTTGCGATGACCCCTGCCTGAGAGACCTGATCGGAAGAAAAAACCTCTTTGCAGGGAGCCTAGCTAACTCCCTGCAAACTGGCGTAGTCAACTTAGAGATCTGATCAGAGCAAAGAGAAAAGGACCTCTTTGCGGGGAGCGTAGCTAACTCCCCGCACCCCATGAGTCCAGTGGGGCAGATCCTGGAGGTAGAATTGGGCCTGTCCACCTGGATGGGGAATGGAGGCAGAGGCTGCAGTGTGCCCCATGAGTCCGGTGGGGCAGATCCTGGAGGTAGAATTGGGCCTGTCCACCTGGACGCAGAATGGAGGCAGAGGCTGCAGTGTGCCCCACAAGCCCGGTGGGGCAGATCCTGGCTGATGTATGGAAACTCACTGTTTTCATCTTCATTATCCATAGAAATACACCCCAACTGACTACGTAAGATAATTGAACTGATCAGCAAATTCATATTAAATAAGGCATCTGGAAAAGATATTTTCTGACACTCAAAGTTGTTTTTAAAGTTTTGGGCTCTAACCCTTGTCATCTTATTTATTACTGTTAACTCTGCAGACAATAATTTTACCAGTTTTATTTCAAAATGTAGTCCATCTTTTTTCTTTTAGAGCAATCGCTCTCACTCCCTCTCAATCATATACTTTGCCTCTGTGCTTACTTTCTGAATGTTAATATGAGTTGGACTGTTCAGGTCAACATTCTGGGGGCAGCGGCTATGAACTGTCCTTCTACAGCCAGACGTTGTCCTGACCTCTGTCACATAGTCACATGATTAGTCCAAAAGCCTATCTCCCCCTTCTCCTCCTACCTGCTCCCCCCCCACTGTGACCGGGGCAAAATCTCTACATTCTCTAGGTAAGCTGAATGCGTGCCCTCTATTTTTGTAAGAACATAAGACAAGTGTCTACTCTACATGTACGATTGTTTCTTTGCATACCTTCAAATCTCCTGGCTCTGCTATTTCTAGCCTTCGGTTGAACTTGGAAAAAGTAACTTAATCTCTTACATTTTCTCACTTTTCAACTGTAGAAAATAAAAATTATCTCTGAAGTTGTCTTGAGGCTAAAAGAGAATCATTTTAAACACTACCGAGCACATGCTAGAGGCTGGGACATAGTCATGGTCTTCACTACCGAGCTGTGAGCACGTGGAGCTCTCAGGTCTAAGACTTAGTCAGGGGCGCCCTGTCTCCCTCTGGGGAGGAGCGTGCGGTGCAGCGGGACACGCTCAGGGAGCGGACAGCTGCCGGGCAGCCATGCGAGCCCAGGCCACGCTCTTCCCTGGCAGCCCCAGCCAGTCACCGAGCAGGGCAGGGTACTCAGGCCTGGCTACTCCTGCCCACCGTAGGGCTTCCTTGAAGGGCAGCTGGGCTCTGGAGCTTCCCCTTGGATTGATAAAGAGTGTCCCAAATGTGTCACCACCTGCGGTCACCCTATCCAGACTACTGTCTCCCCTTATCTTCCCCACACGTTACTCCCACCACAAACCTTCCATTCTCTTTGCCCCATCTCGCTGTGTACTTCCTGGAGAACTGACACAGCGAGGACAGGTCCCCCATACACACCACGCTCAAATACAAGTTCACACGGTGATGGCGCCTGGTACACCTGGAAGGGAATAAAGATGGTAGGATTGGATTGGATTATAGTTGACCCATAAACAACACAGGTCTAAACTGCAAGGAACCACTCACATGCAGATTTTCTTCCACCTCTGCCACCGCTGAGACAGCAAGATTCACCCTCCTCTTCCTCCTCCTCAGCCTGCTCAGTGTGAAGCTGTGGGGATGCGGACCTTATGATGATCCACTCCCACTGAATGAGTACTAAACATATTTTCTCCTCCTTATGATTTTATTAATAATATTTTCTTTTCTCTAGCTTACTTAATCGTAAGAATACGGTATATAACACATATAACATACAAAATAGTTAATCACCTATGTTATCTTTAAGGCTTCTAGTTAACAGTAGGCTATCAGTTGTTTTGGGGGCATCAAAAGTTACACACGAATTTCTGACTGTGTGGGGGGGTGTTGGTGCCCTTAACCCTAGCATTGTTCAAGGGTCAACTGTACTGTTAACAAGCAAAGGAAAGACCTATATATCTGTGGGAAGAGAGAGAGAGAGGGAAGGAGACAGAGAGAAAGAGAGAGAGAGACCCCAGAAGGAAGCAATGTGGAGAAAAGGAGGCACCCCCGCTCCAGAATTCACCCCTTGAGCTCCTTACCAAAGGGCTCAGAGAGTCTCAGCCAAAGCAGTAGAACTTCACCTGTTGACTATATCCCATGCCTGGCTGGAACTCTAAAACTATGTTGAGCTGAACTCGGGATCCCATACCTTAGCCAGCCCTGGGCCTCTGAATTCCCAGTATCTGGCGGGTTTTCAGAAGTCTGGTAACCATAGCAACTATTAGCATGAGAGATTTTCTTATCTAGAACTCCTGTCTGGTTCCTTACTTTGTCTTATTCTCACAGTTGTCCTTTAAGGAAGGATTTTTTTTTTTTTTCATTGAGGAAACTATGGCCTGGAGAAGTTGAGTAACCTGTCCTAGTTCTATGGCAATTAAGTAGCAGAGCCATGAGTTTGAGATTTTTCTGTCTGATCTCTGACCATTCTTATACTGTGTCCCTTTAGGGAGACTGTACTAGCAAAGGTATTTAGACTCTAACTAAATCTCTGATGCACAAAACAGTAGGAACAGGTTTATCCTTTACAGTTAAACCCAAAGCAGTCTGAAAGTGAGCAATTTCAATGCAAAACTGTTTCATAGTTTTAATCTTGTTGATAAAGTCACAGGCTGTAGGTGGCCTATCATTCGGTGACTCTGCACCTCTCCTCCCTTTGACAGCTCTGCCCATCGTCGGCTGCGTCCTGCGCGCCCCGTCTATGGATCACACGGGCACAGAGTCTTCTGCTCTTGTAAACTTTTGGAGTCACGATCTCCCAGCTCTCATATCCCTCTCGAAAGCATCTGCAGATACAAGTCTAGCCAGAATCATCTCATGATTAACAGGCCATCTCATGATTAACTCTCTTTGCTGTTGCTCATGTAGCCTGTTCAGCAGATTGTGCTGAAGGGTCACGACCCACCTCCTGCTAGCTGCCCACTCTGCTGCCAACCCCCAACCGTCAAAAAATGTTTCTGCTTCTGACGGTCCATTTCTCCACGACCACAGGATGCTCGAACTGAGCTGCGCCACAGTTGCATAATTAGTTCAGCCCTTGGAAAACTGTGCTTCCTGAATGTTTTGCCAGCTCTATATGGAACTGAAGCTGTGTTTTATTCTCAGCACAACCACAGCCTAATAGGTTACAAACCTTTAGGGTTGGCAAACGTATGCTCCCTCCATCCCAGTAAATGCATTCTCCCCTGCTCAGGGCCTCTGTGAAGCAGTGTCCAGTGAAAGCTTAGCCTCGTGAGATGGAGCCTCACAAAATCCACCTGCCTAAAGTTCATCCTGTCTATGCAGAAACTGGCCTTGACTTCAATTTTCTTATACTACTGGAAATAAGGAAATGGGGTCTGATAAAATGTCCTATGTTTGTCAATTGTTTGTACAATAGGATTGACACCACGGATAGACAGGTCATGGGGGACCTTGGTCCTGTGAGCCCTGGGGGCATTGGCGATGGGGAGGAGGGCTGGCAGGAGTTGCTTGTGACAAAGTCACTTCACGGAACATGGAATGGAAGTCATTTCTCCTCCAGGGATCCTGGCAAAATGTGGAGTGAAGAGGAGAGGCCAGAAACCTGTGTAAAGGTCTTCCAGGAACAACCTCCAAGACCTAAGTGCAGATGCTGGAGCTTCCCCTTAGCCTGATGGCGTCTCCTGGGGCCGTGGCCCACCTGCGCTAGGGCTCAGCGGGGTCTGGCTGTCTAGGGCCTCACCAACCCTGATTCTTCCCTGTTCCCCAAGACCTTGAACCAGACTTCAAGCCCAGGACATAGCCTTTTTGCTATAAAAGAAGGTTCTTAATTTCTAAAGAAAGCACTTGAGGAACAGAAGACCAGGTTTCCCCCCTATATAAGCAGAATAACTTTAAAATGGCACAAAGAGGAAGAATTTGAGAGAGAACATTGCAGATAGTCAGCAGGTTTTGCCTCTGGAATAAATACAAATGCTCTCATCTGTTTACACGAGTACCTGGGACCGCCGGTGGTGGGTGGGGCTGACTGGCTGGCTACATCCTTCCGGAGGGTCTTCCCATACAGGAGAGTCTGGAAGACTAAAAGCTGCATTGCCTGGAGTCCCCTGCAGCTAGTACTCTCTAAGTTCCTGGGATTTCAGAGGCAGTTGAAGCGGAAGCAGCTTTAAGACTGTGTGTTCCAGTGTTAATTCTCCCACTTTGAGGAGTTGAGCGGTAGTTTGGGAGGTGGCAGCAAACTCCTGATTTGGGGATTAAAGTTCTGGCTCCAACGGCTGCCTAAAAATGAGTCCGTTCTGTGAAGTGCTGAGAGTCATTCCTGAAACCCTGGGCTGGTCCTCACCCCTCCAAACCTCCTAACGATTGTGTGAGCGTGTAATTCCCTGTATTAAGTCCCTTTCCGAGTAACAGACATAAAGTGGCTTCTGTTCCCTACCGATACAAATCCTTAGTCAGAGACCCATCTGGTCCAAGCTTCATCTTTCCTTACTTATTCTAGTCTCACTTTTCAAATTGCTTTTGAGGTTCTCTTCTTATCCAGCTTCACATTTTATTTACCCCTCTTTACCGTATAACTGGGCAGCAGTAGGAATCTACTGGAAAAGGCATACATTTGAGAGTTCAATAGATCTTGGTTTAGAATCTCACTCTCCCACTGATAATCCTCGTCACTGTGGGTAAAGTTTTTAGTCCCCAGCCTGTTTTCTGGCCTCTAAAACATGCCCAGGAGCACCTTTCCTATCAGCTGGGGTGCAGCTCAGGAGAGAAGTGCTGGAGGCCCCTAGCAGGACAGAGGGTAGGTAGCACCAAACCAGTCCTTCCCACAGTGAGCTCCACGCGTCATCAATTATCGTTTCCAGTGTTGGAGACGGTCACTCCCCAGACCAGGGATGCACAGCCCAAGCCCCTCTTCAGTAGTTGGGGTGAAAGAGAAGCTCGGTGTAGGGTCCTTCCTGTCCCCATGCCCACGGGCTGGATGGCACACATCTCAGCGCCTGAGTGATGTCCCCAGAGCTTCGCGGTGAAAAAGCGTCTGCTCAGCGCCCTGCAAAGATGTGAACTCCTCACCCCTGGGGATCTGCTCTCAGGCCTTATCTGAATCTTGCTGGAGTCCACGTGTACGTTGTCCAGTTCGTTTCTTTTCCTTTTTCTGTCCTTATATGTCTCTCTCTCCTTCGCTCCCTCTTTCTCCATTTCTGCGTTTTCCCACTCCCCACGTCCGCTCATCGTTCTCTTTCTCCTACGGGGTGTCCGGCCCCCGCTCTGTTGCAGTGTCTGTCCCACTTCCTGTCATTCCTTCTTCCCAAGTTTGAATTGTCCGCTAACTCCGTGTGTTTCTGCCCCTCTCTTCCCTGTCTCTGTCCCCCTGTGCTTTCCCTGTCCCGGTCCCTCTTCCCCTGCTCTGCCGTCCCCTGAACTCGGCCTCCCTCAGCCTGCTGAGCTCCTTGCCTGCTCTGGGCCCCCCTCTGCTCCTGTCACTCTTTAACCCCCCACTCTCAGTCTGCAGCATGTCCCTGGAGCTGGACGACTTCTGCTTCTGGCCGCCGCACCCCTCTCCCTATTCCCCGCCCTTCCTCTCTGGACAGCTCCCTTTTCTCCGTTTTCTTTCCTCCTGCTTCTCACACTGGGTCTCTCCTTCACTCCATTGTTTCTCCAAGTCCACGGGCTCTGTCCCCTGCTGTGTGTCGCATTCTTCTCCCTCACAGGCGTTCTAGTTGTCCCTCCCTTACTCTCTGTTTCTGTCCCCCACCCAGCCCCAGCGCACATTCACAGGGGCGGATAAAAAAGATATTCGTTGCCTGGAAGAATAGCTCAAGCACGTAAACACGACACAGCGAGCACAGCCAGTGGGATATGATTTGTGCAAAAGAAACACAGAGGGTCACCAGGCAGGAGCAGGTCACTTCCTCCAGCACGAGAGTCAAGGGCCTGCCCGAGGTGGCGAGTGCCCTGGGGAGAACCAGGGAGGGCAGGGGGTGGCCTGAGAGGTCACAGGAGGGGGAAGCTGAGAGAGGGGTGGGGGCTGCAGAATTCCAGGGTCAAGGAGGAGCGACACAAAACACTTGAACCCACGGACTTTACCCCCCATGGTTGTGTGGGGTGAGGGAGAGGAAGGGCGTCACCGAAGGGCTTTAAGCAGGAAAGTGACAACCCAGCAGATGTCTACCGGGACCTACTGCAGACAAGCAGGGGTGGGGCGTCAGGTTGGCTCTGACTCATCTCGGAATCATTGTAACCCAGGATAAATGTGGATCTTAAGCAGAGTGAACAGGACTCAGAAAAATCCCACGTAACACCAGGGCCGAAGGGGTTTTAACACATGGGGCGGCTGCTGACCCCTGGCTGAGACTGATGGGGGGGTGCTGGGAGGCCCGGAGATCACACACCTGGTGTCTGCCACTCACCTCAGCCGCGAAGCTCTCCAGAGCAGGAGCGACCGTAAACCTGCAATGTTGTGTCCCCAAGCTTCTTGTAGTATCTGGAATATAGTAAGGCCGCAACATGAAATCAAACCATCTCCCCCAGCTCCTTTCCCTGTGGACAGACACAGCCACTTGGAGCTTGTGGACCCTGGGGACTCTGAGCCACACGCGCCTACAGGCTCACTGCTCCCTCTGCGTCTTGTCCCCAGGACTGTTGCCCGACAGGGCTTTTCCATATGCAGCTTCTCCATGTCCGGATCCCGCCCCGCAACACCCCTGGAATCTCCTCTCCACGCTGCCGTCAGCGGGTGCTTTGAAGCAAAGATCGCTTAAAATCATCAACTGACTTCCATCTTAGGCAATAACCAAAAATGTGGACAGAATTGACTACAAAACAGTGTTATATCCAATATTCAAGGTCAAATTTTGTGCTTCATGTTTCTGAGATATAAACCCCCAGCTCGAGAAAATTTCTAGTACCTAGCTAACTTGTGTGAATATTGCTGGGGATGGAGACAGGGAAGGAAAGATGACCTAAGAGTTAATATGCTTTTGGCAGCAAGTAACAGAAAGTTTGTCTCAAGAGGTCTTAAACTGTAAAGGATTTTTTTGGCTCATGGAAGTGGAGTTGCAGAAGTTTGGGCTTTGCGATTTTCACACTCTGTCCTCTCCTTTGGAGAGCTTTATTCTTACAGACGCAGGGAGCTGCCAACTCAGACAATAGTCACAACAAGTGGGAGAGAAAGTCTCTTATCTAACTGTGAAATGAAACTCCCCTCTTCATTCTGATTGGAATCATTTAGTGTATGTACTTGTCCCTGAACTAAGAACTGTCACCATGAAAATGCCACACACTGATTGGCTTAAACCTGGGTTCCTAAAATAATTCCTAGCAGAGGAATGGAATTATCTGACTGGCTTAGGTGGGATCTGGAGTCAATTCCCAAAACCACACTGTTCCTGCTCTACAGAGGAATGAGGAGACAGATGTTCACACCCAAAGAGAACTGTGGAGAGGCGTTTAGTCTCTCACTTGGATCAATGTAGTGTGAAAGATTAGAAAACATTCACAAGACAAAAAGTTGAAACTGACATTTCAGTAGAAGTGAGAAGTCCAAGTCAGAAATCCTGAGGAGGTCCCTGAACTTCCCATAGGATGTAGGAAGAGAAGTTTTGAGTTGATTTTATCAAAGCCACAAAGAGCAGGACAGAGTGACCCAGCTTTATCTGGGTAACACACATAGAATAAGTAACAATGCCTAACAATAACTAGGCAAGGAAGGAGGGGGGACAGAGAGGAGGAGGTATAATTGCACAAATGCAAATGCTGGGGTGAAAATACTGAAATATAATAGTCTCTGCCATTGGATAAGGGAACTGTGATTGTTTTTCTCTTTTCTAGTTTTCCAGTTTTTCCAATATTCTTATAATGAGAATATATTAATTTTATGATTAGAAAGTATTAAAATAAATGGTTGTTAATGGTGGTTTCCAGATGTAACTTACTCTGAGACATGCCATTCCCATGACCCATTCTTTATTCGCCATCCACAAAAGCCAAATGCACAGTAATAAATTTTCTGATATTTGTTATGCACTGAATTGTTAAGCTCTTGGGAGGCCTGGCAAGATAAAAGTCCCTAGTTAACAAGTACTCAAGGGCTGACACATCACAAGCTGAAACTGTGGCATATTTGTGGTTGAAGGCTATGCTTATGTTAAAAAGTTAATTGTTACTGAGTCAATAAGAGATAACTCTGGCTCCAGCAGAGAAACTGATTAAACTGGGAAGTGTCAGCAGAGTCCCTGCTGCAAGGAGAAGCACATTCTTGTCTCTAGGTGACTTTCCAGGAGCAGCAGGGTAAGTCCTTGGGAGGCAAGAATTCCGTGCAGTGACCATGACACTGGCATGCACACACAGGGGCATAATAAAATCTTTTGTTGATACAGATAAAAACCAACAAACTCTCGTGGCACAAACTCACTTTAATCAGCTTCATTATTTTCTCTATTTTGTACTATTTGAATCATCTTCATTTCTCTTCTCTGCTTTCTTTTTTAATTTCTTTTTCACATTAATGGGGTTTTGATTAGCAAGGATTTCACTCGCTGAACTGCCCATGTGTCAGAAAGTGAGAGATTTTCTATCCTCATGGAAACCCTTTATTTACGATGGACTTGGCCCACCACGCTCTTAGGCACCAGAGCTGCCTCTTCTTTCCTCGTCTCTGCGCGGACGCGGCTGAGCGGCTGCTGGCCAGGAGGACACGGGCTCGCCCAGGTCAGGCCTCCAGACTCACGCCCAGCCCCACGGTCTCAAGACATAACTTTCTCTACTTGGAGTTTGGTGAGAACTGTGAATTTCTTAACCTCCTATTGATTTTGGTTAAAATAAAAAATCCTAAGCCTGTAAAGGTCAACAAACAGTGAAGAGAATTTTGATTATCTTAAAATTATAGAGAAACGAGATGTAGAGATTTCTTGGTTTCAGCTCCTGGTGAGGTTATAAAAATTCAAAGCCAAAGAAATTAAACTCATCCTCCAAATGTACACAGTGGGTCCTGGCAAAGGCAGGGTGAGGATTCACGGTCCTGGGACCCTGGTGATACCATGTGTTCCTCTTGGCTCTGCGCCATACAGCCCCTCCTGGTGGCATTGCCAACACACCCTGCCCTAGAACAGCCACTCTCATGGAAATCCCAGATGTGGGCATAACACAAATTGTACGCAAGAGAAAAGGAAATGTCTCAAAAGTATGGACAGACAGTGCATGTCAGAAGAACAATGAAAGTCAAAATCAGAGAGTGTCTTATGGCATCCTGGGGCACAACTACCCACAAAAATGCCTTTGGGGAGGGAGAGGGACAGAGTGGAGAATGAAATCACGTCCTGGGAACCCATTCTACTGCTTTGGGAAATGCCTCAGAGTAGTTTGAGTTCTATGTGGAACACCGCTACTGAGGGCCACGCTGATCATCATAATAATTTTAATGCAAGGTTTTAAAAATGGCTTCCTGTACCCTGTGCTCTATATTGTTCCAATTGTCCAAATGCAACCTGAATTCTGTTAATTTTGCTAGAAAAGGGAGCAGGTGGAAACAACGTAAGTCTGCCATCAAAGGGACATCCGGCCTCTAGCTCAGCCAGCTGCCTCTGTGCATGAGCAAGGCACCGTTTCCCTCAGTGGAAGCACCGTCTCTCCCCAGCGCAGCAAGACCCAGGGGAGAGTCTAGGCAACATCTTGTCTCACCCTGTGCATAGTCAGACACTGGCAAAAATAGTATAGGTTACTGCCACTACTGTACATTTTACCACCAGAATTCGTGGCTGCTAAACCTGTTGTGTTTTCCACCTACACAATAGTGTATAGGCTCCATCTCTCTTTACCCAAAATAGACACGAGCAATGGGCTGTGTCAGCCCTAGCAGCCCCCACCTCCCGGTCTCACATTAATCTAGTCGGCAGACCCCAAGCAAACCACCTCCCCGTGCTCACGGACCTGTGCAACGCCTTCCCCCACCCACAAACATTGTCTCTGGGCTTGCTTTGCCCCACGGACGTTACCAAGTGGGATGCAAACAGAGGCTTGGGAAGCCCTCGCACACCGGAGCTGTCTCTCTCGGCACACTCCCCGGTGAGGTCTGGCTAGTCTCCACGCTGCAAGGAAAGTCAGTCTAGACTACTGAAGATGAGGGTGCACAGGCACAGAGCCCCAGACAGAGAGACCTAAAGGTGGGAGCCTTCAAAGGGCCCACCAGAGTCAGACTCCCCGCTGCACATCCCTCAACCACACACGTACACACGGGGCAAAAGAACTGCCTGGCAGAGCCTGGTCTCCCCACAGGATCACAAGAAGGAATAAATAGCTGCTGCTCGAAGCCGCTACATGTTGGGGTGGCTTGTTATTCAGAACTAGGCAACTGAACTAGCACCAACTCCCTACTGGGGGGTGTAAGGGGCTCTTCTACATCCTCTCCATACAGGGGCAGAGAGGGAGAGGGGAAATGAAGGCTGAAAAAATATCCTTAAGGAGTAAGGGTTCCATCACTTCCTCAGGCAAAGTCCCTTAGCAAATTAGTCTCTTTGTTTCTCTCTCTACTATATAAGGATAACAGCAACTAATCCTATACATGCCCAGCATGTGTCGTGTGGGGTTAGAAGGGATGATACATTTATTCATTCATTTATATCACCGATTGGTCGAGAGAAGATTTGGGCAGGTTAGGGCAATAGATGAAATGTTTTTCATGCCCCATAAGTGAAGGTGGTTCATAAATTTCAGATAGTATAATATTTACCAAAATATTTTCTCCACCTATCAACTCACTCTTTTCCCTAGTTTTCTCTACCAACATTTTTATAAGGAACATTTGTATTGTTTTAGCTAAATAATTATTAGCCTAATTAATGATTGATCACCTTCAACTTTCTCCACTTTGAAATAGAAACACTTGGCTTTCAGCAGCACCTGATCAGTTTTGGGGGTGAAGGTCAGGTGATTTAGACAAGGGGCAAGGGTAAAAAAAGGGGGGCTGAGTTGGAGATCTGGACCAAGTAACCATGTGGACAGGCCGCAGTGGACTGTCTAACTTTGGGTGGGCTCTCGGGCACACGGGGCCCACCATAAAAATTATTCAAGGTTGTCACAAAAGTAAGAACTACTCATATAATAACCCTGCTCTCATTCCCACCCCTTAGACTGAAATAAAGTGACAAAGAAGGTAGATTTTTTATTCGTGCAAAGTTATGGGGTACACCAGAAATTTTGTGACATGTACATAACATGTAATAATCAAGTCAGGGTATTCAGGGTGTGTGTCATCCAAGGACAGTACACTTTTGTTGAGTATAGTCATCCTAATCTGCCATCAAACACTGAATTTATGCCTTCTATCTTACTGTACGTTAGTGTCCTTTAACTCACTGCTCTTCAGCCTTCCCCATCTCCCTCCAACGCTTGGAGTCTGTTGTCTATTTTTCTACTCACTACCTGCATGTATTCAAAATTTTTATCTCCCACCTATAAGTGAGAACACGTAATATTTGTCTTTTTGTGCCTGGCTTATTTCACTTAAGATAATGACTTCCAGTTCCATCCATGTTGCTGCAAATGACACGATTTCCTTCTTTTTATGACTGAATAGTATTGTGTTGTGTACACATACACCACATTTTCTCTATCCATTCATTCATTGATGGACACTTACATTGATTCCATATCCTTGCTGTTGTGAATAGTGCTGCAATAAGCGTGCGAGAGCAGGCGTCCCTATGATACATTGATTTCTTTTCCTGTGGGGAGGTACCCAGTAGTGAGATTGCTGAATAAAATGATAATTCTATTTTTAATTTTTTTGTTGTTGTTGATACAGAGTCTCACTCTGTTGTCCGGGCTAGAGTACCATGGCATCAGCCTAGCTCACAGCAACCTCAAACTCCTGGGCTCAAGCAATCCTCCTGCCTCAGCCTCCCGAGTAGCTGGGACTACAGGCATCGCCACCAAGCCCAGCTAATTTTTTCTATATATTTTTAGATGTCCAGCTAATTTCTTTCTGGTTTTTTTTTTTTTTTTTGGTAGAGACGGGGTCTCACTCTTGTTCAGGCTGGTCTCGAACTCCTGAGCTCAAACAATCCACCTACCTCGGCCTCCTAGAGTGCTAGGATTACAGGCGTGAGCCACCATCTCTGGCCTATTTTTAGTTTTTTGAGATATCTCTGTTGTGCTTTCCATAGTGGCTGTACTAGTTTACATTCCCTCCAACAGTGTATATGGGTTTCCTTTTCAAAGAGGTAAATTGTGTAGATAAATCAAGTGCATTGAAAATCCACTTATCAGTGACTGTGTGTGGGTGTGTCTGGTTTTAGATCATTACTGTGCAATGATAACCCGTGTGCGGGCCTCCTAACTTTGTGCTCTGGCCTGAGATTTCATTTCAGAATGACCATTGGGAACCCCAGAGGATCCAAGAGAGGGAAGCACACAGGGGAAGAGGATCAGAGTGGGAGGAAGAAGTTTGTAGATTCTGGATGACTTGGGGGAAGGCGGTTCTGTGGGTTTTTTTTTCTTTTGTTTTGTTTTTTTACCAATAACTTTTGATAAATAAATGAGTCAAGCCAATCTAACTATTGCAGTTGTTATTGCTGTGGTTGATGACGTCACAGACGTCACAGAGTTCTAAGTTCCTATTGAGAGCCTCTCGAGACACGTGAGCAGATGCAAAATGGAACCCTGGACTGGCCGGCTGGGTTTTGTATAGTCTAAGTCCATGACAAATTGGAGAGCAAATAGCAGTCAGCCTTTCTGATTTTCATGGTAAGATGTCAGTTTTTCTATTTGCTCCTGAAGCACGTGACTCTTTTCCACCAGC
The DNA here is from genome assembly GCF_041146395.1 of Eulemur rufifrons. NCBI lineage: Eukaryota > Metazoa > Chordata > Mammalia > Primates > Lemuridae > Eulemur > Eulemur rufifrons. Next base: position 32,153,991 of record NC_091005.1, read on the forward strand.
TACATAACAATTTGGTTCTTGTCTTGAAGCCCAAACTGACTATTATGCAACATCTGTCAAAGAGAGATTGATGCACGTGATCTCTCTAAAAGTCTGTGTACTAAGGGATATACTAGAATGTCTAAGTTTTATTTGTGCTTTAAGTTTGGACTTTAAGAATACACACCTTTAGGGGAATACTTTTCATAGTAACAACAAGTTTATGCCAAATAGCTATTACACCTCTAGCTAACTGACAGGAAATGTTTAAAAAAAAAAAAGCCATATGGAAAATGTTTCCCTCTTGTGCAAATCCAGGCATTTTTGGTACACAAATTCAAGGCAAGAAAACAGAATCCCCCCCGCAGAGATTCCAGAAAGCAACACAGCCCTGCTGACACTTTGATTTTAGTGCAGTGAGACCCATGTCAGATTTCTCATCTCCAGACTATAAAGCAATACATCTGTGTTGTTTTCAGCTGCTATTGGTAGTAATTTGTTCCAGCAGGCACAGGAAACTAATACAGTAAGTTAAGTCTGAAGTACCATGGGACATTCAGGAGGAGAGCACCAAAGGGAAATGGGATATTCTGCTCCAGAATGTTCTCTTTTTAAAGATAGATACCAGGTTCCTGACGACTCGCCTTTTTCATATGCACGCTGCGCCTCTTCGAGACTTGGTTTTACCGTTAGGATTGGACATTGTGCTGGACAACAGGGGAACCTGTGGTTGGGTGACTCAGCCTGTTAAAAAACAACTGGAAAAGGGTAAAAATGTGCTAGTCTGCAGCAAGAGCTTCTTGCATGACAGGCGTCAAGGACACCCCAATATAGAGGGCTGGGGAACCCAGGAGATTCTCAACTTCCACGTAATGCCAGCACTGCTACCTTCCCCACCGACTCCCTTTTTGCACACTGAATTCAGACTTGGCTGCTTCACCCCCTGCAGGATCAGCTCGTGGGTGTTCAGAAGGCTGGCCTGCCCCACGGTCCCACCGGGCAGCAGCCGCTCTGCTCCACAGAGCCAGCCCGTGCAACCACTCAAGTAATCTATATAATTTTGCTCTAATTTTATAAAAATGAGTGGAAGTGAAGACATGAATGGGCTACTACCCATAAAAAAGTGTAAGCCTCGTAAAATTTAATAGAGATGAAGATGGAAACTATTAGAAGCCAATTGTCACCTCAGTGGGATGTTCTCAGGGACCTGAGCTGACCCACTGGGGATCCTGCTGTGAAGGAAATTAAAGAAGTCCTTGAGCCAGGTGTGGTGGCTCATGCCTGTAATCCTAGCACTCTGGGAGGCCAAGGTGGATGGATCGTTGAGGTCAGGAGTTCAAGACCAGCCTCAGCAACAACCAGACCCCTGTCTCTACTAAAAAAAAAAAAAAAAAAAAAAAAAGGAAAGAAATTAGCTGGGCAACTAAAAAATACAAAATAAAAACCAATAAATAAATAAATACAAAAAAAAAGGAGTCCTTGACCAGGTCTATAAGAAGACCAAGCAGAGTGAGCATTGACTGAGCACTTACTGTATACTAGCACTTTCCATTCATAACCTCATTGGATCCTGTCTTCAGTCCACTGGGGCAGGTGTCAAGCTTTTCCCCTTCAGGGGTCGGAAAGCTTACACAGAAAGGGGTTAGAGGTTAAGTAGCTCAAGGAATCACCACCAGTGAGTGGCAGAGCTGGGATTCAAGCCCAAACCTCCTGACTCCAGAGCCCAGCCTCCCCTGCCCTCCCTGCCACTGCCACCATCCCCTCCACACTGTCACGTTCTCCACGTCCTCCTGCTTCTCCCTGTACCCCTGTCCTATCCAGACTGGCCTCCAGGACACACCACACACCCTCTGCCTCATGGCCCTCAAACCTTCTTTCCTTTTAGAACACTTTTCTCCCAGACGCTTCTCAATCCCTCACTCCTTTGGGTCCTGTAAACACTCCAGTGAGCACAGGGACTGGGCGCTCTGCTGATGTGTCCTGGGCAGGCCTGGCCGGGACATGGCAGGTTGGGGCTGGGTGAAGAGAAGCCTCTGAGTCCCTCTGGGGTACAGCAGCTGCTCCATGGAGGCCGGGAAGCCAGCAGGCTGTCATGCCTCCCACCACGTGTGGCATTAAGCAGTCCAGTAGTTTTAGTTGCTATCCGCACAGTATTTCCACCCACTGGGGCTGAATGTCCAATGGATGCTCAGGAAAGTTGTAGCCTGGCCTCTGTTGGTGTAATAGGGAACAAAATGGCTGGGTCCATCCTTCACTAGATGGTCTTGAGGCTGGAGGGTGAGAGCAGGAAGTCTTCCAGCCCCTCCGAATGGTCATCTCCCCGGGTCCCATTCCCCGGAGTCCCTGATACAAAGTCTGCATGCTGGTCACCTAATAAGACTCACTTCAAGGAACCTGAAGAAATCACATGGGGCTCCTGGTGCCTTTGACTCCTACCCCCATTCATGGTGATTTACAGATCCTGGATTGCTCAGGATTTACATGGCCTGGGGAGAAAGGCAGAACTGTTTACACAGGGGGAACTGGGCTCCGATCTCTGGCCATCTCAGTTTCTTTCATTTTTTAATTTTTTTGAGATAGAGTCTTACTGTCTCCCAGACTAGAGTGCGGTGGTGCGATCTTAGCTCACTGTAGCCTCAAATTCCTGGGCTCAAATGATTCTTCTGCCCCAGCTTCCTGAGTAACTGGGACTACAGGTGTGCATCTCATGCCCAGGTAAGTTTTCTTATTTTTGGTAGAGACAGGAGTCTTGCTATAGTGACCAGGCCAGTCTCAAACTCCTCACCTCAAGCAATCCTTCCCCCTTGGCTTCCCAAGGTGCTAGGATTACAGGCGTGAGCCACTGCACCCAGCCAGTCTGTTTCATTCCACACTAGTGCTTCTCTGAGCCTGAACTTCTGGCTCCAAGAACAGTGCTCCTTCCAACACATTGGGACACCAGCACATGATCTGTTAGGAATGCAGAATCAGAAAATGGTTGTCATCAGACAGTGATCCCAGAATTCTCAAAAACCCACATTGAATAAGCATTTAATAGTGGTTAGGGTCCAGGCACAGTGGCTTATGCCTGTAATCCCAGCAACTTGGGAGCCTGAGGCAGGAGGATCTCTTGAGTCCAAGAGTTCAAAACTGCATTGAGCTCTGATCGTGCCACTGCACTCCAGCCTGGGCAACAGAGCGAGGCCCTGTCTCAAGAAACAAAAGTTGCTTAGACATGCATTCCCACAAGTCCCCTGAGGGCACACCAAGATGCTTCCCAACTGGTGCTGCTTCAAGATGTGGCCGAACACTTCCAACAAAATTATCTGGTAGAAAAGGGAAAAGCAGGTATATCCACAGGTCAGAATTTATTTCATACCATCTCATTTATAGCATTTTCAAGTATGTCATTCTGCTCAACATCATTTGCACAGGAAAACAGAAGAGCACAACTTGGTAAGGCACCAGGTTACACAGTCTGGAGAGAAGATGTTCCTCTCATTTTGGCTCATGTAATACCTGGGTAGTTTCTCTTAAATCTGTCAAGCAGAAAACAAGGTTACAAAAGGTCCATTTATACATACATGGTAGTTTTGGAATATATGGTATTTTTTAAATTATAACATTGGCCTAGACTGTAGGAGTTTAGCCAGAGTGGCATTCTCTAAGGCAAAGTTCTTATAAAATCTTATCTTCAATACCAAGCTGCAAGTTGAACAATTTTTGAGCTTTGAAACGAACCAACTTTTTATATTTAACTCAAACACATACAAAAAATTTTCAGCCCAAAACTCTATTTGCACAAAGAAAAATGAAAAAATCTCAAATACAATCATACCTTTACTATTCTATAAAATACAGCAACATATTTTTTAAAAACTGTTTCATTTAAATATCAATGCAGGAGAATTTTAGCACTAATGGTCCAAGCTGTATCAAGTCTGGTTAAATTATGCTGCTCGCATAGAGCTTCCAGAACTGGGCTACACAGGTGTCCACTAACCACTGGCCACCAGTGGCCTAAAGGCAGAGGGTGCTCTGGGCCCCTCCAGGGGGATCAAGTGCAGCCCGAAATACTGTCACATGCATAAAACTTCTTGCAGGTTTTGTGTTCTATCTCAAGAAATAATCTGGGCCAGGCACGGTGGCTCACACTTGTAATCCTAGCACTCTGGGAGGCCAAGGCGGGTGGATCACTCGAGGTCAGGAGTTCGAGACCAGCCTGAGCAAGAGCGAGACCCCATCTCTACTAAAAAATAGAAAGAAATTAGCCAGAGAACTAAAAATATATACAAAAAATTAGCCAGGCATGGTGGTGCATGCTTGTAGTCCCAGCTACTCGGGAGGCTAAGGCAGGAGGATCGCTTAAGCCCAGGAGTTTGAGGTTGCTGTGAGCTAAGCTGATGCCACGGCACTCTAGCCCAGACAACAGAGCCAGACTCTATCTCAAAAAAAAAAAATAAATAAAATAAAAGAGAGAATTAATCTGGATTGTACTCCATGCCATTTGCTTCAATATAAAATTAATGTGTAAAATTATTTACCAGTGAAATAAATCATCTTCTCTCCCCATCCTGCACCCCGGGCAGGAAAAGCCCAGACTGGGAAGCCTAGCATTCCACAAATAGGTGAGCCAGGCACAGCAGGATGAGATGTGTTTAATTAGGTCTATTTTTGGCATTTCCACAAATAATTTGACTCCCTCAGGTTGTAACTAAATGCTTCAGAAAATTATGACCAGTATCAATTTTGATGTGCTGAAAAATCAATAGTTAACAGTCTATATATCTTAGTGGTTTAAGGATTAACCTATGCCAAATAAACTTACTCATCTTATTTATTAACAGGAATAAATGAAGCCCATCTCCTAAAGTATAACCTTATCTTTTCACTTTTCCTGTAGGAAAACACAAATTGGATTTTTTTTTTTTTTTTCTTGACAGAGTCTCGCTCTGTCACCCTGGCTAGAGTGCCATGGCGTCAGCCTAGCTCACAGCAACCTCAAACTCTTGGGCTTAAGCAATCCTTCTGCCTCAGCCTCCCGAGTAGCTGGGACTACAGGCATGCGCCACCATGCCCGGCTAATTTTTTTCTCAATATATTTTTAGCTGTCCAGCTAATTTTTTTCTATTTTTAGTAGAGATGAGGTCTTGCTCTTGCTCAGGCTGGTATTGAACTCCTGCCCTCAAGTGATCCACCCACCTCGGCCACCCAGAGTGCTAGGATTACAGGTGTTAGCCACCTCGCCCAGCCCCATCTGTGGATTTAACTGGCTGTTTTAAAAGGTTTCAAGAAATGTTCATTTTATTTTCTGTTGTTGTTTTTTTTAAAATGGAGCCAGTATAATCTATATGGAATCAGTTTGGCACAGATTGAGGGCATGCCCCAAGTCACAGAGCAGGGACCATCCAAGTCTAGGCCAGAGCTCCTTTGGCTTTCACCCCCTGTGCCTTTACCAGGCAGGGGCTCTCATGGGGGCAGCCGGTGCCCTGTGCTGGGGATGGGGGCTCAGAAAGTAGACCCCATCTGTTCAGTCTGTAGTCTCTCTTGCGGTAGCTGCTTCTGGAGCCAGAACTCTTCCTCTCCCTGTGACCTACATCACTCTGTAAGCCTCCTGCTCATCTTCCTAGTCTCACCCGAAGATCTCAGTCCAGCTGTGACCCCACCACAACCACCCGTCAGCCCTGCCCCCACCTTGGGGCCCCAGACTAGAAGCGCTGAGAACGCAGTGCGGGACTGAAGGGCAAGAGCCCTGGGTTCTAGTGTGGGGGTGGACACTGACTTGGAGTTTAACCTTGGGCAGGCCACACTCTGGTCTGGGCCTCAGTCTCCACTTCAGGATTCTTTGTGCTTAGGCAAACAGAGGGCCCTCCCTGCTCAGCTAATCCTTTAACACACGCTGGGAATATCACAGAGTGTGTGGGAAAGGGGCGGCCTTGCAAAAATGACAGGAAAATACCTAATCCCACAACATCCTGGTAACAGTTAAGGATCAGTCCTGTGCGTTTTCTCACTAACAGGCACGCTGCAGGAGTTCTGTTTTGCACAACCTCTGAAGAAACCTGAATGGGCAGAAAAGAGATGTAAATCTCTCTCTTTCAAAATTGTTTTTTGAGAATCTGTTTTTACAGAGTTACTGAGTAAACAGCAGGAGAAAATGAGCTACAGTCTAAACCATATCATGAGGACAGAGTCACATCGTCTACGACAATTCCTTCTCCAAGGAAAGGCAGGAAACCAAGTCTTGGACTTTGACATCCTTGCAGTTTTTTGTTATCTACCTGCTGCTTCTTTTGTTACCAAGTGACGGCAATCACTATTTTTTTTTCTCTTTGTCCCCCTTAAAATCATGAAGCCACTTGGCATCACTGCTGGCATCTTCTTTCTCTTTCTTTGGATCTCATGCCGTCTCCCTGCCCTCTTCTCCCCCATTTCTCTCTCTCTCTCTCTCTCTCTCTCTCTCATTCTCTCTGTCCTTCTAAAGGATAAAATAAACTCTTTAACTATCTTAAAAAAATAATAAAAATAAAATGGTCTCACAAGTGTGTATATTAAGATATACTTAGGCCAGGCATGGTGGCTCACCCCTGTAATCCTAGCATTCTGGGAGGCCGAGGCTTGAGGTCAGGAGTTCAAGACCACACTGAGCAAGAGCGAGACCCCATCCCTACTAAAAATAGAAAGAAATTATCTGGACAACTACAAATATATATAAAAAATTAGCCAGGCATGGTGGCACATGCCTGTAGTCTCAGCTACTCAGAAGGCTGGGGCAGGAGGACCACTTGAGCCCAGGAGTTTGAGGTTGCTGTGAGCTAGGCTGACAGCACGGCACTCTAGCCAGGGTGACAGAGCAAGACTCTGTCAAGAAAAAAAAAAAAAAAAGATACACTTAAAATCACATCTAGGGGAAAATCAGTAAGATGTCTGTTCAAAAACGTGTCAATGAGAAAAAGCAGTAAATCTTCCTTGACATCTGATTTGGGGCCATGCTTTTTCCCATTAGCTGTTTCAAAGCCTGAATCAGCAGCAAGTACACCCATACATACATACATACATACGTGTGTGCACGTGTGTGCGTGCGTATGGGTGTGTATGCACAGAAGTACATTTTGGCTGACATGTCAAGAAAAAAAAAGATACGTTTTGTGTCCCACAAACATTTGCTGTCAGTCTTGCAAGAGTGCTCTTCCCTGCAGATGGGACAACTTGCATATGGAAGGTTAAACACAATTCAGGGCCGGCACGGGGGCTCACGCCTATAATCCTAGCACTCTGGGAGGCCGAGGCGAGCAGATCGTTTGAGCTCAGGAGTTCGAGACCAGCCTGAGCCGGAGCGAGACCCCTATCTCTACTAAAAAATAGAAAGAAATTAGCCAGACAACTAAAAATATATACAAAAAGTTAGCCGGGCATGGTGGCTAATGCCTGTAGTCCCACCTACCTGGGAGGCTGAGGCAGTAAGATTGCTTGAGCCCAGGAGTTTGAGGTTGGTGTGAGCTAGGCTGATGCCATGGCACTCTAGCCAGGGTGACAGAGCGGGACTCTGCCTCAAAAAAAAAAAAAAAAAAAAAAAAAAACATTTCAGAGAGGTGCTCCTGAGAGAATCCCACCTAAACCTGGGATTTAGGCAGGTTGGTGCACACATTACAGTACTGAAAGCAAATATTACATTCTGATCTCAACATGAATCACTCCCTGAAGAAAAATATCAGAACTATTGACCAGCACTTGCTTTCCTCTGCATGGCACTTTGGTTATGTTCACACAGTGTCGACAAAACTGGTCTAATGGTGAAAAATACCATAAACAGGTTTTCTTTTCTGCCATATAGTCAGTGGGATGTTTCTGTTGGTTGTTTTTAAGTCTTAAGCAACTGGGTGTTAGTAAATAACAAAAGTGACTGGTCTGAGGGTTCATATGCGGAGATCTCTCATTTTTTCTTAGATTTTTTCTCTTTAAAAAAAAAGTTATGGTTTGCATGGAGTTGCAAAGCTAAAAATTGTTCTTACCATGGTTGACCATGTACATAATACACTGTGCATTAAGTAGCCCTTAATCAAGAGAGAATTCTCCCTTTTGTTCTTCTGTACATTATAATGTAGCAAAATTTCATTCTTGACATATCCAGATTTGAGCTGTCTTCTTCATATTACATATCAATTAATCAAGAGGTCTCAAGCTCTAAATTTCCAGAGCTCTGAAACATTTTTAACTTACTTCAAAAATAGCTTGCGTAAGTTTCTATCCCCAAGTTCAAACAAACAACAAAAAAATGAAAGACAAGAAAGAATACATAAATTGAGAGCTCCTCCTATAATCCAAGTGCCCACACATTCTCTACACGGGTTCAACACACAAAAAGGAGTCATTTCAGCTAATATAGCTTCTCGTATCTGTTTCATTGGAATATAGTCTTTCTGAGCATCTTGTCAGCATCATAGGAAACAGCAGTACTTCCGCCACCAGGACTTGGAGAGGTTTTTCACTTTGTCTGGAGTCCTGCTTTTAGACTTCTTTGGCTGTTGCTGAGTATCTGAGTATTGAATGCCAGCGACGATGGCTGTGTCAAAGACCTCTTTGAGGTCTTTTTTGAGTCAGGGCCAAACACTGAATGTAGGAGGCAGCTTTGATTTCCTCAGTGCAGGGCTTAGCCACCTGTTCAGGCACTGGCTTCTCTTGCAATTGTCCAACTCAATGAGGACTTTGATACCTTCCCTGAGATCCAACTGCGTTCCAACTAGGATGATGGGGGCTTTGGGCCAGTGGCACCGAATCTCCGGCACCCGTTTCTCACTGACATTCTGGAAGGATGAGGGGCTCATGACACTAAAGCACAGCAGGCAAATGTCTGTGTTGGTGGAGCAGAGAGGCCTCAGCTTGTCAAACTCATCCTGCAACCAAGCAACCAAGCAAAGCACCCAAAAGTTACTTTTCAAATAAATTTTTATCAGTAAAAAGAACTTCTTAACATTTTTCATGAACAGTTCTGGCAGTTACTAGAAGCAGCCGTCTGCTTCCAGGGCCAGCAGGGGGCCAGCGTTGCCAAATGTGTTCAGCATTCCCATCAATACTCACGACCTGCTTGCAACTTACCATAGAAAGAGTACTTCAAGCTCATAGGTTCTAGAAATAAAATTGACTTTATCTAGCCTTCAACCCAGTGTAACCCAGACTTACTCTCAACTGTTGGTACTTAGCTACTCTAAAATTCAGACTGCAGCCACACTGATCCCTTAAGACTCCAATCTGACCCCAGTCTATTGACATAGCTCCTCTCTCTGTGGATGTCTTACCCTCCCCCACAACAGCTGGGACGCCAATTCCTTCCCCCCCCTGCCCCCCTGACACTGTGCACACACCCTGCCCACCCTGTGCCCACTTAGTGCAGAGTAATGTTAATCAGACACAAAGATAGACCCAGAAATGGAATTGAGGACCTTTATTCGGCCACTGTTGTGAGCAACTCAGAAAACTTGTACCTCTCAATGTCACTTACAGACAGTCGTTAACACATTCTTTTTTTTTTTTTTTTTGAGACAGAGTCTTGCTCTGTTGCCCAGGCTAGCGTGCCGTGGCATCAGCCTAGCTCACAGCAACCTCAAACTCCTGGGCTCAAGCAATTCTCCTGCCTCAGCCTCCCGAGTAGCTGGGACTACAGGCATGGGCCACCATGCCCAGCTAATTTTTTCTATAAATTTTTAGATGTCTGGCTATTTTCTTTTTAGTAGAGGTGGGATCTCGCTCTTGCTCAGGCTGGTCTCGAACTCCTGACCTTGAGCGATCCTCTCCCTTTGGCCTCCCAGAGTGCTAGGATTACAGGTGTGAGCCACCACGCCCGGCCTAACACATTCTCATTCTGTCTGTATCTTCCATTTCTCTCTCCTTCCTTCATTTTCTCTTGCTTCCTTTCTCCTCTGTTTATCTCTGCCAATACCTGTGGCCTCCACACAGTGTGCTTTGGATAGATAAAGAACCAGAGAACAGGCACACCCACCCTATCCTTACAGTATAGAGCAATGGATCAAATAAGTTAGAATTGATTATAAATAAACCAACCTCCCTGCTGTCGAATGCTGTCCTGCAGTCGTTCGTTTAACACATGCACTGAAAACCACCCAGACACGCACAGTGGCAGGCGAGGGGATTTGGTTGTGAACAGAGAGATGTTGGTCTCCAAATCAGCATCTCTTTATAGCAAATATCCTATAGTTCCTTGAAGCACCAGATTCAGCTAACTGAATACTTTCACCCAACTCTTTTAAAGGGGCCAGGCACGGTGGCGCATGCCTGTAGTCCCAGCTACTCGGGAGGCTGAGGCAGGAGGATCGCTTAAGCCCAGGAGTTTGAGGTTGCTGTGAGCTAGGCTGACGCCACGGCACTCTAGCCCAGGCAACAGAGTGAGACTCTGTCTCAAAAAACAAAGAAAACAAACAAAAAAAACCTCTCTTTTATAGGAAAATATTTACATCATCTCATTCCTATTTAAAATTTATAGCTCTGGGTGCCAACCGTCCTCAAGTATCAAGTCCTTTATAATTTCCCAATGGGAAGAAAAAGTTAAATGCTACCCATGTTTTTTATTACTCAATTGGCATACTCTGATTATTTACTAAGTATATTTACATGTACAATATTCTCCATCCCTGGCTTTTTTCTCTAGATATAAAGGAAATTTGTATTTCTTTTATTTAAATATACTTTCTTCATTTGAGGCTCTGTGTTTCAATTATGCTCTCTCTGTTCTCAGAGGGCCTCAAATGAAGAAGTACAAAACTGAGACCAGTATGGACGGCCCCTCGGGTAGCCGCACCCCACTGTTGGATGGCCGTCACCCTTGGCCGTGCCCTGGAATCTGGGGTTGCATCACCAGGAAACAGGCAAGCTCAAGGCCAACCCTTCTGACTGGGCTTTGGGAACCTGGCTCCCCAGGCCTCCTGCGATTCTGGCTAAGGAGCTTGGGAAGCAAAACAGAAATTAAACACTCCCGCTCGGTGCCTGACCAGAAACCTTAGATATTTGCTGAAATAATGCAATAACATGGGCAACGAGACCAGGTGGAACGCACGCTCAGGGACACGCAGCCCAAGGCCGAGCCATTTGCACGCGCTGGCCAGGTCTCGGGAAGGGACGCCGCACAGGACCCCGCTCGGGGAGGGAAGGGTGGAGACAAGAGCCCGGACTATAGCATCCCTCTGGTCTAGCTGCAACCTGATTGTTTTTCTAAGTATAAAGATTTTTCCAAAAACCTGGAAGAAAGAAATGAAAATAAAAATAAAATGAAAAAGATTTTCCAAGTACCTCATGGGTCAAAAGGCTGAAGAATTTTCAGCTGAAGAATTTTCAGCGAACTACTCCTATTTCAGCAACACTGCTTTCTCTTATGCCAAAGGTACAGGAAAAGCCAAAGGCTCAAGAAGTGATTTCTAGTTCTTGATCCAGCCAGCGGAGCGGTCTTCTGCTCCCGACTCGTCGGCTTCCATGGGAAACCCACACTCGTGCCCGTGTTCCCACCTGTCTGTGCTCACGGAGCTCAACGGAGCCACTTAACCCTGGAGGCTTCCATGCCAACCGCCCACAGGAGGAATGTGCTCCTTCCTCCATAAAAAAGCAAAACATGGCAGGTGTCCGAGCAAGTTGCAAAGCTAGTTTCTCAGATCAGGACCAAAAAGAATAGAAGAGAGCTACCGCCTTGCCCAGCGGTGCGACAGTCAGACAAGCGCTGATTCACACTGGGGGAGCAGGAGGTGGGGGACAAGAGCCTGACTTTGACCAGCAATGCATTTTCCACAAATAGTTTCTGAAGTCGGTTTTCTACAAATTTTTAGACAGTTGCCTTCATTACATAGTAGGTTACTCTCCAGGAATCAGTACGTGAAAGTTAAAAACACAATATATCTCATGGAAAACACTGCAGGGAGACCAGAGGAATAACTTCCAGATAAATGGCAGCTTACCAACTTAACACCATAACCTTTGTTTTTCCCGCATTATAAACTTTTTTGTGTGAAAACATTTCTAAAATGACTCTTGTGCTTCCTTGACTTTTAAACAGCTAAGGAAAAAAACATCTAACTCTTCCTGGATAATTCAGAGTCATTTTAACAAAGTTTTTCTGATAAAAAAATCTATTCCTCTTCCAAAATTCTGCTTGGAGGTTTTCCTCCCGGGCCCAGCCGGCCCGTGCCTCTGCACCGAGACCGTCCCCCTCTTCGCTCCCCTCCCTTCACTTATTCCTGAACCAGCTTCTAGAAACGGGTCTGTCCTCCCCGCAGACTAAGTCTGTTGAGGGGCAGGTTTGCATCCACAGAACCTAGTGCTCCACTCGTTCACCCATTCTTTTTTTTCTTTTATCTCAGCATATTACGGGGTACAAAAGTTTAGGTTACATATATTGGTCTTGCCCCCCCCACCCCAAGCCAGAGCTTCAAGCATGTCCATCCCCTAGACAGTGCGCATTGCACTCATCATGTATGTATACACCCATCCCCACCCTCTACATCTGCCCGACACCAGATCAATGTTATTCCTAAATATGTCTTAGGGACAATCAGAGAAAACAATTTGATGGTGACTACATGTGGTGCTTATTTTTCCATTCTTGGGATACTTCACTTAGTAGAATGGGCTGTGTTCTTTGATTTCTATTTTGTTTTTTTTAGAGACAGGGTCTCACTCTGCCTCCCAGGCTGGAGTGCAGTGGCATCAACTAACTCACTGGAACTTCAGACTCCTGGGCTCAAGCAATCTTCCCACCTCAGCCCCCTGAGTGGCTGAGACTACACGCATGCACCACCAAGCTCAGTTGATTTTTTTAATTTATTTTAAGATGTTGCAGGGGGGTGGCAGGTGGCAGAGGTCTCACTAAGTTGCTCAGGCTGGTCTCGAACTCTTGGCCTCAAGGGATCCTCAAGCTTAGGGCTCCCAAAATGCCAGGATTACAGGTATGGGCCATGCAGGCAGGGTCTTGATTTTATTTTCTATGGGTAATGAAAAACAAATAGTTCTTGTTTTTTTCTGCTCACAGTAAAGGGGAAGCTGAGATGCTCCCAGGCTGGGCTATTACGACTCACGCTGCCATGGCCTCCACCAGACTGGTGTTCCCCAGGGATCCAGGCTACCCACCTTGAGGTTGAAAAAAATAAAATCTGTCCTCAGCTCTGGATTTGCTGTCCCAGAGTAGGTGAGCAACTTGAAAGCTCTGGGTTAGAGGAGGCTCTGGGGACACTGGGAAGCCTACTTCATAAATGCAGATGGTGATGGGATGGCACCTCAGAAAGTGAAATGGGCTCTTTCACCTACCTACAAAGTGCCCCCAGCACTTTACTGAGCTCCAGAAAGTCCTGGAGAGACAACAAGTCCATTAACTGTTGCTTTGGCAAACTCAAGCACCCCTGGGTGCTCACAAGGCACAGCTTGACTTCAGTGACCTGAGCGCCCACCAAGGGAGGTTTAGTTGATGACAAGTTCTTCTGGGGAGCACCAAGGGAGATTCCTGCACTTGTACCCTCTTTATCACTGCCTGGCTGTTTCCTCCAAGGCCCTGGCCAGCCAGCGAGCCAAGAATGAATGCTGACGATCTGGAAAGAATAAGCCCTGTTCATTCCTGCAGCTTACGACTGCTCCGATGAAACGTCCATCCGCTGCAAGGGACGGGGCTGGTCCCAGTGACCCCACCCACAGCTCAGGAAGGGAAGGTTTAACACTTATGGACATGAGCACCATCTTTTTCTTGAGCAAATTTCTTAAATATCAGGCTCATTGACCTTTAATAACATAATTATAAGCTATCACTAGCTTACTTTGAGAAATGATTACAAAGCATCATTGAAACTTTTTATAAAAACCAGAAAGTAATATCAGAAAGTCCTATAAGGTAAGAGCTGTTGCTGACCCTGCTTCCTGCCTTTCCTGGCCATACAGAGCTGGGCCAAACCCTGTGTTACTAGTTCAGAGTTATCTTCCTCTGTGTCCTCACTGGCCCTCCCCTGCCCCAGGAGCCAACAGCAGGGGTGGGTCTACTTCATGCCACTTTAGAATGACCCAGTTACTGCGGGAATCATTTGGAAACTCTCAAAGGTTGTTTGGAAACCTCTAAAAGCCTGTTTCCTTTCCCAGCACTGGGCTGTAACATGATACTGACCTGTCCCGTGGTGTCACAGAGCTGGAGTCTCAAGGCTGCCCATCCACAGACACCACAGCTTAAAAACAAGACCCAAATGACAATCAGGAGATGGCTTTTAACCCCTTTGAGAAGACTGCTAGTTTCAGCTTGCCCTGTGATTCTCACTCCAACCCCCTCAGCTCCTATTCTAAGTCCTCTAATGAATTAAAAACTTGCCTAAAACAGGGAAGCCCTTTGGAGGCATTCTTGTATCCGAAACTTCCAGGGCCGGCAATTCACTCCTCTGCCACCAAAGAGGCAGCAAGTCCCTGAGCCATTCCATGGTGCTCCAAATTTGTTTTCCTGTCACACTTGTTTCAAAGGACCTAAAAACAACACTGGGGTTGGGGTGGGAACCAACCCTCCAGTTTGAAATCAGTGGAAAACCTCACAGATAGCTCTGTCTTCCCTGGGGAAATGCTCCCCGACTTCAGGGTTTATCACAAAATGCTAGTTTGGTTAAGAACATGTGCACACACGGGCTGCCCACGCCGTCCTGTTTCACAGAGAGGCACTCCTTAGCTCTCTGTCAGTTCAGAGAGGATTTCAAAAGAAAATAAAAAAGGGAAAGAAAGCTTGTCCACCTTCCTCCAGGATTTGGGTACTCAGGGAGGGGGAGAGGTCTGCAGCAGGGCGAGTCATGGAAGTGTCTGTTTTAATTAAGCACTCAGTTTTGTCTCTTTCTGCACAACTCTCTAATTGTTTATAAATGTTTATACTAGCCAGCTGGGGGTGGGGGAAGAAAAGAAACAATAACCTGTGGTGGGAACCGACTAGAATAGCACCTTTTTATCTAGGGTACCTTTGAGATGAAAGAAAGGTCAGAGAAGCAATTTTTTTTAAGGAGCAACACAGTAATTGCCTCGCACTAGCGTCTGGGAATTTTTACTTTTTCTTAAATTTCAAAAAGATCTGAGAAATCAAGATAAAGGACTCCTCTGTCTTTGTATCCACCAAACCAAATGACATAGCACCCCACACATGAGAGCTTTAAGCAGCTTAAAGAGACACTGAGAAGACAGCGACAGTCAGAGACAGAGCCAGTGTGGGCGAGCGGGGACAGGGGCCGCGTGGGACACGAAAGGGAAAGAAATGCTGTTTTCCCTCCAGGTTTTGTCCAAACCTGTGGCTTCAACCAGGGCCGCTCAGGCTGTTTCACTAAAGCAAGTAATTCCTGGCGTCTCTGCGGCTCTTTAAAGTGGAGACGCCCCTTGCCCCCTTGCGAGCTGAGCCGCCTGAAAGGGAAGGACCGACACCCAGGGCCACAGGGTGAAAGCACCTGCGCGTGGCCTTCCGATTGAAACTCGGCAGCGGCGCCAGCAACGTCGCCCGGGGAAACTTCTCCATGCAGCGAAGTGACCAGGCGCCTGAACTCCACCTGCTTGACTCCCGCTTGTCTGTCACTATGTTCCCCGGCGGTCCCTTCGTGTGGCTCTGTGCCTGCCCCGTCCCCAAGGCCAGAAAACGTCCTGCACTCCGTGCTGGCTCGGTTCCGGCTGGAGCTGGGCCTTAGAGCCCTCCGCGGGCAGCGGCCACGCGCCCCCACCCCTGCCCCGGCGCCCCCAGCGCTCACCTGAGAAGTTGTCGAAGGCCGTGGGGACGTCCTCGGTGGGGACGTCCTCGGTGGGGTAGCCCTTGGTGGTGTAGGTCACCACCAGGCTCGTCTTGCCCACAACGCCAGCACGCACTTGACGCCGGGCCCCTCGGCTGGCTCGCGCGCCCCCTGTCCACCCCCAGGCTCCCCGGACCCGCGTCCCCCGCGCTCCGGGCGCAGCGGCATGGGAGGCGCCTCGCAGCGGCCGGGGAACGCGGGGTCCCCCTGCTGCGGGGGCATCGGTCCGCGCGCCCACGTGCAGGAGCGAGTGAGCGGGGCCCTGCCCGACCGCCCCTCCGCCACGGAGGGCTGCGGGAGGGAGGAGCTGTCACCGATTGCTGCGGGTGCGTCCCCCGTCCCCGAAGGCCGCGATTCCAGGCCACACGCCTTGCAGACAAAGGCGGCCAGGAAGGGTCGCGCCTCCGCGTTGCAGTGGCGCCAGCCGGCTCTGCCCCGCGCGACGGGAAGACCGCGGCCCGAGCGCTCCGTCTCCGCTGGGCTTCCCCGCGCCACGGTGCGTGGGGGGCGGGCGGGCGGGGAGGGGAAGGAGGCGGGTCCGGCCGGGCGGATCGGCCAGGAGCGAGGCCACAGCGCCGCGACCCTGCACGGGCTCCCTAGGCCGCGACCACTGCTCGACCGGCCGGGCGGTTGCGCTTTCTGGCGTCCGTGGGAGCCGGGAAACCTGAGCTTCTTCCTTTCCCCTCCGTGCGGCAGCCCGCCCGCCTGCGCGCTCCACCCAAGGGGGACAGTGAAGTGTTCTGGCGGCACGTCCTGTAAATGAGACTGAATTAACTGGCAACTTTTTTTTTTTTTTTTTTTTAAGTCTAACTACTACTGGTTGTGTGATTTTTTTTCATATTGAAGCAAAAGGATGCCAGCGCCATTGTTAATGCTCATAGGACTTTTCCTTTTGGCCTGCCATGCTCCGCTATGCGTGGATGGCCCAGCAGATTTCCTTATGGCCCTCATTCCTTCATTTACTTAAATGTAATTTGGAGACGTTAATATTATCTGAAAAAAATATTCCGTTTATCTTTGATTCCTTTCTCTCTCTGCCTTCCTCCTACATGTAGCCAACAATCCATTCAAGAAATGAGATGTCTCTTCTAGGCCTAGACAGAATACAAAGACTGCTGGGGATTTACGCTGTGGTGTGAGGAAAGCCACATACTATTATTATGTATGCAATACTATTACTAGTAGCAGTAAAAATAACAATAGCTAATAAATATTGAGCTTTCATAACGTGCCAGACACTGTGGTAAGCCCTCTGCGTGAACTAATTCCTTTAATCATAACATTCCTTATACCCATTTTACAGATGAGAACACCTGAGGCACTGAGATCTGAAGTAATATATTTGGATTCCACAAGCTAGTTAGTGGCAGTGCCAGGATCCAAACACAAGGAGTCTAACTCCACAGCCTAAGCTTTTAACCAAGATCCTGAAGGCAAAAATAAGCCATTGTGGTACAGTCAGACTTGGAAGTACTGCTGTGGCTGGAATGCAGAGATGGATTTATCAAGAAGCTAGAAGCTTGAATCCAGGGCCCCTGACTTACAGAAAGCATCTTCCAACACCCTGGAAGACCTAGCAATGTGAGTACATGGTAATATATTTCTGTAAATTTTGCAAACAGATATATTTTAACCACCACAAGTCCACAGTGCCTTTTTTAGAGGGTAACTCCAATTTACCCTCACATTGAGTAGCTTTCAAGTAGCCACGTCCATTTTGGGGATCAAGCCAAGGAAAGTGAATTTTGGGAGACATTTTGTTTGGGTTTAATAGGATATAGAGCCAGGATCAGGGTGAGGTAAGGAAAGTGTCAAGGGTGCAAATTTTCAGAGGACTCTTGCTCTCAGGAGTGAATGTTGCACTGCATGAATCTGAGCTCCCTTAAGTTTTGAGCTGCAGGTGCCTGGCTCGCCTCGCCCTCTCCCTGGCCTTGCTGGGCTCCATCTATGTGGTTTACAGTTCTGTGCAGCTGTGTCATTGCTAGCCATCCAGATATAGGAATGGCTCCCAGTGACACACCTGCTACCCTCTCTGAGAGTCGCATTGGTGTCTACCTGAACTGTCCTACCCTCCCCAGCAGTGGAAGGGTTCCAATAGCAAAGGGCTAACAGAGTTTCAGAGGAACAGAGCCGGAAGCTAGTCCGTGGCAATTCTCTCCATCATAAAACACATGGCATTGTTAGAGAAGGTTTGGCTTTCTCAACTAAACCTGCTTAAAAGGGAAATTCTCTCCTGTAAGGAATATGCCTGTACTCTAAGTGCAGCAGATACAATTATAAATGCACCATACATTTTTGGAGGGGCTCACATGAAATAGAATTGATCTGAATTCTTCCTGTTTGTAAGGACACAAACCTGTCGTAGCACCACAAAGAGAAAGTTCACCTGTGTATGAAATATCTTTCTACTCTTCCTACAGAAAATATTTTATAAAACTGAAGAAGTGATAAAAGGTATACAACAGAAAAATGTAGGTGAAAGTAGTATTATAGAGGTGTTTCAAACAGTTCATTAACACATTTTTCTTATGGATTTTGTTGAAGTTTATGTTATTACCCTAATTTTAAAATTTGTAACTTGTGATGCATTTCTCACTGAAATAAATATTTATTTTTGCACCTAATTTTCTTTTCTTTTCTTTTCTTTTTTTTGGAGACAGAGTCTTGCTCTGTTGCTGGGGCTAGAGTGCTGTGGCATCAACCTAGCTCACAGCAACCTCAAACTCCTGGGCTCAAGCGATCCTTCTGTCTCAGCTTCCCGAGTAGCTGGGCCTACAGGCATACGCCACCATGCCTGGCTAATTTTTTTCTATGTACTTTTAGTTGTCCAGCTAATTTCTTTCTATTTTTATTAGAGATCTCGCTCTTGCTCAGGCTGGTCTCAAACTCCTGACCTCGAGTGATCCTCCCACCTCAGCCTCCCAGAGTGCTAGGATTACAGGCATGAGCCACCGCACCCGGCTGCTTTTGTATCTTTTGACATATTTAAGAAATGTGTTAAAATAAATGTTTAATTGCTTGATATATTCCTCACCAGGGTGTCATTTCCATCACCAAATTCAATATAAAGCTGTTTTTCCTAGTATTTATAACTTTTTACTATTTATCCATCTTCCATAACTGAGTAATAGCAGAGAATCAAATCAGAAGAGCATGGTTTCTGGATCTTTAATATACCCATGTGTGTTCATTCTTTAAACCATAACCGTTTGCCTTGGACACATTACTCTTGTTTCTTTACTTCAGTGGTGCTCCAGTTTTCTAATGTCCTGTAAGAGGACATTAGTTAGAAAATTACTTTTCTTAAACTGCAGATTCTCAGGTGGGGTGTCCATTGCCAACATGGCCTGACTGCTCCCCGAATTCCCTTCGTGTGGTTCTGGGCTAAAGTTGTCCAATGAGACGTGCTCCCTCAGAATGGGGAAACCTGACGGGAAGTAGCGGAGGGTCCTGTTGTCAAACGTGATAATGGACACTGCAGAGGTGCCAGCATGTCCTCACCTGCCTCCTGCATCTGCCTGAGGGCTCCACTGGCTCAGAGCAGCCCCCAGCCCTTGTTCGGCCACTGGGCGCACAGAAGCTGCAGCTCCCACACCCTGTGCCTCAAGCTCCCCTTTGGCGGATGGCTGGCAGCCACACCTATGTCGCTTACTGGCTTTTCTCCAAGCTCCAGCTGGTGCCCTGCACAAGGGCTTCAGTTGGATGGGATCAGGCACTGATTCCCTCTGAACTCCCCTCTGAACTCTCTCCAGCGACTCCTGAACTCCTGGAAACTTTCCTTCCTCATCCTGTGCCTGGGAGTTGCTCTGATTTCCTGACTGAGCCCTAACGGATGGTCTCTTTTCTTCCCCTGGGGGTGTCATCCTACGAAAAAAAGATGAACAGGAAAGTAGTCGACATTTTTCACTAGAGAAGATGGGAAAATCATATGTCACCAAACCACCAGCTGGGCCACTAGTGGGTCCTTGGCAGTAATCACAAACATCAGCTAGTGTCACGGTAAGGGCCCAGGGCACATCGTTTGATGTGTTGATATTGGTTTCCCTGCCTCCAGATGTCCCTTTGTCACTTGCCATCACCTTGTTGGTAACTAGAATGAATAAATTAAGAGCTTCCACTCGCATCATGAAATTTTAAGATGTGAAAATCAATCATTAATTTTGATTATAAAAATTTTTCTGAAAATAAAATGTTTCTATTGCTTTTACTAGTCAGATTAGGTTACACTGTGCCGCAGTAATGAATCAAATCTGCATGTCTGAAACATAAGAGCTGCTTGTTTGGTCATGCAAATCCACAGCAGATCAAGTGGCTCTCTAAGACAGCTCCCTTCCAAGTGGTGACTCAAGGACCAGTCTGTTTGCATCTCGTAACTGCGCCACCTGGGACGTGTGTACACACGCATTCCTCTGTGTGCACCTGCACGTTTCTATACATGAACACACGCATCTCTGTGTGTGTACCCATGCATTTCTGTGAGGGAACACGTGCATTTCTGTGTGTGTACAGACATGAGCAACAGCAATTTTACAGGAACTCAAAACTGAAAACCGTCTAAATGTCTAAAACAGCAAAATGGATTAGTTAGTTTGGGAATTTATTTTATTAAGTCAAGAAAATGAGCAACAAGAAGAATGAATCTCCCAACTAAATGAGGAGTGAAGGAAGGCACACACAAAAGAGTATAAACTGTCTAAGTTGATAGTATAGAAATGGAAAGAATTAAGCAGTGTTAAATGGCAGAGTGATTGAGGATAATTGTTCCATTCTGCAAGGAAAGGGGCCATGGGGAGCCTCTGATGTTCAGGTGATGTTCTATTTCTTTTATTGTATTTTATTGTGTTGTATTGTATTTATTTTATTTTTTGAGACAGGATCTTGCTCTGTGGCCAGGCTGGTGTACAATGTCATGATCATAGCTTGTAACCTGAAACTCTTAGGCTCAAGTGATCCTCTTGCCTCAGCCTCCCAAGTAGCTAGGACTATAGACTATGTACCACCACTCTGGCTAATTTAAAAAATTTTTTTTTGTAGAGACAGGGTCTCATTATGCTGCCCAGGATGGTCTCAAACTCCTGGCCTTAAGTGATCCTCCTGCCTTGGCCTCACAAAGCTCTGCGATTACAAGAGTGAGACACCTTGACCAACCAATGTTCTTTTCTTGATCTGAGTGATGATTTCATAGGTGTTCACTTTATAGTAATTAATTATACCATACATTTGTTTTATTCACTTTTATGAATTACATTATACTTAGAAATTATAATGGCTAAAAATATTCAAACCTATAAATCATATTAAATAACACTCATGGTCATTTGCATTCCAAAGAACTATTTGCTTTAGCCTAGCACAGTGCTAATCACATATTGTACATTTTTTAATTAACACTGTTGTCATAAAATTTAAATGTGATTCAAGTGACCAAAACCCTATTTATACAAAGCTTTTCCAGGAACACTATCACAAAGTATTGCTGTACATTGTTTACATCTCTAATATTTATTTTTAATATGGGTATCATCTTCCACAAGGGCTACTTATAAATATTTTAATATTTTTAACTAATTCAACTGGTTCTGCAGGATTATTACAGAAGAGATAAATGGCAATTTCCATGCAGAAGTTCCAGGAGAAAAATGAGCACATCGGGGAGAGCCCTTGGAGGGGTGGCAGGTAGATTTGCTTAGAGAGGAAAGGCTGGACTCACTGCTGATGTGAAAAACAGATGCTGCGCAAGGCAGGCTGAGCAACGCTGGTGGCACCTGTCCCCCCTCAGTCTTGGCTTATGTTCCTCTTTAAAATCCCCTGCTCTGGGCATTCCCAGCCGCTGCAGCCCTGCCATTGCCCTTGATGGGAAGGCTAACCCGTCGAGCCGCGGCATTCCCTCCCAGCGAGCTAACAGTTCCCGTGGAAAAGCCTCCCTCCCAGGCCTTCCCAGCAACTGATCCTCTTCCAACTTCCCTCCCCGAATACATCACAGAAACTCCCCAGGCCAAAATTTCCCAGCTGCCCAGTCCTCACAGATGATAAGAACTCTTTAGAAACCCCTCTTAGCTATTGCCAAACTGTGACCTCCCCTAATTTTTCAGCCACCCTGAAGATAAGAACTAGCCATGTCATCATTTCCCAACAGCTAATCACCCTGGCCAGCATTTCTTTCCCTCCAGAAACCACAGCCCTTTCCCTGCTCTAGCTCTTCCCAGCGGAGCATGTGACTGACTGCTTCCACAGTCCTACACTGGGCAGAAGGTGGTGTTTCATATATTCCAGTAGTTCTCAAATTCATCGCTGGATTTGCAATAACAGTGTGAGACTCAGAATGAATGCGTGGACATCCAAATCTGCCTAAGTCAGTCTTTGAGAAGAAACAAGGGTCTGCTGTACCAGGTGGCCTGTTTTTCTGTCATATGCATCCTAGAAAAAAAATGTATTACAAGGTAAATACTGCTTCTACACATTGAAATCATGAAAGGAATTTGATTTTAAGAAGATCAGGGGTATAGTCCTTGGCTACATTATTGAAGGGATTCATCCAACTTATGAGCTTAGTATGACTGTGTGTGAGCAATAGTGATCAGCACAGATGTGCTTAGAGCATCAAGGAATTTATAATCCTAGAAAGTGAAAAGATAGCTGTAAAATAACTGTAATGCAACACAGCATACGGTGAAGGCAAAGGGATGTGCAATAGAAAGTTGGAAGATGCCTAAGGACAGACTCTCCACTGGGAATGCAAACAACCTTGCTCTGACACAGTTGAGAAGATTGCTCGCTGCAACCTCCAGGTCCAAAAAGATCCTCTTCTCCCGCATTTTCTGAGTGTTCATAAATCTTCAACAAATTACAGCCCTGCCTATTAAGCTCATGATGTCCTAAGCATTTACATGCATTGTCATATTTAATCCTCACAAAATCTAAACATGTGCTATTATTTCCCCAGTTATATGGATTAGAAGGTGGCCACTCAAAGGGATTCAGTTTCCTCTATTTACCCAGCTAGTGACAGAATCAGGACTCAATTCCCAGAACCAGAGGTTTTACTACACTCTGTATGTAGCTAGTCCATCAAACATCGGCCCTACATAAGACAACATAGCAAAGAAGCTATTTTAATAATAATAATTTTTAAAAGCCTTTAGTACCACAGTCACAGGATAAAATTACTGTGTTGCACCCTTGCTCACTAATTCAGTATGAGGTGTACAGTACAGAGGAGTAAGCACTGACCAGTAGGGAGAGACATAGGAAACAGGTTCCAAAGTCTTGCAGCAGGTATTCATACTAGGAGAAAGGAGAAAAATATAAGTGTACATACATAAGAAGAGCTAAGAAGCAAGGAGAAAAAAGAGAGAGAGAGAACCCATAGTAATCTGGAAGTTTTAAAAAGGCTGAGGTGAAATTTGTCCTCTTATTAGTTATTTTTTGTTTATTAAGATATTAAAGAATTGTAGGCCAAGCTCAGTGGCTCACACCTGTAATCCTGGCACTCTGGGAGGCCGAGGCAGGAGGTCAGGAGTTTGAGACCAGCATGAGCAAGAGCGAGATCACGTCTCTACTAAAAAAATAGAAAGAAATTAGCTGGACAACTAAAAATACATAGAAAAAATTAGCCAGCATGGTGGCGCATGCCTGTAGTCCCAGCTACTTGAGAGGATTGTTTGAGCCCCAGAGTTTGAGGTTACTGTGAGCTAGGCTGACACCATGGCACTCTAGCCTGGGCAACAGAGTGAGACTCTATCTCAAAAAAAAAAAAAAAAAAAAAAAAATTGTAGAGGGAATGTTTTAGGTAGCTAAGAAGTAGATTATCTATCATGCCCTATTGAAACATCATTTTATACATGTGCCTGCTAATTTGAAATAATTTTTATCTGTTCATTAAGTTAATCCCATAAACATTGAGTCCCATTGTTAACTTAAGGACTTATTAAATGATCAACTACTTTATGTTTAAAATGTTTTCTAAAATTTCTTTAATTCAGATGTCTTTCTGATCAGGAAAAATATGAAAATTGTGAGTTGCATTAAAAATATTTTATAGGCTGGGCACAGTGGCTCACACTTGTAATCTTAGCACTTTGGGAAGCCAAGGTAGGAGGACCACTTGAGGCCAGGAGTTCAAGACCAGCCAGAGCAAGAGTAAGACCCCCATTTCTATAAAAAATAGAAAAATTAGCCAGGCATAGGGTGAGTGCGCACCAGCTACTTGGGAGGCTGAGGCAGGAGGATCGCTTGATCCCAAGAGTTTGAGATTGCAGTGAGCTATGATGACACCACTGTGCTCTAGCCTGGGTGACAGAGGGAGATCCTGTCTCAAAAAAAAAAAAAAAAAAAAAAGATATATATGTGTGTGTGTGTGTGTGTGTGTATACATACACACACACATTGTATAGAGTAGTGGCTGTCTAAGAGCCCTGTCCATGGTCCTTGCCTAATGCAATCTGAAGGGTGCCGCCATTGTTCCCCCACAGCGCTCGCCAGGCGGGGAAGTGCTCCGTCCTCCTTTGGCTCTCACAGCCCTTGGGCGGTGCCCTCGCTGTTGCTCTCATGGGCTCGGTGGGCACTGAGGGTGAAGAGAGACACTTGTGGTTGCCCATCGCTGGTCCCTCTGGGAGGCCAAGGAAGCCCAGGGGCGGTCTCTGCAGCAAGGGCCCCTTGGATTGCAGCACCCACGTGGCCATGCGAGACCTAGACTGAACCCCAGACTTCTGTACCTCCCAAGACCCCACTGGTAATAACATTCTTCTGGGCTATTTCTCCCTAGGAATATAGAGAAAGCCTGATTGCTACTGAGATCTAGTTTCTGTAAATTTTGAAACTCTGCCCTTTGGGACTCGAGAGTGCAGAGCGGATTCCTGGCACATATTCCAGGGAAGCACCTTGAAATTATTCAATCTGAAAGTAACCCAGAAGATGAATATGAACAGCACGAAGGATTTTATTAAACAAAAATTGTCAATTTTCTTTTCCTTTTATCCCTATAACCATAGTCTTTAGATAAAAATAAAATAAAATGCAAAGAAAGACTGCCAGGCCAGAAAGGACACCAGGGCAACCCACTAAAATGAGTGACTTGGCTCTGTTCTGGGGAAGGACATGAAGCCGGTCAGCTCGATCTGGCTCCCTTCAGGCCATATCAGTTGAATGCCTTCTGCGTGGCAAGGGGTGTACTCAATGTCTAAAAGGATGGAGGTGCACATAAGAGGGAGAAAGAGGGACCGTACCCACGCCACACATATTTAACGTACAGAAAAGCTTTACCTTCCCATAGGAGGGAACTTCAAAAACAACACCACTGCATACAAAGTTTCCAGGGTACAAAGTTTCAGTTAGGCAGGAAGAATACATTCTAGAGATCTATCAGATCAGCTTAGTGATTATATAGTTAATAAAAAGGTATCGCATACTTAACAATTGCTAAGAGAGTAGATCTTAAGTGTTCTCACCAAGAAAAAATCAAGTAAGTATGTGCGGTGATGGAAACGTTAATTAGCTTGATTGTGGTAATCATTTCATCTGTATACATGTATAGAACCATCACACTGTATTCCATAAATACATACAATTTTTTATTTGTCAATTATACCTTAATAAATCTGGATGGGTCGGGGGAAACAAAGGGAACTTTTTTAAGCCACCAAGCATTTATCCTTTCTTCTCAGACAGTAAGACCTTTCCATCTAAATAAGGGAAGTTGTGTAGGAAGAATTGCATTAATTCACTCATTCAACAAATATTTATAAAGCACCCACTACACGTGAGGCCTAGAATAGTTGGGACTACATCAGTGAGCACATAAACACAAATCACTTCTTTATGCATCTGATGTTTTAGTGCAACTTCTGAAATAACTACATGATGTAACATGTTCAAGGATGAGTGAGTGTCACAGAGGAGAAAAAAGCAGGGCATGGGGTCAGGGAAGGCCTCACGAGGGACACATTTGAGCAAAGACTTTGAAGGAAGCAAGGGACCAAGTCCTGTGGGTGTCTAAGCGTTCCAGGAAAATAGACTAGCAAGGGCTTACATGTTGAGAAACAGCAAGGAACATAGTGAATCTAGAAAAAAGCCAGCAAGGGAAAAGCGAGGCTGGAGGATCGCTTGAGCCCGGGAGTTCGAGGCTGCAGTGAACTATGATCCCACCACTGAACTCCAGCCCGGATGACAGAGTGAGACCTTGTCTCTGAAAAGAAAGGAGAGAGAAAAGAAAGAAAGAAATTATTAAGTAAGGCCAAATATCAGATTACAGACCAGACACTGGGAAAGAAGAAATAGAAAAGATACCAAATGCCCTGCCTATGTGAGTGAGTGCTTACCTCCACAGGCACCCAGCCCCTGCCTGCACAGTCCACCACTTGGCCCCATCTGAATTTGAAACAGTCCTTGTCTCTTTTGTGTACCACGTGGCCAGTAATAAATCTGACGTGGCACTGTGGCCACCCTATTTTAAGGGCACCAGGCCCTGCCTATTCGCCACCTGATGGCCCCATTTGTTTCTGCTGCTGGGGTGGATTTCCGGGAAAGAAGGGAAAGAGGGCACAGCCGCCGTGGTAAACAAAACAGGCTGGGTAAGCGTGTTGGGGGGCGGCGCGGGGCAGGCGGTGTCTTCAGCACACAGCCCCAAACCAAACAGTCCGGTTTTCTTTGTCTAGCGTACCCACTGGACCCGATCATTGAGCTGGTTGTGTCTGTTAGTTTTGCCTGATAAAGCCCATGTGTGTTCCTTCCATGCTTATTAGAACTAAAGGGGCAGCCGTAGAGGTTTTAGGGCTTGGTTTTCACTGATAATGTAACTCTAGTCAGCAATTTCCTTTTAAAAAGTATTAACATATCTTGTTTCTACCTTAGGAAGAAAACTTCTCTCTTGGATCCTCTGAATATGTGGTTCGTATAGTTAACTGTTTTAAAAGATATGATGACAAATTCTAAGCCAACAGTGGGAGTTCAGAGGCCAGACCTGACCAGGGAGCCATCTGCTCTTGCAGACCTAAAAAAGGCTGTGTAGACTTCATTAAAGGAAAGCGGTAGTTAATATTTATTATTTCCCCAGAGCACGTTCTGGCCGGGGGTGGGGGGTGGAAGATGACTTTGTGCTCAGAGGAGCCTACATTTGATCCTGATAGTTCTATCTGCCTATGCAAATAATTTTATTTCTTTTTTTCTTTTTAATTTATTTTATTTATTTTTTATTTCAGCATATTATATTTTTAATGTTTTTTTTTTAATTTCAGCTTATCATGGGGGTACAAAAGTTTAGGTTATGTATATTGCCCTTCCCACCTGACCCGAGTCAGAGTTTGAAGCGTATCCCTCCCCTAGACGGTGCGCATTGCACTCATTATGTATGTATACACCCATCCCCTCCCACCCGCCGCCCCCCCCCTCCCCCGCCTCCCCCAGCCACATCTGCCCTACACCCGATTAATGTTATTCCTAAATGTGCTCTTAGGGGATGATCAGTAAAACCAATTTGATGGTGAGTACATGTGGTGCTTATTTTTCCATTCTTGGGATATTTCACTTAGTAGAATGGGCTCCAGCTCTATCCAGGAAAACACAAGAGGTACTAGATCACCATTGTTTCTTATTGCTAAGTAGTACTCCATGGTATACATATACCACATGTTATTAATCCACTCATGGATTGATGGGCACTTGGGTTGTTTCCACATCTTTGCAATTGTGAATTGTGCTGCTATAAACATTCGAGTGCAGATGTCTTTTTTATAGAATGTCTTTTTTATAGAATTTCTTTTGTTCTTTTGGGTAGATGCCCAATATTGGGATTAATAGATCAAATGGTAGGTCTACTTGTATCTGTTTAAGGTATCTCCATATTGCTTTCCACAGGGGTTTCACTAGTTTGCAGTCCCACCAGCAGTGTATGAGTGTTCCTGTCTCTCCGCATCCACGCCAACATTTATTGTTTTGGGACTTTTTGATAAAGGCCATTCTCACTGGAGATAACTGATATCTCATTGTGGTTTTGATTTGCATTTCCCTGATGATTAGAGATGTTGAGCATTTTTTCATATGTTTGTTGGCCATTCTCCTGTCTTCTTTTGAAAAGTTTCTGTTCATGTCCTTTGCCCACTTTTGGATTTCTTCTTGCTGATTTTCCTGAGTTCTAAATAGATTCTAGTTATCAGTCCTTTATCGAATGTGTAGCATGGGAAAATTTTTTCCCATTCTGTAGGTTGTCTGTTTGCTCTTGTGTCAGTTTCTTCGGCTGTGCAGAAGCTTTTTAATTTAATCAGGTCCCATTTATTTATTTTTGTTGTTGCTGTGATTGCCTTTGGGGTCTTCTTCATAAATTCTTTGCCTAGGCCAATGTCTATAAGACTTTTTTCCACATTTTCTTCTAGAATTCTAATAGTTTCACACCTTAGGTTTAAGTCTGTTATTCATCGTGATTTGATTTTTGTGAGAGGTGAAAGCTGTGGGTCCTGTTTCAGTCTTCTACATGTGGCTATCTAGTTTTCCCAGCACCATTTATTGAATAAGGAATCTTTCCCCCAGTGTATGTTTTTGTCAGCTTTGTCAAAGATCAGATGGCTATATGAGGATGGTTTTATATTTGGATTCTCAGTTCTGTTCCACTAGTTTGTGTCTCTGTTCTTGTGCCAATACCAAGCTGATTTAATAACCACAGCCTTGTGGTATAGTTTGAAGTCTGGTAAATTAATACCTCCCATTTTGTTCTTATTGCCTAAAATTGATTTTACTAAATGGGGTCTTCTCTGGTTCCATACAAAGCGCAAAATTATTTTTTCTATATCTGTGAAAAATGATGTTGGTAATTTAATAGGAATTGCATTGAATCTGTAGATCCCTTTGGGTAGTATAGACATTTTAACAATGTTGATTCTTCCAATCCATGAGCATGGTATGGTTTTCCACCTGTTTACATGCTCTGCTATCATAAGAGGTTATTTTGAAGACCTCTATGCAAATCAATTTGAAAATTAAATAAAATGAATTGCACCAGGCCTAGATGGTTTCAGAGGGAAATTCTACCAAAACTTCAAAGATAAGGTAGTCTCTAAATTGTTCCAGAACAAATGAAAGATATTTTCCTGATTCTTTTAAGAAGCAAGTATAGTATTGAAAAATAAAACTACAAACCAAGGCCGGGTGCGGTGGCTCATGCCTGTAATCCTAGCACTCTGGGAGGCCGAGGTGGGCGGATCGTTTGAGCTCAGGAGTTCGAGACCAGCCTGAGCAAGAGCGAGACCCCATCTCTACTAAAAATAGAAAGAAATTATATGGACAGCTAAAAATATATAGGAAAAATTAGCTGGGCATGGTGGTGCATGCCTGTAGTCCCAGCTACTCAGGAGGCTGAGACAGGAGGATCCCTTGAGCTCAGGAGTGTGAGGTTGCTGTGAGCTAGGCTGACGCCACAGCACTCACTCTAGCCTGGGCAACAGAGTGAGACTCTGTCTCAAAAAAAAAAAAAAAAAACCACTACAAACCAATATCTCATATTAAAATTCAGGCAAAATTTCAAAATAAAATATTTATAAACAGAACTCAACACCACATTAAGAAAATAATACACCATGACCAAGTGGGAATTAAATTTAAAGTACAATTGGCAAATGGGGAGAAAATACTATATTATAGTATATGTCACAGCCAAAGGGCTAATCTTCCTCACATACAAAACACTATTTAAAAACTGAAGGAACAAAAGATCAAAACCCTGAAAAACAACAGACAAATGACACATGTTTAGCAATTTACACAAAGATATAAATATGGTCCTTAAATACACAAAAAGATGTTCAATCTCAGCCATCATAAGACCAATGCAAACCCAAACAAGACTGAGATATATGTAAAGGATGGGAAAGATATACCATAGAAAAACCCATTAAACACTCACCAGAAGAAATATAGGGTGGCTAAATTCACATCAGATGAAGTAGACTTCAGAACTAAGAAAATTACCACAGACACAAAGGAATAATACATAATGATAGAAGTGTTCATTCACCAAGAAAATATGCACCTATGAAAACCACCGTAAAATACGAAAAGAAAAAAACTAATAGACTTGAAAGAAAAAAATTAAGTTCACAATTATATTTGGACATTTCAATATTTTTCTTTCAGCAATTGATAGAACAAGTAGATGGAAAATTAGCAAAGATGTAGAAAAACTGAAGGATACCATCAACCAATTGGATCCAATTGACATTTATAGATCATTTCAATCAACAACAGTAGAATACATTTTTTTCAAGTGCACATAAAATATTCACCAAGATAGATCATATTCTGGGCCATAAAATACAAGAATTGAAATCATACAAAGTATGTTTATCCTCTGACCATAATAGATTTAAATAAAAAATCAGTAACAGAAAGACATCTAGAAAATCTCCAATTATTTGAAAATTAAACAGCTTACTTCTAAACAACCCATGAGTCAAAGTCTTTAAAAAAAAATTAGAAAACATTTTTAAGTAAATGAAAATGAAAACACAACATATCAAAATCTGTAGCATACAGACTCAGCAATACGCTGAGAGAAATTTACAGCATTTTTATAAAAAAATTTAGAACTGAACAACTATATTAGAAAAGTAATATTTGTAGCCAGGTAAAGAGACACAGGCCTGTAATCCCAGATATTTGGGAGGCTGAGGTCAGAGAATCGTTAGAGTCCGGGAGTTCAAGACCAGCCTAGGCAACATAGCAACATCCTGGCAAAAAAAAAAAAAAAAAAAAAGGAAGGGAAAGAAAACACTAACATTTCTAAGCTTTCACCTTAATAAGCTAGAAAAAGAAGATCCTGATATGACTTAGAGACCTTGTCCAGCTTTTATTTTCCTTAAAATCTTCATATAGTAGAGACAATATCATTCTTTCACTACATAGCTGGGTTTGTGCTCTGAACTGAGTTTTTCAAAACAAAACCATTTATTAGGGCTCATACATGGTTGGTAAAGTTATATGGAAAAACAAGGGAATTATTAACACAGATAAAGGTAAATTATATATAAGATATATTTTCTCATTTTAAAATTTGAAAAAATACAAAATAAAATGTATTAAACATAGACTTTTTCTGGCTCAGTCTTTATTCATCTCAGGAACAACCTCCCATGACCACAAAACATACCCCCCAGAACTGTTTGAACTTCACAGTTCTTACTTCTAAGTAAGATAATATTTTTGATCAGATTATTTTTTCCTGTTACTTAAACAGAATAAAGAGGAAATGATTCTTCCACAATTAAGTGATCTAGCCGTCTGGGTTTGCAGCCCATCTGGTGAGCACCATTGTTGCTCACCAGATGGACTCCAGAGTGACGTACTGATTTGTAAGTCACTATGTGCCAGTTAAAAACATGGCAGTGGGCCAGGCATGGTGGCTCATGCCTGTAATCCTAGCACTCTGGGAAGCCAAGGCAGGTGGATCGTTTGAGCTCAGGAGTTCGAGACCAACCTGAGCAAGAGCGAGACCCTGTCTCTACCAAAAAAAAAAAAAAAATAGAAAGAAATTAGCTGGACAACTAAAAATATATAGAAAAAAAAAATTAGCCGGGCAAGGTGGTGCATGCCTGTAGTCCCAGTTACTCAGGAGGCTGAGGCAGAAGGATCGCTTGAGCCCAGGAGTTTGAGGTTGCTGTGAGCTAGGCTGATGCCATGGCACTCTAGCCTGGGCAACAGAGTGAGACCGTCTCAAAAAAAGAAGAAAAAAAAAAAAAAGCTTAAAAAAAAAATGTGGCAGTGCTTGGTCATGTGTCCATACTTAGGCTGCAGGGAAGGCTGGAAAAACAAAGAAGGTTTTAAGTTTCTATAGGAGAGGAGATTTCTGCCTCAAAGATGGTGGATTCCACAAACTCAGAAAGAGAATACAGAACTGGGTGCAAAAAGTGTGCAAATAAAATGTCTACTATTGGCAAATTTTGTATGCCAAAGATCACTGTGTCATGGACCTGGAAGAAATTAGCAAGGGGAGAAGATTGGGAGCTTTCGGACTAAGCACTGAGGAACCCCAACATATAATTGCCACATTGAAGACTGATCTGTGGAGGAGAATGACAAAGGACACCTGGAATCCCAGGAAGCGAACCAGCAGGGCCAAGTGTGCTGAGAACAGTGGGAGAGAAGGCTTCATGATGCAGGAGTGGCCAAGAGTGTGAGAGGCTGTGGAGAGGCCAACTAAGACAAGTGTGGGGACAAAAGTTTTTTGAAGGTTCAGGTTCTGTTTGAAAAGTTCTGTAACAATCCGATATGAGTATTCAGCTGTTAACTACAGTACTTTCCTATCTTTGTAACCCAGTCTGTAAAGCATGATGTCACCTCTGCAAAGAACCAGGTGACATTCCTTAGGACATCAGGATAACCTCTGCAAGGCTATGCAAAGAGCTAAAGTGCTGATAGTGTCTGCCCCTTGCAAATTCTCACAGACAAAAAACATTTTCTGGACAAATAGCTGCACGCCAGGTGCCAGAAGCTGTGCCAGTTGCTCCAGTAGAGATGCCACAATTACCATAACAGCACTTGCAGTTGGAACCACAACCTGATTATTGTAAATCCGCAGTGATTTCCCCAAGACTCAGCTACCTTCTTCACAGGCTATTTAGGCACCTGTCAGTGGGGCTGTGATCAGAATCAGCGCCTCTTCACTTTCCAAGTCACTGGTGGTGACTCGTCCCTTCAGGGATGGGGAGTGGCTTTGGGTTCACTCACTTAATGAAGAAGTTTCCCCCAGGTTTGTCCGACCATAAAAGCCCTCACCCCACATGGCAGGAGCCAGTTGCTGAGGACATCTATTCCAATGCCACATTTAGGAATGGCGGGATAACCACTAGCATGTCTGCAGACCTGCTGAGCCCACTGTGAGGACTTGGGCCACAACTCCTGCAGTCCTCTAATATCCAGAAGCCCTTACCTTAAGTAGGAGAAACAAAGGCATTTTGAGTATCCAAGTACATGTGCTAACTCAAAATCCAGTATTAAGTAGCACACTGGAAGGATGAATATCTCCCCTTCTCCAGTGAATGTCTGTCTCTTTAGGGAAGACCTGGAAGAAAACTGCAGCATACACTTGAAGCCACGTCACAGGGAACTTCTTCAGGAGGATCTGGGATCCTCTGCAACCAACATACCTCAGGTCTGTGACTCAGCTTCATGAGAGACCACGATTCCCCACTGTGATGATTCGGTCGGGCAGACTGAGCATGGCCACCAATTCTTTGGCATTCCTCGATATTCCTCCACTTGGGAGGCAGCCTCCATGTGCCCTCCCCTTGAAACTGTGCAGACTTCTGAGAGCTTAACTAAAGAATATAGTGAAAGTGACGTCATGCCAGATTCTAGGCCTAGATCTTAAGACACTGGCAGCTTCCACTTCCTGTGTCTTGGAGTAGTCCCTTTGGGGAAGCCAGGAGCTATATAAGAAGTATAACTACCCTGAGGTCACTGTGCTCTGAGGAAACCAGAACTAGCCACATGGGGGGGCTGCATTCAGGGAGCACTGCCCACCAGCCCCGGCTACTGTAGCAGTCTCAGCCCAGCCACCACCTGACTACAGCTACCTGAGAGACCCCGAGCAAGAACTGCCCACATTCACACCCATTAAAAAGGAAAACCCAGAAAATAACAAGTGCTGGTGAGCATGTAGAGAAGTTAGAACATTGGTGCATTGCTGGTGGGAATGTAAAATGGTTCAGCTGCTGTGGAAGACAGTATGGTGATTCCTCAAAAAATTAAACATAGAATTCCCATATGATTGAGCAATTCCACATCTGGGTACATACTGAAAAGAATTGAAAGCAGGGACTTGAACAGATATGTGTACAGCAGTGTTCACAGCAGCATTATCTGCAATAACCAAATGGTGAAACAACCCAAATGTCCATTGATGGATACATGGATTTATCCATTCAGCAAAATGTGGTATATGCATATAATGGAATATTATTCAGCCTATAAAGGAAAGAAATTCTGACACATGCTACATCACAGATGAATCTTGAAGACATTACGCTAAATGAAATAAGCCAGTCACAAAAAGACAAATATTATATTATTCCACTTATATGAGGTACCTAGAATAGGCAAATTCAGACACAGAGGCCGGGCGCGGTGGCTCACGCCTGTAATCCTAGCACTCTGGGAGGCCGAGATGGGCGGATCGTTTGAGCTCAGGAGTTCGAGACCAGCCTGAGCAAGAGCGAGACTCCATCTCTACTAAAAATAGAAAGAAATTATATGGACAGCTAAAAAATATATATAGAAAAAATTAGCCGGGCATGGTGGTGCATGCCTGTAGTCCCAGCTACTCAGGAGGCTGAGACAGGAGGATCGCTTGAGCTCAGGAGTTTGAGGTTGCTGTGAGCTAGGCTGACGCCACGGCACTCACTCTAGCCTGGGCAACAGAGTGAGACTCTGTCTCAAAAAAAAAAAAAAAAAAAAAACAGACACAGAAAATAGAATGGTGGTTGCCAGAGGGCAGGGGAGGGGGGATGGAAAGTTAGTGTTTAATGGGTACAGAGCTTTACTCTTGGAAAATGAAAGGAGTTCTGTAGATGGATTGTGCTGATGGTTGCACAACATTGTAAATGTCATTAATGCTACAGAACTGCACATTTAAATATGGTTAAAGTAGTCAATTTTATGTCATATGTCTTTTACAAAAAAGAAAAAAAATCCACAGAGCTGTTCAAGATAATGATTGTTGTTTTAATCGACTAAGTTTTGAGGCAATTTGTTATACAAAAATAGATAACTGGAACAAGACCTAAATTACTGCTGTTAAATAGATCCAGCATAGACTACTCACCTGTTTCATTTCTAAGGCTACTGTGACCGATTAGCCACTCCCAAATATCCTGTGGTTCAAAACACTTCGATTAGTACTGAGTCCTAACTACCCATGAAAGTCATTGGCCGACCTGGTCTTTCACCCTCCTTGGGATCCCTTCCTCTGCACTGCCCCGGGGAAGTCCTGAAAACTTAGCCTCACTGATGGTGGGCTGCCACTGCGGGCCAGCCGACGGAGCCAGCAGCTGCTGAAGCACGTCCTGGAAATCTTACCCGCACGTCACGTCTGGATCCTGTGCCAGCTCCAGGCCAAGCCTTTGTCTGGGTTGCCATGCCTATCTCTTCACAGAAAAGGAAACAAAGGGAAAGAATATTGAGTGCTTTTGTGCCTTACACAAGATAAAATTTGATTATAGGACCTGCAGCTTGCTAGTCCTGGGGGAGCTCTGAATCCTAAAGTAAATATGAAGGTGTTGCCACATCTCTGTGTTTCAAGCAGCTGCCATGCCTTCTGAAAGGCACGAACATAGAGTATTCAGCATGTAGAAGACTGTCAAAGGGTTTATTTTTATTACGTTAAACTGTGCTGTGTTTTCAGTGATCCCAGTGGCCTGGCAATGTGATCCAAGGGAGCCAGCTGGGACCACTATACCATCTGGTCAGATTTGGTGGGAACATGGATGCCAGGAATACGTAGAATTCAGAACCCAAACTTCACGGGGACTTATACTATCTTCTCTCTCTCTCTTTTTTTTTTTGAGACAGTCTCGCTTTGTTACCCCTGGCTAGAGTGCAATGATGTCATGGTAGCTCTGTAACCTCAAACCCCTGTGCTAAAGTGATCCTTCTGCCTCAGTCTCCTTAGTAGCTGGTACTACAGGTGCGTGCTATGATGCCTGGCTAATTTTTGTATTTTTAGTAGAGATGGGGTCTCACTCTTGCTCAAGTTGATCTGGGGCTCCTGAGCTCAAGCAATCCTCCTGCCTCAGCCTCCCAGAGTGCTAAGATTATAGGTATGAGCCACTGCACCCAGCCTACTATCTACTCATTTCTTAAGATTTGTTATTATTATTTTATTTTAGAGACAGGGTCTCACTGTGTTGCCTAGGCTGATCTCAAATTCCTGGCCTCAAGGGATCTTCCCACCTCAACCTACCAAATAGCTGGGATTATAGGCATAAGCCATGGTGCCCAAATTTCAAGATTTGCTATTTCTTTTTTTTTTTTTTTTTGAGACAGAGTCTCACTCTGTTGCCCAGGCTAGAGTGAGTGCCGTGGCATCAGCCTAGCTCACAGCAACCTCAAACTCCTGGGCTTAAGCGATCCTACTGCCTCAGCCTCCCGAGTAGCTGGGACTACAGGCATGAGCCACCATGCCCGGCTAATTTTTTTGTATATATATATTTTAGTTGTCCATATAATTTCTTTCTATTTTTAGTAGAGACGGGGTCTCACTCTTGCTCAGGCTGGTCTCGAACTCCTGACCTTGAGCGATCCACCCGCCTCGGCCTCCCAGAGTGCTAGGATTACAGGCGTGAGCCACCGCGCCCGGCCAAGATTTACTATTTCTTACATGCCAACTTTCTTTACTTATTAATCTTATGAAAAATGTCAGTCATTTCTTTTGGCATACCTCACAAATGATCAAAGATAAAACTTAAAAGCCAGTGGATTAGACAATGAACTATTAAGAAGAGAAAGACAGAAGTAAAGAAAACAAAGGAGAGAAACCGAAACGAAGCCAAATCAAAATGAATTTAGATATAAACAAATAATGGATCACAAAACACCTTACTTCCAAGAAGAGAAGAAAGCAATAGAAATTTTATCAGTTATGTAAATTATCATGATTCAGCTCTTCTGCTAATGAATAAGAAATAGGGGTTGGGGGGAAGACACAGGATTTAATATTTGGAAATTTATATTGAGTGTGAGTTAATTTCCTTGATTTCTCCTTGGGTGTGAAGCAGCCTCAGAGTAAATGTTTCTAAGTGTGAACTAAAATAAAATTTTAAGGCTCACCCCCCACCGGCTGACAGAATGGACCCCCTCATGGCCAAAGAAATATCCTAAAACTAAATTGCCTTCCAGGAGGAGGGAGGTGAGACATGCCTCATCATGCCTCACTCTCTTCTTGGGGACATCCCTTGTAACCCATTGACAGGCCTAAGGGTATGCAAGACAAACCTGCAGGTCCTCTATTTACACAACAAATCTATGTCCAGTGGCTCATCTCTGATAAACAGCAATTATGTTAAAACATTCCAAGCCTTTAGACAAAGCTCCATGTCTTTAACCATTTACAAGTTAAAGAATCTTTAAACCCACCTATAACCTGTAAGCTGCCTCTTTGAGATGGCCCACGTTTTTGGGCCAAACCAAGGTATGCCTCCCATGTATTGATTTATGACTTTACTTATAACCTCTGTCTCCCTGAAATGTATAAAACCAAACTGTTACCCAGCCACGGTGAGTCCACTTGCTCAAGGCTTCTTGGGCGTGGCTCCAGGTCATGGCCCTCAAATTTGGCTCAGAGTAAATCTCTTTAAAATTATTTTACAGAATTTGGCTTTTTTCCATTGACAGGATTGGCGCCCAGACGTGGGGCTCAGAGAAGACTCAGGACCACCGAAGGAGCCGCACAAAGTCGGCGCCAGGTACCGGCATGACCGTTTTGGGCCCTCCACTGGGAGCTTCTCCTTTGGCGGAACTGGTAAGTCCTCCTGAGCTCCGGACCTCTCATTTTTGGTTGATGGTCTTGGTTTTCTCTGAGCTGGTTCTTTTACTAAGAATTGTGTAGAGCAGGAAGGAGAACAGGAGTGACTCCATGACAGACTGGATCTCCTAGGATAGGCCTAAGTTTCGGTTTCCCCAACTCGGGCCCTCCCCCTCCCCGGAATGCCGCTGGTAACAAGTGAAAGTCCCGCGGCTTGGAAACCAGCCAATCAGGAGCCAAGCCCCCGGCTTGGAAACCGGCCAATCAGGAGCCAAGCCCCCCAGCTTGGAAACCGGCCAATCAGGAGCCAACACTATCAGCCACTTTTGAAAGAACAAATGAACTAAGGGGGGGGATGGTGTGCCCGGTACATGTAACCTACTGATGAGTATAAAAGCTTAGTTCCCACCCTAGGGCTGGGTCCTGGTTCGTGGAGAGGCCACTGCGTTGGCGCTCTGGGACTTGGACCCTAGCTCGAGCTAGACAATAAACTCCTTTGCCTGTTGCAGCCTTGGTGACTCTGCCTATCTGTTCCTGGGGCTGAGAGAAACCGGTTCTAACATTTGGGGGCTCGTCTGGGATCCCGAAACCCCCAGAACAGAATCTGGACCTGAGGAGGAGTTGGAGCTCTGAAAATCCGTATGGTGCAGGTAACTGGGCCCTGGGAAGTGACTGGCAGAAGGCCTAGGTGGCCTAGGTGGACGCGCTGGTGGGTCGGGAGTGAAGGGAGACGTCCCTTGCCCCTGGTGGGTTTCCATTTCTCTTTTGGTTTCTGAAGAGTGGGAGGCACCCGAGAGGGGTAAGTCGGGGGCCACTCAGCAGAAATTCTATTTGGGAAAGGGAAACCAAGTGGATCCGTTTGAAGTGGAAGTCCAAGGGGAATAGCCGGCTAAAATTTCTGATGATTTCTGTTGTTCCTAGAGTGGCCCAAGTGGCCCAAGCAGCCCAGGCGGCTCCGGTGGCTCCCGTGGCCCAGGGGAGGACGGGACCTCTGACGGGGGGGGGCAGCTTATGACACTAGACAACAGATTGGACAAACTCCAGATCTGGAACCAGTGAGGGCGCTTCCCTTGAGGGCCGTGGGACCCCCGGGAGTGGACAGGGAGCAGGCGTAACAGTACTGGCCCTTCTCCACCAGTGATCTTTATAATTGGAAATCTCAAAATGTGAATTTTTCTGAAAATCCAAGAGATCTAATTAACCTTTTAGATTCGGTCCTTTTCACTCATCAGCCCACATGGGACGACTGCCAACAGTTGCTTAAGGTTCTTTTTACCACGGAGGAGAGGGAGCAAATCCAGGGAGAGGCATGAAAGTTAGTCCCGGGAGAGGACGGCAGACCCACCATCAACCCTCGAGTCATTGACCAGACCTTTCCCCTTGAACAGTCGCCCTGGGATTACAATGAGGCTGAAGGTAGGGAGCGTCTCCGGGTCTACCGCCAGACTCTAATGGCCGGTCTCCGGGCGGCAGCATGGAAGCCGACCAATTTGGCTAAGGTAGGGGATGTTCAGCAGGGGCCCGAGGAGAGTCCAGCAGCATATCTAGAGAGGATTATGGAAGCTTTCAGATAGTACACTCCCATAGATCCTACGGCAGAAGAGAGCAAGGCGGCAGTAATGATGGCTTTTGTTAACCAGGCAGCCCCAAACATTAGGTGTAAGGTGCAGAAAATAGAGAGGTTAAGTGAGAAAACTCTGAGCGACCTGCTGGCAGGTGGCAGAAAAAGTCTATGACAATAGGGAAACGCTGGAAGACGTTGGAGAGAATGAGACAGGAAGATAGAAAGTTCCAGGCTGGTGAGGCACCTAAGGCAAATAAGGAGATGGCCAAGATCCTACTTGCAGCCACGGGAGGGGGTCAGTTAGGGACAAACGGCCGAGAACAACCTCAGAGGGAGAGGCTAGGCAAGGATCAGTGTGCCCACTGCAAGGAGCATGGACATTGGGCTAGGAACTGCCCCAAAAAGAAAGGGGGACATGGGGTTGGACCCTCTGGAAAGGTTATGGTGCTGGGGCAGGAAGAAGACAAATAGGGGAGATGGGGTTCGGTGCCCCTCCCCGAGCTTAGGGTAACTTTGCACGTGGAGGGGAACCCAGTGAGCTTCTTGGTGGACACGGGGGCAGAATACTCAGTGATTACAAAAACTACTGGAAAACTATCCAATAAGACTAGCTGGGTGCAGGGGGCGACTGGAACTAAGCCCTACCAATGGACCACGCAACGAAAGTTAGACTTAAGCTCAGGGCAAGTGAGTCATGCTTTTGTGGTCATTCCAGAATGCCCCACCCCATTATTAGGAAGAGACATATTCACAAAATTAAAGGCCCGTATCTACTTTGAAGAACAAGGAATAATAATAACTGATGACAAAGGCAACCTTATCAGTAGCCCCTGGGTTACTCAAGTCCTGACCCTGGCTCAGGCAGATGAGTACCGACTGTATCAGCCCATGAAGATCAATCAGGAAGGGGAAATGAGCTATTGGCTTCACAAGTTTCCTGAAGCCTGGGCTGAGACGGGGAGCAGGATGGGCAAAGCATTGGTCCCCTCTCTATATTAAACTGAAACCAGGAGCCGAACCAGCCAGGGTCAGGCAGTATCCCATGCCCCAAGAGGCCAAAATGGGCATAACGCCCCTCATTCGAAGGCTTCTAGATGCCGGAATCCTCCGAAAGTGCCAGTCAGCTTGGAACACTCCTTTGTTGCCAGTGAGAAAACCAAGTGGGAAAGATTATTGGCCTGTGCAGGACCTCAGGGAGGTCAATGCGCGGGTCCTAGACATCCACCCTACGGTTCCCAGCCCTTATACCCTGCTAAGCTCCCTTCCCTCCCGACACAAACCTGGTATACCGTTTTGGATTTAAAGGATGCTTTCTTCAGTTTGGCAGTAGCCCCGTGCAGCCAGGAAATATTTGCCTTTGAATGGCGAGATGAAGAGAGGGGTATCCAGGGGCAGCTGACATGGACAAGGCTGCCTCAAGGGTTTAAGAACTCACCCACCTTGTTCAACGAGGCCCTTCACGACGACTTGGGTGAGTACCGTACCAACCACCTGGAGGTGACCTTGCTACAGTATGTAGATGATCTGCTACTAGCTGCCCCCACCCCACAGACCTGCTTAGAGGGCACCAAGGACCTGCTTAGTGTGCTAGGTGAACGGGGATACCGGGCCAGTGCTAACAAGGCCCAGATTTGCAAGGAAGAAGTCACCTATCTAGGGTATAAAATAAAAGGAGGTCAGAGATGGCTGACCGAGGCAATGAAACAGACTGTGTTAGGGATACCCACTCCTAACTCATGTCAAAAAGTACAAGAGTTCCTGGGGTCAGTAGGGTACTTCCGCCTCTGGATCCCGGGTTTTGCAGAAAAAGCTCGGCCCTTATATGAAGAATGTAAATCAGGTCAGGCATGGGAATGGACTATGCAAATGGAGGGCGCCTTCTGAGCCCTGAAAACAGCTATGTTACAGGCCCCAGCCCTAGCGCTCCCTGACCTCACAAAGGAGTTCCACCTGTTTATAGATGAGAGAAAGGGAATAGCTAAGGGGGTGCTCACGCAGACACTAGGACCTTGGAGGCGGCCGGTGGCGTACTTGTCCAAAAAGCTAGACCCGGTAGCAACAGGATGGCCAGCGTGCCTGCAAATCATTGCAGCTACCGCTTTGCTGGTCAAAGACACCAACAAGCTCACCCTGGGTCAGCATTTGCACATTACCACCCCTCACGCCATAGAGGGGATCTTGAAGCAGCCGCTGGGACGATGGATTATGAATGCGAGGCTGACTCACTACCAGGGGCTTCTGTTAGACACCCCTCGCATCGAGTTCCGGACTCCTGCCATCCTGAACCCAGCCACACTTCTGCCAGGTCCAGTGCCGGCAACGCCTGAACATAGCTGCCTTGAGATCTTGGCCGAGACCCAGATGGCCCGGAATGACCTGCAAGACCGCCCCCTCGCAAACAGCAACCTGACCTGGTTCACGGATGGGAGCAGCTTCGTCTGGGACGGACACAGGTATGCAGGGGCGGCTATAGTAGATGAGCAAGGCAGGCTTATCTGGGCCACGCGCCTTCCACAGGGGACCTCAGCCCAGAAGGCTGAACTGGTCGCATTGACAGAAGGTCTCCACCGGGCCCAGGGGAAGAGGCTGACGGTGTATACTGACAGCCGCTATGCCTACGGGACCCTGCACATACACGGAGCCCTCTATAGAGAAAGGGGCTTCATTACAGCTGAAGGCAAAGAGATTAAGCACAAGCCAGAGATACTCCAACTACTAGAAGCCATCCTGTTACCCAAGGCAGTGGCTGTAGTCCATACCCCAGGACACCAGAAGGGGAACTCCCTTGAGGCCAGGGGCAACCGG
Source organism: Eulemur rufifrons (assembly GCF_041146395.1). Classification (NCBI taxonomy): domain Eukaryota; kingdom Metazoa; phylum Chordata; class Mammalia; order Primates; family Lemuridae; genus Eulemur; species Eulemur rufifrons. The sequence continues at coordinate 32,195,593 of NC_091005.1, forward strand.
GCCGCGTACGCTGAGGCAAGAAGGGCTGTGGAGGGACCGGTACTAACCGATGTTCTGCACTTGAGCTTGCTGCCCCCTAGGATGGGGAAGATGCCCCCCCAATCAGACTATTCCAGCACGGACATAAAGTGGGCCACAGAAAAACTGCAGGCGACGCCGAACAAGGATGGCTGGTTCCAAGACGGAGAACATCGCCTGACAGTCCCTGAGACCTTGGGGAACCAGCTACTAGGACACTTGCACCGGACAAGGCATCTTGGCAAGAAAAAGATGTTACAGCTGCTGGCCATTGCACAACTCAGATTCAAATCACAAGAGAAGACAGCAGAAGACATTGTCAAAAACTGCCATGTCTGCCAGGTTAGGCAGCCAGGGAGGACCAGGGGGACCCATGCAGGTACCAGGGAACGGGGGAGGCAACCAGGATTATTTTGGGAAATAGATTTTACAGAGGTAAGACCAGGAAAATATGGGTACAAATACTTACTGGTCATGGTAAACACCTTCTCAGGGTGGGTAGAGGCTTTGCCTACTAAAGGAAAAACTGCTTTAATAGTGGCAAAGAAAATATTAAAAGAAATAGTCCCCAGGTACGGGCTGCCAGAGAGCATAGAGTCTGACAATGGGCCAGTCTTCACAAGTCAAATAAGTCAGGGGCTAGCCCGGGCTCTGGGGACAGATTGAAAATTACATTGTGCATATAATCCCCAGAGTTCGGGGCAGATAGAAAGAATAAACAGAACCCTAAAGGAGACTTTGACTAAATTGGTCCTGGAGACTGGCGGGGACTGGGTGACCCTCCTTCCCTTCGCCCTGTTCTGAGCCCGGAACACCCCCTATCATTTAGGCCTAACCCCCTTTGAGATTGTATATGGCGCTCCTCCACCTGTAATACCAAAAATGATCTCTGGGGCTCTGCCTGAAAACCCTAAAGAAGTGCTGCAGGCTGTACAGGCCCTGCAACGAGTTCAGAGCCAGATCTGGCCTGCCCTCTGAGCCTTTTATCAGGCAGCTCAGCAGGAGAAAAAAAGAGGTTGACGGGCATCCCTACCAGCCGGGAAATTGGGTATGGATAAAACGGCATAATAACAAAACCCAAAAGCCCAGGTGAAAGGGACCTTTTCAGATTATTCTTGTCACCCCCACTGCCCTAAAGGTTGACGGAGTGGCGACCTGGATACACCACTCTCATGTGAGACCTGCCAATAAGGACGAGCAAGAGCAGCAACAAAGTCAGTGGAGGGCCTCATCGGACCCAGAGAATCCACTAAAGACCAGACTGACTCGCGTGGCAACCAGACTGTCGCTGGACCAATGATGGGGACACCTGGAGCGAAGATGCTTGTGGTGACTGTTATAATCAAAACACTTATAGAAAAAATACTGACTGACCCAAATCCCCATATGCCCCATAGCCTCACCTGGGAGATCAGTAGTCTAGAAACCCATGAAGTCTTTAACACAACTTCAGGAACGGCCCCACTAAACACCTGGTGGCCAGACCTATACTTTAACTTAGAAAAAATTAGCCCTCTAGAAGACATGGAAGGGGGAAAGTGGAGGCAGTACCAAAGGCGAGTGTCCATGAGCATAAATGGGTTTTATGCATGTCCTGGATTTAAAACAGAAGAGATGAGACGCAAGTGTGGGGGAGTCCTTTCTCATTTCTGTGCAGCCTGGGAGTGTGTAACCACCAATGACGGAGAGAGCAAACGGCAGGTAACTCCCCTTTTTATCGAGATGTCTTTTGTCCGGCCATGCACATGAAGACTATATGCCCATGACTGTAACCTAATATGTATAAGATTTACAGAGGAAAAAAAAAAAAAAAAAAGGACAGATGGTGGACCTCGGGACTCTCTTGGGGGCTGTTTCTCTATCAGCGCTCACAATTTAGTGCCCTAATACAGATTAGGCTAAAGGTTTTTCCCATCATGGGCATTGTGGAACCCAATGCAGTGCTGATGGAGAAACAGAACACCCCACGCCCGACGACCCCAAGCCCGACTAGCGCCCCACTCTCACCTTCGAAAACTCTGGTAGCAAAAGTGGAAACACAAGTAGCCCCCAGAGCACAGACTCCAGTGGCGAAAATAGGAATACAAGCGGCCCCCAGAGCAGAGGAGCTGGGAGATCCCCTATGGAAAATGCTGACAGCAGCATATGAGGCCTTGAACCGCTCTGACCTCAATGCTACGGCAGCTTGCTGGTTATGCTATGATATTAGACCCCCTTTCTATAAAGCAGTGGGATTGGCTGCCCCCTTGCATTATTTGGGAAAAGAGACCCCCGGGTCCTGCAAGTGGGACCGCAAGGGCCCAGGGTTAACACTTCAGGTAGTCACCAGGAGTAGAGCCTGCATAGGAAAGGTGCTGCCTAGCCATGCACAGCTTTGTGCCAAAGTCCACCTGGTTGTGAACCAGACTGGAAAAACAAAATGGATCGTTCCAGCACTCGATGGGTGGTGGATTTGTTCTAAAACAGGCTTGACCCCATGCCTCAGCCTATCTGTCTTTAATGAGTCAGGGGAAGTCTGCATCATGGTACTAGTATTCCCTAAGGTTATCTACCACCAAAATATATATAATATATGATGCATGGGCAAAAGGCACAGGAGGTGCCAGGTTAACTACAAAAAGAGAGCCCTTTACAGCAATAACCTTAGACACCCTTTTCAGTCTGGGTGCAATAGGAACAGGGACAGGTATCTCATCCTTAGCGGTGCAGCACAGGGGGTTCAATAGCCTGAGGGCCGCCATAGATAAAGACATAGCCAGAATCAAAGAATCCATCTCCCATTAAAAAAAAAAGTCACTGACCTCGCTGTCTGAGGTAGTGCTGCAGAACCGGAGGGGACTAGACCTAGTATTCCTCCAACAGGGGGGGCTATGCGCAGCCCTAGGGGAAGAGTGCTGCTTCTACGCTGACCATACCGGGGTAATAAGAAAATCCATGGCTAAAGTCAGGGAAGGACTGGCGAAACGGAGGCGAGAGCATGAACAAAGAAAAAGGTGATTTGAGTCATAGTTCAATAGCTCCCCTTGGCTGACTACTTTGCTTTCAACTTTATTAGGACCCCTAATTATGCTTTTGCTCATCCTCACTTTCAGACCGTGTATTCTAAATAGATTAGTTACCTTTATAAAACAACGAGTCAATACTGTACAATTGATGGTACTGCGACAACAGTACCAGAGGCTGAGCCATGATTCCTGCTTACAAAACGGGGAAACACGAGACCCCATGTACGAGCAAGAGTGCTCGTAGGGACCAAAAAAAAAAAAGGGGGGGGGAATGTAGAGCAGGAAGGAAAACAGGAGTGACTCCATGACAGACTGGACCTCCTAGGATAGGCCTAAGTTTCGGTTTCCCCGAGGTGGGCCCTCCCCCTCTCCGGAATGCCACTGGTAACAACTGAAAGTCCCGTGGCTTGGAAACCGGCCAATCAGGAGCCAAGCCCCTGGCTTGGAAACCGGCCAATCAGGAGCCAACACTATCAGCCACTTTTGAAAGAACAAATGAACTAAGGGGGGGGGGGATGGTGTGCCCGGTACATGTAACCTACTGATGAGTATAAAAACTTAGTTCCCACCCTAGGGCGGGGTCCTGGTTCGTGGAGAGGTCACTGCATTGGTGCTCTGGGACTTGGACCCTAGCTCGAGCTAGACAATAAACTCCTTTGCCTGTTGCAGCCTTAGTGACTCTGCCTATCTGTTCCTGGGGCTGAGAGAAACCGGTTCTAACAATTGTTGTTTAGGATCCTATATAAGTGAGAGACTGAGTTCCTCAGCTCCGAAGAGAAGGGGCATCTTAATCACCTCCCAGCCTTGGCAGCCCTGGGCGACCGGGGTCCTGAGTGGGAGTTGCCTGGGGCAATTCCTCAAGACTTGAGTGTCCCTATAGGGAACCCCCCAACAAATTAATTAAAAGAAGACTCCCCTAGGAAACGCAGCAACTTGGCACCTGGCCTGCCTGGACATGCAGCCCTCAGCACCCATGCAGCCAGCGCAGTCGGTCCCTGGACGACCTGGCACACACCACCGCATGCCTCCTGCTGGCCTCTTCAGGAGCCCGGCCGCTTCAAAGCCTGCAGCGTGGTGGGCTCCTGGGTGTGCCCATGGCCCCTGGCACACAGAGACTCTGAGAATGTTTATGAGGCCATCCTGGACGTGCAAGGCCAGCAGTGGGAGGAGAACCCGGAGCAGCAGGTACACAGCTGGGCGCTGGGGTAGAGGGGGGGTGGGTGGCCGCACCTGCACGGAGCCGGGGTGCGAGGAGACCTGCTCGGCTTAGTGTCCCGCTAGACGCCCGCCACTGTGTTCACCGACTTCGGGCGAACTCACTTGCTCCAAACCCAAAATGAGAGTGGTACAGGCTCACAATCCCTTCTCTGCAATTCCCAAGTGCCAAAGCTCCCTGGAAGCCCAAAGGATTTTGTAATTCACCCGGTGACAAAATTTCATTTGAACCAATATGAGGATGTTGACAGTCTTTATCACACTTGGCGCGAATATTCATGTTTTGCTGCAGAAATGCAACTAAGCTTAATCTCAAGGTGCAGCCCGAGCCCTGCCGGGAGGTTATGTAACCTCTGGCGGGTGTGTGCTGTCCTGCAGCCGGTCTGTAGTCCCAAACGCACCTGGACGTGGGGTGGGGCTTGCGGCCCTGCACTGGCTCCAGCGGCCTCGCCTCCCTCCCGGGAGCTTGGGGGTTCAGACGACATGGATGTGAATGGCAGGCATCCATTTCCCTTTTGGGCTGTTTCCAACATTTCAGTTTCTCTCTTTCTTTCTTTTCTTTCTTTCTTTCTTTCTTTCTTTCTTTCTTTCTTTCTTTCTTTTTTTTTTTTTTTTTTGAAAAAACCAAAACCCAAAACCTCTCGATGAGTTTGTTTCAGAAAGAAGGCCAGTTATGGTACGGGTGAGGAGGGAGGGTTCTCTCTTCCGAGTCCAGTTGTGTTAATTTGGGAAATTGAAAATAGAGCACGTTTTAAAAACACTCTTACATCCTCAGAATCCTTCCAGGGGCCCTGACATCTCGAACTTTAGCAACTTTTCAGGGAGGGGCGCCCTGAGGAAAACAAGATGCGCAGAAACCGTCTGACCCCTGCGCCAGGGGCGTGATTTCCCACGGGCCGTTCACTTCTGGGGGGCTCACTTCCTGTTGGGGTCTCGGTTTGTTCCTCAGCCCAAAGGGAGGGGCAGAGGCTCGGATTTGACTCCCCTGGGTGCCCTGCCAGCTGCTGCTGAGCCACCTACCTGCCCCAGCCCAGTGTCCCCGAGCGTAAGCACTGTACCTAAGGATCAGGGTTGTGGCGACCCTTAAATGGGGCAGGGCGCGGAAGCGCTGGGCAGTAGCGGACGGTCCACTCAGAAGACCTGGGGTCCCCCTCGGTGCGCTTCCCTTCGGGTCTGCGCAGCCTTCACTGGGGTTTCTTCGGGGGCAGCCCTCCCCCTGGTGGCCAGGGTGGGGAACAGCACCCGGCGGACGGGGACGCAGGCGGGGCCGTGTGCCCCGTGGCTCTGCCAGCAGGCAGGCAGCTTCTCTGGGGTAGGTGGCTGGATGCCAGCGCTCCTTCCCCCAGCGCCCCTTCGTTTCTGGGCAGGCTCCCGGTGGCGCGCTACCAGGCCCATTCTCTGTCCCGGTGACGGTGGGAGTGTGCCTGCCCCTCTGAGCTGTGCCCTGGAGGTGGGGGAATGGCCTTGCCCTTGGACAGTGTGCACAGAGAGTGTGTGCTGAGGAGGGGCGAGGCAGCCCTTGACCATGAACCAGGGCTCTGTAAGTCTGCCCAGGGGCCAGCATCTAAGAGCCCAAACCAAGGAGGAAGGCGATTCCCCAGGTCCTGGCATCTCCAGTTGCTGAAGGCAGGCGCAAAGGTGAGGATGAGAACGGCGTGTAGACTACTAACTGGCCAGAGCCGCTATATGGCCGAGGGTGGAGCCTTCCCCAAGTTTAAGTGGAAGGGCAAGAGCCAGGAGACCGGGAGGCTGAGGATGGGGAGGAGGGGGCTGCTGAGAGGGGATCCTGGGAGAAAAGATGAGGGAGGGCCCAGAACAGAGAGGCAAGGATGTGAGGAGGGAGGCGACCAGGATCACTTGGGAGGGTGAAGGGTGCCTGTCTGCAGGGCATCAGCTCAGGGCTTGGGGCAGGCTACTCGGCAGGCCCAGGGCACCCCCAGAAGAGAGGAGCCTCTGCCATGTACGGCTTTTTACAGCCTTGTCATTCACCATTCACTCAAATAGCACATACTGAGCATCTGGTGTGTGCTGGTCACCCTGCTGCACACTGGGGACCCAAAGCGTCATAAGACACAGTCCCAAAGGAGCTAACGGTCCCGCGGGCTCTCACTCAAAGGCTTGCACCCAGGGTTAAGCTCCCGGCATCTTGGAAGGCAGGCAGAGGTACCCCAATTTGCCCTGAGTACAAACAGGTTCAGAGAGGTTTAGTGACTGGCCAAAGGTCACACAGCCAGGAAGTGGCTGTGTCCAGGTCAGTTCTGGGCCCTACTTCACCCAGGTGGCCTTCAGGGTTAGCCACTCTGTTACCCTCAGCAAGAACAGTACAAGCCAAAGGCAAACAAGTGCTCACTTTTCTGCACACCCCTATGTGCCCGCCCTGTCGTGGCCATGAATTGCAAACCCTGACCTTGCTATCTGCAGCTGAGGGTGCAGTAGGAGAATCTGACATCCCAGGAGAGGGCAGAAGCAAAGGCTTCTGAGGAGGGAGAGATGGAGGAGAGGGGGTGAGCTGGGTGGACACCTCTCCTCCAAGGTGGCCACTCAGGGAGCCAGGGAAGCCTGGCGAAATCCTCTGAGGCCCCTCCTCCGAGACCACAGTCCTTATTTCTGGGTGCGGTCACCGTCTCACCCCAGAGGCAGGAGAGCCGGCTGGGAGCCCACTCCTGCTGCCGGACACTGGCCACTGGGAGGAAGAGTTACGGCCCAGTTGCCACTTCTTACACAAACAGCCCAGGGGGCACCCCACCTGGGCAGGCGGCCTGCACAGGAAGGAGCCCAGGGCCCTCGTCCTCCCTCCTCCAGGAACTGTGAGTGGACCCCTCACCTGGAGAAGGGGGCGGCCATGGTTTCCTGTCCTCCCCCCTCCCCCAGAGTCCCCACCAGGCCCTTCCCTATCCCGTCCAAAAACTCACCTGGTGACCCCTCCTCTCTGGATCGCAGACCCGCTCCCACTTCCTGGGGCAAACTCCAAGGGAAGCCCGAGGTGGCCGTGTCTGAGATACAGCAACTGGCCTGGGGACAGATCCACCTGTCCTCTCTCGGGGCCAGCCAAGGGCCTTTGGAAAGTGGGGTTGGTAACAGCAGGGGCCCTGTAGCCAAGCTGAGGGGACTCCAGGGAGCTCCCTGCCCCCCAGCTAGGGCAGCCCTGGGTTGCTGGCTGCTTTCCGCACACCTGGCCTGACTTTCCCTCCCCGTGACTCACCTGCTGCCCCAGGGCCCGGGAGCCCCGCTGCCCAGACTGTGACTTGGCTTGTGAGAGAGCAGGTTCTTGGGTCCCCCCACCAACCCCACATAGCTCTGGCCACCTGGAGCTCTCCCCACCTACCCCTCCATCCCCTGCAGGCTGGGAGGTGGCCCCATGGTCCTCTGGGGATCTCCCTGGAGCCTCTGGTTCCCGGCAGCCCCAGGCCTCCTGAGATGGGCCCTTGACAAACCCACTCGCCTCCTCTCCTCCTTCCTGGGCCCCAGCAGTCGGCCTCCCTCTGCACCTATTTTCTCTGCCCTTCCTAGAGCTGACCGAGTCCAGCAGTGGGAGGGGATGGGCATCAGTACTGAAATGTCAGCCTGCACGGGTGGTCAGTGCCAGGCCCTGGGGCATGGGAAGAACATGACACGACGTGACAATGCGATATGCTGTGGTTGTGATATGATGTGGTGGCGTGTCTGCTGGGTGCAGGATCTAGCTGGGAGAGGAAGTTCTAGGGCTGCCTCCTGGAGGAGGAAGGTGTTGCCAGAGGTAAAATCTAAAGGTTTCTACGATTCCCTCCCATGAAACCCTCTGGACCTGGGGCTTTTTCAGTGGCAGATTTTTTTCTCAGTGTTAATTAGATCTATGCAAGTATCTACTAGTTCTCTAGTTAATTTTGGTCATTTTATATTTTACTACAAAAGCATTTGTTTTCTCTAGATTTGTATATATTATACTTTTAAAATTTATTAATTTCTTTGTGGCCAAGTAAATGATTTTTTTCTAAGTTTTTCATAGACATATGGAAAAAATGTACACTTTCTATTTAAGGGATAAAAGATCCCTTGTGTATCAAATCAAGTTTATTAAGTTTATTGATTATGTATAATTCAAACTTTCACTTTCTTTGTATCCTTATTGGTTTTTGTCTTTTATGCTAATTCTGATGAAGTTTTATTAAACCTCCCTCTCAAATTTTCCCTATAAAGTTCTTCTGGTGCTTTTATTAGTTTTTGCTTTTCATATTTAACGATGCTGCTTTTGGGAGCATGCAGATTTTGAGTATTCTATCTTTATGAATTGTGCATTCCTGTCACTACATGTCATCTCTCTTTATCGTGTTTTAGTGCTTAATCTTACATTTTACCCTTCTATTTTTAATATGGCCATTCTTTATTTTACATTACATTAAAAATAAATCCTTTTATTTTCAACCATTATCATTTTTTAAACTGTATTTCTTGTATACATCATATCACTGCATTTTAAAACCTGAGCTGACTCTTTTACTAGGAGAATTCGATCTGTTTGAGCTTCATTTAATAACTGATAGGCTAATTTTATTTATTTATTTTCCACCGAGGAGTCATAAATTCTAGACATCCTATTTCACACCTGAAAACTTCAGCATGCATTTCTGAAAAGTAATGTTTTGTTTTTCATAACCATCCTACCATTATTACAGCTGACAAAATTAACATTCATTTCTGAATGTTGTCTAAGACCTGGGCTATAGTCAAATTGCCTCCGTTGTCCTAACACATCTCTCTCTCTCCCTCAGTCTCTCTCTCTCCTGGTTTGTTTGCACCAGGATCCAGTCCAAGGTCGTGCCTTGCTTCTGGCTGTCTCTGTAATCGCTTTTGAACACCCCCCACCCTTTCCTTTGCCTTGACGCTGATTCCTCAAGAGACCAGACCAGTTGCCCCGTGGGGTACCTGTCTGTCGTGTGTGCTGGCTTCCTTGTGGCAGCGTTTCCCTGTTCTAAACCGTGTGACCCGTGAAGCGGTAGGGTCTGAAAGGTTCAGGCGCGGGGATCCCCAGGGCTCAGCGACAGATGACACTAAGGAGGCAGGAGTCACAGATGATTCTACCTGAGTAACAGGTGATGCTGACACGAGAAAGAGAGACAATTTGATTTTGGACATCTTCCCAGGCCTACAAAGGACACCCGGCAGCAGTTGGACGTGTGAGCCTAGAGAGGGGCTGCGAGTTGGTGACCTACAGCTGGTCGTGCTCTCGCAGGCGGCAGAGCGAGAAGCCAGGTGAGACACCCGGCACTGAGGCCGTGGCAGAGGCGGCGCAGCCCCAGCCCAGTCGGGCTGAAGGAGGACCGGATCTGTCATCAAGGGAGTGTGGAAGGCCTTCCGAGCAGGGGGCTGGTGTCTAAGTGAGGGGCAGAGAAGTCAGCTCTGAAAAGGAGGAAGGGAGAAAGGAATTAGTCGGTAAAAGGCGATGCGAGCTGGGCCCAGGGAGCACCCAGGCCACTTGTTTGTTCCTGCCCAACATCTTACTTGCCTCTGAGAGTACACAGCTGTGAGATCTGGGTTATCGATATCTTATTATTGGTAATAAATATAATTAATGCAATTGTCCCATCCATCTGCAGCACTAAATACTTTGAAAAGCACTTTCAAGAACATTTCCTCATTCTATATTCACTACAATTTCTGGAATGGGCAGAGTAGACATTTTATACCTGGGGAAACTGGGGCATGGAGGCATTGTGACTTTCTGAAGGTCACCCAAGTGGCAAGTGGCCAAGTCAGGACTGTGTGACCCCAGTGGTCCTCTGAAAGACACGTCTCCTTCCTCCTTCCCTAGGTGGACGAACCCCCGGAGCCCGTGTGCGCCAACGTAGAGAGGCAGCCTCGGGCCACTTCGCCGGGCGTTGCCGCGGCCCCCCACCCCAGCCCTGTGTGGGGGACGCACACAGGCACCAGCACCGGGCGCCCCTACTGCTACAACCCTGACACGGGCGTGACGATCTGGGAGTCGCCCTTTGAGACTGCTGAGGTTTCCGCTAACCCAGCCACCTCCCCGACCTCCGTGGGCAGCCGCGAGAGCCTCGAGACCGAGTGGCGCCAATGCTGGGATGAGGAGAGCCGCAGGGTGTTCTTCTGCAGCCCCTTGACCGGCGACACTGCCCGGGAGGAGATGCGCCCGAGACTGCTCGGGGCCTCCCCAGGGACCAGAGGGCGAGGGGCGGGGCTATCTGCGATCCCTCTGGCCCCGCCCCCTGCTCCACCCAGCCCCAGGGACCCAATGGCAAGGGGGTGGGCTGGTCCCTGCAGCCCCCCATTCCCGAGACGGACTACACTGAGTTGCTGACCAGTTACCCAGAGGAAGACTATTCCCCGTGGGCTCCCTCGGGGAGCCCGGCCCCACCTCTCCCTTCACCACACCCCCCGGCTGGTCTTGTCACATCAGCCAGGACAAGCAGAAGCTTTACACCAACCACTTCACCCCAGAGCAGGTAGGGGCAGTGGGCAGGTGGACCCAGACAGCCGCTGGTGGCTCCTGTCTACTTTCCTCACTATGAGCTCCCCTTGGCACTCTAAACCGCAGCTCCCACGCAGACCCTAAGCCAGCCCAAGACTCGGAGTCGCCTGCATCTGCCTCTCCGAGCTTCCTGCTGCTGACCTGGACACCGGTTGGAGGTAGCCTTTTCTCTCCTCTAACGAGCTGGGTGGGGGGCCCTGATCCTCCCGCTCCCCACAGCGGGTGAGGTTGGAGGGCCAGCACGGGACACAAGCAATACTTCTACAGCCCAGAGGACTCCTCCGTCCGGTCGGAGCTGCCCCAAGTAACCAGCTGGGGAGAGAGGGCGAGACTATATATGACAGTGTCTTCCTCCCCAGGTCCCTGTCCCTGCCCCTCGAAGCATGCACAAATCTAGCCAGGACAGTGACAATCCAGCCCAGGCCAGCCCTCCTGAGGAGAAGGTAACGGGGGTGGCATGAAGGCCCTGGCAGGACCACCACAGAAGAAACGGGGAGTTTCTGGAGATCCTGGGGGCGAAGACTGGGTGGGACACATCTGTCTCCCCCGTGGCCCCAGCACTAGCCCCCAGAGGTGGGTGAGGCTGGGAAGTGGGAAGGAATCTCTCCTGCTGCTGCTGCCGGGGAGCAGGCGCCACCCGCTCCAGCCAGGAGGCTGGGCTGGTACAGAGCGTTCAGTGGAGACACAGGCCCAGCCTGTGGGGGGTTGCAGCCGAGGGGGAGACTGGCCTCTGCCCTCCGTGCCTCACCCTCTGGACTCCCTGCTCGTTCCTCTTCTCTTAGATCAGGACACTGGACAAGGCAGGGGTACCGCATCGCACCAGGACAGTGGACAAGGGAAAGTGGCTCCGGGGAGAGCCCCTCTGAGCCTAGATCAGGGCAGGGTGGGCCTTAAAGATGAAGTTCACTCCCCACATGCCAGGCTCTTATTAATCCTCATAGTGACCTCATGAGAGGGCCTGTGAGGAAACTGAGGCACTGAGAGCTTAAAGTGACTTGCCCAAGGTCACCTGGCTACCAGGGTTAGATTTGGGAGTCCACCCCTCACAGTCGGGTGCCCTGGTCCTGGGGCTAGGAGGGGGGCTTCAGCCTAGGCCCGAATCTAAGTCCTGCCCACCTGCCGCTTCCCCACCCCCATTTAGGAGGCAGCACTGGAGCGCCTCCTGGCCGGTGCTGGAGGGTGGTGTCCTGACGTTCTTCAAGGACTCACAGACCCCGACTGCAGTCGGCCTGGGGAGGCCCAGGCCCCCAGGCCAGGGACCCCCCCAGCAGATCTGTCTGGCTTAGAACAGACCAGGTCTGAGACAGCGGTCCGTGAGTGTCCAAGGAGCTGGGCCTTGGCAGGGAGCGGGTGACGACAGCAGGTTCACCCCAGGACAAGCAGTTTTAGCCACTCGGGGATGGGGAGCAGTCCTTGAGGGTGGGCAGCTCGAGGCTGGAGGGCGGGGAGGCTGGGGCTGGACACACCTGCTCACAGGGACAGGGCTCTGCTCCTTCCGTCTGTCTCCTGGGCGGACAGGCAGCAAGGGACAAGACAGCCAGCAGGATCTCTGGGTTCCAGGAACCCTTGGGTCCCTTTCACCCAGCAACCCCATCCTGTCCCTACAGCCACAGTGTGGTAGCAGGCCCCTCGGAGCTGAGGGCTCCCTGTGACCCTGCCCACCCTTCCTCCCCGTCCCACAGAGGCAGCCTTCCAGGTTCTGCACCCCTGAGTACACGGTGGAGCTGAAGGGGGCCTCTCTCTCCTGGGTGCCCAAAGGCAAATCCAGAAGGAGGGAAGGGTCGTCCTGTTGTCCAGGGACCCTCACTGTAGGCGAGCCCCAAGGAGGAGCACCTGGGAAGAGCTGGGGCTGGAATTCTCAGGGCTCAAGGCCATGGATTTTGCAGTTCCTTCCCAAGGAGCTGAGTTACTCGTCCTTGCCCTGCAGGGTGGTGAGAAGTAGAGGCCTCTGGGAGATGAGACCCTGTGTGCCTAGAATAGTGGCCGCTAGAATGGTGGCAGCATCCCAACCTGAGGCAGGAAGCTCCCTGGCCCTGGTGCTTACTCTGACAGGCTGGGCAACCTGCTCTTTCTCCCCGGGTCCCCATCCTGCCCCTGGGCCAGAGCCCAGCTTCCCACTGGACTGGGTCCCCAGTGGGTAAGCCAGGGCGGTGGACGGGCTGCCAGACTCCCCCAGCAGGCGAGGGTCCTCCCACGGCACGCCCTTCACTGTTCATGTGCTGTCTCATTTTTCTTTTTCTATTTTTTGGAGTTGGAGTCTCACTCTGTCACCAAGGCTAGAGTGCCATGGCATAATCATAGCTCACAGCAACCTCAAACTCCTGGGCTCAAGCAATCCTGCTGCCTCAGCCTCCCGAGTAGCTGGGCCTACAGGCACACACCACCATCACACCACCATGCTTGGCCAATTTTTAAAAAATTTTTTGTAGAGACAGAGTCTTGCTTTGTTGTCCCAGCTGGTCTCAAACTCCTGGCCTCAAGCAATCCTCCGGCCTCAGCCTCTCAAAGTGCTGGGATTACAGACGTGAGCCACTGCACCCAGCCTAAACCTTAGCTCTTAAAAAATGTCTAGTGTGTAGCTCCACAAACATGGGATCTAGAGGCATGAGGCCAGCGCCTGCAAAAGAGCTCCCCGGAGGTTTAGTTAGGAGTTTCGGGGCTGTTGGGTACCATATGGTGATGATAGCCAAAAGCATAACCTTGTACCTCGGCTGAGAAAAAGCCATTCTGCAAGGAGCCCGAGTGTGTAGCTTTCTGATGATTCACCAAGGTTCATTCAGTTCTAGAACCAGGATATCTACAGAGCAGAGTTGGAAAACTGGTTTCGTCTCATGAGCTACTCTGATCTGGAGCTACCTTGAGAATTCTGGAGCCTTCTCCAGGCTTGGCAGGGTAGGGTTCTGTGATCAACTAGCAATGTCTGCTATAGTGTCACGTGGAGGAGGGACATCACATTTGCTAGCCATGTGCCTTCTCTGACCTTGAGGGACAGCCTTCCAGCAGTTCTCTTATGAAGGTCATCTGTGGGCTTTTGATGAAAGTGTCGGAGCAGGACTTTCTGAGCTGTCTGTGCTGGCCAGGAGCAGGAGGCAGACGGTGCTCTTGGAAGCTGCTCAGGCCAAGGGGAGGCTGACAGTCCTGAGTGGAGGTCAAGGAACCCCCTGCCTCCTGGCGGGCTGGCGGCCACCCTCTGTCCACTCCGGGTGGCCTGTAGGCAACTCCAGGACGTTCCTCAAGAGACAGCCCCAAATTCTATATCATCAAGGACAGATGGGTTAGTGGGGCCCAGGAGATGTCCACAGCAGGTCTTCCTAGTCACCCCAAAGCCACAGAAAACATTAGTATCAGTCCCCCGAGAGCCGCTAGTACCCTCAGCCTGCCTGTGCGTGCGGCAGGATCGCTGTGTCCTGCAGTACGTTGCTGGGTAGCTATGTAGCTTGGCCACATTTTGTTTTTTAACCAGAACAAATCTGCAGAACAGCTTTGTCTTCTGCATGAAACTTTCAGATACGAGCTGACTATGTTTTGAGAGAGCTGCCACGGAGAATGGAGGTTGTTTTAGAAGTGTCATTAGGCCACTCTCTGGGGTCATCCCCAGCAGGGCCCCTGCCTGCTTAGATCACAGTGGGGCTGTGCTGGTCACCGCTCAAGGGTCTCTAGTCTTTGCAAGGGAGGTGGAGGGGTGGAACATGCGTTTTTCTTTTTTTCTTCATTTTTAAAGCAGTTTAAATATTAATAGTATTCATGTATGAGTTTAAAAGGGCAGCCGAAAGACAGTCCTCTCTGATGCTAGAAGTTGTTCCTTGTTGGAGACAGTTTCTGCTGCCTCTCCCACTGGACCTAAAGGGCAGGGTTGGCGGGGGCTGCCACTGCCCAACGTTGACATTAACCCTGAACTTGGTCCTCAGAGCCAGAGGCTACGGAGGATCCATCCACTCAGAAAGGGCTTGGAGCTTCAGGCCTGTTGTAGCCAGTTTTTCTTCTGGCATTTTGTTTAATTTCTGCTTCTCGGATTTCTGCATCTCGGTGAAGTGGGCTGAAAGGGAATGCGCTGCCCAGGCTGGGGGGTGAGAGAGGGTGGGGACTCCTGGCTGCTAAAGGAGGGCAGCACTCTAGGTCTTCAGTGAGTGTATGGGAGGGGCGCGGGGGACACTTGCTTTCTCTGGGATCCGCTTTCAAATCCTCTCTCCCCAGATCTCCTTCCCTGTCAGTTCCAGTGGCCGAGGCTGTCCCTCAGGAAGCTTCCCTTCATTAGATTTCTGCAGGCCAGTGCTCTGGGTGAGGGCTGCCACGTCCTGCAGGGGCTCATGTGGAGGTGGGTTGGGGCAGGGGAAGTTTCCCCGACAGCTGAGCCATGCAGATCTGAGCTCCATTGCCACTAGCTATGTGCCCATGAGGAAGCTGCTAAAACTCACTGAGCCTTGGTTTGGTCATCTGGAACACAGAGAAGCTGTCACCCACTGCTTTAAGTGTGGCGGAAGCCCTTGGTTCCATTAGGCTCTGAGTTCCTGGGGGTAGGGGACAGGTCACCTCCATCTCTGTACCTACCCCCCTCAGTGCCAACACCCAGGGCAGATTCAGGGAACCAGAGATGACCCAGTGATTTGTGTCCCTCTAGCTAGAGTCGCAATGGCTCGGAGTACCTGATCCAGCATGACTCAGGCCATCATCAACACCTGGCACAAGGCCATTGCCCAGGGCATCCAGGAGCTGGTAGGCAGGGCCTGGGGTCTCTAGGGCCACTAGGGAGGGGTGGCCAGCTGTTAAACAGGGCAGCTGTGCCACTGTGGGACACAGGGAGCTCCATGGCACCAGTGGCCAAGCGCCACTCCCTGCAAATGCAGTGTCCCCTGCATGGCTGGGATGGCAGGATGCTAAAGCAACTGCCCTCTGTCATCTGTGAATCCAGCCTGGGGGTGGCCCTGCAGGCACCCTCTCCACGTGCGGTGGGGAGCTCACCCTAGAGGAATTTCCCATTTTCAGGGAGGCAGGAGGAAAAGTAAATATTCTGGGAACAAACTTCAGGCTGGAATGGCAGGCTGAAACTAGAAGGTAAAGTTTAAAAGTATTGATTTCAAGAGTCTCCCATCTCTTAGGTTCAAAATATCAATTGTATAAGTAGAGATAGGGCAGGTCCCCTCTGACAACTATTTACCTGGAAATGACCTGGGGGGTTTTGACCCTTAATTCCCTATGAGCCAACACTGGGTGCAGCTTTTGGCTGTATTAATAGAGGTAGGAACCCAGAGCCAGAGAGGTGATGTTGGTGCAGTGTGTTGGCAGTACTCCAGCCCCAGCCGGAATTAGAAGCTCAGAACTGGGAGCCACATACTGGGTTACGTCTACAGGAGCTGAGGAAAATACAGGAAGAGGGGCCAGGCACTGGGAGGTGGGTAGGGGAGGACAGGATGACTGATTCCAACACCTGTTCGGCTCCAGGCAGCTAGAGGAGGCCAATGTGCTGAGGTTCCATAGTAAAGGTGAGGGGAGTTAACCTGGGTAAGGGAAGAGAGATCGCTTTGCCTGAGGACCGTGCCTGCTGGGAGGGCATTTCAGGTCCCTTGCCCCACCCCAGAAGGACCCCCAGCTGGCCCAAGGTCCTGCCTCTCTGAAGCTAAGTGATTGCGGTCTGCAGACTTGCCCGCCCCCCCCCCCCCCACCGCCCCGGAGGAGGAAAGTGAGAGCGGCAGTGTGGCCTTCGGGTCTAGTGAGCCCTGGGAAGCTGGCAGGAGAAAGAGGATGACACGCGGCTGAGTCCCGGTGTGTGCAGGGCAGGGGATGGGGAGCATCCCAGAGACCTCTCTCAGCAGGTGGCGATGCCCTGCTGGGGCCTGCCCTGGCAACAACCCAGATGTCACTGACAACTCACAAGGTCCTACTTTCCCCTACATCAGGTGCGCCCACCCTGGGCCCCAGGGGTCTGGAGAGCGCAAGTTTCTGCACGGGCGGCCCACGCTGCGGTCGCTGCGGTAGAAGGGCCACATCAAAGGTACCGGCTTGCAGAGGGCACGTGCGGGTGGCGCAGGGCCGGGCGGTGGCCGCTGGGCGGCGCTGACGAGCCTGTCCCCCAGACCAGGTTCAGCCGCGCGCTGGCCGCGCTGTGCCAGGGGCAGCGGAGCCGGGTGCTGCGCTTCGTGCCCCGGTGGGTCGCGGTGCGCGGTACTTGGGGTGGGCTGGGCTGGGCTGGGCCTCCTGCCGGGACTGCAGAATGGAGACCCCTGGGTGGGCGCAGGGTTGAGTGGGGAAAGAACAGGAAGCCTTGAGTAGGAATCACAGCAGGGGCTTCAGCCCCACCCCTCCCAACCCGGGTCCGCGCCTCCCTCCATCCCAGGGCTGGACATGGACAGGCTGTACCGCATCAGTGGAAACCTGGCCACTATCCAGAAGCTGCGCTATAAGGTGGACCACGGTGAGGCCGGGCCCCATGCCTCCCCCGGGGCGTGAAGGCGCTAAGGGGCCCTGAGCTCCCTTCCTCCGCTGCAGATGAGCGTCTCGACCTGGGAGACCGACGCTGACGCTGGGAGGACGTGCACCTTATCACGGGCGCGCCGAAGCTCTTCTTTCGGGAGTTGCCCGAGCCCCTCTTCCCCTTCTCACACTTCCGCTAGTTCATCACGGCCATCAGTGAGCACCTGCCGGAGGTGGGGTGGATGGGGCAGGAGTGGAACTCTCCTGCCTAGGGCCACCGCCTTGGCCAGGCTCTGTGCCACCACGCTTGCTGACCCCGCTCCCCTCGCAGAGCCCACCCTCCCCCTCTTCTCTCCCTGTCTGACTCCCTCCCTCTGATCCTTCCCTTGCTTGAGTTGCACGACCAGGCCCAGCGCAGCCGCTGTGTGCCTGACCTGATGGGCTCCTTGCCCGCCCCCAACCGCAACACGCTGCGGCTGCTTTTCCAGCACCTGTACTGGTGAGCCGGGCGGGTGGGTAGGAATGGGGTGGCGGGTCCTGGCAGGACCCCCTTCACGTCTCCCCCCAGCTCTGGGCCCTGATTCCACCCGCCCGACAGCAGGGTGATCGAGCACGGCAAGCAGAAACGCATGTCGGTGCAGAGCTTGGCCATCTCGGGCCCACGCTGCTGCGGCGGGAGACAGAAGCGACCAGCATGCCCATGACCATGGTGTTCCAGAACCAGGTGGTGGGGCGCATCCTGCCGCAATCTCGGATATCTTCCGCCGCAATGACTGCGGACCTGCGACTGGGGGCGGCTGGAGGCCACCCAGCTGGACTTCAGAAGACCCTCCCCCTCCCCCGCGTCTGCAGGCGGTTGTGACGTCCTCACCTCTCGGTTCTGAGGCTATGGTGACCCCTGGTGGCAGTTCACAAAATGTGATTTTTTTCTGAGGCATGTCCTGTTTGGGGTTAATTGGGTTCTGCTTTGTATCACAGTGTCGCCCCCTGTGCGCATGCGACAGTGTGCGGCTGAGTGTTCTGGGAGAGACCATCCTGGGAGGAGGAATTTGGTGAGGGGGCTTCCCGGCTTCTTCAGGCCTTCCCCTGAATGAGGCCCTTCACCAAGACCCCGTGTGTCTCAGCCCTGTGCGGACCGTGAAGCAGCTAAGACAACTGCCCCGCTGCCCAAACAGGACTGACGCAGCCTCCAGCGTGGGCAGCCGGACCTCCCCTCCTCAGGCCTCAGGGATGATGCTGCCGCGGCCCACCGGCAGGCTGGCTGCGGCCCAGTTTCACCTGCTTTCCTGTTCCTGTTCCGGCTCCATGCTCCTGCCCTCCCTGACCCGCTGGTGTTCTGCGCAAGGGTTCTTCATGTTGGCTAAATGTGCACTCTGAACCTGCCACTTGACGTGCACCGTTTCCACACACCGTCCCATTTTACAGATGAGGAGACTGAGGCTTGCAGAGGCAAAGCGATTTCTTCAAGGCCCAGTAGAGGATCTGACTCCCCAGAAAAGGCTCCTCTCACACTAGAGCACAGCCGGGGGGTGGGTTGGGGGCCCTCTAGCTGTCAAGTATCCCTGCCTGGTGCCCACCTCACCTGAAGAGTTGGGAGAGGCTGCGGGGTGGGGCAAAGGAGGACACAACCCCAGGATAGGAAGTGTGAACCCTGGGGTCTGCAGCCTCTCCCTCCTCAGACACGAGCTACCTCAGTTTACAGATCTCGGCCCCCCACCCTACCCACCTGTTCATTTTTTCAAAAAATGACAGCTACTATTTATTGGACGTTGGTACCACACCAAGTATTTTACTTGGCCTATCTTCTTGTTACTCACAGCCAATATTTATTGTCTGCTCTTCTGTGCTACACACTGTGTCCTGGGCCGGGGACTGCACACACTGCCTGCCCTGGTGGAGCTTATAATCCAGTGGGTGGGGCTGACCCACACCTATGCCCACCCCAGTGCCAGCGGGGCCAGGGCAAGAGTATACACAGAGGCCTCGCACCATAAGTCTGGACATTTGGAAGTTATAAATCAAGCTAACAACTGTTAAATAAAATATGTTCTATTCCCCTACTCTGAGAAATGCTTTGATAGTGACCTGGAAGACCAGGTTCTAATTTAAAACTTCTGTGACTTCCGAGTTCCTTGCCCCAACGTGGGCATGAGAAGAGCTGGCCTGGCCCTCAGCCTGCCCGCTTGTCTTCGCACCCCCAGAGCCGTCTTGGCCCAAGGAGAGGTTCCCATGCACACGTGTGGACAC
Organism: Eulemur rufifrons; assembly: GCF_041146395.1. Lineage (NCBI taxonomy): Eukaryota > Metazoa > Chordata > Mammalia > Primates > Lemuridae > Eulemur > Eulemur rufifrons. The sequence goes on from NC_091005.1 coordinate 32,214,952, forward strand.
TCTAGGCCCTGTGTGCAAGCTGCCCATACCTCCTGCAACCCGCTGCCACTTGGCTACCCCACTGGTGACACAGTCCACCCTTGAGGGACATTCTGGAGTCCCTCATATTAGGAGTGTGGTCTAAAGGGGAGGGTCTGGCCTTCGAGAGGGCCCCACAGATTCCTTATCCTGTGAGGGGAGCCACAGACAGAGAAGGTCTGGACTGGAGTCTTGCCAAGCAGGGGACCCATGGCAGGGACACCCCGCACCCGAGTCTAAGGGCGGAACTGGACAGACCTTGAGCAACTGATGACTTGCTCAACCACTGCACAAGAGCTGGGAGAAGCACAGGGTGCTCTGAAGATGTGTCAAGGCGGTGACTGTTGTCCAGGGATCTGAGATGCCTCTGCAGAAGCCACATTTGTGTGAAGCAGTAAAGAATGAAGAGTCAACCAGGTCAGGGGTTAAGGGAAGGGTGTCTGGTCAGAGGGAACAGCATGTGCAAAGGCTCTGGGGCAGAAAGGCTTGTGGGGAGAACAAGGTCTGAGAGAAGACCCTCATGACTGGAGCCCAGAAAGCCAGTGGGCATGGGCACCAGCTGAGGCCAGAGAGCTGGCAGGGGACAGAGCATGTGGGGCATGTGGCCGAGAGCTTTGGGTCACCGGGACAACAAGCTGGAGTATCCTTGGGCAGAGAGGTGTTGGGAAGTGTCTGCTCCCCGCCCCCACCCCAGGCTTATGACTCTGCCAAGGCCTCATGGGCAAATAATGTAGCAGCAGGCTGAGAAGTCCTAGAATCGTCACATTTTGTCACAAGGAAGAGCTTCAGAAATCACCCAGAAATCAAAGCTGATCTCTGTCTTTCAGGAATCACCCATTGCTAATGAGAAAACTCCTAGAGAGACAACGTCAAAATTCACCTGAGGTCACTGGCAGGTTGCTGGCAGGCCTGGCCCAGAGCTTTGTTTGCACAGTCTGAGGACCTACTGTGTGCCCCACCAAAGTCTGAGGCACAGCAGACGTCCTCAACACTGAGCACAGTGTGTGGTAGGCACTGTAGGTGCACTGCCAAGATGTTTTGAAGGAACTGGACTTTGTCCGGAGACACAAAGACACATAGAAACAGTACCAGCCCTTTTGAGGCTCTGTCTGGTTGGGGAAGGGACATAAAAAGGAGTGACAGTGGCACAGCTGATAAGCTGGCACAGGGGCCTGTCCTCAAGCCTACAGCCTCCTAGCAGGTGCCCCTAAGTCCTCCTGCAGCCTGGAGTATGTCCCTGCAGCCACTCTTGAAAAGGCCCTGGTGCCTGCCTGATTGCTAAGTCCGGTGGACACATGAACTGCCTGCTGTCCTCCCTGAGACACACCGCGCCTTTGCCCCAGGCAACCCAGGTCCTCCCCATCACTCCACCCCTCCCTTCCTCAGCTCCCCCTCTTCTGCCTGCCCTGTAAATGGTGATGGGCCCCAGGTTGTGCCCTCCCTGAGGGCCCTCATGCCTTCCACTGTGGGCACTCAGCCACCATGCCTGCACGTGTCACCCAAATCTCTATCACCAATGCAAACCTCTCTCTCCTGAGTCCCATGTGCAAAGTCCACCTGCTTGCAGGACACCGCCACGTGGATGGCTGCCAGAAACCCCAAGTGCAACCCGCCTGCAATGAAACTCCAAACCAGCTCTTTTCCCTATTTCTGAGCATGGCACCTCCAGTCCCCAAGTTCCCATCTTCTACCTTCTAAACATGTTCCAGATCTGCCTCTTCCACCCTCCCCTGTTCTCTCTTATCTGGGTGAGCACAGCAGCCTCTGAAAGGGCTTCTCGCCCCGTTCCATCCTCCACCCAGCAACAGTCTGCAGAAGAAATTCCTGACGTTTCCCCTTATAGTCACATCCTCCTTCTCCTTCCCTCATCCCTGGCAACCCTGTCCTCCTCCACCTCTATAAATGTTTCATTTTGAGAATGTTAATAGGTGGACTCACGCGGCATGTTTGAGATTGGCTTTTTGCAGTCAGCGTAGGGCCCTAAGACCCACTCCAGTTGCTGTGGGGATCGATCGTTCGTTACTTGTATTGCTCGGTAGCGTTCCACAGATAGGCTCTTACAGAGATTCTCCCAGCGGTGGCTGAAGGACGGAGGAAGGGGCCCAGTTAGGAGGCTGCCGGTGTTCAGGTAAACAGCGCGAGGCGGACACGCATCCCGCCCGGCTGGCACCGTCTGGATGAGTTCAGGCCACGCGGGTGGGGTCTGCGGCAGAGCAGCGTTTGGGAGTCTGGAAGCAGAGCTGCCAGGAGGGGGCGCCAGAGGCCTTTTGCCCAAGGGGTGATTCCGAAGAGAGACCGCCAGGGCAGGTTAGAGGGAGGTTTGGGCCACTGTGCACATCGGCCGAGAGAACCCTGAAGTCCTGTCGGCCTCTGCACCCCGGCGCTCAGGTTTCAGTCCGGCCCTGAGCGTCCGAGACTGCGGGATGACGCCGATGTGTACTCAAGGAGGAGGCAGCAAGGGGAGGCCCGGACCAGGAAGTGGTGGGCTGGGGTCAGGCACAGGGCGGTCCTCAGCAGGCCGGGACTGCCCCTCAGAGGGTGGCTCTGAGCTCAGGCCACGGGGCTGCGCGGGGGCACCTCTGCCCGCCCTTCCCATCCCTAACGACTGCCCGCACTTCCCTGCCCACTTCTCTCCCCAGCCCCTGGCGTGTGCTCTACACCCTCCCACCCGCCTCCCTGCAAGACGCCTTCCCCGACGCCCCCCCACCCACCGCCCCTTCCCCAGAACGCTCTGGGCTGTGCGGATCCGCATTCGTGAAGGGCGCGGGCTGGGCGCTGGCTGTGTGTGGGTTAAAACAATGCGCATCCCCATCCTCTGTGTCCCCTCCGCGTGTAAGTTACCTATACTTCTTAAGAGAATCTCCCTCATGAGGCCTTGCCTAATAATTTTCGGTCCATACACCTGTGAGACTTCTCATTCATCTCTTGTTGCCCGGAGCCTGGCACACAGAAGGGGCCAAGTGAAGGTTGATTGAATAAATGAATGAACCTGTCAATTGTCCTGTCTTTGAAGCTCCCCTCCCCCACTGATTGCTCTGTGGCGGTTTTCTATGCGGGCATTCCTTCCCCTGAAGCCCAGGGACGCTGGTGGGCTGCCCTCCCCCCTGCTCAGGTCACTCCGCCCCCTCCACAGCAGGCTCACCCACCCAGACAGCTTTACTTTCCGCACTTGTGCTGCCGGACCCCAAATCCCCCACGCAGCCCAGAGCCCTGAGCCCCACGCATACCTCCCACTGCTTCTTCTTTGCTTGTCTCTTTCTGCCCTTCCCAGTGTCTGTCTTTCCCGCAAACATTCAGCTCCATCGCAGCAGGAATCTTGTCTGTCTGATGGACCAATGCACCCCCAGCACCTGCCCGGACTCAGAAAATATTTGTGAAATGAATGAATGAATAAATGAATGAACGACTCTCCCTCTGAGTCCTGCAGACACTTGAAACACAACACACCCCCCACAACTGCCTTCTCCTGTCTTTGCCACCTCTCTCCTCCTCGTCCCCAAATTTACAAATCCCGGAGTCCCCCTAGATGGCTCCTTTCCCCACATCAGCCAGTCACTACGTTGCCCGGATTGCACCTCTGAGCTTTCCCAGCCCCACCTCACTGCAGTCCCTCCTAGGCTGGACCCTCCACACGTCCCACCTGGACCTCCTCTCCTCAGGGCAGCTGGGTTTCCGGCCTGCGCCTTTGCTGCTGACCACATTGCCGCCTGAATGATTTGTCTAAAATGTTAGTCGTGTTATGTGAACTCCGACTTAAAGCCTTCATTGCATCCATGTCCCAGTTGTATTTCCTGAAATGTAGGACTCCCGAAGTGAGTGGCACATGACATGATTCTGGGAGGTTCAAGGACCTACACCATGCAGCAGGGCACCCTGGGTTGACCATTAACACAGAATTGCAAGATGAGAAAGTTGGTTCTTTCTAACTCTGATTACACTGAGGAGAAAGAAACATCTTTTTTTCCCTCGTTAATTTCTCCTTACAGGAATCAGGACTCCAGCCACAGCCGCCGGCCAGCCAGAAAGGCAACTAGCAGAAAAAACAACACAACAAAAAGAAAGACACTTAGTGATTAATAGATGGAACGATAACATGGACTTATTAATATTTTTATTTTATTTACTTTACAGTTACCTTCTACATGTGACATGTGATATCAGGTTTCTTTTTTATTCTTTCTTTCTGTAGACCCCTTAGCTGGGACTATAGTCGCACACCACCACATCCAACTAATTTTTTCTAGCTCACTCTTGCTCAGGCTGGTCTCGAACTCCTGAGCTTGAGCGATCCTCCTGCTTCAGGCTCCCCAGAGTGAGATTTACTTTTGTACCTTTACATTTTTTTTCATTGTGGTAAAATATACATAACATAAAGTTTACCATCTTAGCCTTTTTTTTTTTTTTTTTGAGACAGACTCTTGTTCTGTTGCCCAGGCTACAGTGCTGTGGTGTCAGCCTAGCTCACAGCAACCTCAAACTCCTGGGCTCAAGCGATCCTCCTGCCTCAGCCTCCCGAGTAGCTGGGACTACAGGCATGTGCCACCATGCCTGGCTAATTTTTTTCTATATATATTTTTAGCTGTCTAGATAATTTCTTTCTATTTTTAGTAGAGACAGGGTCTCACTCTTGTTCAGGCTGGTCTCGAACTCCTGACCTCGAGTGATCCTCCTGCCTTGGCCTCCCAGAGTGCTAGGATTACAGGTGTGAGCCACCACGCTCTGCCGAGGTTAATGTTTTGATTGCTGGACTGCTTGCTCTGTCCCACTAGACTGTAAGCTCCATGAGGGCAGGGACCTCCACCTTGTCCTTGGCTCTCTCTGATTCTGAGTGGCTGGTACAGTGATGGGCGCAGAGTAGGTGGTGTTCAGTCGGCATCTGTGGGAAATCAGGTAATAGCTACGTTGTGAGTGCTGCGTGGGCAGTGGCCCTTCTGACAGTATTCCAGAAGGGTGGCACTTGGTGAACAAAGGCCTGGAGGTGGGAAGCAGCAGGGTGTGGGGGGCAGATGGGCTGCAGTTGGCGTGGACAGGCAGAGGCCAGAGGGATGAGACTGGAGAGGCCCTCAGCCTCCCTCACCCCGCCTATTATGAGACCCCACAGCCCCAGCACTTTGTCTACACTTCCTTCACACCCTACATCCTGCCTCATGTGATGCGAGTTGATTCATCAGCACTTACTGAACCCCTACTGTGTGCAAGGTATGGCGTTGGGGCAAAACACCTACCATGTGCAGCACAGGCCAATTTCCAGAGTGATTTGCCACCCAGTATCACGCCTCATGCTCACAGCAGCCCTACAGAAAGGAATCGTCCATCCGTTCATCCGTCCGTCCATTCCCGTACTCAAACACTTAGTAAATGTGTATCAAGTGCTGAGCACGTGCCAGGTGCCAGGAATGCAAAGCAGGCAAGGCCAGCAAGGCCCTCATGGAGTGGGGAAGAACGAACTTGTAAACAAACCAGCAAGGCAGTCTGCAAGTGTGATAAACTCTGTGTAAAACCTAACAAACGGGTGATATTGTAGGGAGAGACTGGGCCCATCACTCTGGTCAGTCGGGGGGCTCTCTAAGAAGGTGCCATTGGAGAAACCTCCAGCCATGGGAGGAACGCGCCAGGCCGAGCTCGCAGCAAATGCAAAGGGCCCGACAGCGTGGGACAGTACCCGGGCATCGGAGGGACAGTACCTGAGTGTCACCGGAGAACTAGAATATTCAATGGGGTGAAGTGGGGAGAGAAAGGGATGAGATGGAAGAGGAAGCCAGCAGCCAGATTAGGAAAGGCTTGTCGACATTTGGATTCATCCTACTGTGACAGTTTTTTTTTTGAGACAGAGTCTCACTCCATCGCCCAGGCTAGAGTGCCGTGGCATCAGCCAAGCTCACAGCAACCTCAAACTCCTGGGCTCAAATGATCCTTCTGCCTCAGCCTCCCAAGTAGCTGGGACTACAGGTGTGCACCACCAGGCCTGGCTCATTTTTCTATTTTTAGTAGAGATGGGATCTTACTCTTGTTCAGGCTGGTCTTGAACTCCTGAGCTCAAGTGATCCTGCCACCTCGGCCTCCCACAGTCCTAGGATTACAGGCATGAGCCACCGCGCCTGGTCCCTACAGTAAGATTCGAGTCCACTGAAAAGTTCTACAGAGGTGAACTAGCGTGTCCTGGGTGACGGCTCCACACCATCACCAGGCCATGCTGGAGGCAGCAGAGATGGGAAGATCCACATTGGCTTAAGGTCTATGTGAGAGATAAAGCTGTCAGAACCAACTCCAGAAGCCTTGGTTTCTCTTCCAAATCTATTTCTCCCCATCTTTCCAGAAAATGGCACCACTGCAAACCTATGGCTCCAGCCAGAAATGTCTAACTTCTGCATCCTTTCTTCCTCGCCTCCCCGGCCCCTCCCCCCCGCATCCAGCTCTGTCAGTGTCCACACCAGGAGAAGGGAAGTTTCCAGGCAGTGCCAAGTTTCGTTTGAGGTTAAGGTGCACCCAGGCAGCCTGGCCGTGGGAGAGTCCCAGCTGCTGACTCTTCCCTGGTGCAGGTGGAGACAGTGGACATTCAGCTTCAGCCACAGTGAGGTTCCGCCAGGTGAAGATGAAAAGGGACAAGAGCTGGGGCTGTTGCCAGAGAAAAATCAAAATGGTAGACCATGGACTCCAAGTTGGGAAAGGAGGGAGGGGACAGGGGAGACGTGGTGGCCGTGAGAGAGTGCAACTTGAGCAGGAGCCGCCCCAGAGAAAGTGAGCTGGAGGTGCAAGAGCTGTGGTCAGGGTGCAAACGCAGGGACGGTGCTGTCAGCAACAAGGACGAGCTCTGGGGCGTGGCCGTGGGAGTGGGCAGCTGGGTGCAGGGGAGGAAGTGATGTCTGGAGGTGAGGTGGTCAGGATGCTGTCATCTGGGTATTGCAAATGCCATGTGCCAGGAGAGCCAAAGTCCCCCCAGCGAGGGGAGTGGCTGGAGGTGGAGGTGGAGGTGCTGGGCGCCAGCACTGGCTGGTGTGTGTCCAGAGAAGCCAAGGGGTGAAGGAGGAAGGATGAGGAACAGTTTGGAAGCTGCAGAAGGGAAGAGGAGGGTGCCAACCTCCACGTGCTGGCCCGGAGGTGTTTCCTCTGGAAAAGGCTGCTGGGACGTCTCCACCAGGGCACGGAATTAGGGGTACCCTGAGAACCCCAAGGCCCCTAGAGAGAGTCTGGACAGGGAGGTGGCCAAGCTGAGGCCACACTTGGCAGACAGACTTTCCAGCGGGCCAGCGCGGGGTGGGGTGGGGTAAGAGAAGGACGGGGAGAGGGACTTGTGAGTCGCAGAGGACACAGGGGAAAGTGGGAGGGTCCGAGGGGTGAGAAGGTAACTAACATTTAGCGTGAGTTAACTACCTTTTCTAGAACTGCCTAGAACTCCCAAACTGAAGCTTTCTGCCCAGCTCTTTCCAGGCCAGCAGCACTAGTCTCCCCACCCCGCCCTCGGCTCTGAAGCACTCGGTTCAGACCCAGGTGTGAGTGGATGAAGGGCGCAGGGGTGGGCCCACCTCCGCAGTCCTTGCTCCTCTGCAGAGAATTCCCCTGGGCAGAGAGGCGCCACCTAACAGCAGCGCAGAGACCACTCTCCCACCACGAGGGGGTTGGTGGGGACCCTGGGGCACTGGACGAGCCATCAGGCCCCCTGCGGTCTCTCTTCCGTGGAACAGGCAGGTGCCTCCCAGAGGGCCAAGGCTGCCTTATCCGTGTGTGCAGGGTGGGACCCGTGTAATGTACCTTCTCGTTTGTCCTGACAGGCTTGCCGTGGGACTCCCACCTAGGGGCAGGGGATGGGAAGAAACTGGCCCTGTGGTCACCATCTTGGCTATTACAGAGCAGTGGACCTTACCGTGGGAGGGAGGGAGGCTGTGGTGTTTTGGGACAGTCTGCTAGATGGAAGGGTGTCAGGTGACATCAGGGGAAGCTCTGACCAACTCAGTGCCCTCAGTGTCCACTCCGCAGCCCGGGCAGGAGTGGGGCTAGACCCTGGAACGCAGGGGGTAAGGTCCAGTCCCGAAACCCTGGGATTTCACAGACCACCAAGTGATCGGTGTGCCAGAGCTGGGAGTGGGGACACGCACAGGCATATGGGATCCCCAAGGAGGTGCCTTGTCTGCCTGGAGGGTCACAATGCTCACAGGTTGGGAGTCTTCGTGGAGCCTGGGCCAAGAGGCACCAGGAAGCCTGAATTTGTCTTTCTGGTTGGAGGGTGCTCACCTAGTAGCCTGTGACAACTGATAAAGGTAACAGGCCCAGCAAGGCCCACTGACTGTTAGTGACACATTAGGCATAAGCCCTAGATGTGGAGTCCACCCCCTCAGGTGACCCGACACACCCCTGGCAGGTAGGCAGTGTCACACCCCCATCTCACAGAGGAGGGAGCTCAGCCCCCCGCAGCTGCCCTGGTCCATGGTGGCAAGCATGCTCTTGGTCTATTTATTTATGCGGTGAGTGGTTTTTGAGCCCCTGCTACATGCCAGGCACAGGTAGGTGCTGAGGCTGCAGCAGATTATAGCCAAGATAAACATCGCTGCCTTCATGGGCTCACACTCTGCCTCCCAGACACAGAAACAGAGGGAACGCAAAGTCAGTCAGAGAGCTGGTGCGGTTTACAGCACCCACTACCGCGGCTGCCACCCTGCTGTCATGAGAGCACTCCGCCTGGGCAGGAGCCCCAGGGAGGGAGGATGCTCGCTCAAGGGCTGGGGCAGCCCCCAGGCCCAGGCCTGTCTCGTTACTGTGAGCCCAGGTGGGAGAGGCTGTCTGGCCCCCTGAGCCCATGTGTCTCTGGAGACCAGACAACATGGAGCCAGATTTGGGCCAAGTGGGGTCCCAGCACTTGGTGAGTCCTGACCGAGGATCTCATAGAACTGCTGATGGCATCTCTGGCTCATCCCTTCCTCTCTAAGTGCAACCACCCTCCACCCTACTGCCCCCCCCCAACTTCCTGCAATTGATTCTGGCTGTCGGTGGGGACCCTTGCTGCTACTGTGGGCCAGAGACCTACACATGGCCTTGCACCGTTTCCATGGTAGCTTAGGGCTCTGAAGGTGAGTGTCCCTGGAGAACTTGAAGGGAGCTGAACTGTCCTTAAGACCGAACCTTAGAAATCACATAGCATTGCTCTGCCATGTCCTGTTGTCACTGTCCTCTATAAGGCTGGCTCAGCTTCAAGGAGAGAAGACATAGCCCCCAGTTCTCGATGGGAGGAGTGCCGGATAACTTGTGGACATTTGGAACCGCCAAACAGCTAGGAGAGGTAGCAGCAGCAGGTGAACACAGGATGTCTGATGGCAGAGTCTACATTAGGCCCTGGGACTCCATATGACGCCAGGCTGCCAGGAGAGAGGAGGGCTTCCTGAAGGCAGTGGCTGTGGGCCAGGGATGGGCCAGAGAGGACTCATGCTAGGATGGTAAGAGGGCTGCCCTGTGCGGTGTGGACGATATGGAGGGCCAGGGACTGCTGGGCCAGTGGGTGGTTCTGGGGCTGGAGGTGAGCATGCTCAGAGAAGCCCTTGTCCTGGGCTGGAGGCCTGAAATAGCACCATGGGCCAGGGAGAACAGAGGACAGGGTCCTGCTCTCAGAGAGCCTGGTCAGGCTTTGCGAGGAGCTGGCAAGGAGCCCTGGCGGTGTCAGATCCCCATACCCAGATTGCAGCCACCACAGCCCTTGGGAAGTGAAACTTTCAAGGACAGCTTGATCTGGTGTTTGAGGTTGGCCTTCAGTGGCCCCGCTGCCGGGAGAGGCAGACAGGGGCACAGGGGCGGGGCCTGAAACACACCGAAACTTGCCTGAGGGATGTGGGAGAGAGGGGACCCCCTGAGGGGATTCCCAGTTTGGGAGAAGGGCCATGAAGTCACAGGACCCCTCTCCTTTAACACTGTGCCCCGGGGTTGGGGGAGGGACTCTGGCCTGGGTTTTGGTAGCAGCTACACCAGGAAAGATCTCCGTGACTTTCAGAAGTCACTTCCCTTCTGAGTGCTCAGTTTCCTCATTTATCAAATGTCAGGTTGATTGGTCTGTAAGGCCCTCTGCTCCCCTGACATCACCACACAGACCCTTCTCCCTAAACCCCTTCTCTTGGCCCCCACGCAGAGCCTGCTGGAGCGGCAGGTGTTCCCAAAGATGAGGGCGTGGGTGTAGCCCAGACCCACCATGACCTCAGGCTGGGTCTCTCCTCCGCTATGCTTGCCACCTGCCAACTGGCTCCATTCACAGGGGAGGTAGGGAGAGAGTGTGAGCAGCTTGGGGTGGCCCAGCTCCCCCACTGGGGACACCACTGGACTCTCCAGCCCTCCTCCGGAGGGAGCAGGAGCATGCTGGCCAAGCCCCGCTCTGCTGCACTGCTGCCCAGGCACCCATGGGGGCAGGGGTGAGGGAGGAGCTGGGAAATTATGAGGCCCCCATAGACTCTCATTGCAGCTGGGGCAATAACAATAATTATTAATCATTTTGGGTAACTGGTATTTAATATTCATCTTCCTTGCCAGACTGGAAGCTCCCTGGAGGCAGGGCCCAGGTCTGGTTCACTGCTGTATCTCCAAGGCTTAGAACTGTGACTTGCATGCCGGAGGCACCCAGTAAATAATTAAGTGAATGAATGAATTGTCTCGAAGCATTTTTAATCCAGTGGAGGACGATTAGGCATGTGCCAATACTATGATAAGCCTGGCATGCCATGCAACATCAATTATTAACATGCCAGCTGACATATACCGGGCACGAACTCTGTGCCAGGCTAAAGTTGCCAGATTAAGCAAATAAAGATAAACGATGCCTCTTCAATTTGAAATTCAGATAAACACTGAATAATTTTTTAGCCTAAGTATGTCCCATGCAATGTGAGTATCCTGAGTCTTACCAGGCGGCCCCGTGCCAGGCCACACTCTCTAATCTTCACACCAACCCTGTGACAGGGGTACAACTATCACAACCCTTTACAGATGAAGGTACTGAGGCACCAAAGGGATAAGTAACCTGCCCACGGTCACACAGCTGAAAAGTGGCCAAAGGCTCCGTCCTGGGTATTGTAATTGGAGCCCTGAGTCGGGGCTTAATCACCAAGATCCCTTGCCGCCCAACAAATGCCCATAAGTAGTGGGTGCTGGGCTGGCTCTGGGACCCAAGAAGGAAAGGTCATTTGTCAAGAAGGACAATAGCTTTGGCTAAGGTGGACTAGGAAAGCTTCTCAGCGGAGGGATGGGAGAGGGGTGGGACAGAGAGGGTGGGCAGAGCTTTGCAGCAGCTGGGTGAGAGAGAGGGGAACTCAGGCTCAGACTCCAGCCCTTCCCAGCTGTGACTTCACCTCTCTGAGCCTTGACTCTGCTCTGTAAAATGGGTACAACACAGACCCACAGCCTCTTATTGAAAATCCTGGGCCCAGGTGTGGTCTGGAACTCAGAACTTTTCAGATATTAGAAAGGAGTTTGGTGTGTGAGTTGTATGTTCTATAGCACCCCCAGGGGACCTAGCACAGCACCCTATGAGCAAACATGGACATTTCCACAGCAAATATTCACTGCTAAGCAGGATAAGTAGTCTACAACTTGGTCTCAGGTCAGGTCAGTTTTTGCCATCCTGTAAGTTTGGTTTCCAGGCATTTGAGGATTCTGCAATTGAGGACAAGGGAGGGCAGTTTCTTGGGGCATAAGGCCTGGGGTCCCAGCACAGAGAGGGCGCTTGGTCCCCAGGCTTCCCTGCCTTCCTTTCCTGGCCTGCCTGCGGGGCACCAGGGAGGAGACCGGCTCCTTGGAAGTGGAGGCGTCTAAGGAGTTTCCAAATGGGAAAACCGGTGGCTGCAGGCCCCAGGACGCGGCCGGGCGAGCTGCAGCCTTATCCTTGGAGTGGATTTTCTGGGCTGCATGGGCCCTGAGTCACCCAGGAATGTGGCCTGGGTGGGCTGCGGGCAGGCGAGGGCACTGCGGGGCTGCCCTGCACCGCTGCTGCCCAGGAGAGCCCGGCTGCTGCCCCAAGGACTGGGGAGGAAGGGTGTGGGGACCGCACCCGCTTGTCCCCAAGGGCTGCCCAGGAACCTCCAAAAGGGATGTGGGACGAAAGAGCACAACTTTCAGTTTTAATTATTTGTATTTCATCCTTTTAAATTTTAGTTCTTTTTTTTTTTTTTCAAATAGGTAGTACATTCATATACTTTAAAAATGTAAAAATACAAGGGTCTCGCTCTCGAAGAGATATTTGTACAGCTATGTTCATAGCGGGATATTCACCTTAGCCAAAAGGTGGAAGCAACCCACATGTCCATGGAGGATGAATGGGTAAACAAAATGTGGCTTGTGTATACATACAGTGCAATATTATCCAGCCTTAAAAGGGAAGGCATTTCTGACACAGGCCAACTTCAAGGACATTATGATCAGTGAAATGAGCCAGTTACAAAAAAAAATACTGTGTGATTCTGCTGTATGAGGAACCCCGGGTAGCGTTATTCTTGGAAAATTGGTGGTTGTCAGGAGCTGAGGGAGGGGGGAATGGGGAGTTATTCTTTAATGGCTATGAAGTTTCCGTTTTTGAAAAGAGCTCTGGAGCCGGGCACGGTGGCTCAGGCCTGTAATCCTAGCACTCTGGGAGGCTGCGGAGGGAGGATCGCTCAAGGTCAGGAATTTGACACCAGCCTGAGCAAGAGTGAGACCCTGTCTCTAAAACTAAATAAATAAATAAGTAAATAAAACAATGCCTAACAAGTTTGCTTGTTTTGTTTTGTTAACAGCTTTACTGAGATGTAATTTCATAAAATGTATCCTTTGTAAGTGTTCAACAATTTTCAGTAAATTTATAGAGTTGTGCAACTATCACTACAATCCCATTTTAGACTATTTTTCCTTTGGAATCATTTACAGTTGATCCTCATTCCTACCCCAGCCCCAGCAACCACTGATCTGCTTTCTGTCTCCATGGATTTGCCTTTTTTGGAAATTTCATATAAATGGGATCATACAAATGTGTGGTCTTTTGTGTCTAGCTTCTGTCACTGAGCATAATGTTGTTGAGGCTCATCCATGTTGTAATGTGTTTAAGTGGCTTGCTCCTTTTTATTGCTGAGTAGTATTCCATTGCATGGATATGGCACATTTTGCTCATTCCTTCACCAGTTCTTGGACATTTGCAGGTTTATTATGAATAATGCTGCTATGAGCATTCACGCACCAATCTTTGTGTGGACATTAGTTTTTCCTCTTGGGTAGATATCTAGGAGTAGAATTACTGGGTTGTGAGGTAAGTTTGTGTTTAACTGTCTAAGAAACTGCCAAACTGTTTTCCAAAGTGGCTGCATCATTTAACATTCACACTAGCAATGTGTGAGGGTTTCAATTTCTCCATATTCTTTTTTCATCTTTTTTTTTTTTTTTTGAAACAGAGTCTCACTCTATTGCCCAGGCTAGAGTGCCGTGGCGTCAGCATGGCTCACAGCAACCTCAAACTCCTGGGCTCAAGCGATCCTACTGCCCCAGCCTCCTGAGTAGCTGGGACTACAGGCATGCGCCACCATGCCCGGCTAATTTTTTCTATATATTTTTAGCTGTCCAGCTAATTTCTTTCTCTTTTTTTGGTAGAGAAGGGGTCTTGCTCTTGCTCAGGCTGGTCTCAAACTTCTGAGCTCAAACAATCCGCCCACCTCGGCCTCCCAGAGTGCTAGGATTACAGGCATGAGCCACCATGCTTAGCCCCAAGTAACTCTTATTTTACTTAACAATGCCCCTAAAATGCAAGAGTAGTAATGCTAAAAATTCAGATATACCAAGAGGAACTGTCAAGTACTTCCTTTAAGTGAAAAGGTGAAAGTCCTCAATTTAATAAGAAAAAAATCATATGCTGGGGTTGCTAATATCTATGGTAAAAACAAATCTTCCTATGAAATTTTAAAGAAGGAAAGAGAAATTCATGCTGGTTTTGCTATTGCATCTCCAATCTGCAAAATTTACAGCTCCAGTGCATGGCAGTGCTCAGTTAAGATGGAAAAAGCCTTACATTTGTGGGTGGAAGACATCAACAGAAAAGTGTTCCAATTAATGACAAAATGCTGCACCAGAAAGTGTTGAGCCTATACAAAGACTTCAGCAAGGGATCCTCCTACAGCAAGTGACATCGAGCCATTTACTCTAGGTAAGGGATGGTTATACAGAATCAGGAATACAGAAGATCAATGTTAGCCTGCGAGATCACAATGCCTACATGGTTCACTTCACTTCATCTTATCATGTAGAATTGTATCGTTGTATATCATCACAAGAAGGATGAGTATAGTACAATAAGCTATCTTGAGAGAGACCCACCACATTCATGCGGGGAGTTAGCTACGCTCCCCGCAAAGAGGTTTTATTTCCAGTGGGGTCTCTCAGGCAGGGGTTGTCACAAAGGATGAAAAAATAGTAGGAAACAGAAATAAAAAATAATAATACACAGAGCCAAAGATATAGTTTATAAAGTAAAGGTTTATGAAAATACACAAAGGGAGGCTATCCGGAAGGTATATATCTCTCCCGCAGAGATATAACAAAGACTGAACTTTTTACATGGGTATTTACATAGCAGATACATGCTTAGGTTGTCAAGGGCAATGGGATTTACATAGTAACAGGCAGTTTGCTTTAGGGTCAAAGTCTTCTAAAAGGCTACTACAGATCCTTTAACTAACTCTATCTAGGTGAACAATGAGTTACAAAATCTTCTTAGGGCAAACTTCTAAGTTTTATGATAAGGCTATTACTTTAGCAAAAAACAGAGACATCTTGGCTCCAGTAATTGTGTTTTTGGAGACAGAGATGATCTCAGAAGTCAACATGAGCTGTGCCTTGTACTAATTACTTTAACCACATGGTTCCCTCTGGGCCTGGCTTGGGCATTAGCGTATCTATTTGATCAGCTCTCATCTCCAGCGGCCTTTGATGATCAGCTCTGGCAACCTATGGCTCTAGGTGAGGCCTGCCTTGTCTTTCAAAACAGGGGAGAACCATAGGCCCAGCTTACAGCTGTCTCTTTGAAATGCAGCTGTTACTGACCAATGAGACACTCTCCTGAGGCGAGGCAGCTTTTGAACTAACACATTTATTTTTTCTTTAAGGCAAAGCCTTATTTGACTTCTGAAATCAAATCTTGTCTCAAAAAATACAGGGAGCATTTCTAGAACTCACTATTCTTAGGCTCAACACATTCATATAACTTTTACTACAGTGTATTGTTATAATTGTTCTATTTTATCATTAGTTATAATTAGTAATCTCTTATGGTACCTAGTTTATAAATTAAGCTTTATCATAGGTATGTATGCATAGGAAAAACAGAATATATAGGGTTCAATACTACCGACATGGAGGGTTTCAGGCACCCACTGGGGATTTTGGAACGTATCCTCATGGGTAAGGTGGGGGGGGGGGGACTACTGTACATATAAAAAACCCTAAGAAAAAAATTAGAATTCTAGGACAATGTATGTGCTGAAATTTATTATTTAGAACAATGTTTTAAAAGACTGTGGACATTCTTTGTGGTTTGCATCAGTCACTGAGATTTGAGATGTTGGAAGTGGATGACAGGAATGAAAATAAGGACTGGAGAGGATTCACATTGATCTGCAAGATGATAATCTCACTTTATTAGATTTATATTCACATATAAACAGAAACTGAAGAATGATGCAGATTAAAATCATTATATATGCTATGTCTGATAATGAAACATTAACTGACATCACATAGCAAAGCACACCTAGAAACTTAACAATTATCTATTTTCCTACTTCATTCCAAACCTCAGTGTTAATATGGAAAATAACTCACTGACTTTTGGTAATTAATCTGGAAATCTTGTATTTCTGTGCAAGGAATAAGAGTCAATCTATACTTTCTTTTATACTGAAGGCTAACTCACTCTAAAATTATTTATATCTTTTTTACTTCCTAATTCCTATGGAATGTACTTTGTGTTATCATCTACAACTTCTTTGTGGCTTTGTGGTCATTCTACCAGGTTTGGATTTTAGGTTAGTTGTATTTCTGGTATCCTGGACTCTCCTTGGCTCTGGACCACTGACCTCACACTGTATCAATTCCTACTCTCATGGCGCTGGAAGAAGCCACATATCCATGCTGATCTGCACAGTAGAAATCCCTACTTTCTAATTGCAGCTGGGCCCTCAATATTATATGAAAAACACCAAATTACATAGAGTTTATCTTATCCAAACACCGGTTTTGTGCCTTTCTCTATTGATTGTGATTTTTTTCTTTTTTCCTTAAAGAGTTCATACTATTTTGTTAACTCTGGCTATTCTACAAATGGGATGAACTATGCATGGGAAGACCCACTGCTCCAATTTCATATAAACAAGCAACCTTTTGAATATTACATATTTTACCAAATATATGGAGAAGAGATTACTTCAGGAAGCAGAATGAATATACCCATCACCGAAAAGTAAAACAAGTCAACAAACTGGTCTTAGGCAATGTTGGTTCTTATGAATTAGTAAATTAGGACCAACCAACCATCTTGGGAACAATGATAAAAATCACAACTTTGCAGTTTCTGGTATAGCATGTCAGGAGCTTAGAAGTTGCCAGTCTATGCTAACAGCAAATAAAAAGGAAAATACTGAAAACTCTCAACAACTCAATATAGATCCATCAGAGAAGTGTGGTCACAGAATGAAGGGCTGCCCCCAAAATTGGAGAGACAGAGAGGCAGGTACAGAGAATCACAGAAACATTTGCAGGAATCAATTAAGAGGTAGGAAAACTGAACTGTAATTGATGAACTGCTGGAGGCTCAGTGTGGACAACTGTACCTGATTCTGGCAGGAGAGGAGAAAAGGAACCATTTTGAAATAAAACATACCATTATGTTTTTCTTAACAAGGCCTGTTCTCAGGAAAAACTATGAGCAGACCCTAACATGCTCGGCTTTGATCAGGGCCTAATGTATCTGGGGGAAGGGGAAATGCCCAGTTCTAGGTGGCTCTTGCCTTCCATGTGGGAGGAGGGAAATACCCAACTCTAGCTCCCTCTAACCTTCCATAGGGGCAAAGAAAAAAGTCCTCAATTCCAGGCACCACTCGCCTTCCATGTGGGGAGAGGGAAATACACTACTTCAGCCCCATCCAGCCATCTTGTTCCACCTAAGGAGGGGTACTGAAAAGCACTGGTGAAGCTTACAGCTCCAGGGCACGGGATCACCAAAAGACTGAGAGCTAGTCATAGGGTGATAGAATGCTCCCCCGCCACACCTGACCACTACATTACCAAAGGCCTATTTACTGCACTTCCTTTTACCTAGCACATTATGCCTGACTGCCAACAAAAAATTACAAGGCATGCTAAAAGGCAAAACACAGTTTGAAGAGATTGAACAAGTATCAGAAACAAAGTGAGAAATGGCAGGAACATAGGAGTTATCACACCAGGAATTAAAAAAAAAACAACTATGATTAATATGCTTTAGGGGCTTTAATGGAAAGAGCAGACAACATGCAAGAACAGATGGATGATATAAACAAAGAGATGAAAATTCTAAAAAAAATAAAAAAGAAATGCTAGAGATCAAAAATACTGTTAACAAAAATGAAGAATTCCTTTGATGAGCTCATTAGTAGATGGGCTCAGGAAAGAAAATTAGTTTGAGAGAATTACAACAGAAATCTCCCAAATTAAAAAGCAAAGAGAAAAAAGACTGAAAAAAAAAATCCAGAATGTCCAAGAACTCTGGGACAACACAGAAGGTGTAACATATACATAATGGGAATACCAGAAGCAGAAGAAAAGAAGAAACAGAAGGAATATCTGAAGCAATAATGACTAAGAATTTCTGCCAAATTAATGTCAGACACCAAACCACAGATGCAGAAAGCTCAGAGAATGCCAAACAGGACAAATGCCCAAAAAACTGTATCTAAGCATATTACATTCAAACTTCAGAAAAATCAAAGATAAAGAAAAAAAATCTTAAAAGAAGCCAGAGGAGAAGAAACATCTTACCTTAGCAAGGCCAAGAATTACACCCAACTTCTCAGAAACCATGCAATCAAGAAGAGCATAGAGTGAAATAATTAAAATGTTAAGAGAAAAATCACACCAACCTATAATTCTAGACCCTGTGAAATTATCCTTCAAAAGTGAAGATATAAACACTTTCTGAGAAAAACAAAAATTGAAGGAATTTGTTGCCAGTAGACCTCCCTGCAAGACATGTTAAAAAGCAGTTATGCTGAGGACAAGAAAATAATGTAGGTCAGAAACTTGGATCTACATAAAGGAAGAGCATTAGAGACAGAATAAGTGAGTTCTTAACTGAGCTAACAAATAAGTTTGTTTGAAATAATAATAGCAACAATGTATTTCATTACCTAAGTCCATATATATGCATGCTTATCAGTGAACTGAACGAAAGCAATGATACAAGGGATAGGAGGGAGGAATTAGAAATATTTTGTTATTATAAGGTATTCATACTACTCATGAAGTGGTATAGTGTTATTTGCAAGTAGACTAGGATTAGTTGTAAATGTATACTGCAAATTCTAAGGCAATCACTGAAAAGGTACAGAAAGAGGTATGCTTGATATGCTAAGGAAGGAGAGAAGATGGAATCATAATATAGTCAATTAAAACCATAAAAGGCATAAAAAGTGTGGAAGACAAAAACAGAAACAAAGAATAAAGGCAACAAATAGAAAACGGTAACAATATGGTAGATATTAATCCAACTATATTGATAATCACCTTAAATGTCAATAGCCTAAATACACCAATTAAAAGACAGATTGTCAGATCTGATCAAAAAACAAGACTCAATTATATGTTGTCTACAAGAAACCCATTTTAAATATAAAAGCACATAGAGACTAACATTATTCAAAAAAAGTGACAGTAGCTTTATAAATTTCTCCAGCCCTTTACTTTTTAATCCAACAACAGCACATTACACATTCTGCTCAAAATCATGTAGAACATTTACCAAGACAGACCACATTCTGGGACATAAAGCATATTTTAACAAACTTAAAAGAAATCATACCAGGTCTGCTCTCAGACTGCAATGCAATTACATTAGAAACCAGTAAGATAGCTGGAAAATCCCACAAATACTTGGAGATTAAACAACACACTTCTAAATAATATAAAGCTCAGAGGAGAAATATTAAGAGAATTTAAAAAATATTTTGAACTAAATAAAAATGAAAATACAACTTATCAAAATCCGTGAAAGCAGTGCTTAAAGGAAAACTTACAGCATTAAATACATATATTAGAAAAGAAGAAAGATCTAAATCAATAAAGTAGGCTTTAACTTTAGGACATTAAAAATGAACAACAAATTAAATTTAAAGCAAGCAGAATTCAATGAAATTGAAACAGGAAATCAACAGAGAAAATAAAAAACCCCAAACACTGGTTCTTTGAAAAGTGCAATAAAATAAATAAGTCTCTAGGTAGGCAAACTAAGAAAAAAAGAGAGGAAGGACCCAAATTACTAATATCAGAAATGGATGAGGAGACATCACTACAGATCTCGTGGAATATTATGGACAATTCTAAGCCACAAATTTGATAACATGAATGAAATGGACCAATTCTTTGAAAGATACAATCTACAAATATTCAACAGAAGAAATTGACAGTCTCAATAGGCCTACATCTATCAAAGAAATGAAATCAGTAATTAAGAGCCTTCTAAAACAGAAAGTACCAGGCCCACATGAGTTAACTGGTGAATTCTACCAAATGCTCCAGTAATTCAAGGAAAAAATTATACCCATTCTCTATAATCTCTTCCAGAAAATAGAAACAGAAGGAATACCTCCCAACTCATTCTATGAGGCCAGGATTATCCTAATATCAAAACCAGAGGATGACATTACACAAGAAAACTACAGACTAACATCTTTCATGAAGATAGATGCAAAAATCCTCAGCACTTGAACACTGCACCAAGAGCATGAGAAGACAAGCCACAAAGTAGGAGAAAATATTTGCAAAAGACATATCTGATAAAGGACTGTTATTCAAAATATACAAAGGATTCTTGAACCTTAATAATAAGGAAGCAAATATTAATAATGTGACTGAAAAATGGGAAAAAGACCTGCATAGACACTTCATCAAAAAAGATACACAGGCCGCAAATAACCATATGAAAGATGTTCAACCTCATATGCCATGAAGGACTTGCAAATTAAACAATGGGATATCACTGCACACTTACTAGAGCGGCCCAAATCCAAAAGTGACAACACCAAATTCTGGGGAGGATGTAGAGCAACAGGAACTCATATTCATTGCTGGTGGGAATGCAAAATGGTATACCCTCTTTGGAAGACAGTCTGGCAGTTTCTTGCAAAACTAAACATACTTTTACTATTGGATCCAGCATTGCATTCCTTGATATTTACTCAAATGAGTTGAAAATGTATGTCTACACAAATAGATGCCTACATATGTTTATAATAGCTATATTCATAATTGCCAAAACTACAGGAGATGAGTTAATTGGTACATCCAGATAATGAAATACTATTCAGTGTTAAAAACAAATAAACTATGAAAGCATGAAATGACATGGAGACAACTTAAATACATATTACTAGGTGAAGGAAGCCAATCTGAGAAGGCTAAATACTGTATGACTCCAACATATGACATTCTGGAAAAGGCAATACTATGGAGACAGTAAAAAGATTAGCACTTGCCAGGGGTTAGAGAAGAGAATGATGAATATGGGCAGAGCCCACAAGGGATTTTTAGGGCAGTGAAACTATTCTGTATGATAACTGTAAAAATGGATACATGTCATTATACATTTGTCAAAACTCATAGAATGTATAACACCAAGTGTGAACTCTAATGTAAACTATGGACTTTGGATGATAATGAAATATCAATTCATCAATTGGTTCATCAATTGTGCCAAATATTCCACTCTGGTATGGGATGATGACAGCTGGAGAGACTGTGTGCTTGTGGAGATGAGGTAACTGAGAATTCTCCGTACTTTCTGCTCAATTTTGCTGTGAACTGAAAACTGCTCTTGAAAAATAGAGCTTATTAATAAAAAACAAACTACATTTTTGAACCTCAGTGTTCAAGGATTAGCACATGGGGCCCTACTAACATAGCTGGCCAGGCTTGGCTATGGCTTTACCGCAGCTGCTGCCCAAAGCCCTGAAGTGGACTCATGTCTCACCATCTCTGAGGCTACTTGGGGAAAAGGCTCAATTCTTACAAAAGCTGTGAGAAGATGGAACAGAGAACAGTAAGAGGATTCAAGATTCCACAAGTGGAAACTGAAAATTACACATCAATATTTTGTTACCTTTATCAGTAGAAATTGATATATTTAATTATCTTAAGGAACCATAATACATTAGAGGAAGAACATGTTTTACAAAACCAATTTTTATAAAGCATATACAAATAAATTTTAAAAAATACTTAAAATTAAGTTGCTCTAACCCCCTTTAAGGAGGTAAAAAAATTAAAGCAAATAATAAGAATGAGGTGGTATAATAAAAAGTAATACTTACAATTACTTTGTTGTTAAAGAAGTAATTCACTTGACAAATTCTATCGTTTTCTTTCTGGATGCCATTTTTAAGCTTTTCTATATCACAATGAGTATTCAACCACTCTTCCAAAAACCGCGTCATTTCTTTCCTATTACTTAAAACTTGTTGAAATTCAGTCTTTATGCTGGGGAAGTCACTTTCTGAGAAATCTTTAAGAATTTCCTAGTGAAGAATAAGCATTGAAGGGCCTGAACATTAGGAAAGTTTTTATCCAAATATGACATAAATTTTATCATACATGATACAAATATCATAAAAAAGGAAAGTATCTACTGGCCCTTTATTCTTCTTAATGTCTTAAAGTAAACTAAGAAATATAATTCTAATTTAAAACTTTATTCTAGTTATTTCTGTAATAAAATTTTGCCAGTATAGGTAATGTAATAGATTCTACCCGTTAGAATTAGAATCTGTCAAAATGATAAATCTATGGTTCATTATCTTAATACATGAAGTGCTTCTTTTTTTTTTTTTTTTCCTGAGTCTCCCTATGTTGCCCAGGCTGGTCTTGAACTCCTGGACTCAAGTGATCCTCCCACCTCAGCCTCTAGAGGAGCTGAAATCATAGGTGCATGCCACCATGCCCAGCTTCATGAAGTGCTTCTGAATGTAACTTTTTACATACAACATGCATGTTAGGAGCTGGATGCCAGCCTCACATTTTTGGGTTAAAGTAACACACTCCACATGGAGTTGTTGCAATAAAAAGTTTCTGACTCCTAGCACAGATGAAAGAAGTTTTAGAAGGCATTTTGGAAACTTATTCTGAAGTTCCATGAATTCCCACTTGCTAATGTTTTTTTTTTTTTTTTTTTGAGACAGAGTCTCTCTCTATTGCCCAGGCTAGAGTGAGTGCCGTGGCGTCAGCCTAGCTCACAGCAACCTCAAACTCCTGAGCTCAAGGGATCCTCCTGTCTCAGCCTCCCGAGTAGCTGGGACTACAGGCATGCACCACCATGCCCAGCTAATTTTTTCTATATATATTTTTAGCTGTCCATATAATTTCTTTCTATTTTTAGTAGAGATGGGGTCTCGCTCTTGCTCAGGCTGGTCTCGAACTCCTGAGCTGAAACGATCCGCCCACCTCGGCCTCCCAGAGTGCTAGGATTACAGGCGTGAGCCACCGCGCCCGGCCTGCAGTGAGTTTTTAAGTAGCAAAACTAGGGCTTTAATCCTGGCAGCTTTGCTCTAGAGACCATGCTCTTAACCATGACACTAGACCACCTCCTTCAATAAAACCCAATTTTATGGATTGAAATCCAACATTCTTTTCATGACATTTTTCACTTTATTAACACGTACATTTTAAAACAAGTTAAATGTAACCCTGTGGAGAACTTATAGACTCTTAGCTCTCTGAATACCATACTTGTGAAATGTAGGACTAACTTTAATTTATAGGAAGAATGGAAATAATAGCTTTGGCACAGAATTCTTTTTTCCCTTAAAAAGAAAATGAGGGTGGGAAAGTAAGCAATGATACTGAGGGAAAAGGGAGAATGTCCTTTAGGACTAGCCATATACAGAAATCTAAAAAATAGCTGCAAATTAACTCATATTTTAACTATATCAAAGCACTGGCTCATATATCGTGGGGGGTTGGTTCATGGATAACTTTGTAAGTCTGATAACAGGCGTGGTTTCGTGTTTTAGAAAAATGAATATGTATTTAAAAATTTTATAAAATGATTTCATAGTGTCTGTGGACTCTAGGTTAAGGACACATTGCACTAAGAAGTCCCTTAAATCTTTTGGATAATTTGTGATTCTATAGTCTGACAGTTTCTGGATTAGAGTCTCTTAACATGTAGCTTAATATTAATATTGCATACTTAGAAAATGAGTCATATGCTTTATTTCTAAAAGTTCCATTAAAACTATTTAGTATTAGGTATATTAATTTTCACAATAACATTCTTACATGGAGAAAGAAAAATAAAATATGCAAAATCAGCTTCTCCAGTTATTCCAATGTTTTAACTATTTAGGAATATACTTTCTTTCTAAGGAAAAGGAATCCATTAATATGCAACATCCATATATAAAACAGTCAGCTAGATATTTAAATTCATATTGGTCTCAGCAGGAAATGGCTATGCTCTAGGCACATTTATGGCATGCTCGATAAATTAAATATTAATAATATAGGAACTATAAGGAAACTATTTCCTCAATATAAATCTGCCAAGAGGCAGATACACCAAATGCTCCCATAGTTGCTTTTAATTCTTTCTTGTCTTGTGTAAGCACAAGGGAAACAAATATGACTCAACTGTTTTTAAAACAACATAAATGAATTAAATACATTCTCTAAACTGTGTGTACATCTGAAAAATGGCTAGATACTGAATATCTCAATCTTAGAAATAAATAACTTTCAGAGAATACTTCTGAGCGGTATCAGGAAGATGGTGGAACAGGAGGTTACCTGTTTATATCCCCCCACGAGAATTCTGCACCCATTACAGACAAAATGCTTTGTGGGAGACTTTGGATTCAGGCAGGAGGTTGTGGAGCCCCAGACCTAGAAGGGTTGTTTTGAGAGTGCCTAACAACATACAGGTGAGAGATCTGGCAATTGCACTCCCAGGTGTAAACCTGGAAACAGCTTCGTTTCTCAAAGGGCTTAGCTATAGGGATGAAAACGGAGACATTACAACTGAAGCCACAGAAATACCAAGGATGATGAGAGACTACTATGAATAAGTATATGCCAACAAATTGGAAAATCTAGAAGAAATGGATACATTTCTGTAACTTACCAAGACTGAATTACAAAGAAATAAAAAATCTAACTGGACCACTAATGAGACAGGATATTTGGCAAGAATTTTTTGGATAAGTCCTCAAAATCAAAAGTAACAAAAGCAAAAATAGACAAATGGGATTACATTGAACTAAAAAGCTTCTGCACAGCAAAGAAACCAATTAACAGAGTGAAGAGACAATCTACAGAATGGGAGAAAATGTTTGCACATTATACATCTGATCAACTATTAACATCCAAAATATATAAGGAACTCAAAACACTCAATAGCAAAAAACCAAATAACCCTATTAAAAGATGGGTATAAGTCCTGAAGAGATGTTTCTCCAAAGAAGACATACAAATGGCCAACAGGTACATGAAAAAATGCTCAACATCGCTCATCCAAACCACAATGAAGTATTACCTCAACTTAGTTAGAATGGCTATTATCAAAAAGATAAAAGAGAACATTTTGGCAAGTATGTGGAGAAAACGGAACTCTTTTATAATATTGGTGGGATTGCAGGGATAATAGAAGGAGGGTTCCTTGAAAAATTGAAAATAGAATTACCGTATGATCCAGCAACCCCAGTACTGGGTATACACACAAAGGAAATCGTATCAGTATGTCAGAGAGAGCTCTGCACTCTCATGTTTATTGAAGCACTATCCACAATAGGCAAGATATGGAACCAACCTAAGTGTCCATCAACTGAAGGATGGATAAAGAAAGTTTGGTATATAGACTCAATGCACTACCATTGAATTATATGAAAGAATGAAATCCTGCCATTTGCAACAATGTGAATAAACCTGAAGAATATTATGTTAAGTGAAACAAGCCAGTCAGAGAAAGAAATATACTACATGATCTCACACAAATGCAGAACCTACAAAAGTCGATTTCTCGTAAGAGAAAGTAAACGGTGGTTAAGAGGAAGGGGGAGAGGGAAATCTTGGTCAGATAATACATAAATACAGTGAGATAGGAAGAATAAATTTCAAGAGATCTATTGTACAGTAGATGACTATAGTTAATGACAACATATTATATTCTTAAAACTTGTAAAAAGTAGACGTTATGTGCTATCGCCACAAAAATGATATTTATGTGAGGCAGTGGATTTGTTATTTAGCTAGATTAGCCGTATCACAATACCTCAAAACATCATGCTGTATACAATTAAAACATAATGTTATCTGTGAATTTAAAAATAAAATTTAATAAATGTTTACATTATCAAAAAAGATAATGAGACTTCTTTCAAAAGTATACTTTAGAGTAGTTTCATATTTTCTATCTCTCTTACCTCTTGATCTTTTTTAGTTTTGCTTTCCAGAGCCTCAGATTCATCTAAATCATTCTTGTCTTTTAATTTCAATTCCATTTCTTCTTTTTCTGTTCTTAGTTGTTCATAGTGTATTACCAGGTTATCATAGTTAGTACGAAGTGAGTTCAACTCACTTTCTACATTTTTCTATGATAAACAAAACCAGATTTTCCAATCAGAGGGAATTCATGTCATATATGCTTTGTTTCCTTAACTAAAATTTGGATTAAGTAATTAATTTAACTTTGATTCATTTGGTGGTTTAAGCCATTCTTTTCTTTAACAACTTTCTAATGGTCTACATTTTGGTAAAGTGGCTCATTTAGAATAGATTATTTTGAAAGGAGTAGAATAAAAAACAAATCATAGAAATAAATCATGTTGCCTGTGCCTGACAGGCACAGTTCAACTGGGAAGGTAGGGTGCACATTGGAAAGTTTATTTGGCTACAAATCCTCAAGTTCTTCAGCAATAAAGCTGATAATTTAATTTCCCAAATCCTGTTTTATGTTTCAGATGGCTCTGATTTCAGGAAGGGAAACAGATATTATTTATTGATTTCTAAAACTAATAGTATGGGTTTGAGTTTCGCTATGTTTTACCATACTCAAAGAGGCCTATCTCTACTTTCTCTACTATGATGAGAAAGAGTTATACTACAAGTTAAAGAAAAGCCTACACCAGGGATTTTTTAAAAAACAACAAACCTTTAGAGTATGTCTCAGGAACACAAAAGCACTTTGTCTGTGTACTTTATAGGCATTAACTAATGATAATAAGAAGCACTGCACTTGCATTCCAAAATAAAAATGAAATTTCCTTTAATAAATACATTAGATAACTATGTGTCTTTGAACATGAACAATCTAGACAGTAAACATGGAATCTAAACTTATTTTATTATTTACCACAGTATTCCTTCTTTCTTAAAGTTTTGATGAGACTACATATCTTTATCAGTATTATCTGGAAAAATGACCCCTCCCTAATGTATCGATCTGCACATTCTATCTGCCTGAGAATTTTGACACTTTTAAAATCAATCTTTTTATCCTCATGGTATTTCCTAAGGCAAAATAGAAACTTCACAGACATCACAGATACCAAGGTCTGCTAGTGAAGAGCTAGAAGCAAAGTTTTACCTATTAGGACACACTTGCCTTATGACATTTTTAGCCTTCCTCTAGATGCCTCATAGGTATCAAGTATAAATATAAAGAGTGAGTGAAGCCTTCTTCAGTGCCACAATTGTTACTGAAATTAAGTCAGAGCTAGTAATGTGCTACAACAACAAAATCCAATCAGAAAAGAATTTTAAAAAGAGGAAAAAGATTATGTTCTATCAAATCATTGAATTACCCGATTTAGCAGCTTTGTTGCTGGATTCCACTCTATTTCAGTTAATGTATCAAGAGTGTTACTGCAAAAGTCAGACTCTGAACAGAGAGATGTAATTAGGGGAAAAAGAAATTTATCCATAAACATATTTATTGAAAATCCTAAGTCAAAGATCTTTAAAAAAAAAATTCAATCAGAGGTAATAAATAATAAGCTCAAATTAGCTAATATATGCTTAGAGTATGAATGCCAAAAATACATTAACAGATGTGGTCTTTCATTTGTTGTGTGACTTAAGATAACTGGTATGAATGAGTGATAAAATATAAGATCCTTAATGAAATATAGGTAAAAAGGACAAATTCTGAATTTGAAATTTGGTCCCTGTAAGGAGATTTTAAAATGCTCCCCAAAGTAGATTATAATGTTGGAGACATAATTTTGAAACAGATTCCTATGTAAATGCCATCCTTTCAAGATTAGCAATGTTTAAGGTAGATGTTATATCATTAGTAATTTAATTGGATAATGATTAGAACAAAGAAACAAAAACACCTTTCTCTTGTGTGTTTCCCCTATAGTGCATCATTCTTAAGAGATTTGGAATTAATAAAGAACTTCATAAATGTTTATTTTCTTAAAATTACTTATTTTTATCATAAATAGTCTCCATTGTAATCACATACAGAATACACACACTTTATTTAAAAATCATGTTTATCACATTAACTAAGTTATAACTAGCTTCTCTTTATAAGGAAGCTTTTATAATTTTATAATTACAAGTAGATTCACTTGAAAAAGAACTCACATTCATCAATTTCTCCTAATAGAGTTATAGCAGGCTTATGTGTTTTTGTTGTTATAGTTGTTGGCATTTGAAATCCACCTGCATAGTTTGAGTCCTTCATTTTGTTAATTTTGCCAAGGCACCAAGTAACTCTTCATTTTCTTTTAGCCTAAAGAAAAAAAATCAAAATTATGTCACAGAGGTCTGGTTTAAAACAAGGTAACTAGTTTCTATTTTTGAAAGCCACTCACTTGGTAGAATTTTTATTGAGCCTAGTTTGATATCTTACTAGTCTAAGGACATCCCAAGATCAGAAAATATACTCAAACTTTTCAAATGAGTGTTTAACCCCATAGTATAATAATATGATCAAACTACAGTTTAAATTTCACTTTTTATTTGAAGTGTTACTTACAAGCTTCTTTGGGACTTATTTGAAAGGAAGTTGTTGACTTACAACCATTGAAACAATCTGTCACTAGACAGGAGGGACAGCTGCTGCTGCCATAACCGTAGCGACCCCTGTGGGTACCAGCCCTAACTGGGAAGGAACAGATCGCAGGTAATATCACAGGTAGCCCATCTGAACTTCCCTCAGCAAATAAATCTTTCACAGGGTACTTCCCAATGCCAACTCCCTTCCAGTTTCCTTAGTAAAGCAAATGCCTCCACCAGTGCCCCTCACCTCGTTGCTTCCTTTCTCTCTTGAGACTTGCTCCTTCAGTTATGTGTCCATCTGTCATCTCCACTGACTCCCTCCTCTCTGCTTCACAAATGCTCAAGCCTCTCGGGTGGAGTTTTTTTAAAGATAAATAAGACTTCACTCTAGCTACCATTTTATTTTTTTCCTACTTCGTTCTCTCTCATCATTTATCCACTGGCTCCTCATCCCTTCAGGGACCCCTCTGTTTCCAGCTTCTGATCCTGCCCAGTTGGGTATCCTTACTACTCACTCCACTTTGCTGGTTTCTGTTCCTCTGCCTGACTCGTAAGTATGTGTGTTTTTCCAGGTTTCACAGGCTCCACTGTTCTCTTGCGCCTTTACTAGGTACACGTACCATCTCATCTTATGTGATCCTCTCAACAACCCTATGGGTTACGTTCTCTTACTAGATCCTTTTAATATATGAGCTGGGTGCCCAAAAGTTTGGAGAAGTTGTTTAAGGTTGTACAGCCAGTTGGTGGCTGAGCTCATGCCTACAAGTTCAGAGCCTACCCTACCACATTGCCTCTCCAGATTATCTGTTGTCTCCAGAACGTACTACGTGCTCTCTCAAGCCTCTCCACACACTGCCCTTCTGCTTGAAATGAACAGCATTTTCCACAGCCCACTCTGCAAAAGCCCAGTCATATAAACGTCCTTGACTCCCACAACCTTTAGCTCAACCTCATTTGCTCCCAATGCCACCCCTGGACCTTGTCATTATCTGAAACTCATAAACCTAAATCCTAGACCTTCTGCACTTACTCCAGTTGCCATTCTTCCCAACTCATTTATTAGGTTAATCCAATTAAAGCTATTTAGCTTACCAGGGACTCTATTCCCTTGTTATATGACTTTCTTCTGGCCAGCTCCCTCTTGCTTCTCATCTCATCATCTTACATTCCATATCATTATTTTAATTATGTTTGACATTTGAAGTCAATATCCTCAAATTACTTGCCCCATTTTCTGTGCCTCACACCTATACTACACAATGTATACCCAGGTGAATACACTGCGTTCTAAACCTTTATCAGCTTCCTGAGCACTGCCAGAGCCATAAAGCCAGAATACTGGCTGCCAACATTAATCAGGTCCTTAATGCTACATGGCAGGGCTCCTCTCCCCGTCAGCTTTCTTTTCCATTACCTACAAAGGCTAGACTATTTCAAACCCTTAGTATCTCTGCAAACTTGTGACTCTACCATCACCTGCCACATCCGCAGAAAAATTAAACTTATTCCACAAAGAAAGTGTACGCTTACATTTATAGAAGTACTGCCTGCACGGAGGCCTGTCCTTTCCTCTGTGTTTGTTACAATTCAAGAGGTCTTTCTCCTCCTATCTAAAGCCAATTCCTTCGAATATATTTGAGACCCCATTTCTATGGGCCATCTCACCCTGTAAGTTGGCTCTCACCCCTACCACATAACTCAAATTACATTTGCAAATGAGCTCCTTGTTTCTAAATGTAAAGAATTTTTGTCTATCTTTATCTTATTTAACTTCTTGGCAGACTATGACACCACTGACCACTAGCTGCCTGAAATATTCTCTTTCTTTAGTTACCGTATTCACCTCATTTCATTCTTAATTCTAGAGCTAAACCTGGGTTCCTTTATGGATTCTTTTTCTGCCTTCATCTGAAAAGTTATTTCTTGAGATCTTGCCCTTGGCCTTCTGTTATTTTCATTCTCAACATGTTCACCGAACAAGCTCATTCATTCCCATGACTTTAATTTAGATCTGTAGTAGTTAATGCCCAAATCGACTAACTGTATCTTAGCTCTTCTACCTTATTTTCATGTATTTGCATTTCCACTGCCCGCCATCTCAAACTGAGGAAGTACCAAATAATATGTTCAGTATCTCCATTGCTCTTCATTCAGTGTCCCTTCACTCAATGAATACTGCCACCTGCTATCCAGGAAGGCAAGCAATACTTGCATGTCATTCTGGACATCTCCCTTTCCCTGCCCCCAAATTCCAATCACAAAGTCCTGTTGAGTCTGCCTCTCAAATAGCTCTCCAATTTATCCAATTTGTTCCTTTTCCGGAGCCACAATCCTTGTGGAGGCCCAGCCAATGTGATCAGCACAGCAGCTACATCTTTCTAAACCGCAATTCTGATGTCACAATATGGCTTTTCTTTGTCCCTAACATAATGTCACATTTAAATCCCTCAATGTGGTTTAAAATGCCCCTGCCACCAGAAAATCTTGAGTCCAAAGAATACATATCATGCTGCTTCACAACTCCAAGCATTTGTACATACAGGTCTCCTCCTGGAACATTCTTCCCTAAGCCATCCATTGGGCTATTTGCTACTCATCAGTCAGTCAACCCACAGTTCTTGATTGCCTTCTGTATACCTATCATGGCGGCTTGTACATATGCCTGTTCCTTAATGACTACTTTTTGTAGAAAGTATTACTGTTGCAGGATTCAAGGGAAAGAATAAAAGAACTTTAAGCTTTAAAAAGTAAGTTTGTTGGGATAAAAGTAAATCTATGTTATACCTCTCTTCTTTCCCCATGGATAATCAAGAGATAACTGTAAATTTACTTCCTTTTATTATTACACAAGAAAAACACTAAGATTGTTGCTACTTTTACCAGTATATACTAGAAATTCAGCTAAGTTATTTACCTTCTTAATTTTTTGGAAAATGTCATGAATTGCCCTGGGCATAAGTCCTAAGTAATCTTCTGAACCCATAATAGTATACATTTTTCCCGAAGCAGTCTGCCCATAGGTAAATACAGTCCCTGAAGAAACAAAATGCACTCATACAAAGATTTAAAATGAATCTGCAGTGGATAGAACTATCAATACACCCAAGACTAAAATGTTTCTGCAACACTGAGCGAATACAAACCATTGTAGCCTTGTATGGCAGAATCGATCATTGGTGCTGCTATTTCTTCACACACATTTTTAGTAGTTTCATTACTATGAAAGACATGATCTGCGAAACAACAACACATTTGAAGTTAAACCAAACAAATCAAATGTGTTTTCATTCTGAACTAGTAATTACCCAAAGAAATAAAATTGTCAATCTAGGATGATAAAATATTTAAGACAGTATTTTCTTCAACTTTTTGGTCCTTTGAAAAAACCTCTCCTTGAGGTAAAATGTTTTGGTCCTCAAAGACAAAAAATATACTACAATTTAATGATCCTATGTGTTTTAATAAGGCAGTAGACCACAGTGGTTGCACATGGGGTCTGGAATTTGTCTGGATACAAATTACATAACTAAGCTTTAAATATCAATTTATTACCTCACGTATCATACATGATGGCTAAACAATTTTTCATTTTCAATGAAGCAGTTTACAAAAGCCTTAGTCTGATCTTTAGTAATAAATCTAGTATTAGTGATAAGCCTTCTGTACTCTTAATAGCAAAAGAATAGCAAGCTAATTTTTGATGCTCTTATATCTTACCAAAACTGAAGGAATTACTTCCATCAACTTGGTAAATGGCATTATTGTCAATTTTCCAGTAAACTTGGGCATTTTCTCCAAGTTCTTCTTCTCTAAAAATATAATAATACTGCACTTTAGCATAATTGGTTATAAAAGTTATGTTACAGGAAGGATAATTTAAGATTTCATCTTCTCAAGAACATTTTATTTTGAGATGGCGTCTTGCCCTGGTGCTGGCACTAGAGTGCAGGGGTACAATCATAGCTCATTGCAACCTCAAACTCCTGGGCTCAAGTGATCTCCTGGCTCGGCATTGAAGTAGACAGGACTACAGGCCTG
Source organism: Eulemur rufifrons (assembly GCF_041146395.1). Lineage (NCBI taxonomy): Eukaryota > Metazoa > Chordata > Mammalia > Primates > Lemuridae > Eulemur > Eulemur rufifrons. The sequence continues at coordinate 32,247,238 of NC_091005.1, forward strand.
TGTCACCATGCTTGTATTTTTTGTAGGGGGTGAAGGTGTGGTGTATCCATATGTTGCCCAGGCTGGTCTAGAGCTCCTGTCCTCAAGGGATCCTCCCCCCTTAGTCCCCAAAGTGCTAGGATTATGGGCATAAGCCACCATGCCCAGATGAAGATTATTTTAAAAGATAGTAATAATGTATCACTTATAAGAGAAAGACGGAAAATCCAGCTTTGAGGATTCAGCTCTCTTAAATGGGGTTTCAGTGCCTCTTGCCCTGTCATGGGAGTTTCTTGTGAAACCATTCATTCACCCTTTCACCCAACACTGGCAGCTGAGAGAATAGATTAAAAATGAAACTGATTATGTCCCTCTTGCTTAAAACTCTTGAAAACTTTCTGGAAACTTATGAAATCCTTAGCATGGCACATGAGACCTGGATCATGTCATTTCACTCTCCTACCTCATCGTCCTCTAAATTTCTCTATGAACCCTAAGCTCTACTTGAAGGTCTTCTCAAAATGACAGATTTAAGCTCTTTGGGCCTAGAATATTCTGACCTTCCTTTCCATTAAGTAACTTATCTATTCTTTCACTTGTGAAAATTGTCAGGACTCTCCTGACAGGAGCCCACTCCACCCAAACTGTCATCTCTCTTATGGACTAATCATTTTAGCAAACATTCTCCACCTGCCCATCATAACACTTGTCACAACCTATTGTAATGGCTTCTTTATGTTGATGTCTTCTAATGTATTAGATAAGGAGCTCCTTAAAACCAGGAAATCCCGGATCTTGATATTCTCTGTAATTAAACGCTGTGTTCAATGAAAATTTCTCAAACACAGAAAATGTTAGCCCTTGGGGTCGAGGACCAGCGGCTACTAAAACAAACTGACTTCATTTATTCCCCTTCCTTGTTTTTCTCCATAGCATTTATTACTTACGTATAACCACTTAACACTCTATATTTTTAACTTTATGTTCTGTCTCTACACTACAATGGAAGATCCACAGGGCAATGTGGTAGCGTCTGTTCAGTGCTGTAACGGTGTACTAAAATACATATATGCAGATAGATAAGTATTTGTAGCACGACTGAATGGATGCAGTCTTGAGTGCCTATTGAATGCAATGCGACAGACTAGTCCTTGCCCTCAGGGAGTTTAGAGGTCGCCAGTTAAGCTTAAAATGACCACACTCTCCCATACGACTTCTTTAGGGCATGGAATGGGGTAAGGAGGCTCAGATGTCGGAAAAACAGCAGGTGAAGGTCTTCAACGTCAGCGAGCCCGCATTAGAGTTACCTGAATCTCGCAGCTGGAAGTTATCTCCCAGATCTCGGATCCTTCCCTGTCACTTCACAGACAAGCAAACCCCGGAAAGCAGCTCTGGGAAAGGCTGGAGCACTCGCCCCTCCCCCTCGGGCCCGCGCCGCCGGCAGCCGTGCGCGCCCCGCCGCGGTCTGGGCCACCTACCTGCTGCTGAGTGGCGGGACTCGCACGCAGACCGCCACGGGGGCCTTCCTCCGCCAGCTTTCTCACGCCGGGCCCCAGGAAAGTGGACAAAACCCTCCGCCGCCGGCGCTTCAGGGCGCAAGGGCAGACCCGCCTTTAAGTTGAAAATTTCCAAAACGCCGCCTCTGATTGGGTCGCGGTCTCGTGACGTCATGGACGAGTCCACCTGCGGCGCGGTGCGGGGGAGCGCGATGGCAGGCGACGCACACCTGACGTAGTCTGGCGGCGAGCGGGAGGGGCTCGCATGGACGGGATGGTGGCCTGACAGAGAGCGGCCGTCTCGGTAATAGCCGGACACTGCTATTTGCTAAAAGCCCCTGAACACTATCCTCCACCCCCTCCCTTGAAGAGTTTGCAATCTGTAGAAGAAACAAGGCAGGGACATGTACTTTTCCACTAAAAGAGAATTACGATTTTTTTTTTTTTAAACCACACCAAGAGTTTGAAAAAGAGAAAGAAAGAAAAAACCTCAAACGACGAAAGTTGAAACTCACTGGCCGGTCTAGAAAGGTAAGAAGCTCGTTGTGCTCCTGACAAACTATTTGAGTTTAGGTTTTTTTCTTTCTGTGTCTTTAACTCTTGTTTCCATAGGCTGTGAGTTTCTAAGAGGCTGACTTAGGGGAAAGAACTACTGAGGACTGGAAAAGTTCATTTTATGTGTTGATACTTTCATTAGCTGAAAGAGAAAGCTACTTTTTTTTTTTTTTTTTTACCATATACAATTACTTTATTCTTTTTTTTTTTTTTTTTTTTTTGAGACAGAGTCTCACTTTGTTGCCCAGGCTAGAGTGAGTGCCGTGGCGTCAGCCTAGCTCACAGCAACCTCAAACTCCTGGGCTCAAGCGATCCTCCTGCCTCAGCCTCCCGAGTAGCTGGGACTACAGGCATGCGCCACTATGCCCGGCTAATTTTTCTATATATATATTTTTAGTTGTCCATATAATTTCTTTCTATTTTTTTTAGTAGAGACGGGGTCTCGCTCTTGCTCAGGCTGGTCTCGAACTCCTGACCTTGAGCAATCCACCCGCCTCGGCCTCCCAGAGGGCTAGGATTACAGGCGTGAGCCACCGCGCCCGGCCCAATTACTTTATTCTTGAAAGATCAAAGAAAATGTCCAGCTTCAAAAGAAAGCACACTCCTGTTAAACTCTTTTATCTTTCTCAAGGCTTACAGCAGTCTGGCTGTGTGCCAAGATTTGTACACCAGCTTGAAACTTGGACATCCATGTTAAAACTTTAAAAACATTACTTGAATTACAGCTACATAAGAAGTTAAAATGAAATTCTAAGTGAGCCCAACTATCACAGATCCTGAATTTCAGGATCATTAGGAGGATCGTGCAGGTCAGTCACCACTGCAGAACAATCGGTGCTCAAAGTTATGGCGTGAGCAATGAGTGACCTCATCCTTTCTTCTTTACCACCTAACTGGTTCAAACTGGGTAAGCAAGGAGCCTTTGCAGAGGCACACAGAACTTATCTCCAACACTGAGCTATTCTAAATACAGAATCTCTTTCCCCAAAATAGTGCTTGGTTTTCCTTTGTGTTAAACACAGTATTTTCCCCTTCCTCTCCCCAATCTGAGGGGGATACATTCCAAGCCCCCTAGTGGATGCTGGAAACCACAGGTAGTACTGAACCCTCTATATGCTATACAAGAATTTCTTTTTCCTTTGTCACAGTTTTACTGAGGAAGACTTTCACTTAATGTAGATCTTAGCAACCTCAGCATATAATTTTTTTTCTTTCCTTATTAAGTCTAGAACTTTCATTTTTCTGCCTAAAGGAAGCACTTTATAGTTTCTCATTGGCATATCGAATTGCCAGCACCTCTATTCTTGAGTTTGGGGACCACTATTATGTAGTATTTACTTCATTCTACTATCAAGTCTATTAAGTAAAATAAGAGTTACTTGAACACAAACACCGTGGAACCAGGACAGAGGATTTGATCTGATCATGGAGATGGTTACTAAGTGCCCAATAGGCTGGTAGCATGTGTAGCAGAGATGCACTGGACCAAAGGATGATTCACCTACTGTGTGGGGTGGTGAGAGATTTCAGTACAGAAAGAACAGTGTGCAATTTAAGACTTATGAGTTGTTTATTTCTGGAATTTTCTATTTAATATTTTTGGACCATGGATGACCACAGGTAACTGAAACTGTGGAAAGTGAAACCCTGGATAAGGGGGGACAACTGTATGTATCATAGAAGGTACTAACATTTTCTTTAATATGGTTTCAGTCCTTTTCTGCTTTGATACAGGGAATATAAATAATTATCTGGTATCCCTCAACAATAATGTGAAACAAAGCACTTAGTAATTGTTCATAGTTTAGAGGAGTCAAAAAATCTACTGATTTAAAAAATTTATTAATATTTAGAAAGTAATTTGTCAATATTGATAAAAACTGAAGACACATATGGTTTTTATGCTAGCAATTGTACTTTTAAGAATTTATGTATGGATACATTTGAAAAAGTATGTATATGTTAAATGTATACATGAATATGCATGCACATATACAAGACTATTAATTCCAGCATTCTTTACAAGAACAAATGACTGGAAACACATTAAATGCCAGTAAATATGGCACTAGTTAAATGGATGACATTACATTCATACCCAATGGAACACTACGTAGCCAGTAAAAGTAATGATATAGCTCTTTATGTGTACTTTTGAAAGCTAGTCATGATACCTATTAACTAAAGGAAACCTAAGGTGTAGAATTGTGTGCATATTGGTATTTTCAAAATATATTTATGTGTCTGGATATGCGTATATGATTTCTGGAAAGATACACAGATGTGCCAGTTTTTTGCAGAGTGAGCACTGAATTAGATAATAGATCTTTTATTGAATATTATTTTATAGTTATTAATATTGTAACCATGAAAATATTAAGTAGTTTTTTTCAATTTAAGGAAACTAGTCAATAGATAAGAGTGTTAAATAAAAATGAGTCTACTTATTCAAGATTTCTTTTGGTTAACCAATTGTGAACTAGTATAGAATATTTGTTTTAATTGCTAAACTATGAGGACACTTGGCTGTATCTAATAAGACCCAGAGTTAAGGAAGGTATGTTTTAACTGTTTTTGTTTTTAATGGTGGGCTAATATTTCATATATTAATATTTACTTGAAGGGAAGGATGCTATCAAGAGGAAGAAGGGACATGATCAATGAAAGTCTCTGATGAGACAAAAGGGAATTGGTCCAAGAGTACAGAGGAGGCATCAGCCTTTCAGAGTTGTGCTTCTGATTGTTGCCGTGGCTGTCTTTGTTGCCATCACCATTGCAGGTAACATTTATGAAATATTTACTATATGCCAGACTCTCTGCTATATGCTCTATATCCATTTTTTCATTTAAATTGTCAAAATTGTTCATCAAGAAATAGTGACTGAGCTCCTGCTATGTGCCAGATATGGTTCTGATGAGTACTGAGAAGAAAAATAAAGCCAAATCAGGAAAGAGAAGAGAGGGGGAGGGGGAGCCAGGAGTAGGGGTGCTAGTTTCTTAGGAAACACATTCTTGTAGGACGAAGCAGACAATGCAGAATAAATGAGTAAAATAATTCATGGTGGGAGGAGGGGACACTTTAGATGGGAAGTTCAAGAAAGGCCTGGGGAGGTGAACTTTGAGGTAAAACTTATGTGATGAGGATAAGAGAGAGGACGTACCAGACAGAGGGTGAACCCATGCTTGTCCGAGTTTGTCATGTGTCTGAGACACAGAAGGAAGGCCCCTGTGGCTGGAGCATTTGGGGCAATGGAGAGAGATGGGCAGAGCCAGATCCTGCGGGGACTTGTGGGCTGTGATAAAACATTTGGATCTTAGTCTCATGGCGAGAGGAAGCCTGGGGAGGGTTTTAAGCAAGAGAGTAAAAAGGGATTTATTAATTCCTTCAAACAAGAATTTCTTTATTTCACTATGAAAACAGAAGCTTGCAGAAGAGACTCTGCACTAGCTCCTGTCAACCTATCCGTCCACCTACCTGTGCCTGTGCCCACATACCTGCCTTCCCGGTTGTATCTAGATGAACAACCATTCTCCCCTCTGAAGATATCTCCATGTGTACACTAGATCCTTTCCCCTTCTTAGTCCTCTCTGTTCTGCCTCGGCATCTTCTCCTGCTCTAATAAGCCAGTCTCAGCAGCAAACATATGGCGTAATTTCTCCCATCTTAGATATCTAATAGATACTCTAAACTTAAAATGTCCAACACTGATTCATAATCTCCTTCTCACCAACTGCTTGCTCAGCAGTTTTCTGCATCTCAATTGAGGGTGCGTCCATCATCCTTCCAGGTATCCAGTCATGCTGCTCAACTTCTCCTTTTCTCTCAAAGTCTGCATTCGATGTACCTGAAAATTCTGTGGGGCTACCTTGAGAATATTCCCGAATATGACCATTTGTCACAACTTATGCTAGTCACCTGGTCCAAAATGCCATCATCTGACAATGAACTCATCTCTGTTTCTACCTTTTCCCACCTCCACTGCCAGTCTATTCTCAACCTAGCAATTTGAGGGAGCCTTTAAAAAATGTAATTTGGGTCATACCTCTCCTCTCTGAAGACCCCCAAAGTCCCCTGTACCGTCTGATTCTCTAAGAATAAAACCCAAATCTTTCATTTGTCTCCCAAGCCTTATGTGATCTTGTTCCTTATTAGCACTCTGGCCTTACGCACCAGCCACACTGGCCTCTTCACAGTTTTTTTTTTCCTTTTAATTTCTCCTTTCTCTTGAAGAATAATTTTGCCAGATATATAATTCTAGGTTGGTGGGGTTTTTTTTTCAATACTTTAAATATGTCACTCCACTCATTTTGCTTGCATGGTTTCTAAGAAAGTAGTCAGCTGTAATTTTTTTTAATTTTCTTTTAGAAATATATGTATATTTTAAAAAATAGAGATGGGGTCTCGCTGTGGTGCCCAGGCTAGTCTCAAACTCCTGGCCGCAAAAGTGATCCTCCTATTCAGCCTTCAAAAGCGCTGGGATTACAGGTGTGAGCCACTGTACCTGGCCTGGCATTTTCTTGAATCCTATACAGACTCCCTCTTAAGGCCTTTGTGCTGGCTGTTCTTTCTGGCTGGTAGACACTTACCCCAATACCCATGTTTCTGCCTTCCCATTGAATCCAATATGTGGTTAAATGTCATCTTCTCAGAGCTTTCTCTGCATAAAACAGCAACTCCCTTGTCTGTTACTTCTGTTCCTTTGATCTTCTTTTTAAATATCACTTATAACTTTTAGACATAGTATGTATGTATGAATTTATGTATGTGTTATCTGCCTCCTCTCACTAGAGTGTCAACTCTATGAGGTTAGTGACAGTTTTGTTTACTCCTTATCCACTGCACCTAGAAAGATGCTTAGCACAGAATAAACATTCAATTAAAATATTGCTTATTCCATCACTCAATAAATACTTATTGGCATAATTTCTGGAAAGATACATGGAATACATCTAGCTTCCTTTGGTGAGGAGGACTGAGTTGGAAATAGATTTACCTTTCATTGTATACTGTCTCATAATTAATATTTTAACCATATAAGATTAGTTTCTCTCAACTTAAAAAAATTAGTTAATAGATAAAAACAGGATATAAAATAGATTTACTCATTCAAGATTTGTTTTGTTATCCAAATGTGAGCTAGTATACACTACCCTTTTTGTGGCTATATTGTGAAGATGTTGGGCTGTAACTAATAAGGTAATCTAGAGTTAAGGAAGGTATGCTTTAATTTAAATTGAGTGGTCATGGCAGGCACAAAGATTACATAACTTATATGAAGTTATGTAATTTCTGGAAAGAGATGCTTAACATTTGGATGCATAAAACTTCTCTGGTAGGTAATTATTAGTAAAGTTTTTACTGATTAACTCTTTTCTTACTGGAAAGATTAATGAATGTATTTGATCAAAAAGTTCAAGTTTTACAATAAGATCCACAGTGAAAAATAAATCTCATATTTAACCCCTAAGGTGCCAGTTTGCCTCCCTGTAGGCAACTGTGTCATTTCCTAAAGGGTTCTCCTCAAAATAATGTACAGATATGCACATATATGCATCTTTTTCTATATTTCATATCTTTTTACATAAATAGGTACCTGTTATACATACTGTAGTACACTTTGCTTAAAATGTGATCTTTATTTTAATATTTTCATTTTATTTATTAAAATAAATATAATTTATTAAATTTTATTGAAATTTTAATACTTTCATTCAGTTCAAGAAGGAAAATTGAATTTCTGAGGTGTGTTAATCGCACACACTTCCATGTTGATGTTTCAACTGCTGGTTTTTCCCCACAAACGGTATTGCTTATGCTGAAGCTGTAGAGGGCAGTGTAGTCCTTTGAAAAGCATGGTGTATCCTTGGATAGTATTTTGAAGATCGTGAATATCGTGCAAATTTTAGAATTTGGAGAAGCTCCTGGTACTAAAAAAATGCATCAGTTCAAATTATTCACCCATGCTCTTTTATGCATTTCGCATAAAATTATTTACAATATGTTTATGTTACCTATCATGCTATCACCTTCCATAGGAGTAATTTTTGCTTAATAGATACAATGCTTATTTCAAAGGTCATTTTTAGCTCCAATAAGTGTATGATGTCTTTCTTAAAAAAAAACTTGAATTGTTAAGACAGTAGATTTTTCATGTTCTTACCACAAAATAGTATATGAGGTAATGCATATGTTAGTTTGATTTAGCCATTCCACAACATATACATATTGTGAAACATTATGTTGTATACCGTAAATGTATGCAATTTTGTCAACTAAAAAAATAAATAATAACATTTAAAAAACGAATTTCAAATTGAGGATGGGTGAGTGTCAAATTGAATATGGATGCGTGAGGGGGTAGGAAAAGTGATCTGCGTTACAGAAAACATCTAAGGTAGTCACAATGTGGCAGAGAGTGATGGCAGTCCACCGAATCCATTCTCTTTCTGGCAAGAAAGCAAGACTGCATCGTTAGCCTGTCTTGCTGTTAGTGTCTTGCAGTGAGGGGCCACCGCTAGGCCTAGATAAGAAAAACTTCACAGGTGCATTTTTCCTCACTTGTCATTGGTCAGCATCTTTTCCTCTTTTCCTCTTTGACGACTCCAAACCTTCACCACTCTCCTCAAGCCCAGGTTTCCTTCTTATTTTTACTGAGAACGCAGGGTCATCAGGCAAGATGTCTCCACTCCTAACTCTCCGACCCTACCTCTTGCCTCCCTGCAGATCTACATCCCCACCAATTCTTCCCTCTTGTCACGCACTTGCGGAGTGAAGTATTCATTGTGTTTGAAGTGCGTCCTTCCGCTTATACCCTTGGTTCCTTCCTCTCCAGTCTCCTCCAGGATCCTGATCCAGCCATTATTTGCTCTCTATTTCAGAAAAATGCTAGAAAACAACAAAAATGAAAAATAATTTGTAATTCCACTACTTTAAAACAATTATGTAAAGTTGTTAAGTGAACATTTGTTCTATCACCCACTCATCAAATTCCATCTCCCCAAAGGTGACCTATGTTAAGTTCCTTTGTGACATTTTCTTGAGTATATGCAATAAATCTATATGTATAAATAACCACACACTTTTATGTTTCCAAGAATGGAGTCATTATGTGCTTACTGAGGTAAAATTTGGCTTTTACACTACCAAGTCAATATGTAGATTTGTCTTTTATATTGGTTGCATAATACTCAATTATATCGTGGCATTGTAGTTTATTCAGTCATTTATGTATATTTAGATGGTTTCAAATTTGTCAATATTCCTTATAATACAAAAATCCAGCTGCACATATATACCCTTACACATTTAGGCTTTTATTTTCATGACGTAGATTGCTAGAAGTTGAAATGCTGATGCAAATGATGTGCTTGTTTTGAATTATAGCAAGTACTACTAAATTACTTCTCAAATAATTTGTTCGAAGTATACTACAAGCAACAATATGTAAATATCCACTTCCCCATTTCTTCACCATCACTAGATATTATCAATATCTTCAGTTTTTGTCAATTTTAAGAGGAAAAAGGATATTATTACTTTAATTTGTGTTAGCTTTGTGCAAAAGTAATTGTGGTTTTAGCATTGCTAACATTTGCCCTTTGATATTGGAATACATTCTTAAATAAATGTGGTTATGTTATATATTATTTTAATGCGCATTTCTCACTTTATGTTTTTTTGCTAATGACTTAGTATTTGCTGTTTATTTAAGAATTTATTTTAGACAATGGAAATGATGTTATACAAAAAGAAAATTCAAATGATTTTATTACTCAGGTTCACAATGGGTCATAAAGCAGTGGAGACAACTCGCAACATCAAGAACGCATTTGGCCCAGAAACTGCTAAGGAACGTACAGTGCAGTGGTGGTTTAAGAAGTTTTGCAAGGAGACGAGAGCCCTGAAGAAGAGGAGCGCAGTGGCCGACCATCAGAAGTTGACAGCAACCAATTGAGAGCAATCATTGAAGCTGATCCTCTTACAAATACAGAAGTTGCCGAAGAACTCAATGTTGAGCATTGATTCTGTGGTCATTTGGCATTTGAAACAAATTGGAGGCCGGGCGCGGTGGCTCACGCCTGTAATCCTAGCTCTCTGGGAGGCCGAGGTGGGCGGATCGTTTGAGCTCAGGAGTTCGAGACCAGCCTGAGCAAGAGCGAGACCCCATCTCTACTAAAAATAGAAAGAAATTATATGGACAGCTAAAAATATATATAGAAAAACTTAGCCGGGCATGGTGGTGCATGCCTGTAGTCCCAGCTACTCGGGAGGCTGAGACAGGAGGATCGCTTGAGCTCAGGAGTTTGAGGTTGCTGTGAGCTAGGCTGACGCCACGGCACTCACTCTAGCCTGGGCAACAGAGTGAGACTCTGTCTCAAAAAAAAAAAAAAAAAAAAAAAGAAACAAATTGGAAAGGTGAAAAAGCTCAGTAAGTGGGTGCCTCATGAGCTGTCTGAAAAATCAAAAAAAATCATCATTTTGAAGTGTCATCTCTTATTGTGCACAAAAACAATGAAACCCACCATCTCTAATGAAATTACAATGAAATAAAATAAAGTTCAGGAAAAAAAAAAAGTACTATGTAGTGAGACCGATCCCAAGAACACGGGCGCGGGGAAGGAAGTCACTACCACGGTATAAAATTGTATAAACGTTACCCGTTTCTGTGTGCGTGCGTTTTCTGAGAAATGACCCCCTTTTGCTATGGGGCCGGGACTGGAGTCCCAGTTTGGGACCATAGGATTCCCCGCACTCGACTCCTGACTGATTCGACCTAGGGTTAGCTCTGTGTAAACACTCTTTAGACGTGGGTGTTTTATGGATTTCTGTCCTTCGGGAGAAACGACTGGCCCGGGTACAGGAGTGAGTGAATGTACCGACCGTCTTCTCCCATCTCTCTCTCTCTCTCTCTCTCTCTCTCTCTCCCTCCCACACACAGGCACACGCGCACGCGCACGCGCGCGCGCACACACACACACACACACACGCCGTTTCCGGGAGCGCCCACTTCATGCGCTTCGGTGCACCGTGACAGATAGTCCAACTGTGAGATCATCGTGAGTGGCTGCGCCTAGGCCCCGCTCTGAACCTCTCCGTACTGTTCGTGTGTCTTCAGCAGGTCCTGCCTCCACCCGTGGCATCTAGCACGGGCCGATGGGTCCCTGTCCTCTCTCCCTGCCGTGGACGCCCCCCTCCGCCCCCCCCCCCCCGGGGGCTCTCTGGTCGACTAGTGGTGGGGAGTGTGCCCGAGGGCTGAGAGACGTGGTCCGAGAGGGGCCGGGAGGAGGCCTGCGACCCAGTGTGTACCCACTCCCGCCCCCACGCTCCCTCCCCCACGAGGGAGCCCGTCCTTTCCAGGCTGGCACTTGGATCGGTGGATGACGGGGGTCACCTGGCGGCGGGCGAGCGTTATGGGAAAATCCGGTAGGCGTGTTGCGACGTCCTGCCACAGAGATGGCTCTGGCGACAGCCTCGGGCCGCCCCACCCTGGCCCCCGGCCAGGCCCCGTGAATGTGTTCTCTTTGTCCCTGACTTCTTTCTTTGTTTCACCAGCCGGCGTGCTCTGAGAATGTGAAGTGTATCATAGTTCCACCCTGGGTTTCATGATCCTAAGATAGGAAGGGGTTTTATGATTCCACGACAGAAAGGTTTTCTCATCCTATCATCTCTCCCCCCCTCTTCTTTCTTTCTTTCTCTTCCTCCTTCTGCCTTTTCTTTACTTCTTTTTTGTTTCCTTCTTTCAGTCTTCCTGTCTTCCTTCCTGCCTGCCTGCCTTCCTTCCTTCCGTATTTCTTTCCATTTTTCTTTCCTCTCTTCCTTTCTCCTGTTATCCTGTGTTTCTATCTCTGTTTTTTCCATCTTTCTTCCCCCTTTCTACTTTCCTACCTTCTTTCTTTCTCATTCTCTCCTTTCTCTCTCCTTCCTTCTTCCTTTCTGTCTCTTTCTATACTTTCTCTCCCCTTCCTTCTCTCTATCTTTTTCTCTTTCCATCTTTCCGTGCTCTTTCTTTTTCTCTCTTAATTTCCTTTCTTTTTCTTTTCTTTCTTTCCCTCCTTCTGTCTGTCTGTCTTTCTTTCTTTCTTCTTTCTTTCTGCTTCCATCCTTCCTTCCTTTTTCTCATTCTCTTTCTTTCTGCCTGTCTTTTCTTTCCTTATTTCTTCTTTCCTTCTGTCTTTCTGTGTTTCCTATCTCCTTCCTCCCTTCCTTTTTCTTTCTTCCCCGCGCCCTCTTCCTGTCTTTTCTTATTTACTGTTTTCTTCTTTCTGACTTTCTCTCTCTGTTTCTCCGTCTCTTTTCTTTCTGTTCTTTTCCTTTCTCTCCCTTTCTCTCTTTCTGTTTCTGCCTGTCTGTCTCTCGGCTATGTTGTGGTCTGTGCAGAGACGGGTTTGGTGGACGGTGTCGGTGGTCGGGCCGACCCATCCTTTCTTTGATCCCAGTGCTAGCCAGGCCGGGGCCTGCTTAGCTTCCAAGATCAGACGAGATTGGGCGCGTTCAGGGTGGCGTGGCCCTAGACTGACCCGTCATTTTTCGATGGCTTCCGTGGGGAGTAGGGGGACTGTGTTTGATGCCCCCGGGGGACCTTCTGGACTCTGAAATGATGGGCTCCAGAGGGTTGCCCCGTGTTTTGCAGCAGACCTCTGGTGGCTGGCGCCGGTTGTGGTCGGGCTCCACCTGGCGGCCGCTTTTCTACAAGTCTCTTGTCCTCTGCATCTTCGGTGCAGCAGGCAAAGCAGGGGACAGTCCCCGATGCGAGCGAGGCTGAGTTCCGGGAAGCAAGCAGCCTTCGCGGGGCCATCTGGTTCGTGCCGGGACGCCGGCTGGGACATCTGGGAGGCAGAGCTTGGGCCTGCAGGGCTGTGTGGCGGGAGGACGTTGTCGCCGCGCTTCCAGGCTCAGCCAGCCAGGCGGCTTGCGGGGCTGCCCGGGCAGGTCGACCAGCACGCTGTGGCCGCTTTGGAGACCCGACCCACCCCGCGGGGACAGGAAGGAGACGGCACACGCGGACGGGAGAGGAGGGTGTCCGGCGACCGGCCGCCGTCCCGTGCATGCGTGTCCCTCTCCCTCGGCCTCGCCTTTCCTACCCATTTTCCCTGGTTCCCGATCAGGAGGCAGGGATAGCCCTGTGAGTGGCACCCAGTCGTCCGTGGCTTCTTCCGAGTCCTACTCTGGGGGCACGGACCGGGCCCTGGGTGGCGCGGGTGGCCGGCGAGGGCGACCCCTGTCGGCCCGCGGGCGCTCGTGGGCCGCGGCGGTCCCGTCCCGATGTTTTCTCCTCCACAAGTCCCCGTGCTGGGGCCGGGGACCGGGCCCTGGGTGGCCCTGGGTGGCCGGCGAGGGCGACCCCTGTCGGCCCGTGGGCGCTCGTGGGCCGCGGCGGTCCCGTCCCGATGTTTTCTCCTCCACAAGTCCCCGTGCTGGGGCCGGGGACCGGGCCCTGGGTGGCCCTGGGTGGCCGGCGAGGGCGACCCCTGTCGGCCCGCGGCCGCTCGTGGGCCGTGGCGGTCCCGTCCCGATGTTTTCTCCTCCACAAGTCCCCGTGCTGGGCCCTGGGTGGCGCGCGTGGACGGTGAGGGCCTCCCTGGCCCTCTACGCCACGGGGGGGGGGGGGGCCGACCAGATGTCCCTGAGTGCCCCTTGTCTGCTGGCGCTGGGGACCTGCTGGGGACAGGTGGCCGTGTCGAGTGTCGTGGGGGCAGGCGTGTTCAAGTGGCTCGGTCCCCGTCTTCCTGCGCGGTGTTTTTGATCACCTCATATCGTCATCTTCCGCCTGCAGGTTAGTACTGACACGCTGTCCTTCGGCGACTGTCGCTGGAGGGGTTGGGCCTCCGCACGCGGACAGGGTTCTGGGTTCCTGGGGATCCAGCGCCCTGCCCTGTTCCCTTTGAGCTGACCGCCTGGGCCCGCGCGCCGGCTCTAGGGCGTCGGAGTGTCCCGACGGTGGTGCCCGCCTCTCGCGTTGGTCTCTTGTCCCCTCGAGAGACGGCACCCGGAGGGGGGGGAGGTTTGCGGCAACCTTGCCCCTTACCCCGCTGGCTCTGTGCCGTTGCGTGTCAGGCGGTCCTCGTCTTTGGGTTGTGCTTGGGAGGCGGGGCTGGCGAGGCTGAAGCGGGCTCCTCCGATCGCTGTCCTCGCCGGCCTGACTGACCTCCCCCAACCCTCCCCGTCCTCGGGGCCTGATCGATGTGGTGACGTCGCGCTCTCCCGGGCCTTGAGCCGCGTGCCAGGCGAGGGACGGCCCATTCATGGTGAATGGTGGCCGCTCTTCTCGTTCTGCCCGCGGGCACCTCACCTCTCCTTCCCCGCCTGTGGGCGGTGCGTGGGAGGCGCGGGTGCGAGACTATCCGGCCCGACCGCGGTCGCCCCGCCCTCGGCCTCGTGGCGTTGGCGGGGGATCGTGAGTCCTCTTGACGCAGCGGGCAGCCCTCGCTCGCCCTGTGTGGCTGTTGCCTGGCCGGGATCACCCCTCCCCGTGACGGACGGGTGTGGGGCCGTGCCGCCCGCCCGGTCGCGCGCCCCGTTTGGCGCGCGGCTGCTGGGTCTGCGTGGCCCTTTTGTGGTGCCCCCGGAGCGCACCGGGTTGTTCTCCAAGGTGCCCGAAACCGAGCGGTGGTTGTCGTCCTCGTTCCCGGCGTCCCCCTCTGGTCGCCGCTGCAGCGTCTGCTGCGTTGGGTACACCCTCGAGCAGCGTGCTTGGGGTTGGGGGGGGTCGAGGCGGGCAAGCCCAGAGGCATCCTCCTGCGCCGCGTGGGCGGGCGGGGGGCGTTGTCTCGGCGTCCCCACGATGTGTGCGTGGCGGACTTCGAAAGGCGAGCGCACGGCTTGTGCTCTTCCCTCCCTGCCCGAGGGGGGGGTTGTTGCACGGTCGTGTGGGCGATCGTGGTGGGGCCGGGCCGGCGACGTGGTGCCGGCCGGCCCCGTGGGGGGCCTCTGCCACCGGCCTGGTCTGCCTCGGTGACCCCTCTCCCGTACCGACGGGGGAGTGTTCCCCTCGAAGTGAGGTGGCTTTTGGACCAGGGGCCCCGACCGCGAACGCTCAGGAGTCGCCAACCGTGCGTGTTTTGCCCCATACCGCAGACCCCCCCACACCTCCGCCGAGGGCCCTTACGGGGGCGACCGGGGGTCGGGGGCGATCCACCTTCGGCGAGAAAGCGTCTTCTCTAGCGATCGTGGAGGCGTGTCCTCTTCTGGGGTTTGTCGGATCCCCCAGCCCGCCGCCTCTCTGCGCGTCGTCAGCCGCCGCCCCTGCGGCTGCCAGTTGTGCGTGGGCAGAGTTCCCTCCTCCCCTGCCGTGGGGGGGAGCGGTCCGCCGGCCCCCGCGGTGGGGGCCGAGTGCCACTCTTCGCCTAACGTGGTCCGCGCCTCCCCCTCTGAACTCTGGGGGAGGGTCACGCCGGGCCGGGCCGGCGTTCCAGCTGTGAAGGGCGCCCGCCTGTGTGCGCTGCGTGCCCCGGCCGCGGGTCGCCCCGGTGTGCGCTGGGGGGAGGAGGGGGTGGAGCCCGTCTCGCGCCCCCTCCCCATCCCCTGTGAGCGTGCGGCCCTCCACCCGGTCGCGTGCCAGGCCGCGGATGGATGGGCGCTCCCGTGCTGGCGCCTGTGGATTGCGGCTTGGGGGACCGCCCGGCCAACGAGGGGGTCGTTCCACGGGTGC